>NC_135954.1:45487133-46087133 GCF_053455715.1 Rhinoraja longicauda
AGATCTACTACGCAGGGACTTCAGAAAGGCACCAACCCAGGGTCACACTAGACTGGAACTCTACAGCCAACTCTATGTGGGTAAGAAATTAACAATTGCAGTCATTACATTAACAAATTCAAACTCTCATGATGCTTGTTTCAACTATTTAAATGCTTTGATGCAATAGAATATTGAATGAATCTGAAAAAACAAACAGGTGTGTGGTTGTATTAAAGTCTGGTCTTCAGTTGGTACAAGAAAGAAGAGTTACATAAAATATCATAATCATCCCATACATAAATGACTTTGCTGCAAATACATTCTTGGGAATGAAGGGAAATGAGTAAAGTGGAGTTGGACTGAAATATCTAATTGAATGACTGGGTCAGCTTTAGTGGACAAATGCCCTAAATATTCAGCTGCTTCTTGTGTGCCTTGCATGCTATATTCACAGCATTTTTACTCAAACACCCAACTAGAAAAAAAAATTGCAAATAATTTTAATGGCAGTAATAGATGGAACAAGCCAATTGTACTACTTAAAAATGTTTACCTATCATCAATGCTTGAGAAATCTTTGGGATAAATATTTGCTTTCACTGCCTGGCAGTAACTTGGTAAAGTCACACACTCTTTATAGAATGCAACAGATTTTCATTTCCATTCCAAAACTGAGATTATAGATTGATCCATTTTTTTAGTCATATGCTCTATCTGGTGGTATAATAATTTCATCCTCATTACACATTGTTGGAAGCCCCAAAATGCATGATTGTTTCAGCTTATTGCCACTATAACTCAAACAAGTCAATTCAAGTCAAGTTTATTTGTCACATACACAACCACGATGTACAGTGAAATTAAAGTGGCAATGCCTGCGGATTGTGCACAAAAAACAGACATATGGCAGAAAGGTCACAAAATAAATTAAACTCCAACTAAGAATGTGCAGATATAAAGAACAGAACCTCTCCAAACACAGTGGACATTTTGAATTCATTTTAATATTTCTCTTGTTGTTGTACACTTATTTGGCACTTTGTACCTGGAAACTTAACAGTTAAGTTTTCCCCCAAAAAATCATCATTCTCTTTGCTTTCATTAATTTTACTGTTAGATGTTCCTGTTGGGTGGTCACAGACAATATAACTGGGGTGGTAGGTAGTTTCTCAATCCTAAAGCTATTTTAATGGTTCATCACTAGTAGCAATCCATCATTTGCAACTACTGTCATTAATTGACTGAGACAAGGTTAGGGTAAAAAAATGAATGGGACTCCCAACTAAACATTGATTGAGAACAGTAATTATCATTAATTGAATCAGATTTGATAGACATTGACATTTTAAGTGCCCAACAGAAAGAATGGCACGTTAATTCAGTATTCTGTTCTATAGAAATGGAATGATTAAAACAGGAAATTAAAAATATTATCATATTTGTAACTTAATCTTTGCAATGAAGCATCAAAAGGCATCTGCTTGGATCATCAGCATTTGCAACTGAAAATACACTTACAACAGAAGTTAGAGTATTCTTTTAAAGGGCTACCTGAGGCATAAAAATAATCATGTTGTTTAAGACAACAATTTAAAATAATTACATTATTTCAAATTAAAACATTTTTCCTCAGTTAAAGAGTCTAATACACAAACATAGTATAGAAAGAGTACAATATATTTTACTATCCATCACTAAACTGATCATCTGATTTGCCTAAGATAGACACAAAATGCCAGAGTAACTCAGCGGGACAGACAGCATCTCTGGAAAGAAGGAATGGATGACATTTCAGGTCGAGAACCTTCTTCAGATTTCTTTCCAGAGATGCTGCCTGTCTCGCTGAGTTATTCCAGCATTTTGTGTCTATCTTCCATTTAAACCAACATCTGCAGTTCTTTCCTACACATCTGATTTGTAGTTCAAAATGGCAGAATTTCATCCTTCATCCAAGTATCCTTTTTGAGAGAAACAATATATTCTCTTACCAGTTGCAAGAGGAATGATAATCTCCTCATCTCACCCTGCCATTCACTGTAAGTGATTTACATATCAATTCAATCATCAACAACACAGCCACTTCTCCCAAAGTTCAAGTAAAAGGCAAATTGAGTTTATTGAAATGCACAAGTACAGTGAAGTACAAGTACAATGAAAATCTTGCTTGCAGCAGCATGACAGGCACATGTACTCAGAACAAATTTTAGTATCATTTCAACTCTTGGAAATTAAGAAACTATATTTTCCCAGCAGCGGTTCCAGTGATGGCACATAGTGGTGATGTCACATTTAGATGCCTTTCCCACAACTCTCACAACCAGAGTGACGGCAAAGCCATGAAAACTTTTTTTAAAGAATAAAACCAAAGCACTAATTGTGTTTCTAGGCTAGAGCAGTATATATTTCCCAATTATTGATGTCCATTCAGAGAATTTGAGATGGGTGAAACTGATTAAACATTTGGTCTAGTTTTGGATCTATAACCACTTCTCGGGCAATTCCTAAATTGATTCAAACTTTGATTAAATCACATTGTCATACTCTGAAGAAGCGTCTTGACCCGAATTGTCACCTATCGATGTTGTTCAGATATGCTGTCCTACCCGCTGAGTAACTCCAGCGCTTTGTGTCCCTTTGTGTAAACCAGCTTCTGCAGTTTCTTGTTTCTACATTAATCAGCTGTTTATTTACCATGCAAAGTTGTAGGAAGGAACTGCAGATGCTGGTTTAAACCGAAGATAGACACAAAATGCTGGAGTAACTCAGCGGGACAGGCAGCATCTCTGGATAGAAGGAATGGGTGACGTTTCGGGTCAAGACCCTTCTTCAGACTGATTCAGGGGAGAGGGACATACAAAGATAAGGAAATGTAAGGTGTGAAAATGAGACAAAGGGGATAAGATCAAGGACAATGTAGAATAGATCATTGTTAGCTCGGAGAAGGTAACAACAAAGCAAACGGAGATAAAATGTAAATGAGGACAGTCAGACTACTCAGAGAACTGAGAAGGGGGGAAGGATGGAGAGAGAGGGAAGATAAAGGTTACTGAAGTTAGAGAAGTCATTATTCTTACCGCTGGGGTGTAAGCTGCCCAAGCGAAATATGAGGTGTTGTTCCTCCAATTTGCGCTGGGCTTCACTCTGGCAATGGAGAGGCCCAGGAACGAAAGGTCAGTGTGGGAATGGGAGGGGGAGTTTAACAACCGGGAGATCAAGTAGGTTTAGGTGAACTGAGCGGAGGTGTTCAGTGCAACGATCGCCGAGCCTACGCTTGGTCTCACACCTGAAACAGTGGACACAGGAGGTGAGGTTGGAGGAAGTGCAAGTGAACCTCTGTCTCACCTGAAAAGACTGTCAGGGTCCTTGGACAGAGTCGAGGGGGGAAGTATAGGGACAGGTGCTGCTGGGGAAAGTACCTGGGTAGGGGGTGGTTTAGGTGGGAGGGGACGAGTTAACCAGGGAGTTGCGGAAGAAACGGTCTTTGCGGAAAGCGGAAAGGGGTGGAGATGGGAAGATGTGGCTAGTAGTGGGATCCTATTGGATGTGGCGAAAATGTTGGAGGATCATGTGTCGAGGGGGAGGGAGAGGGTACAGGTGTTGCATCTCCTGCAGTTGCAATCTGGATATGAGGCCAAGTTAATGAATGGCCCCTGTTTTGTAGATTGATTTATTTAAATTACCTCAAAAGATTAAAGAAGGTTTGTCTGTCTGCAATGCAACTTACACTGACAATTCAGCAAACATTTGCATCACTCCCCAAAAGAGTGAAAGCCCACAGGCCACAACTTCTGTCTCATCCAATTCTTGTTGCATTTTGCTTTATTTTTCCCCGACAGGTGCTGCAGGTGGCCAGCGGGGTTACCTTGGATGCATCAGATCTTTGAGGATGAATGGTATCACCTTGAACCTAGAGGAGAGAGCAGAAATTACTCCTGGGGTGAAGCCAGGCTGCTCAGGCCATTGCACCAGCTACGGCATGTTCTGTCGAAATGGTGGACAGTGCGTGGAGAAATATAATGGCTATTCATGTGACTGCATGCGCACTGCATTTGATGGCCCCTTCTGTACAAAAGGTATGACATAAGCTCATTGAACGTTGGTATTGATGTGCAAGCTAGATCATCAATTAATCAACCCTGTATCATAAGTGATAGGAGCAGAATTAGGCCATTCGGCCCATCAAGTCAACTCCACCATACAATCATGGCTGATCTATCTCTCCCCATTTAGAACGGAGATGAGGAAGAACTTTTTCAGTCAAAGGGTGGTGAAGGTGATGAATTCTCTGCCTCAGAAGGCAGTGGAGGCCAGTTCGTTGGATGCTTTCAAGAGAGAGCTGGATAGAGCTCTTAAGGATAGCGGAGTGAGGGGGTATGGGGAGAAGGCAGGAACGGGGTACTGATTGAGAGTGATCAGCCATGATCGCATTGAATGGCGGTGCTGGCTCGAAGGGCTGAATGGCCTACTCCTGCACCTATTGTCTATTGTCTATTGTCCTATCCCCATTTTCCTGCCTCCCCATAATCCCTGACACCCATATGGATAAAAGGATATTTTTAAATGAAAAATAACCCCCCCCCACCCCCACTGGGAGAACCGGCACCCGTCCCAGCGTGCCCCACGCCTGACCCACCTGTGGTGCAGAGCTGCGGCAGAAGATCAAACAAGATGGCCGTCGCCGCAGAGCTGCGTTTTCGACGTCACAATGGTGGAAGGTCCACGCGTGCGCAGTTGGGGCCCGTTGATCTAATACAGATGCTCACCGAATTACGATGTTTCAACTTATGATATTTCGACTTACAATATTTCGACTTTGCGATGGTGCAAATGGAAGCGCCCCTTAGTGAGCCTTAGCTCGCTTCCGGCCACGTGATCTAATACAGATGCTCGACTTATGATGCTTCGACTTATGATATTTTGATTTTGCGATGGTGCAAACGGCGGGGATGGGGGGATGGAGTGGGTGACTGGGGGGTGGGGGGTTGAGGGGGGGTGGAGTGGGTGACTGGGGGGTGGGGGGGTTTGCACAGAGGGTTTACAGGCCCGCAGGAGTGATTTGCAGTGGGTGAGTGGAGGGGGAAGGGGGAGGGGAGGGAAGGGGGATAAGGGATAAGGGGGGATGGAGTGGGGGAGGGGAGGAAGGGGGATAAGGGGATTGAGGGGGGATAGAGTGGGTAAGTGGGGGGATTTGCATGGGGGTTGCCGGTCCCGCAGGAGAGATTTGGACCCAACGGGTCCACGGCCGTCTAGTAAGCTTTTAAAAGGCCAGATCTGACGCAGATAATCCCACTAAATCCAATTTAAAGCCAATGAATACAAAAGCTAGGTTACCATTACCATTAAGGGCGGCCACGGTGGCGCAGCGGTAGAGCTGCTGCCTTACAGCGCTTGCAGCACCGAAGACCCGGGTTCGATCCCGACTACGGGTGCTGTCTGTACGGAGTTTGTATGTTCTCCCCGTGACCGCATGGGTTTTCTCCAAGAGCTTCGGTTTCCTCCCACACTCCAAAGACGTACAGGTATAGTAGGTTAATTGGCTTGTGTATGAGTAAATTGTCCCTCGTATGTGGAGGGTAGTGTTAATGTGAGGACGGTGGGCCGAAGGGCCTGTTTCCGCGCTATCTCTAAACTAAAAAAATTAAACTTGCTGGAGATTGTAGTTTTCAACATAGATTTGACATAGGTTGACATTGGTTTAAGGTGAAGGCGGAAAAGATTTGATGGGAATCTGAGGGGTTACCTTTTTCACACATTGGGTAGACGCACAAAGTCTTTTACCAAGAGTAGGGGAATTGATAAGCAGAGGTCATAAGTTTAAGGTGAAGGGGGAAAGATTGAATAGGAATCTGAGGGGTAAAATTTTCACACAAAGGGTGGTGGGTGCATGGAACGAGCTGCCAGAGGAGTAGTTGAGGGAGGGACCACCGCAACATTTAAGAAACAATTGGACAGATACATAGACAGGACAGGTAGAGAGGGATATAGGCCAAATGCAGACAGCTAGGACTAGTGTAGATGGGACATGTTGGTCAGTGTGGACAAGTTAGGCCAAAGGGCCTGTTTCCACACTGTATTACTCTATGACTTTATAACCCCTCAATAGGACAAGGATTGAAACTTCACCAAAATGGTACACTGAATGAATGAGGCACTGAAATGAGACTTATGTTGAGCTATTTCTGTGGTAGGGAGATGGAAGTTTTCAAAGATATAATAAAGTAAATAATGAGATATTGCCACTGGTGAACAACAAAGTATTCATACAGTATATATTTTAAATAATCACAAACATAAAAAAAGTGTAGGAAAATAACTGCAGATGCTGGTTCAAAAGTTCAATCTGAAGAAGGGTCTCGACCCAACACGTCACCTATTCCTTCTCTCCTGAGATGCTGCCTGACCCGCTGAATTACTCCAGCATTTTGTGTCTACAAACATTTAAAAAATGCATTTAGAAAAAAATGTCTTCATGTATCTTGTGGAATGTGGACTTTTTTGTCAACACATACTAAATATCCATATTTGAAGCAGAATCAATAATTTGCTCTGACTTCCACCTTGTAAGTACAGTTATCTTTTGGTTTGACGTACCTGTGTGCAAAGCCTACAGCCTCTGACTCTTTAGTCAGAGGGTGGTGAACCTGTGGAATTCTTTACCACAGAAGGGAGTGGATACTTTGAAGGCAGAGATGGATAGATTCTTGATTAGTACGGGTGTCAGAGGTGATGGGGAGAAGGCAGGAGAATGGGATAGGATGGAGAGCTAGATCAGCCATGATTTATTGGTGGCGTAGACTTGATGGGCCAAATGGCCTCATTCTGCTCTTATCACTGATGATCTTAGCCATTGGAATTTCATGGTTCTTCAGCTTCAGCTTCTCTTCAAAGAGCATTCTCAATGTTAAACAATTAATGGACTCTTATGTTAAATATTAGAATTACTTCTACTAATTTTATTCAAGACATTTACTGTCAAGTTATAATGAAAATTGTAAAATCGACATAAACTGCACTTTCCTTCCATATTTTTGTCATTATTCATCAGCTAACACAATCCTTGTATTTTTGTGCAATCACATTAAATTTCTTTATAGCTCCTTAAATATGGTAATAAATGTAGAGAAGTGTTCAGATAATTTGAGCGTTTTAATAAAGGATTTTTGTTTTTAGCAAATCATACCAGATGTATGATCATAATGCAAACATATTTTAATTAAATCTCTTCTCTGTAAATATACTTCAGGGAGGCATACTGTAAAATCCAGGTTGACACATTTATTTGGAATACACCTAGATATTTATTCCCTCAGGTGAGGATAGAAATATTTCTTTGCCTGTAACTGTTGAATCCATACATTGCACTTCAACATGTAATAAGCAGACATTATCCTTTTGATTTCTTGTAAGTCTTTAACTATCATCTTAATAGTCTTGCCCGACACAAAGATTAAAATTGCAGCATAATGAGATAAAACCTCACTTAAACAATGTTTAATACAGTGCAATAAAAATGATTTATCACTTCATTATCTCTGCCTCGAACATTAACTAGCAATATATTGTTTAGGCAAAGCAAGGAACAGAAAGTTAGAACTAATTTACTCGTGCGGCACTTAACAAAAGGAAAGTTCTGTGAACGAAGATCGTTAATCTTCAATTCCCCTTCATTTAAAAATGCCCTTGACCCTCTTCATCACGGAAACATTCCCCAATCTAACACCCTTGATTGAATTCCTCTAATTTACTTTCTTTATCTGAGTTATAAGGTTGGTTTGAATTGATTTTTTCTATGCAGCAAAGAAGATTATTGAGAAATCTCATTGTACTCATATTTTCTAGAAGGAGGCCATTTGGCCCATCAAATCTATGACAGCTCTCAGAACAATCCCAACAATCCTATTCCCCATTCCTTTGCCTGTCACCCATTCTCATACAATTCCATTGCCACCCCTCTGATTCTCCTAGCAACCATCTATAACAGGGGCAATTTACAGTTGACATTTAGCTCGCAACCTTTGGGATGTGGTAGGAGACTGGAGCACCCAAGGAGATCCAAGTGCTTGTAGGGAGAACTCACAGACTCCAGACTGGAGAGGGTGCAGAGGAGGTTTCTCAGAATGCTGCCTGGATTTGGGGGTATTAGCTACAAAGAGAGGTTGGACAGACTTTAGACCACTGACAGTTGAGGGGAGACCTGATAGACGTATATCAAATTATAAGAAGCAGAGATTGCTAGTCAGAACCTTTTTCCCCAGGGTGGAAATGTCAAAGACTAGAAGGCATAGCTTTGTGGTGGGAGGGAGCATAGCTTTAAACTTTAGATATGCGAGTCAAGTTTTTATTTACACAGAGAGTGGTGGGTGGTGGAGGCAAATATAATGGTGGCATTTATGAAGCTTTTGCAGGGAATGGAGGCAAACGGATCACGTCCAGGTAGATGAGATTAGTTTATCTTGGTTTATTCACAAAATGCTGGAGTAACTCAGCAGGTCAGGCAGCATCTCGGGAGAGAAGGAATGGGTGACGTTTCGGGTCAAGACCCTTCTTCAGACTGTACCAGCATCTGCAGTTATTTTCTTATAGTTTATCTTGGTACTGTGTTCAGCGCAGACATTGAGGTGTAGTATTCTATGTTCGCACTCTTTGTCTATAAGAGTCTTTCGAGGGAAATGAGGCTCTTGGAAAGTGCAAGGAAATGGGACTGCTGGGATTGCTCTGTTAGGTACTGACATAAACCCAGTGGGGCTCCTTCTGTGCCACATCAATTCCATGATTCTATGCAACAATCTGCAGGAGGAAATCAGCAGGTCAGGCGGCATCTTAGCGGGTAAAGTGATTGCCCACATTTTGGGTTGAAACCCTGCATGGGGATTGAGAGTGGAGGGGGAAAAAGGGCAGTATAAAGAGGAGATGGGTAGTGGTGAGATAGTGGCCAGAGCATGAGGTCTCAAGATTTGCCATTACTTTCAATGTTATTGAAACTAAACTCCTCAAACTCACAGATTGTTGTGAAACTGTGATAATGCTTACTGATACGGTAATACTTGTCAAACAGTGTGCAGAAATGTTCACATCATTGCAATGTATAATTAACGTTACTTTTCTGCCCACAATTTTAACTTGGATAATTTTCTTCTGCTAGCACAGTTGAGAAGTTTAATTTGGACTGCATTCCCCATTTACTGCCAGGTGTCAATATATAATAATACTTACACAATTTCAAAGTTGTAAATTCGTGAATATCTGTACTGCACTTCAAATATAAGCTACATATATTAACATCTGCATAATTATGGATTAATTACCAAGGTTCAAAGAACACTATTAATATTTCATTCAAGTTTTCTTTCTTCATTAGCTGATGCAATGATAGTGCCTGAGATCCAGGGAAAGGTTTATCCTCAATAAATAATTACAGAATGCTTAAATACATTTTTTAGAACCATGATTAGCTTTTATCTTAGTTTGGAGCATGTCTGATTAGTTTAATCCAAAATATCATGTTTGAACATTTATAGCCATATTTCTCAAGTGACTGACAAGTGAAATGTAACTTAACCAGTAGAGGAATAATGCTTGAAAATATAAAGACATTAAGGAACAGAGATTACACAACAGGGTGCATAATAATGAAGTTCAAATAGCTTGGGTGCTTCAGAAATTAAATCTAATTTTTCAACACTGATTCATAAAGCTGTCAGTGGGTTTGTGGGATAACTTGAATGAAGCTATGCCTCTGAAAATGTGTTACAATACCGTTTTTTTGCAACAGAATTTTTTTTTAACCTGCTGTTCTGTTCTTGGACATTATCTTGTACATTTATCAAACTTAACTATGCATTATCAATTTGAATGATTTTTTTAATCATTTGATTTATTGTTTATATTGACAGGTGTTAATAGAAATGTTTTAAATGATTTAAGATGAATCAGGGGAAAAACATGAACAAATAAAGACTCTCTGTACTGCAAGTATATAATAGGCCAAATATGACATCTTAAAGTTTCACTATGGCAGAGGATCTTATTAAATAGAGCAGCAGGTATAAGAGGCCAATGGCTTACTCTAGTTCTATTTCTTAAGTTCTAACGTTTCACCAACACCCAAATTCGGCCCGATTCAGTCATCTGATCTTTTGTATATTATTATTCAGTTCAGTTTAGCTTAGAGATGCAGAAAGGAAGCAGGCCCTTTGGCTCACTGAGTCCACACCGAACATCGATCAACTGATCATACTAGTTCTATGTTATTTCGCTTTCTCATCCACTCCTTCTTCACGAAGGACAATTTACAGTTGACCAATTGGGAAAACACCAGAGCTGGCCTCATGGACTGCTTGGCGTGAAGGTGATCTCAGTGTCGTTAGCTAAGGAATTCAAGTATTTAGACTCTGAGTGGCAAAGATGGCAATAAATTTCCAAATCCAAACTCTCTTGCATTACCTGGAAGAGAATTTGCAGTAGATGGCATCCCTTGGTTAACTTTGTCTTTTTAGTTGATAGAAGTTAGAGTCAAAGAGTCGTAGAGTCATATAGCACGGAAACAGGCCCGTAAACCCAACTCATCCAAGTCGAACAAGATTCCCCTTCTAAGCAAGTCCCATTTTCCCACATTTGGTCTATATTCCCCTCAACCTATATTTGTCCAAGTGTCTTTTCAATTTTGGTTTTGCACCTGCCGCAACCACCTATTCTGGCAGCCACCACCCTATGAGTGAAAATGGTGTCCCTCAGATTCCTATTAAATCATTCCACTTTCACCAATCCTCGCCAACTTAGATTGTGAGTTTATGACCAGCCGCTGAAGCAGTTTTGGCTTCCTAAATGTACAGTAAACATTTGCACCTTCATTCCTCTGCTCCCCGCTGCAGTGGAATTTATTTAATTCCCTTTCGAATTGTCTAATTGAGTTAATGTTCAAAATATATGCTCTTTCTTCCAACATCTGATCTTACCATACAAGTTGTTAGACTTTCTACTTTTAATTATTTTTTCAATATAAATTTCTGATTATCGTAATAAAATAAGCTCTTCTCACAAGATGCTAACTAAATATGGCTTCCTGAATTCCTGGAGTCATGACCTCAGCTTGGAGTACTGTCTTGTCAGGATAATAGCAGTTCTGTGCTATTGGCAAGAACAAACAAAATTGACTCACCTCAACTTTATAATTCAGTTCAGCATGCAGCCCCATTCATTATTGTTGAAATAATAACTAGATCAAACAGTAAAAATAACAGGCATTCATTATCTAACAGCCATATCATTTCACTGTTAGACTAAATCAAACATTAAATAACAATTATATATAGAGTTTCACAGCTGCATTTGACATTAAAATGTCAAGAGGTTTCATAGAACATAGAACAGTACAGCACTGGAACAATGCTTGTGCCGAACATGCTGTTAAATGAATGTGATTTCATTTGCCTGTACATGATCCATATCCCTCTATTCTCTGCACTTCCATGTGCTATCTGAAAACCTCTTAAACGCCACTATCATATCTGCCTCCACCACCATCCCAGGCAAGGCGTTCCAGGTCCCCACCACACATTGTATAAAAAAAGCTTGTGCCACACATCTCCATTAAACTTTCCCCCTCTCTCGGTATACCTAGGCACTCTAAAGTTAAACTTTTCCACCCTGGTAAAAAAGGTTCTGACTGTCTATCTAGGCCTCTCATAATTTATATATTTCCATCAAGTTTCCCTTCAATCTTCGACAATCCAGAGAAAGCAATCCAAGTCTATCTAACCTCACTCAGTAGATAAAACCCTCCAATCTAGGCAACATTCTGGCAAACCTCCTGTGCACCCTCTCCAAACCCTCCTGTGCACCCTCTCCTCTTTCCTGTAATGGGGGATACCAGAATTGTATGCAATACAGGTGCTCCTCAGCTTCCGACGGGGTTCCGTTCCGAGAAACCCATCGGAAACCGAAACTATTGTAAGCCGAAATGCATTGAAAACGCGCGATCACATGCCTGGAAACGAGGGGCGGCTCGCTAAGGGTCGCTGCCGTTTGCACCATTGCAAAGTCGAACTATCGCAAGTCGAACCATCGTAACCTGGGGAGTACCTGTACTCCAAATAAAGTTTTGTAAAGTCCGATCAAAGGCTTGTCTTCAAGAATATACAATATGTCTAGAGATAATTAATAATTTCTAGGCCTGCACCACAGATGCCCTGAACAGAACAAAACAGAACATTAGATTTTAGATTTTTTTTAGATTTAGAGATACAGCGCGGAAACAGGCCCTTCGGCCCACTGGGTCCGCGCCGCCCAGCGATCCCTGCACATTAACACTATCCTACACACACTAGGGACATTTTTTTACATTTGCCCAGCCAATTAACCTACATACCTGTACGTCTTTGGAGTGTGGGAGGAAACCAAAGATCTCGGAGAAAACCCACGCAGGTCACGGGGAGAACGTACAAACTCCGTACAGACGGCGCCTGTAGTCAGGATCGTACCTGAGTCTCCAGCGCTGCATTCGCTGTAAGGCAGCAACTCTACCGCTGCGCCACCATGCCGCCAACATCTCAGCGATGTGGCAGGTGGTGCTGCTGCCTCACAGCTCCAGCAATCGGGGTTTGATCCAAAACTCTGGTGCTGTCTGTCCAAAGTTGCTGCCCCTGGATGATTCGTTTTCCCCCACTTCCCAAAGATGAGCTGTTTGGGTGAGTTTCTTGGTTACAGGGAAATAAGTGGGGGAATGAGCTTGGTGGAATTGCTCCTAAACGTCACTATTGTATCTGTTTCCACCACCACCTCCACCGCTGGCAGTGCATTCCAGGCCCCCACCAATCTGTTAAAAAAAACGTCCCACACATCGCCATTAAACTTTCCCCCATCATCAAATAGCCATACCCTCTCGAGTTGAACATTTCCACCCTGGAGGAAAAAAGATTTTGACAATGCTCTTTGATCTATGCCACTCATTATTTATATATTTCTATCAATCCTCCCCTCAACCTCCAATATTCCAGAGAAAGCAATCCAAACCTAACGTCGGAGGTTGGTGGAATGGGTGGATTGGAGGGATGACGTGGATTCAATGGGCCAATTGTCTCCTGCAATGGAAGGAAATACAGCCGACATTTGTGCTTCAAGTAGAATTTTAACTTTCTGCAATGAATTTTCTAAAAACCTTTTCTTAGCTGCCGAGTCACACTTTGCAGAACGGTCGATAATGATATTTTTAAAATGAAAGCAGAGTGAGTTAATTTGGCTTCACGCTGAGCAAGCTGAAAGCTTACCATGAGAAACAAGCTGGGATTGCCACAAATTATGGCAGGGCTCTAACAACAATTTGGAGCCCATGTCAGGCACTTTTCTAGGTTTTATTTAAGACTGTACAATATATAGAATAATTCTGCAAACAGCTGCTTCATTAGTAATACTATTAGTGTATATAAGATTAGCTGAGATATTGAATTAGCCATTAAAACTCATTGGGGTATATTAGTAAATTACTAGACCAGAAAGGATCCAGTTTTGATTTTTAAAAAAGGTCATTGCCTGTAGTGTTAATTGTTCGCTCTCCACAGACGCTGCCTGACCTGCAGAATATTTCCTGCATTTTATCATTTTAATTTAGAAAGATTCAGGATCCTAATTTAGCAGGTATCCCTGATACTTGCTAAATTAGGGTAGTGAGAATGATGGTACATTGAGCTTCAGTGCTCACCTGTTTAAAAAAACAGACAGGATGCCTGCTCCTAGTCACTCTCAAGCAACAGACTCCAAAACACAAGAGATGTTGTGGTCCGGAACAAAGAACAAACCTCTGGAAGAACTCGGTGAGACAGGTAACACCTGTGGGATACACACAATTTCAGGTTGAAACCTTGCATTAGGACCCCTAAAGCTGAACAGGTTGGCGCAAAGACAATTACTGAGGAAGGACAGGGCTGTGGTAGCCTTAGTAAGAACATGGTCAGACAGCAACAGATGAAAAGAAATAACAGAGCGGTAACAACGTTAGAGAGAGACTCACAGACCCTCGGACAAAGAAAGGATGAAAACCTCTTAAAAATGGGCCAAAATGAGACTAGCGTGGAGCAGTAATATGGAGAGACACAAGAGATGCTGCAATCTGCAGCAAAATAACTGATCCCAATGCAGTCTTGATGCAGGGTTTCAACCCAAAGGTTGACCATCCCTTTGCCACCATAGATGCTGCCTGACCCGCTAAATTCCTCAAGCAGTTGCTTTTTGCAGCAAATGGCAGACTTCGGCAGGACATGCATGGATGTATATATGTAGAATGATCCTGAACTCTGCTGAAATATCTTGATTGTCTGCAATTTCTAAAAAGGTTCCCACAAGAAGAATATCCATTTGGAAATCTAGTTAGCAACCATGGAAATGTGTTCAAGCAGGACCTGGGACATACTTCCTGCTTCTATTTCTTTTGTTATAGTCATGGAGTGATACAGTGTTGAAATAGGCCCTTCGGCCCAGCTTTCCCACACCGATCAACATGTCCCATCAACACTAGTCCCACATGTCTGCATTTGGACCATATCCGTATCCATATACCTGTCTAATTGTTTCTTAAAAGTTGGGATAGTCCCTACCTCAACTACCTCCTCTGGCAACTCGGTCCATGCACCCACCACTCTTTGTGTGAAAAAGTTACTCCTCAGATTCCTATTAAGTCTTTCCCCTTCACCTTAAACCTTTTGTCCTCTGGTTCTCGATTCCCCTACTCTGGGCAAGAGACTCTGTGCGTCTCCCCAATCTATTCCTCACATGATTTTATACACCTCTATAACATCACCACTCATCCTCCTGCGTTCCAAGGAATAGAGTCCCAGCCTGCTCAACCCCTCCCTACAGCTCAGACCCACGTGTCCTAGCAACATTTGTTCTTAGAAACCCTAAGATGGTAAGTAAGAGGATTTTCAAGGAAACCATCAAAGTAAATATTTTTCTGAGGTACATAAAATGATTCATGGTGTCACTAAGATATTTTTTGCTGTTATTGTGTTGGATTGAACTAGTGTATGGGTGATCATAGGTCGGCATGGAGTAGGTGGGCCGAAGGGCCTGTTTCCACACAGTATCTCTAAACTAAACTACAGGTATAAATACAATTGATAGGGTGAAAAGATTACACTGCATGATTGCCAAACTAGATTTCAATGTATCAATCCCAAGGAAGCAATAAAGTGCAGAAGAGAATGCTCAGTCAGTCTCATAATAATTGGCCACAATGCTCTCAAGTTGAGAAGAAAGCAATAAACAATGGTACAAAACTGGATGTGCAATAATTGGATACTTGACATTGTACAAATCAAATATTTTTCATAAAGCAGTAAATGTGTTGCTGTGGCTATCAGATAAAAATTTATGAATAGATTAGGAATGTTTATGTAGTTATCGTCATATTTTTACAAGGATTACAATAATATCATGATATCAAGAAAAATGGTTGGACATGTCAAATCCAGCACAGCAGCTAGGCTTTTTGATTCATGCAGCAAGTTTTTCAAATATAACCTTCTGTGTGAACAATTTGAATGAGCTGCAATTGAAGAATCGCGATAGATGGATGCTCCAATGTGAACACTACAGGAGCTAATTTCCCTCACATTACCTGAAGTGCAAAGTATTGTGTGGTGTAACACGCAGAGCAATATCAAACAGCCTCTTATCCACGTTCAATTCTTTCTGCTCAATTTGCTCTGCAAGTTACATCCAGGTGATCCTTGGTACCCAAGAGCAACAAAAGGAAATCGCCTCTGGTGGTTGTATTTTATTGATAGATGAAACAGAATAGCAAGTTATCAAAATTCTGCACTTTATCTTCACTCCAGTCCAGCAGATTATCTCATGGCAGTTTTATTGCTGTTTGATTAACATGTACAGTCTCCTTGGCAATCTGCAGTCTGCACATCTCATCTGTCAGTGTGCAACTTTGAACAAGTGTCTCTTTGTCCTACCTCAACAGAGGTACCGTGAAGTCTGTATCCAAATGACCAAAGAGGCTGTATACTTAATCTATTTATTTGTCAAGTACGTCACCTCTTTTGCTTTTGTTGGTAGCCCTAATTCATAAAGAAATTAAACTCTAGCCATAAACCCTTCATCTGTGTTTAAACGTAGACGCAAGGAATTGCAGATGTTGGTTTACAAAACAAACCTCAAAGTGCTGGAGTAAATCAGCAGGTTCGGAAACATCTCTGGAGAACATCAATAAGCAATGTTTTGGGTCTTGATCCCTTCCTTGTGTCACACCTGTGCACACGATTTTCCCTTTCCTCTTCCCTTCATCCCCTTCCTCTATATTCCTTCCTCTGGCTTCACATTTCATGTCTCTTCTATCATCTCACAGTTTTTGTCTTTTAATCTCTGGCCTTTGTCCAACCATCTGCCAGTCAAAACCTCCTCTCACTGTTCCATCTATGACTTGCCATGCTTTGCCCCACCCTCACTTCTCTTCCACATTTTTCCCCCTGACTACAATCAGTCTGAAGAAGGGTCCCAACCCAAAACAACGTTTATCCATGTTCTCCGGAGACACTGCCTGGCATGCTGAGTTACTCCATCACTTTGTTTATCCACTATGAGCTTGCAGTGAAACTTCTGAAACTGCCATTGGTATCAGAACTGTAAAGTATACATACGATCAATGAGAGGGTTTGTTGTGTTACTGTTAAGCATTCATATAACATATAACATATAACAACTACAGCATGGAAACAGGCCTGTCCGGCCCTACCAGTCCACGCCGACCATTCTCCCTGACCTAGTCTCATCTACCTGCACTCAGACCATAACCCTCCAATCCCCTCCTATCCATATACCTATCCAATTTACTCTTAAATAATAAAATCGAGCCAGCCTCCACCACTTCCACCGGAAGCCCATTCCATACAGCCACAACCCTCTGAGTAAAGAAGTTCCCCCTCATGTTACCCCTAAACCTTTGTCCCTCAATTCTGAAGCTATGTCCCCTTGTTGGAATCTTCCCCACTCTCAAAGGGAAAAGCCTACCCACGTCAACTCTGTCCGTCCCTCTCAACATTTTAAAAACCTCTATCAAGTCCCCCCTCAACCTTCTACGCTCCAAAGAATAAAGACCCAACCTGTTCAACCTCTCTCTGTAGCCTAAGTGCTGAAACCCAGGCAACATTCTAGTAAATCTCCTCTGTACCCTCTCCATTTTGTCGACATCCTTCCTATAATTTGGCGACCAGAACTGCACACCATACTCCAGATTCGGCCTCACCAATGCCCTGTACAATTTCAACATTACATCCCAACTTCTATACTCGATGCTCTGATTTATAAAGGCAAGCATACCAAACGCCTTCTTCACCACCCTATCCACATGAGATTCCACCTTCAGGGAACAATGCACAGTTATTCCCAGATCCCTCTGTTCCACTGCATTCCTCAATTCCCTACCATTTACCCTGTACGTCCTATTTTGATTTGTCCTACCAAAATGCAGCACCTCACACTTATCAGCATTAAACTCCATCTGCCATCTTTCAGCCCACCCTTCCAAAAGGCCCAAGTCTCTCTGTAGGCTTTGAAAATCTACCTCACTATCAACTACTCCACCTATCTTAGTATCATCTGCATATTTACTAATCCAATTTGCCACACCATCATCCAGATCATTAATGTAAATGACAAACAACAGTGGACCCAACACAGATCCTTGGGGCACTCCACTAGACACTGGCCTCCAACCTGACATACAATTGTCAACCGTTACCCTCTGGTATCTCCCATTCAGCCATTGTTGAATCCATCTTGCAACCTCACTATTAATACCCAACGATTTAACCTTCTTAATCAACCTTCCATGTGGAACCTTGTCAAATGCCTTACTGAAGTCCATATAGACAACATCCACAGCCTTGCCCTTATCAATTTCCCTGGTAACCTCTTCAAAAAATTCAAGAAGATTAGTCAAACATGACCTTCCAGGCACAAATCCATGTTGACTGTTTCTAATCAGGCCTTGATTATCCAAATAATTATATATATTGTCCCTAAGTATCTTTTCCATTAATTTTCCCACCACAGACGTCAAACTAATAGGTCTATAATTGCTAGGTTTACTTTTAGAACCTTTTTTAAACAAAGGCACAACATGCGCAATGCGCCAATCTTCCGGCACCATCCCTGTTTCTAATGACGTTTGAAATATTTCCGTCATAGCCCCTGCTATTTCTGCACTAACTTCCCTCAATGTCCTAGGGAACATCCTATCAGGACCTGGAGACTTATCCACTTTTATATTCTTCAAAAGTGTCCGTACCTCCTCTTCTTTAATCCTCCTAATTTCCATCACTACTCTACTTGTTTCGCTTACCTCACATAATTCAATATCCTTCTCCTTGGTAAATACCGAAGAAAAGAAATTGTTTAATATCTCCCCCATTTCTTCCGGCTCAGCACATAGCTGTCCACTCTGACTCTCTAATGGACCAATTTTATCCCTCACTATCCTTTTGCTATTGACATATCTGTAGAACCCCTTGGGGTTTACTTTTACATTACTTGCCAAAGCAGCCTCATATCTTTTTTTCGCTTTTCTAATTTCCTTTTTAAGATTCCTTTTACATTCTTTATATTCCTCAAGAACCTCATTTACTCCCTGCCGCTTATATTTATTGTATATCTCCCTCTTTTTCCGAACCAAGTGTCCAATTTCCCTGGAAAACCACGGCTCTTTCAAATTATTATTCTTTCCTTTCCACCGAACAGGGACATAAAGACTCTGTACTCTCAAAATTTCACCTTTAAATATCCTCCATTTCTCTATTATATCCTTTTCATAAAACAACAATTTCCATTTCACTCCTTTTAAATCCTTTCTCATCTCCTCAAAATTAGCCTTTCTCCAATCCAAAATCTCAACCCTTGGTCCAGATTTGACCTTCTCCATAATGATATTGAAACTAATGGCATTATGATCACTAGACCCAAAGTGCTCCTCAACACATACCTCCGTCACCTGACCCATCTCATTTCCTAACAGGAGGTCCAACACTGCCCCTTCTCTGGTAGGCACCTCTACGTATTGCTGCAAAAAACTATCCTGCACACATTTTACAAACTCCAAACCATCCAGCCCTTTAACAGAATGTGATTCCCAGTCTATATACGGAAAATTGAAATCACCCACAATCACCACTCTGTGCTTACTACTAATATCTGCTATCTCCTTACATATTTGCTCTTCCAATTCTCGTTCCCTATTTGGCGGTCTATAATACACCCCTATAAGTGTTGCTAAACCTTTCTCATTTCTGAGTTCCACCCAAACAGCCTCCTTAATCGAGCCTTCTAGTCTGTCCTGCCAAAGCACTGCTGTGATATCCTCCCTGACAAGCAATGCAACACCCCCACCTCTTGCCCCTCCGATTCTATCACATCTGAAACAATGAAATCCTGGAATATTTAATTGCCAATCGCAACCCTCCTGCAACCATGTTTCACTGATCGCCACAACATCATACTTCCAGATGTCAATCCAGGCTCTAAGCTCATCCACCTTTCTTACAATGCTCCTAGCATTAAAATATACACATTTAAGGGACCCATCATTTCTTTTTCTCAGTTTATTTCTTTTCCCTTCTTTCTCTCCTACATATTGGGTCTGAGTGTTTCCCTTTTCTGCCTCCTGCCTCACACACTGCCTATTAGCTATCTGTGTTTGAGTCCTTCCCCCCAACCGTACTAGTTTAAAGTCTCCGCAGTTATTTTAGCAAATCTCCCCGCCAGGATATTGGTTCCCCTCGGGTTCAGATGCAACCCGTCCTTTTTGTACAGGTCATACTTCCCCCAGAAGAGTCCCAATGATCCAGAAACTTGAAACCCTGCTCCCTGCACCAGTTCCTCAGCCACGTATTTATCCTCCACCTCACTCCATTCCTATTCTCACTATCGCGTGGCACAGGCAGTAAGCCTGAGATTATTACTTTGGAAGTCCTTTTTTTTAACTCTCTTCCTAGCCCCCTGAATTCTCCTTTCAGGACCTCTTCCCTTATCCTACCTATATTGTTGGTACCTATATGTACCACGACCTCTGGCTCCTCTCCCTCCCCTTTCAGGATATCCTGGACACGCTCAGACACATCCCGGACACCGGCACCAGGGTGTGTTTCTTTAGTTAGATGCTTATGAACTAAGTTTCCACCTGGATTTCATTATGTTCATGAAGCTTGTACTAACATCGCTCATTCTTGCAGATGTTGGTGGATTTTTTGAGTCTGGGACCTGGATTCGTTACAACTTCCAGTCTTCTGTGGATTCCCCCAAGGAGCTCAAGAGTACACTGCAACCAACAAACTCCAACCTGACCTTGACCAAAGAGGACCTGGTTTTCAGTTTCAGCACGACCAACACCCCCAGCATCCTCCTGTACATCAGCACCTACTCACCGGATTACATGGCTGTTATTCTGAAACACAATGGTGAGACAGCAAATCTTTATTTTTAATTTTTTTTGACAAATAATCCAGGGGAAATGATTGTTGTGTGACTTTTGTAATCTTAGAATGTGCAACAATTTGTGAATCATC
This sequence comes from Rhinoraja longicauda, assembly GCF_053455715.1. Classification (NCBI taxonomy): domain Eukaryota; kingdom Metazoa; phylum Chordata; class Chondrichthyes; order Rajiformes; family Arhynchobatidae; genus Rhinoraja; species Rhinoraja longicauda. The sequence goes on from NC_135954.1 coordinate 45,507,674, forward strand.
TTTTAGATATGTGACATAACATGATTACTTATCATGGAGGAACTGCAGACGATGGAATCTTGTGTAAAACGCAAAATGCTGGAGTAACTCAGTGGATCAGGCAGCATCTGCGTGGGGAAATGAATAAGTGAAGTGTGACCCTTCTTCAGACTGATTGTAGAAGGGGGAGCAAAGTGGACAAATAACATGGGGACAAGACAAAGCCTGGCAATTGAAGGGTGGATTACTTATCAGTTTGATTTGTCTTTCGCCCAAGATGCTACCATAACAGAAATGTTAACCTGTTTAAAATAAATGAATAAATGACTAATCACTATTGCAAAGTGCCCTTCCATTTTAGAGAGATCATACATATGCGCACCAAGAATGTGGTGACAGTAACTTAAATTTATTTATTTATTAAAATGACAGATTTAGAGTACTGAATGCAGTGGCCTCTCTCTGTACCGGTACACCACCGCAGAATGAACCAGTTTTCTTCTACCTCTGCACATATGTCCTTCCATTTCTGTACACCCTTTAAACTCATGACATTTAGCCTATAATACTTCTTATCAACCTTTCTGCCAAAAATGAATAACTTCACACTTCTCTGTACTAAATTTAATTTGCCCCAGTCTTTGTCCCAGTCTTTGCATGCCCTTTTTTACCAGTCTGTTATTGTCTTGCTCATTATTTAACACACTCCCGAGCTTTGTATCATTTACATATTTGGGAATTCCACCCAGTGCACACAAATTTAAGTCACTCAAAATAAATCATAAAAAGCAGTGGTCCCAACATTAACCTCTCAGAACATGAATGTCCAACATCCTCTCTTCAGTTATTCCTACTTGCTGATTTCCATTTAGCATTCTATTTTTGCTGCCACTGGATTTTTAATTGCCATGGTATCAATTTTGCTCACTGACCTTTTCCATGGCATTTTATTAAACAGCTTCTGAAAACCCATGCAGACTAAATCTACTCCATTCTCTCCATCACAAAATTCAATTGTTAGTCAAATGTGATTTGCCTTTTAACAAATCAATTCTGGCTCTCATTTATCAATTTAATTTGATCCAAAAGCCTATTAACATAAGACCATAAGACAGAGGAGCAGAATTAGGCTTCTCTGCCCATCAAGTCTACTCCAACATTCGATAATGGCTAATATGTTTTTCCCTTTCAGTCACCTGCCTTCACCCCATAACCTTTGATGCCCTTACTAAACAAGAACCTATCAATCTCCGCTTTTAAAATATCCATTGTCTTGGCCTCCACAGACACCTGTGGTAATGAATTTCACAGATTCACCATCCTCTGGCTAAAGAAATTCCTCCTCATCTCCATTCTAAAAGTACGTCCTTTTTATTCTGAGGCTGTGCCCTCTGGTTCTAGACTCTCCCAGTACTGGAAGCATCCTTTCCATGTCCATTCTGTCTAGGTCTTTCTTTATTTGATAGGTTTCAATGTGACTCCCCCTCATCCTTCTAAACATCCTCTGTTTCTAACATGTTCTTCACTTTTGAGACCAGTGGTTTCCTGACATGTCCTTATTTCTGAAAATCAAGAAAAAATGTACAGGCTGGAAGTCTAAAATCAAAGCGGAAAATGCCAGAAACACTCAGCAGGAGAGGTCACATCTGTGGAAAGAGAAACATGATTAACATTTTGCTAGAAAAACATCTTTCATTAGAACTGAGAAAGAGGAAAAAAAACATTAGTTTTAGATTGCAGATGATGGTCACATGAAAGGTTAATAGGGAATATTCCATACAAAGTGAAGCCAAGGTTACCATGAGGATAAGCTATTGATGAAGTAACGATAGTGTTGGTGTAGCGGTAGTTTGTGTTAAGAGGTGACTGATGGTTAGTATGGACTCAGTGGGCTAAATAGACTGTTTCTGTACTGAATCTATGATTTATACTCCAATCTAGCTGATGGGTGAAAGCAGGCAGTTAGAAAGAAATAACATGAACAAAGGTCCTTATAAGTTGTGCGTTGAGTTAGAGAGTGATAAAAACACAAACAGAAGAATTTAAAAGCTGGACAAAATGATAAGCGGGCCTTCGATGATAACAGAGAGAAAACAAAAACTGAGGCAGTATTATAGATGTGTGGGCTACAGCAAAACTGGTCTTATATATACTATTTTATAGTTTTCTGGCACATACCCATATCTAGGGAGGACTGAAAGATTAGGGCAAGGCTCGTACAACCTTTTCTCTCACCACTCTCAGAAGCCTAGAATGACCAGGTGACTTGTTTAAGGATAGAGGCCTTTCTAGTACCTTCTCCTGATAAATGTTAAATCCATCTATTATCCCAGCTCCCTCCCATCATCCTGCGATTTTAGCAGTTTTTTCTCCCTTGGTAAAAAACGATTATAGGTAACTCATTAAGTATTCCAGTCATATCTTCTGCCTCTAGGCTTTTATCACCCTTTTTAAAATCTCTAAACAGCCCCATCGCCTACTAATTACCCTCACTGAACAGCTGGAAACTTTGGTAAAGGCAAGGAAAGCCAAGGGCCATGTATCTCAAAAATTATGTGAAGTTAAAGTTAGCAAAAACTGAGCAGTGTTTCTATGAGTGCATTGTCAATCTTCCTGTGGCCTGTTCAGCCAGGAAGACACCGTCTGAGGAGTCTAAGTGATGCCAATACCAGCGAGCTGTGGTCCTGGAGTGATGCATGTAGTTTGGTGCATGCAAAACAATGAATGCAGCCAGCAGAAGACAGAGCTAAGCAGTCCCACAGCAAATGGATGAGATCAAATCTTTGCAGTCCTGCCATATGCAGTGAAGAATAATGGTGACAATTAAACCAAGCAATGAGAGGAGTGAGCTCCAGGAATATGCTCGTCCTCAACTACTGTAGAGTTCTGGAGATGAGTGTCAAAGACAAGTCCGAAGCATTTGCAACCATCTTCAGCTAGATGTGCTGAATGAATAATTCATCTTGGCTTCTTCCTGTAATCCCTATCCATCGCAGAAGCAGTCTTTTCTCAATCTCAATTTATTTCATATGACACCTAGAAACAACTGAGGATACCAAATAACGCAAAGGTTATAGAGTCAGATTATATCCTAGCTGCAGTGCTGAAGACTTCTGCTCCAGAACAAGCTGTAACTTTATTAAACAGCTCTAGTTTACTTATAGCACTGGCATTCATTTGGGAGTGTAGCAGGATCAGATGTATCCAACCTGCATCTGACAGCATTAAACTCTCTGGAATGTTGGAGGTTGAAGAGAGACTGGATAGAAGTATATAAGATTATGGGAGGCATAGATAGGGTAAACAGTATGATCCTTTTTTTCTCAGGTGATAATGTCCAACACTAGAGGGCAGAGCATCACCATTGCAGAGCCTTCACCATTGATCAGAAATGTAACTGGACCAGCTAAATAGATGGTGTGCTTACAGTAGAGCCTGGATACCCTGAAGCAAGTGATTTATCCTCAAAAGCCATTCCACCCTCTGCAAGGCACAATTCAGGAGTATGATGGAGTATTCTCCCCTTGTCTGGATGAATGCATTTCCAACAATACTCAGTAAGCTCAATGCCATCACAAATAAAGCAGCCCAGTCGACAGGCATCTTGCCTCCTACCCAAAACATTCAATCTCCCTCAAACAATGGCAGATCGCAACTCTGTGGAAAATATGTTACAAATCCACAAAGTCGGGAAAGGCAACCGTTTAGGCAACCTAGGGAAAGGCAACCGTTTAGGTTTAGGTTTATTATTGTCACGCATACCAAGGTACAGTGAAAACCTTTGTTTTGCATGCTATCCAATCAAATCAGATGACACTATACATGAATACAATCAAGCCAAATTAAAGTATAATAAGTAGAGTGGTTAGCTCGCAACAAAAGCTTTTCACTGTACCTCGGTACACGTGACAATAAAATAAAATAAACTAAAAGGGAAATGTAGAGAGTGCAGAATATAGATTATCAGCAATATAATGCAACATTTCCAGTCCAGCAGCTTCATAGGATATCATTGTCCACAAGTTACCCTTCCACTCAACCACCATAACCCCATTTAAGTCTTTCAGCTCAGTTGGATCAGTGTCCTGGAACTCCCTAGTTCACAGTGCATTGAGAGTACCTTTTGCAGTGTTGGTTCACTACTGCTTTCTCCAGGGCCATCAGAGGGGGACAGTTAACATTGACCCAACTAATGACAACCACATGTAATAAATGAATTGCGAAAAGCTGCTTTGCCAGTTTTTCCAAGGGAGCGTGACCTTGTAGCTCTCACTGGTCATTACTGATTAGGAGCACACATCCTGTCACTTGTTTTTACTTCAAATAACTGATCCTAGCTTAATACTTATAGGCACTAAGGGGGTAGCTAATTATAGATGTCAATTCTTCTTAGCAGGGCATTTTGTGAAGACAGTTGTAAATATTTACTGAAGTGCTGTGGTTGTGCCTGCTAATTGTTTTGCTGATTGAAGCTGAGGTTTTCTAATTACAAAGGATTCTGGGAGCAAACTGATACACACTGATGACAGTGAACCCGGGTCAGAGCTGACGCACTTCAGAAAATCAGATGCAGCAGATCCATTATTTTTTTATGGTGCAGTGGTGATGGACGCGGATTCCTACTTTAATGTGTTCCTAAAAAATACTCCTACAGCTTAATTTTGATGCAAAATTATTATTCATATACAATTGATTTTACCCAAATTTAGAAAAATAAATCCTCAATGGGAAGAGCTAAGCACATTACATTATTCAGTGTCAAATTATTTGGAGTGAAATGCCTTTGATTCATGTCATTAGCTCTGAAAATATGTGCAATATTATTATTTGACCTGATGGTTGAGCAAAATAGTTTCCTGGGTCACTGATGAGTTCCCATATTCTCAGCTTACTGCTCCCCAGGATAACCAGGGTTGCTGTCATAAAAAAACATAAAACCTGCATTTGTCAGCCTGCTAGGCTGATCTAATCAGACTTAATTACTCCCTTGATTGGTTGAAGAAATTTTACATTGAAATCAGTTTTTAGCAATTCACATTAATTTCCAGTCAATTATCATTGGCAGAGTTAGTAATGACATGGGAAGATGATAATACAATAAATATCTGAACTGAAAGACACGTTAGCAAAAATGCAAAAATATGAAAAAGGGAAAAGAGAGGAAGGGAAACTGAAACTACAGGTGGCAAGATTAATAATTTAAGAGTATAAAGTAAGAAAACTATTTATAATATCTTTAATAGCAATATGTGTATAGTTGTGCAGTTTCCTAGTCTGGTGAGGGAATTGTTACAAAGAGTAATCTCAAACTATTTAATTCATAGGATATAGAACAGTTCAGCACAGGAGTATTTTTTCCAACTGTAAGTCATTGCCAGATTCAGTTGTGAGCTCCCCTTCGTGAGACAGAAGATCATTGTAAATCACTGTGTAGGAAAGAACTGCAGATGCTGGTTTAAACCGAAGATAGACACAAAATGCTGGAGTTTCTCAGCGGGACAGGCTGCATCTCTGGAGACATGGAATGGGTGATGGGTCGAGACCCTTCTTCACACTTGGGGTTTGAGGATGGGTCTCGATTCGAAATGTCACCCATTCCTTCTCTTCAGAGATGCTGCCTGTCCTGCTGAGTTACTCCAGCATTTTGTGTCCATCTTCATTGTAAATCACTGTCTATCAATTAAAGAAAAATTATTCAAAGATAGCATTATACATGGAATGATCGCCATCAAAACTATGTAAAGAAGTATTTGATTCCAATTTGAAATTTTGCTAATAGGTGGGGATTGGTATTGAAGTGTGTTTATTAATCTACCTAAATCAGTGAGAACATATGTACACGCTTATGATATATCTTGTTATTGTTAAGTACGATTTGTTTGTACCCAATAACTGGTTTGCCATGTGGCCAATTCCATTCTATTTGGCATCAGAATGAACACATTTCAAAATTAATTGGAAAAAGCTGAATATTCAGTAACCTTCTTAAATCAGAAGATATAAATTACATTTAACTATAATTTGTATCTTCTGAATCCATTTGCTCTTCACTTTTAGTATCAGCTGAGACACTCTAAGTAGAATTCTTCCTGAGCGATAAAAATCTTGCTAATATTTGTACGACTTGTTATCAGAAAGCACAGCATTGATATAATCTGTGCACATGGTATCATGCAGTTCAAATTATGCAGCAGCAACTTCACGACAGCGATTCAATTTATTACAAATTGTTAACTGTTGCTGAATAGATCATAATGAGGGCATCGTTCAGAAAACTGTAACTGGCATGAATATTAAGGTATCCCTGGATACCATATTTTAAACTCCTATTACCATCCCTCATCTAGGATGGTGCAATAATTCTATTGATATTGCAGATGAGATTAACTAAATTAGCACAACGTTGCAATTAAACTAGAGCATTTCTGATCTCTATAACCCTCTGCTGCACTGAACAGTGAATTTATTACCCAAGTGAGTGAAGACCTCTATAAACCCATCATCTGTAAGCTTTCTTGGTGGCAAGCATTTCAAAAGAACACTTCTTGGTCAGATTCCTTTATGGACCTGCTTGAATACCCGATTTTAAAGTTGATGAATAGTAAGGCGAATATGTTGGATTTTAAATCTGCGACTTCATTACTGGTGAATAGTTAGAACATTGGCCTGGTATCACACAGAGCTGGAATTAATTTCAGATTACAATCAAAAGATATAATGAGAGTGGGATGTGTTACACAAGTACTGTTGGCTGGTACCATTTTAAGAAATGCAGCATGAAATTAAGGCACACGGGATCCACGGTCTTTCAGTAGAGTGGATTCAAATCCCGCTTGCCCTGAGAAAACAGAGTAGTGGTGGACGGGTGTTATTTATACTGGAAGTCTGGCGGTGTTCTGCAGTGAACATTGCTGGGACCTCTGTTGATTGTGAGACATATGTAGATAATTTGGATGAAATTGTAGATGGGGGGGATGGTTCCGTCCGCCACGATACCGGAAAGATGTGGAGACTTTGAAAAGGGTGCAGAAGAGATTTGCCAGCATGTTGCCTGGATTAGAAAAGAGTAGCTATGTTATATAAAGCTGGATTGTTTTCTCTGGGATATTGGAAGCTGAGGGGAAACCTGATGTAAATATTTAAAATTATAAGAGGCATAGATGGAGTATTTTTCACTGAGAGTAATAGGTTCGTGGAATGTGCTGGTGGAAGAAGATATGATAGTAATGTTAAAGAGGCAGTTAGACTGGCAGATGAACTTGCCAAAAATGGATGGATATAGACCATGTCTATATAAGCCTTACCACTCGTCACTTTATTTTCATGTTTCACGTACTTTGTGTTTTTTGTGACTGTTGGCAAATTAATTTCCCTCCTGGGATAAATAAAGCTCTATCGTATTGTATCGTATGTGCAAGCGCAAATGATTAATTAAATTTAACATCATGGTCAGCACAGACATCATAAGCCAGAGGGCTGTTCCCGTGCTGTTCTATGTTCTATTTTCTATGAGATCAGTTGCAAATTGATTGAAATGATTGATTGAGGGATACAGCATGGAAACAGGCCTTTTGGCCCATCAAGTCCATGCCAATCGTCGATCATCCATTACACTATAGTTGAATGATAATTTATTGTCACATGTTATCCTACTTTCACATCCACTCCCAACACACTCGGGGCAATTTTAAAGGCCAATTTTAAAGGCCTTGTACAAACACGCATGTCTTTGAGATGTGGCAGAAAACCAATGCACCTGGAGGAAACCCACTTGGCCACAGTGAAAACGTGCAAACTCCACATAGTCACAATTGAACCCAGGTCTCTGCAACTGTGAGGCAAGAGCTCAAATGTTCAGTGTGAAATTTTCCAGAGAATAATTTCCAGCACAGACCGTAGGAAATGCTGCTTTGCTCTGTGTAACCTCTTTTACAAGTAAAGTACCTTTGCTGGTTTAATTTTTCTGCAATCCTCTAGGGTCTTAGAGAAAGAGAGAGTGCTGGGAAAAAAATGCCACACATTTGAACAGAGTGTGCAGCAGTAAATATCAGCAACAGATTGCTAAAATTCAATGATAGCATACAAAATGTAGTGGGTGTCAAACCCATCCCAACCTTGTGACCTGTGTTCCTTTCTAGCATTTGAATGAGTAGATTTAAGAAAAGAATGAAAGTATTTCAAATTTAGAAGTAAGATTCAAAGACACCATTTATTGAGTTCATTCCTCATCCTATCCTTTCCTTAGTAAAGTAGAAAGCTAATAAAAGCAAAAACACACAAAAACAGCCCAATGCATATAGTTATACTAAATATAAAATGGTAAGTGGGTAATTGTAGGCTAATTTATGGAAATACTCTATATTTTGGCACATGCATAGTACAGATTGGAACACTGTATTTTTGTAAAATTACTGTATTTTTGTGGAAATTCTAAATGCATGTGTATTGCAGAATTTATTGTTAAATTATTTTAAGTTTGTCAGTTTGAAAAATAAAAGTTAAATCTTAATGATATATGCTGAAAACTGATTTCTAATGGTCTTAAACCCATATGGTCCATTCTTCATCTACTATTCCTTTTTCCTCAGTATGTCTACCTAGTTTCCTTGTAAAACATCCATGAAGCTGAGCTCCATTAAAAGCACATGTTCCTCAATTAATATTCCCATAGCTGTCACTCCCAGAAGATCTCACAGGAACAGGAGAACCCAACCTGATATTTCAACTGCAAATATGTAATTTTACCTCCTTTTCACTCTTCCATAACACTTTACGGGCTTGGGGAAAAATCCGTAAATTACACAAATTAATCATTTCTATAATTAATGTGAATTTTGTTTTCATTATATAAAATTCCTGGCATGTTTCATTGAGAAGTGGCCAGATGATCACAGCCTGGTGATAGACTGTGTTAAGTTATTCCATGCGATTTATTATCAATTGGAGTTTTTGTAAAATGCTGATTAACAAAAGGCAAATCACTGTGATGCAGTCATAAACAACATATACACTAAAGTATTAATTGATCTCTGTGGCTTTGCTCAAATAAGGTCAGGATATAATGAATTGCCCTCCATGCATTAATTATGTTCAAAGTTGAGATAAAGAGGGCTATGGTTCATTGAGCTGATGAAACTGGTAGGAATGTGCAGCAATTTATATGCAATTGAGCAAACTGGGTTTGAGGCACTGGATTAGTTGAGTATTGAATGATGGAGAAGGCTCCAGAGTCAAGTTGCCCTTAATCTGCTTCCAGTTCTTCCCCTATTAAGATTAATCATTCAACTGGTCTTTACTTTCCTGGAGCAAGAAATAAACTGCTTGGAGATCCCAATGGGTCAGGCAGCATCTATGGAGGCAAAGGGCTGTTTGACATTTAGATCATAGAGCAGTACAACATAAGAACAGACGCTTCAGCCCACACTGTCTGTGCTGAATATGATGCCAGGTTAAATTAATCTCCTCTTTCTGCATGGGATCCATAACCCATCAAACCCCTGCATATCCACGTGTTTATCTAAAAGCCTCTTATATGTCCCTTTCATATCTGCTTGCACCACCACCACCCCTGGCAGTGACAGCCAGGCACCAACCACTCTTTGTGTATGGCAATAGTCATTCCACTTTGTCTTCAGAGCTGACCATTGATCTACCCCCCCCAAAAAAAAAACTTTACATCCTCTGCTCCAAAATGTCCAATTTTATGGCAAATTTATGGGAGAAAAGATCCTCAAATCAATCACCAGTTCAGCTAAACCGACTGACATGTCCAATGGGCATGGGAAGATGGGCAGTAAGAAGCAATTTGAGAAAACATAGAAAAATATAAGTGCAAGAATGTCCATTCGGCCCTTTAAGCCTGATCTGCCATCCAATTTGGTGATGGATCAATATCATAATTCTATTCTCTCCCCATGCCTCTTGACTTTTCATTGAGAAAATTACATGTGTCCTTTTAAAATATATTAATCGGTTTGATCTCTACCTACCTCTGGTAGAGAGTTTCATAGTTTCATCACCCTCTAAATGAAATTTATTCCTTTTTATCTCAAATCTAAACAGAACATAGAACAGCACAGGAAGAGGCGGTTTGGCCCACAATGTCCATATTTAAATGTGTTGCCAAGTCAAACTAATCTCCTCGGCCTGCACGTGATCAATATCCCTCCAATCCCTGCACGTGATCAATATCCCTCCAATCCCTGCATATCCATGGCTTCTTTAATACCACTATCGTATCTGGCTTCGTCACAACCCTTGGTAGAGCATTCCAGGCACCCACCATGCTCTCTTCCACACACATCCCATTTAAACTTTGCCCCTCTCATCTTTAAAACTAAGCCCTTGGGTCTTTGACATTTCCACCCTGTTAAAAGATTCTGACTGTTAACCATGTCTTTCCCTCTCCGTGAGTTATCCTGTGTACCATGACCATAATCCAGGTTTCAACCCTCTACCCCAGCCAGGGGAAACATATTTATATCAGTAAGATCTTCTATTCTTCTGAACTGAACACAGATCTCCTCAACCCAGTCTCTCTTCATATGACAATCCCCATGGACAGTTGCTCGTACTGGATAGTTACCTTCCTCTTTAGGTTCAGGCTAAATCTCTAATTTTCAGGCACCATTTAGCTAACTAAGTGGTTCTAAATGGGGTTATTTCCAACCCTTTATTAAGCTGACATCTGGTGTGTCAAGGCCTATTCACTACTCCATGTCTCTCTTCCTCTAATGATTTCTATACAGAATTTCACACAATACTTTCAATGGTTCAATGGTCCCATATTGTCACGTATACCCAAGTACAGTGAAAGTCTTTTTTTTGCATACAGTTCAGTGACAATCCTACTGTAAATTAGCATAATCATGCTAAGTATAAGAATGTATAAGTATCTAGGGTCAATCTGACAAAGATAAGTGTACTCAGCTGGAACAAGTTGAAACCTAGCATGTATGAGAATGTTAGCGAACTGGACTTTCAAAAAGACCTACTTCTTGCAAACTCTCATTTTTTGTAATACTATTAAATCTTAGTATCATACTTTTTTTTACCTTAAAAATGAAAATACGCTTCTTGACTATTAGAATATTCAAACAAACCCTTGAATTGCTATACGTAATTCTAAATCAGAGTTTAGCTGGCATCGCTCACTGTTACTGGAACCTGTGTATTTCCTATTCTGCATCTTTCTGCTATTGGATCATCTTAACCGGGTTCTTGATGGATTTAAAAAATATTCAATAGTCAATAGTCAAGTTTATTTGTCACATACACATAAATGTGCAGTGAAATGAAAGATTACCCACAGTCCAACAATAAGAGCAATAAAAATAAGCAATAACACACACAATCATAAACCAACACAAAACAAAAAGAAACAAAAAGAAACATCCATCACAGTGAGTCTCCTCCAGTCACCAGCTCACTGTGATGGAAGGCCAGAATGTCTTTTTCTCTTCCCCTGCCATCTTCTCCCGTGGTCAGGCTGTTGAATTTGCCACGTTCCAGGCCGCGCCAGACGGTGGAAGGTCCGCAGCGGGCCGACCCAAGCCCTGCGATTCAGGGCGGGCGAAGACGCCGCCGTTGCCGCTGCACGTCGGGGCGGTCGTGGCTCCCGACATTGAAGCCCCCACCGGGCGGAGAAAATCCCGCAGCCTATTTCAGACCACGCCGGACGGTGAAAGGTTCGCGGCGGGCCGACCCAAGCCCCGAGATTCGGGGCGGGCGAAGACGCTGCCGCTGCCGGAACTCCCGATGTCGGCCCCCGCCCAGGGCAGGGGCTGCGAGCTTCCGACGTCCACACGGCCGGAGCCTCCACAGGCGAGTCCCAGGTGGAGGGACAATTGGATGGCAACTTTTAAAATCTCCCATTCGTTTTCTCGTTGGAGTAAATGTACCCATAGAATACTGGCAGGATGTGGCCTATAGCCCGATTATAGCAAGTACCACAATGCATGTTGCCAGCCACCATTGTGATGTTGCAGCCATGAACCATCCAGTAATGTGGCTATATCCATTATTTTGTATCTTTAGTTTAGTTTACTTTACTTTAGAGATACAGCGAGGAAACAGGCCCTTCAGCCCACCAGGTCCACGCCGACCAGCGATCCCCACACAATTTACAATTATACCAAGCCAATTAACCAACAGACCTATACGTCTTTGGAGTGTGGGAAGAAACCAAAGCTCCCGGAGAAAATCCACACAGGCCACGGGGAGAATGTACAAACTCTACAGACAAGCACCTGTAGTCAATATTGAACATGGGCCTCTGCCGCTGTAAGGCAGCAACTCTCGCGCTGTGCCACCGTTATCTGTACAGTGTGGACGGCTTGATCATTTATAGTCTTTTCGCTGACTGGATAGCACTAAACAAAAAAGCTTTTTGCTGCACCTTGGTACGCGTGACAATAATAAGCTAAACTAAGTTCATTATCTTGTCAACAATATATCTGCCAGCAGACAGAACAAACAATAGCCTTGAGAATGATCCTTTCAGCTATACCTTTATTCTTAATAATTCCATTAAATACTATCAATATCTGTTTTCAAAAAATGCTTAATTTCACCTACAATCAACAGGTTTCAGGAGAGTTCCTGAATCTTACCCTGCCCAACTTTGTTTGTCCCATGAAAATCCCTCTTAGTTGCATTCTCTTCATCTCGTTATATTCCCACGTTATCTACATCATCTAATTGCAGGCTACAGTTCCTGCCATTGCATCTATACATATGATCATTGGTGATAGAAGTTGAATTAGGCCATTCAGCCCATCAAGTCTACTACGCCATTCAATCATGGTTGATCTATTCCTTTCTCTTAACCCCATTCTCCTGCCTTCACCCATAACCTCTGAAATGTTACTTCATCAAAAATGTTGCCCAGTGAAACCCCAAATATTTTCCACCATCCACAAGGCATGAGGAGCATGTTGGAGTACTTTCCGCTTGCTTGAATAAATGCACCACTGGCAAATCTGATGAAGCCCAATACCATCTCAGACAAAGCATCCTCATTCATCCTTGACACCTCGTTCATCATCCAACCTTATAAAGGTTGCCAAGACCTCATAGAGAACCCATAGAATATTTATAAAATTACAATAGTGAGGATTTTATTTTAATTTATTCAGCTTTAGGATTCGGGCATCACTGGCAGGTTTTTATTGCCGTGGGAGAAGTTGCCTTGTTGATCCATTGCAGTACTTTTGGTGAAGGTGACCAATGTACCCCAATGCACGATTAGGGAATGGGTTCTAGGATTTAGACAGCAATGGCATATTTACAGTTAAGGATGGTGTGCTATTTGGAGGGGAAACTTCAGATGGGCTGTTCTCCCGTGCACCTGCTTCCCTTGTTCTTGGTGGTAGAGATTATTTGGGAGACGCTGTCAGAGCACTCTGTGGGTGCAATCCATTTTGTAGATGGTCCAGACTACTGCCACTGCATGCCAGTGTGGAAAAAATTAATGTTTAGGGTGTTAATCAAGTGGGTTCCTTTATCTGAGATGGCATTGGACCTGCAGAATGGCTGGAGGTGCAAGTGAAAAGAATTTCATCGTGTTCCTGATTGTGCCTTGTGGATGGTGGAAAAGGTTTGGGGCATCACTTGCCTCAGTGAATCCAGCCTCTGAGCTAGTCTTGTAGCCACAGCATTATAGTGATTGACCTGGCTATCTTTCTGATCAACGTGGACATGCTGCTGGTGAGGGGGGACTGAGCAAAAGTAATACCATTCAATATCAAGGATAAATATTTAGAGATGGTCATCTTCTGGCACTTTTGCAGTACAAATTTACTTGTTGCTTTCGAGCCTATACTTAAATGCAGAGACTGATTCATTTACTAATGAGTTTCAAATGGTATCAGAACACAGAACATTACAGCACAGGAACAAGACCCTTGGTCCACAATTCATTTCCCATGAAGAGCACTGACCTGACCTTAACACTATTTCCCAACCCTCAGTTGCTGCCTTATCTGCTGAGTGTTTCCAGCACTATCTGCTTTTGTAGCATTTCCTGACTGCTGCCATACTCTGAGGTTTTGTTTTTAAACTACTCTTGAGGTTGCAGAGGCTATGAGCCTGTTTTCTTGAAAAGTAGGTAGAAAATGCATGGCATTGATCTATGCTCATCCTTAATAGCTCAATAACATAAGAGCTGTGCACTGCAGACTTTTCTCAGAGACATGTACCAGTTGCAGCTGGAAGATCATCAACTTAGGTAACGAGCCCCTTTGGGCCAACCAACACCAATTGCTCTTCCAGCAAAAGGAACTATCATTATCCAGGAGTTGCTGCATAGGTACAAGGTGTTTCGGACACACTCTGTGGAGTCAGGGATGAAGTCGGGTCGACAATGACTACATATACTGTGATAGGGCAAACTCATGTGATAAGATTTACTTGTAGTGAAGGACAATAGTGACAAGGAGGTCCAGGTCCACGTGGGAGTCCCGTCCCTCGTCATCTGTCGACAAGTGAGATAGGGCTGGCGATCTCGGGCTTGTCCTAGTTTTCTAGTCTTGGCTTCAAAGAGGTTGCATTGGGCTTGGCCCAGGGGCTCAGTCTTGGCCTCAAAGATGAGGCACTGGCAATCTCTTGTTTGTCCCGACGGCTCAGTCTTACTCCAAGCTTACAAGGCAGTTAGTAGTGAGTCCACTTTCCCTCCCTTCCCCCACCCCACCCCACCCCACCCCACCCCACATCTGTCCCCATCACACACCCTCTCTCTCCCTCTCTCTCCCTCTCTCTCCCTCCCTCTCCCTCTCTCTCTCCCCCTCTCTCTCCCCCTCTCTCTCTCCCTCTCTCTCTCTCCCTCTCTCTCTCTCTCTCTCCCTCTCTCTCTCCCTCTCTCCCTCCCTCTCTCCCTCCCTCTCTCCCTCCCTCTCTCCCCCCCTCTCTCCCCCCTCTCTCCCCCCTCTCTCCCCCTCTCTCTCCCCCCCTCTCTCCCCCCCTCTCTCCCCCCCTCTCTCCCCCCCCTCTCTCCCCCCCTCTCTTCCCCCCCTCTCTTTCCCCCCTCTCTTCCCCCCTCTCTTCCCCCCTCTCTTCCCCCCCTCTCTTCCCCCCCTCTCTTCCCCCCCTCTCTTCCCCCCCTCTCTTCCCCCCCTCTCTTCCCCCCTCTCTTCCCCCCCTCTCTTCCCCCCCTCTCTTCCCCCCCTCTCTTCCTCCCCTCTCTTCCCCCCCCTCTCTTCCCCCCCTCTCTTCCCCCCCTCTCTTCCCCCCCTCTCTTCCCCCCCTCTCTTCCCCCCCTCTCTTCCCCCCCCTCTCTTCCCCCCCTCTCTTCCCCCCCTCTCTTCCCCCCCTCTCTTCCCCCCCTCTCTTCCCCCCCTCTCTTCCCCCCCTCTCTTCCCCCCCTCTCTTCCCCCCCTCTCTTCCCCCCCCTCCCTCAGAGCGGCCCTCAGAAAGGTCGCGTTGTTACAACTCACAAGAGGTATAACCCGCACAGAGAACCTAGGAGGAAGAAACTGTAACACCTCCACCATCTAAGCTCTTTTGTGCATAAAGCACAGGACAGAACCTATGATTTAAAAAACATACAACCATATAGTAGAGGAATGTATGGATTGTAAAATTGTCAAACATTTGCTGTCATTGCAAAAACGATTAATTTCCATGAAATTTTCAATTAAATAATTATTTTAATTTTGTAGAAAGTGTGTTTTATATCTTGGCTCCTCTAAGAGTATATCCCTCAGATTTGTTTAACTACTTTCAGAGTCTGTGGACATGACCTTCAAATTACTTCCCAGTCTCTCACTGCATTTGTGCATTGTTCCACCTTGCTCGCTCTCACACAATAACTTCATATGTCTCTGGATAACTTTATTTGCCATTTACTGCCCACTTCACTCTCTATTTATATTTTCCTGTAGGCGACAGTTTTTTTCTTGCCTTCCATCAGCCATACAGTTAATATTTCCCTCAGTTTTTTCTCTGATTACGAAATCCATTTGTTACTTTACACTGGCTCCAAATCAGTCCAGATTGACACTATCTCATCTGACTATTTTTATATGCCTGGGGGCACATCTGAAATGGTTTGTTTTCATCCGTTGTTGTATTCGAAAGGATGGACCAAAAATCTAGCAGCTATTTCATTGCTGCGAACAATGTGGGCTGTGCACATGCTGGAGGGAGTGTAGTGTAAAATACACTCATGAAGGAGCTGAGCAGGATCATTTTAACATGTGTTTCATATTGCTATTTCAGTTGAAAATATGTTTGGTTTTGCCTTCACCTTCCTGCAATATGTTAACTCTTGGTTACAATGTAGTAGCAAAGATCTGAAATGTACTGCAAAGTGTCAAACAACTATCTACCTATGTATAAATCTTGTCCGTGGATGCAGGCGGGCTGTTTAATCATATGCTGGGATGTTGAGAATCTTTGCCTGCTGCAATTCCAGCTGTAGATAGAGAGTCTCATTGCTTGTCCTGAATGATGCAGCTAACTCCATACATGCACATGCCGAAGATGGTATCTTTCTGACCATTAAGGTTCAACCCCTCACTGGATAGTACTCCCCTTCTCAATCCCATACCAACCTCCTCCATTGCCAGAGTGAGGCCGCTTGCAAACTGGAAGAACAACACCTCGAATTCTGCTTGGACAGCTTACAATGCAACGGTAGGAAAGGTGAATTCTCCAACTTGATATCCCCTCACCCCCCTCTTTCTTCCCCCCCCCCCACCTATTGTTTTCCCATTTCTCCCAACATCTCTGAAAACCACCACCCCTTTCACCCTGCTCCTTTCCCCACCTCCATGCACTCATCACCCATCCCCAGTCCACTGTTATCCTTTTATCGCCCCTCTTTCCCCTCCACTCTGTTCTCTTCCCCCTATAGCCCCCCCCCCCCCCACCACCACCCCCGGCTTTAAATTTCACTCTGATATTCTTTTGTTTCCATTTTACCTCTAACTTTTGGCACCTACTCCACCTATCTGACAATGAAACCCCCCTCACCTGTGCTCACCTGCCAGAACTTATCCTGCCTCTGCCTCTCTGTTCTAGCTTTCTCTCCCCTTCTCCCATTAATCTGAAGAAGAGTCCTGACCCAAAACATCACCTGTCCATTCCCTCCCCAGGTGCTGTCTGACCCACTGAGTTACTCCAACACTTGTATATCGCTCAAGATTCACTGTCCTGTTAGGTGATTCGATGGAACTTTACGCAAGTTTTAATCCTCTCTCGCAGAGGTAACAGTGCAAATGGCATTCATAGTCCTCTAGCTTTATTGAAATACATTAACTTTTAAAGAAAATATGATTCAAAATTCTGTGCATACTTCTAAATTATAAAGGAAGGATCTTCATTCCTCCAAAACAGAGCTGTTAATCAATACTGAAAGTCATCCCAATTTTTACAGGAAGTCTACAGATTCGATATAACCTTGGAGGTACAAAGGAGCCATACAGAATTGACCTGGACCAGAGGAACTTGGCTAATGGACAACCGCATAGTGTTAACATCAGTCGACGTGGAAAGGAACTGCGCCTTCAGGTAAATGCTGGCGTTGAGGCAATGAGGTGTCTTTGGAAATTAATGTGTTACTCTATATGCTAATTCTTCTGCATAAGTGCAAAGAAATGTTTTTTGCTTTTAGGACACAAAATGCTGGAGTAACTCGGCGGGTCAGGCAGCATCTCTGGAGAACGTGGATAGGTGATGTTTCTGAAGAAGGCCTCGACCCAAAACGTCACCTATCCATGTTCTCCAGTGGTGCTGCCTGACTTGCTGAGTTACTCCAGTACTTTGTATCTTTTTGTGTATTAACTAGCATCTGCTTTTATTTTGTTTCAACACCCTGGGTTTTGCATTTAATTATTTTCATTTCTTAAGCATTCGATCATGGGGTTACTTGCAGCCAATTATGATGAGAAGGTGTAATGTCCATAAAATACCGCTCCAGACCATTCAGCACGGGCATTTTGGAAGCTGTATTACTTTCATAGTTGGGACCATGAATACTTACATCTGGAGAATATCTTACCAGCTGGCATATTTGGAAGCACATTCACGTTGCTTGGCCCCGCTGAAATAATGCAGCGGGCAGATTGTGACACCAATCAGCTAGCAAAGTTGATTTGACACCAGATCAGCCGATTGGAGCCTAGCATTCAAGCTTGCACCATCTGTTTATCTCAACAGCTGAGCAGACAGCCAGAGGGATCTACACTGGAAAGGGATCATTGATAAGATGTTGTTTGCTTGATTCTGGCTGTCTGTTCACCACATATACTATTTAGCACTTTTTAAAAATGTCCTAAAGAGTTGGAAGCCAGAAGCTAAAAGAGTTTGTCCAAATGCAATACGTAGTTTCTTTCAGACAAATGTGCACTAATGGGCCTTGCACTCATAGAATGCAGGATAATTGAAAGAATGTGCATTAGGTACACAGAACAAGACAAAGAGGAGTTAGATAAAGACTCCTAGCAACAGACAGAAGCCCAAGGTGTTAATGTACAAATCTCCAATCTCAGTGAGGAATAGTGCTTCAAGACATGTAAGTGAGGGCATCCTCACTGCATTATTCAAACCTGTCCAAACTCAGATTGGGGCAGGATCAGAGCAGGATAAATCAAAAATAAGGAACCTTATTAACCGATGCAGTGAAGTTAATGGCACAGAAAACCTCGAGGAACACAGATTAAATATGGATGAAATGAATAAGGAAATTAAGAAAATTATGGCACAAATATTAAGGAATATTATATAAGGAATACTGCAAGACATTATATAAACAAATAGATAACCAAGGAAAGAGAATGTCCTATTTGAATGCACTATGGCAGCCTGCCTGTTGAAATTTAATATGTAAAGTAATAAATTAGTATTTTGCATTTGTCACCACAAAAAACAAGATGTGCAAGCTATGATTTGTGGGTGTGATGCTCTCATTAATGCTGTGTGCATGAGGGAGTGATGAGATATTAATATTAGGTGTGAATACTGATAAGTCGTGATTGTTGGTAATGGGTTATCAAGGTATATTGTATCTGAGAAGAGTGGAACTGTTTGCAGGTTAAGGCATTCAAAACTGCATTCACCACCCTTTATTACAAATGAGGCCATTGAAATTCTTGCAACCCTGCATCCAAATCTTCAGGCCAGACCAAACGGACCCTTCCTGAGGGTGAGGCCACTGGCCAAGGGCAGCACAATGTCAGTGTCAATCACCACTCCTAGGAAGGTTACTGACCTGAGGCATTCAAACCATGAAAAGCAGAGAGAGGGTGAAAGACTGGAATGAAATCTGGCAGCAGCAGCAGCTTGATGAATTTATATGGAGGCTGAAGATCTGAAATAATTTGGTGATTGCCAGAACTCGAGCAAAGATTGGCAGCCAGCATTTCACGGTTAAATCCAATATTGTTGCATACATTATAGTGAGTTTATCAGCTTTTCCATTTCTAAAACATATTAGTTTAGTTTAATTTAGTTTAGAGGTACAGCATGAAAACAGATCCTACAGCCCACCCAGTCCATACTGACTATCAATCACTGGTTCACGCGAGTTCTATTTTATCCCACTATTGCTTCCACTTCTTACATATTTGTGGCAATGTCCAGCAGCCAATTACCCGACAAACATGCATGTCTTTGGGATGCAGGAGGAAACCGGAGCACCCCGGAGGAAACCCACATAGTCACATGGCGAGCGTGCAAACTCCACACAAGCAGTACCCATTTTGATATTTGAAGCTATAAAAAATATTACCCTGCTGCCATTCTGAAGAAGGGTCCCAACCTGAAACATTGTCTATCCATGTCCTCCAGAGATGCTGCTTGACCCACTGAGTTAGTTTAGCACGTTTACCATGTTGCTGATTTCCCTCCTCACTCTACTGGTTTTGGAACAGATCGTTTGAATGCCTGGCTTACCTCCCTTCCTCTCATCCATTTTTCTGCAATTATCCTTCTGGCTGCAGCTTAGAAGCAACTAAAAACTATCCTGTCCCCATCACAATTTGGCTTTATGTTGAAGTTCTTCTTTTCCATGACAAATAATTTTCTTCTCTCTCCAATAGTATGTCAAGCGACCAGATTGAGATTAATGTTTTCAGTTGTCTAGTTTTTAGTGGGAGTAATACAGAATATTTTCTAACTCAACAACAATGGGGTTTTCAAATAAAGCTGGTAATAATCCTGCCATCATCCAGTCTTGGATTTCTTTCATGTGTGTGATTTTAGAATCCAGATCAGTCTGAGTTTAAGAAGCAGAAATGTTTAATCATATCTTAAAGTAATCAGTGTAAATAATTTCACAGTGGCCTGATGACTGGACCGTAGCAATAATTCTTTGTAAACACAAAGGTTCTTTGATGGGATTAAAGACTCTGGTGCTGTGTGCAGCAGTATATTTTGTATGAAAATATGTTCTGGATAAAGCTGCTCTCATTTGACTGTGACAGAAAAGCAGTTGAGTACTTGACGAAGATTGTTTGTGAATTGTGAAGCATATCAATGAAAATTAATGCAATGGAACTAAAATATCATGAGTCTAAGCCGAAGGAACAATTTGACAATCTGTCATATGGGGAAGCACATTTATATTGCAAAGCTTGGTTCTACTGATATAAAGCAGAGCATGCAGGTCATGACACCAATCAACTAGCAAAGATATTACACCAGATCAGCCGATTGGAACTGGGCACTCAATCAGACACTAGTTATTTGGGAACTGCACGATTCTGTAAAAATCTAACTTGTAAATTATGTGAACATTGAGCTGATTGAAGCAAACAAGCCAGGAATGGACCAACCCTTCCAGCAACAAGGGTGGGAGGGAGGGTCGGAGCTTCTTTTCAGGGATCTAACATAGATGGAACAGAAATGTTTTGTTTTAACTGGCTATCCAATTTATTCCTCATAGTGCCTTAACTATGATCAGCTGAAATATTACAGCTGATTTACAGCGGATTTGAGCTGTACGCTAATCCATACTGACAAGGTAAGGCAGTATGAGAAAACTGATAGTTAACATTCCGATATTAGAGGGCATAGCTTTAAGATGAGAGGGGCAAAGTGTAAAGGAGATGTACAGGGAAGCTTATTACACGTGAATGGTGAGTGCCCGGAATGTGCTGCTGGGGATGGTGGTTGGAGCAGATATATTAGTGGCATTTAAAAGACTTTTGGATAGGTACAGTATGGGATACAGTATACGCAGGGAATGGATGGTAATGGATTATGTGAGGTGAATAAGTGATAGTTTTGGCATCATGTACAGCACAGACATTGTGGGTCACAGGGTTTGTTCTTGTGCTGCACTGTTCTATGTTGGAGATAAAATCTGTTCAAAATATTAAGGAACTATCTGCCCTTCTGTGTGAGTACAAAAGGCCTCATAGAACTTTTCAATGATTGTACAGTTGTACAAAACATTGGCAGATTAGTGAACAGTGGAAGAATATTTTGGGAATGGTGATCACAGGTCCATAGATTTTAAGATAGTTATGAATAGACATAAGTCTGGTCTTTTGAGGAAGGTACTGGGGTAATGCACATTACAGCATTGTTAGGCAGGATCTACGGAGAGTAAACTGGGCAAAAATGTTATTGGGTAAATCAACATCTGAAATGTGGGAGTTATTTAAAGGCCAGCTGATCAGAGTTCAGCACCAGCTTGTTCAATTAAGGAGGAAAGGTAAGGATGGCAAGGTAAGAGAACCTTGGATGACCTAATAAGTTGGAAATTTGGTCAAAAAGGAATAAAGGAAGTGTATGTACAAGTTTAAAGAAGTGTATGTAATGTCTGGGTAGTGACCTCTGCTGTTTATGATCTCTAAAAATGACTTGGACATAAATGTAGACACAAAATGCTGGAGAAACTCAGCGGCTCAGGCAGCATCTCGGGAGAGAAGGAATGGGTAACGTTTCGGGTCGAGACCCTTCTTCAAACTGATGTCAGGGGAGGCGGCGGGACAAAGATGGGATGAGTAGATTCCTTCACTCCCGAGATGCTGCCTGACCCGCTGAGTTACTCCAGCATTTTGTGTCTACCTTCGATTTAAACCAGCATCTGCAGTTTTATTTCCTGGACATAAATTGGTTAGGAAGTTTGCAGACATCACCAAGATTGCTGGAGTTACAGACTGTGAGGAAGGTTGTCTAAGTATACAGCAGGATATCGATCAGCTTCAGAAATGCCCGAGCCAATGAAGGCAAGCATACCATACGTCTTCATTACCACTCTATTGACTTATGTTGCATTAATTTCAGAAATGGGCTGAGAATGGCAGATGGAGTACCTGAACAAGTGTAAGGTTGCACTTTGGGAGGTCAAATGTAAGTGAAAAGTAAACATTTAATGCAACATGAGTCAATAGAGTGGCAAAGAAAGCGTATGGTATGCTTACCTTCATTGGTTCAGGCAATGGGTATAAGAGTCAGGAAGTCATGATGAAGCTTTATAGGATTTGGTTAGGCCGCATTTGGAGTATTGAGTAGAAAGTATGTGGAAGATTTGGAGAGGACGCAGAAGAGGTTTACCAGAATGCTGCCTCAATTAGAGGGTATTAGCTGTGAGGAGAGATTGGACAGACTTGGATTGTTTTCTCCCAAATGCCGGAGGAGAGACCTGATAAAAGTATCTAACATTATGAGCGGCATAGATTGGGAGGTAGTCAAAATCTTTTTCCCAGAGTGGAAATATCAAGCACAATAGGAGATAACTTTAAGGTGAAAGGAGCCAATTTTAAAGGAGACAAGACCAAGTGGACCCATTGGGCCCAAACCTCTCCTGCATTGGTGCACCACCCTCTCCTCCCCCTCCCCTCTCCCCTCACCCTCTCCCTCCCTCCCTCCTCCTCCTCCCTCCTCCTCCCTCCCTCCTCTCCTCCTCCTCCCTCCTCCTCCCTCCCTCCTCCCCTCCCCCCTCCCTCCACCCCCTCCCCCCTCCCCCCTCCTCCTCCCCCTCCCTCCCCCCTCCCCCTACCCTCCCCCTCTTCCCCTCCCCTTCCCCTCCCCCCACTCCATCCCCCTCAACCCCCATTATCCTCCCTCCTCCCCCTCCACCCCCTCCCTCCCTAGGAGATAGATTTAAACTTTAAAATGTGAATAACTTTAAATATATAACACTGATTTCAATGAAACCTCTTCCATTAGCACCAAAGGGATGACGGTGAGTAAGGTGGGCCTAAAATTGTCCCGCTATCGTGTACCGTTTTGGCTGTAGTTCAGGAACAAACAAACAAACAAACGAGAGTTTTAGTATATAGATGTGCGGGAATTGTTTTGTGCAGAATGTGGTTGGTACCTGGAATACACTGCCAGGGTTGGTGTTGGAGACAGATACAGATGAGATTAGTTTATGTTGGCATCATGGTCGGCAGAGATACTGTTGGCCAAAGGTCCTGTTCCTGACCTGTACTTTTCTATGTTCTATATTCCAAGGTGTCTCACTCGCACTTATTCAAAAGAAATTAGGGATGCGTGATAAATGGTGGTTTGCCAGTGAGTCCTCTGTCTTGTACATGGTAACAAAAATCAGGATTGACTCTTCAGTGTTTTTCGTGTGCTAATGTGCAATGCACAATTTTCAGCTTGGTTAGGCCCCTGAAATATTCAGTTATGGAACAACTGTGGAATTAATAGCTGAAGTTACTTGCATCAAAAGGGGCATTAAAGTGGTCTTTTGGCCATTGGAAATGCTTACAATGATGAACCAGGAGTATAAAATTATTGATTCTTTAGTCAGAGGGTAGTGAATTTGTGGAATTCTTTGCCACGGAAGGCTATAGAGGTCATGTCAGTGAATATTTTTAATGCAGAGATAGATAAATTCTTGATTAGTACAGGTGTCAGAGGTTATGGGGAGAAGGCAGGAGATTGGGGTTAGGAGGGAGAGCCATGATTGAATGGCGGAGTAGACTTGATGAGCCGAATGGCCTAATTTTACTCGTATTGCTCATGACCTTATGACTATGTGAGATATCTTAATGGCATATACTTGATTGCCTGATGAAAGCACTTACAATGCATTGAAATTATTTTGTCCACATAATTCTGATATTCAGATCTGAATGGAAAAATATAAAGCAGATTTAGTGTTGTTTTTAATTCAAATGTAGTTTTCTTTTGGCCAACTTAATAACAAAATGTACCATAATCATAGTCATAATTGTGGTCTGCCATGTACAAATTGGCACAATGAATGATAATTCCTGAACTGTCATCTTGCTTTAGTGATGTCACTCCTCCCTTTGAATCAGATGGTTGCAATTTGGATTCCATTCCAGGTAATTTTGGCATGACACAGACTGCATTTAAAAAACATTTTTTTTTAGAGATACAGCGTGGAAACTGGCCCTTCGGCCTACCGAGTCCCCGCACATTAACACTATCCGACACACACTAGGGACAATTTTTATATTTACCCAGTCAATTAACCTACATACCTGTACGTCTTTGGTGTGTGGGAGGAAACCGAAGATCTCGGAGAAAATCCACGCAGGTCACAGGGAGAACGTACAAACTCCGTACAGATGGCGCCCGTAGTTAGGATCGAACCTGAGTCTCCGGCGCTGCATTCGCTGTAAGGCAGCAACTCTACCGCTGCGCCACCGTGCCGCCCTGGCAATTTCATTGCCATCAGAGCTATTATTTTCAGAAGGGATGTTAAATTGATGGTCTGTTTGCTTGTTCAGGTAGATATTAAGAAACCTGAGCTATTATCGGGGAAAAAAGATTTTATTGTGATAATTTTATATTCCTCAACGAACATGATAAAAAATAGGACTTGTAATTTCTCTATAATCATCCTCTCTTCATCTGTACAATACCAAATGACAATATTATAAAATTAATTCATTAACTGTATAGTATTAGAAACATAGAAACATAGAAAATAGGTGCAGGAGTAGGCCATTCGGCCCTTCGAGCCTGCACCGCCATTCAATATGATCATGGCTGATCATCCAGCTCAGTAGCTTGTACCTGCCTTCTCTCCATACCCCCTGACCCCTTTAGCAAAAAGGGCCACATCTAACTCCCTCTTAAATATAGCCAATGAACTGGCCTCAACTACCTTCTGTGGCAGAGAATTCCACAGACTCACCACTCTCTGTGTGAAGAAATGTTTTCTCATCTCGGTCCTAAAAGACTTCCCCCTTATCCTTAAGCTGTGACCCCTGGTTCTGGACTCCCCCAACATCGGGAACAATCTTCCCGCATCTAGCCTCTCCAACCCCTTAAGAATTTTATATGTTTCTATAAGATCCCCCCTCAGTCTTCTAAATTCCAGCGAGTACAAGCCCAGTCTATCCAGTCTTTCCTCATATGTAAATCCCGCCATCCCAGGGATCAATCTGGTGAACCTTCTCTGTACTCCCTCTAAGGCAAGAACGTCTTTCCTCAGGTTAGGAGACCAAAACTGCACACAATACTCCAGGTGCCGTCTCACCAAGGCCCTGTACAACTGCAGCAGAACCTCCCTGCTCCTAAACTCAAATCCTCTTGCTATGAATGCCAACATACCATTCGCTTTCTTCACTGCCTGCTGCACCTGCATGCTTGCTTTCAATGACTGGTGCACCATGACACCCAGGTCACGTTGCATCTCCCCTTCTCCCAATCGGTCACCATTCAGGTAATACTCTGCTTTCCTGTTCTTGCCACCAAAGTGGATAACCTCACATTTATCCACATTATATTGTCAGATCCTGAAGATACAAGCTATTGGAATGATAAAAACAGTGGGACTTATGTAGTTTCTAGATGCAACTTGCAAATGTTGTTTTGGTCACGATTTAACCCATGAAAATAAAGCCAATGTTAATCCTGCCCTGCCCTCAGGAAACGCTGCCCAGAATTTTTTCAAGCGAAACACAATTTTGACTTTGTCTGGTTAGCTGTTCAGTAATTGTTAAATTTGACAAACTTCATATCCTAATGAGTTGAAATCAGAATCAAAGTCTGATGAACACACATCCATAAAAAGCATACCTCGTGGGCAATGCTAATGAATCTCATTTATACATATGTTGAGCCTGTAATATACTCTACCCCAGTTTTAGAACATGCAGAATCTAGAAATGTGATGCCTCTAAGCCATGAAAAAATGATATCTAAAATGTTGGTGGTATTTATTTTTGATTGCAATACTAATGACATCATTTAATTTGTACATTTTGGAACTCACTAAGCCATCCATCTTTCTTGACTGCTCAATATAATTAGAAGACCTCCAGGTTATAACCATGTGGCCTCCCCTTAATTAAACTGCATCGCAGCAGCATTAACATTTGCTCTCTTTTAAACTTCTCATCATAGCTGACATATTGCACAAAGCAAAAATGTGTATTTTCTCATCACTGCATTAACCTGGTTGATAACATCATCCTGACAACACTGAATCATTTGGTCCAATGTGCATCCTTCCATCTGCCACCTCATTTACATAACAGATAGTTGGCATTCAGTTCATTTTTTCTTCTGAATAATACAGGTGCAACCACTAATATCCCAGAGTTAGGAGGTAAATCATTTTCTATATAACTCCGTTTGGCTGTTGACAGCAGAAAATCCTGATCGGCACAAAATATGTACATTTCCTAATGAAGAGTATGGTTCAGCATGTGACCCACTTAGTCAGAACTGACTAAGTCGAGAAACAAAGGCTGGACGTGTATCTCTGGCAATGCTTGTGTCAAAGGAAATGCCTGTTATCCAGATCTTCCATTGATAGTACTGTCAACACACGGTGTGCAATTTAGAATATTTGTCAGATCAATTGTTTATATGAGTATTCAGTCACCCTCACACCTCCCACCTCCCACCTCCCCCCTCCCCCCCCCCCCCCCCCCCACCCCCCACCCCCACCCCACCCCACCCCCTCCCTCCCTCCCCAAACTAGCTTGCACTGTCATGCAGCCAAATTGTGGCTGATCCAATGTTGGTTTTCACACCATTCTGACAGGGAGCCTGACAGGGCACCTGTCAGATTTTGGCTTCATCACTTTGCCTTGGCTTTTCTGCCTAATGATTGTAATTGTTTTCAGTTCAGTTCAGTTCCTCCCTCCCTTCAACCTCATAAATCTATTACTATTCAGATGTGTTCAGTGTTTTCTACAGTGAGCATTCGACATTTAGAATCCCTGCCATTTCTCAATTTCCCATTGTTATGTCAGTGGAACTTTAATAACAATGCACAGTATATGGTACATGTTTTATGCATTGTTGGACCAACCACTACTGTATTGAGTATTGGCTGCCTTAAGAAAAAGATTTTTGTTGATAGCCTCCATCCTTCTCACTTACCCTGTGAAAAACTATGGTGTGCTAGTGGTGGAGGGAATGATTGTTAAGAGTGTTGGAACACTGCATTGTCCAGGATCACTTTGAGGACCTTGTAAATTGTTGAAGTTGTGCTCATTCGGATAAAAGGTGAGTATTGACTTCTGCTTTGTAGAGAGTAGAAAGGTGTCAGGAAGTCAGAAGATACAGTTCTCCTAGCAGAACAGCTTCTTTCTGACTGGGTCTTGTTCCCATTGTATGAATGTGTCTATTTGTGTTAAAGTTCTGAGCTTTGGTGATGTTAGCAGGATATTACTGGGTGATGTTTGAATATCAGGACTGGGAAGTTCATTGGATTGGTTAGACTGTCTCTCGTTGGAGATGGTGCTGGCAATGAATGTATTATCCCATCCTGAATGTTGCCCAGGGCGTACTGCACATGGGCATGAATTGCTTCAATGTCAGCAATGCACATTGCTTAAAAAATTACAGGCAGTATCTTGCCTGCTGAACCTTCACTGGTTGAACACCAAATCCATTCACTTGAATGGAGAGAATTGGTTGCAAGAAACCAAACAGAGTCAGAGTCGTACAGCATGGAAACAGGCCCTTCAGCCCAACTTGCCCGTGCAGACCAAGCTGCCCCATCTATACTCTAACCACCGGCCTGCATTTGGCCCATATCCATCTAAGCCTTTTCTGTCCATGTACGTGTCCAAATGTCTTTTAAATGGTGCTGTACTATCCACCTCAACCACCTCGTCTGACTGCTTATTCTATACACCCATCATCCTCTGTTTTGAAACATTTGTCACCTAAAATCTTTCTCCTCTGGTTCTTGATTCCCCTACTCTGGGCAAAATACTCTGTACAACTCCCCTATCTATTCTACTCATGATCTTGTACACATGCACAAAATCATCCCTCATCCTCCTGCACTCCAAGGAATAAAGTCCTAGTCTACCCTACCTCTAGGGTTGCCAACTGTCCCGTATTAGCCGGGACATCCCATATATTGGGCTAAATTGGTTTGTCCCATACCGTATTAGGCCTGGGGGGGGGGGGGCGCTGTATGCCTGGACACTGTAGGCCCGGACAGTGTAGGCCCAGACAGTGTAGGCCCGGGGGCCGCTGTAGGCCCGGACAGTGTGGGCGCGGAGGCCCGGGCGCCGCCAAATGGAGGTTGTGTAGCAATCCGCCTCCCAGTCCCGGCGGCCGCCATTGGTAGAGCGGAAGCACGTGGCCGCTGGCTGGGTGAGGTCATGTGGGGCGCAGGGCGGTGACGTCATCTTTTGTCTCTTATTTGGGAGTGAGAAAGTTGGCAACCCTACCTACCTCTCCCAACCTCTCCCAATAGCTCAAGCCTTCAAGCTCTGGAACATCCTTATAAATCTTCTCTGCCCTCGTTCCAGCGTAACAATATCTTTCCTCTCGCAGGTGACCAAAACTGCTTCTGAAACCCCATTCAGAAGAATGATCTGAAGAAAGGTTCCCGCCTAATGCAACTGTTAAAAATGCTCTTCTTCAAGAAAGTTTCTCTACCCTCCATAGATGCTGCCTGACTCGTTGAGTTCCTCCAACACTTTAGTTTCGCTCAAGATTCCAGCATCTGCAGTTTGGTGTGCCCGGTTGAAACATGGGTTGCAATGATTGACTGATTCCTTAACAGCACCCACAGAGGTGGAGAGAAAATTGATCAAGAAATAAGAGAAGCTTGTACTAAAGGTGGTACAATAATCATGGGATTTTTATCTTTAAAGTTATTGTATAAATCAAAGGTGTCTCATGATGAGTTCATAAAAGTGCATTTAGCACAGTTCTCGGGAAGAATATCCTATAAAATTAATAACTGAAAGGTTATCCCAGATCTAATGAGATAGGGTTAATTAGTAATCTCATTTTAATACAGAGAAAACTCGAGGGGCCATATGACCTATTCCTATCTCTTTTTGCATGTGTTCTTATTGCATAATTAGAAAAACGCAACTGTTAAAATGTTATTCTCCCATAAAGTTTCTGATTTATCTGTAATGTTAATCAAAGGGTTTGTGGTGGGTTTTTTCTGAAGAATACTGCGGCATATTGGAATCACACCACAATGCAATTAATTGTCATTGTTGGTTCTGACCATCAGAGATTTCCTGAAAGATTATGCTTCAGTGAATGAACAGAAATTCTTTTCAATAATATGTTTAGAGATTATAGATACTGTACAGTGTGGAAACAGGCCCTTCAACCCATCAAGTCCGCACTGACCCGTGCACTAGTTCTATGTTATCCCACTTTCATATCCTACGTACTAGGGGCAATTTACAGAGGCCAATTAACCTACAAACCTGCATGTCTTTAGAATGTGGGAGGAAACTGGACCTCCCAGAAAAGACCCACGCAGTCACTAAGAGAATGTACAAAGTCTGCACAGACCCGACCCATAGTCAGGATTGCAGGAAAAATGTTCCTGATGTTGGGGGAGTCCAGAACCAGGGGTTACAGTTTAAGAATAAGGGGTAGGCCATTTAGGACTGAGATGAGGAAAAACTTTTTCACCCAGAGAGTTGTGAATCAGTGGAATTCTCTGCCACAGAAGGCAGTGGAGGCCAATTCACTGTTTTCAAGAGAGAGTTAGTTATAGCTCTTCAGGCAAACCGAATCAAGGGATACGGGGAGAAAGCAGGAACAGGGTACTGATTTTGGATGATCAGCCATGATCACATTGAATGGCGGTGCTGGCTCGAAGGGCCAAATGGCCTACTCCTGCACCTATTGTCTATGTTTCTGTGAACCGGTCTTTATGCCGCTGTGAGGTACAACTCTACCGCTGTGCCACTGTGCCACCCACATTGTTTCACATTTATATGCTTTACATGGTTTTTTTTCCATTCTCTCCATTTTATTGGCCAGTTTCCAGATACATAGCAATTTTGTGTCTTAAAAACGGCGCTATATAAATAAGATATATTTTTTTAAAGCCATGTAGAGTGCTTTCATGTACCTTGGGTAATTCTAAAATACATCACAATTTCTTAACATGTGATATTAAAGCAAATGGAATTTAGGTTAAACTAGGCTTCAAAGCAGAATATGCAGGAACTGAGGAAAGAATTAAATCACAATTTGTACAATATATAGAACTAATATCCAGGACGACATCATTTTAGATGGTATTTTATCATATTGCCAATCTAAAATGAAATTTGCAGAATATTTCTAGTTCACTTTTCAATGGAGCATAATACAGGGAGCCTTGAAGGCAGAAAAGGGAAGTGTACCTAAGTTTTAAGACAATGAAATCAGACAGACTGTTATATTGAGGAATTTAAAGCAATTAAGGCTGAAAACAAGCGAGCGATTAAAAGGGCCAAAAGGGGTAAAAAAATGCCTTTGCCAAGTCGGATTCAAGAAAATCCCAAAGCTTTTTGAATGTACATTGAAAACAAGAGAGTAACCAAGGACAAGGTAGCTCAAGGATAAAGGAGATAATTCTACATCTCACAAAGTTAGAATTCCACTCAAGGTTAAAGGAGAGAGTTTGTGCTTGGAGTCAGGAGACTGCCTCAATAGCAAGGATGTCCTTCCTCAAATTAGGAGACCAATACTGCACACAATACTCCAGATGTGGCCTCACCAGGGCCCTATACAACTGCAAAAGGACTTATTTGCTCCTGTACTCAAATCCTCTCGTTACGAAGGCCAACATGCCATTAGCTTTCCTCACTACCTGCTGTACCTGCACGCTTACTTGCAGTGACTGGTGTACAAGGACACCAAGGTCTCGTTGCACTTCCCCTTTACCTAATCTGACACAATTGAGATAATAATCTGCCTCCTTATTTTTGCCCGCAAAGTGGATAACCTAATTTATCTACATTATACTGCATCTGCCATGCATCTGCCCACTCACTCAACCTGTCCAAGTCACCCTGCAACCTCCTAACATCCTCTTCGCAGTTCACACTGCCACCCAGCTTTGTGTCATCCGCAAACTTGCTCGTGGTACTTATATAACTTATATACTTAATAATACCAAGATTGCTGGAGTTGCAGACTGTGAGGATGACTGTCAAAGTATACAGTGCGATATACATACATGGGTGAAGAAGTGGCAGGTGGGGTTTAATCCAAGCAATTGTGAGGTGTTGCACTTTGGGACGCCGAATGTAAGGGGAACATTTTCAGTAAATGGAAAGAACATAAATAGCATTGATGTTCAGAGGGATCTTGGAGTCCAAGTCTGATAGTGACAATACAAATAGATAGAGCGGTTCAGAAGACATATGGTACCCTTACCATCATTGGTCAGGAATTGAATATAAGAGTTAGAAAGTCAAAATGTAGCTTTATAAAGACTGTGGTTATGCCACACTTGAAGTATTGCATGCAGTTCTGGTCACCCTATTACAGCGTAAATGTGGAGGCATTGAAACATAGAAACATAGAAAATAGGTGCAGGAGGAGGCCATTTGCCCCCTCGAGACAGCACCGCCATTCATTGTGATCATGGCTGATCATCTACAATCAGTAACCTGCACCTGCCTTCTCCCCATATCCCTTGATTCCACTAGCCCCTAGAGCTCTATCTAACTAGATCTAATTGGAGAGGTGTAGAAGATGTTTACCAAAATGCTGCTTAGATTTGGGGATATTAGCTAGAAGGAGAGGTTGCACAGACGACCTACTTTCTCTGGAACGCCGGAGGTTGAGGGGAGACCTGATAGAAGTATATAAAATTATGCGTGGCACAGATAGGGTAGACAGACAGGACCTTTTTGTTAGGGTGGAAATGTGGAAGGCTAACAGGCTTAGCTTTACGGTGAGAGGGGCAATGTTGAAAGAAGATGAATGGGGCAAGTTTATTTACACAAACGGTGATGAGAGTCTGGATCTCGCTGCCAGGGTTGATGGTGGAGGCAGATACGAGTGTGACATTTAAGAGGTGTTTAGATATTTACGTGCATATGCAGGGAATAGAGAGATATGGATCACTTGCAGACAGATGAGTTTAGTTTATCTTGGCATCATGTTCGGCACAGACATTTGGGCCAAAAGGCCTGTTCCTGTGCTGTACCTTTCTATGTTTTATGTTCTACTAGACCAAGTGGACCCGTTGGGCCCAAACCTCTCCTGCATTGGTGCAGCACCTTCTCCTCCGCCCCTCCTCCCTCTCCCCTCCCCCCTTCCCCCTCCCCTCCCCCCCTCTCCCTCCCCCTCCTCCCCTTCCCCTTCCCCTCCCCATCCTCTCCCCCTCAACTCCCCTTATCCTCCATTCTCCCCCCTCCATCCATCCCCCCTCCCTCCACCCCCCTTCCCTCCCTCCCTCCCTACCCCTCCCTCCCTAGGAGATAGATTTAAACTTTAAAATGTGAATAACTTTAAAAATATAACACCAATTTCAATGAAACTTATTCCATTAGCATACGATGGTGTGTAAGGTAGGCCTAAAATTATTGTGCTATCGTGCACCGTTTTGGCTGTAGTTTAGGAACAAACAAACAAACAAACGAGTGTTTTAGTATATAGATAATCTAATATGTTATTGAATTCCAAGGAGAGAAATTATCAAAATTACCAAGAAAACAGGTAGCTCTGCAATAACGCAATAGTTGCATTCCCAAGAAACATTGCATTATAGAAAATTATATTATTAAAAACAATTGTACCAATGGGGAAAATGGCATTAGGGGCTTGAGACTTTCAGCCTCACAATAATAGTTATTTTTTTCACAAGATTTTGAAAAGCAAAACTCTTTTTAATAGCCACAAGTGTATATTTCAAGTTTATATTCACTTTATATCCAATTAATGTTTTTGAAATTTATGTTGTAGCGCTCAAATATTTGTTAAAATTATTTTAATTTAAAAATCACAGAATGAATGTTCTTATTGATATTATATTTGATTAATGATATTATATTGGTGAAAGACCGGAAAGTATGTGTTTAAAGAAAACAAGAGCAAATTTGTTCCCAGTTAATCGATTTCGCCTCAATTCCAATCTTTCTATCTATGCTGCAAGATGAACACCATATTCAATAAATGATATGGAGAAAAACTGTTTTGTTTTACTTCCTGAGTCAGTGGCAAAACATTGAGGAAAGTACAGAGAGAAGCTCCCAAAATTCAGCTATATAGTGGATTAGGATTATTCTGCAATCTACAAACCAGCCTCCAGGATACTGCCATGAGCAACCATGAAACTATTGCGGGAGTAAAGGAAATCATATACCATTTAAAAAAAACAAAAATATTTTAAATATTTTAAGTTCCTCCAGCTTTACATTTGACTCTTCATCTTCCTTCCTCATCTGACAGACTATGGTCTCCATTTCACCTCTAGCTTTTATTACTATCTCC
Source organism: Rhinoraja longicauda (assembly GCF_053455715.1). Taxonomy (NCBI): domain Eukaryota; kingdom Metazoa; phylum Chordata; class Chondrichthyes; order Rajiformes; family Arhynchobatidae; genus Rhinoraja; species Rhinoraja longicauda. The sequence goes on from NC_135954.1 coordinate 45,541,247, forward strand.
ACCCTCTCTGGTTCAACATTTCACTCACCATCTTCCTTACTTATCACATCTGCACCCTTTTGTCTTCTCCATATCACACCCAGCCTGGGTTACTATCTCTACCCATCTCTCCCTCACTTGACTCATCCAACTATCAGCCCTCCTTATCTGTATCCATCTAATACCTGTCAGTTTATGTCCCACCCCTTCCCTCACTTTCATTACCAATATTTTCACTAATAGTCCATCAGTCTGAAGAAGGGTCCTGACCCGAAACATCATCTGTCCATTCCCCTGCACACATGCTGCGTAACCTGCTGAGCTCCTCCAGCACTGTGTTTCTTGTTCCAGCAGCTGCAATCTCGTGTCTCCCTTTAAGTACCTTGTTCTTTTGTAAAACTGGAAATTGTCTAATACTCAGGAATCCATCTTAGAGATGATAAAGTATTAAGGGTTTAAAATCAAGTTGGTTTTATGAAATTAAAATCCAGATCCACATGACCAAATTGAATGGTTGAACAGGCTTGAGTGCTGAAGTGCCCACTTCTACTTCTGCAGTGAGTTAACATATTATTACTGGATATTATTATTGGATAAAATATTATTATTGGACATATTATTACTGGATAGAAATACATCCTCAATCACAAAGGACAAACACCAAATATATCCATAATGTTCCTAATATTTGAACACACTACAAATCTCAGATCAAAAGTCACACATTCTATTTCATTGAAAATATATATAGACCGGAAGATTCTTTTTCAAATCGTTTGAAAAATTCCAACAATTCTCAACGCCTGTAAACTCTTGGCAATAATCTCCAGTTACGACATCAGACTTCTCACCCCTTAATTAATGGAGCTTAAAACTTAGGAAGAAAATATACATATGTCACTTTATTGTAGACTTAGCACAAACAACAAAATTCGTGTTACTCTGATTTGTAAAGGTATCATTTAGTTAAGTGATCAAATCTAAACTAATGTATCAAATACTATTTTAACAAAATATCTTTTTATTCTTTGCTCAGCTGGACCATTATCTGCCAGTCCCCTACAGCCTTCCAGCAACCTCAGATATCAAGTTTAATTCCCTGAAGACCCTGTTTCTGGGAAGAGTCGTGGGTAAGTATAGACAATTTTCCAAACAAAGCATGTGATTTTAATGTTACTATATTGCCCAATTTTAGGTGAGGTAAAAATATGGCAAATGCACAGAATTTCCTTCATTGATGTGGTTATTATGTCCGGCCAGAAACTTGCATCAAAATTTCCAAAGAATCTGATCAAAATTTGCACAAATGTATAATCCAGTATAAAACTAGAAATCAGTGTGAACATTACTGTCTTATTCAGATTCCCTTTTATCTTATTGATGTCATAAATTATAGATTGTTGTCACCAGCTGATCATTTATTTACATGAAACACAGACTATTAAAGACAATGCCATCATACTTTATAGTGCAATAGTTTTAATTGAAGAAGAAAACAGTAAAAAAAATAAGGGAAGTACGATAAGGGAAAAAGTTAAACTGTTTCAGAAACTATTGCTGCAATACCCCAAAAATAATGGTCTTGGGATGCACAGATCTAGTGTAAAAGCGTGAGATTTATGTTCGCTGATCTTTTATATAAGCCAAACCCATATTTATATTGAAGTGAAGTTTTGGTGGATGCAAATTGGGAATGGTGCAAATAATTAATGAAATTTGTATGTGAGAATGTGTTATTGTGAAATAGTAATTTGCAAATTATTTTCAAGGAAATCAAATATTTGGGACATGCATATAATGGATGATTGATACTCCAACATTAATTAGTACTTGTGAACAAAGATATATTTTCAACCCAAAAATATTAAAGTTGTATACTAGACATAAAGTAAGAAAGCATTTGGCTCACCAAGACCATCACAGTTCTTTGTGAGAATTATTCAGTTAATTCAACTTTCTTCTTTCCCCATAATGCCATAGAGTTAGAGTCATTCAGCACAGAAACAGGCTCTACAGCCCAACATGTCCACGCCAACCAAGATACCCATTCTACTTTAGTCCCATCTGCCCACATATGGCCCATATCCCTCTGAATCTTTCCTATCCATGTACCTGTGAAAATGTATTTTAAATGTTGTTATATTGAACAACCTCCCCTGGCAGCTCATTCCATATACCTACCGCCCTCTGTGTGAAAATGTTGCCCTTCAGGTTTCTAATAAATTTTTCCTCACTCACCTTAAATCTTTTGTCCTCTGTTTTTTTTATTCCCCTACTCCTGGTAAAAGACTCTGTGCATTCACCCTATCTATTCCCCTCATGATTTTATACACCGCTATAAGATCACCCCTTAGCCTCCTGCATTGCGGCACGGTCCTAAAGTCCTAGCCTGCCCAGGTCCTCGGGCGGCATGGTCGTGCAGTGGTAGAGTTGCTGCCTTATCATATCATCATATCATATCATATATCATATATATACAGCCGGAAACCCGCCCAGTGATCCCCATACATTAACACTATCCTACACCCACTAGGGACAATTTTTACATTTACCCAGCCAATTAACCTACAAACCTGTACGTCTTTGGAGTGTACTTACTCCACTTACTTGCAGTGCCAGAGACCCGGGTTCGATCCCGACCATGGGATTTGTCTTAATTAACATGATCTCCTACGCACAAAACCAGGCTGAGAATCCCCAATCAGTCCCTATCTATTCAAATGCATATATATCTTATCCCTCAGATAACTGCATTAACTATTTCCCTTCATGTAGTTATTCATTTTGTTTCCGAATGCATTACACAACCCTTTCACATCAACTATTCCAGATCACAAAACCTCTTTTACTACCACTTCCTAGATTTTAAGCAATTAAGCAAACTCGTTGTGTCCCTTTAACTCCATGAACATTGATTTTGCTAACAAATGAGGTACTTTGTGAAACACCAAAGGTCTGTGTATGCAATACGTTTAAGTAAGGTTTCAATTAAGTTAATGAAATGTGATTTACCTTAAACCAATGCTAACTTTCACGTATTGGCTACTCTTTTCAAATGCCACTAAATTGTGCCTCAGATTATTTTCATTTCCTTTGCAACAATATTAGACTAATTGGTTTGCAGTTATCTACTCTGGCTCTTTTTTTAATGGGTGTTTCACTGCTATAATTCTTTGGTGCAAGTCTATTTTCCAAGGAGGAAAGGAAGGCCGTGGACAGTCGCCACAATTTTGGCTCCTACTTTCCTTCATTAAACCAGGATGCTTCCCATCCAGACTGGGTGACTTATCCACTTTGAACGTCTCAAAGGGCTAAAGCCAAATTTCACTGTCTAACCTTGTTTTTGCGGTCGTGTTACGTGAAGGAGGTGAAAGGAAGTCCTCCAAATATCAAGTCAATTTTGGCTGGAATTAACAGGAGGTTGTTAACTCTGGGTTTTGGCTAGTTCTGAATTCAAAACGACATAAAATGCAAGTAGTAATATACCAATGCAGTTGTGTGAAGACATATTTTAAACCATCTGTTCCTAAATTAATGATGATCAGAATTTATGAGAATGAAATACAGGTTTGATTTCCAGCTCCGAGTATTTAAAGAACATTTTTATTCAAGTTATGTTTAATTTAATGAGCGATACACATTTCTTCACTCTGACATAGGAAGTTAATCTGCTAATACTAAACCCATGCTCACTCACAGAATGGAAAGTGCTTCCATGTCTAATGAGATATCTTTGCTTCCGAATTTGCATTAGCACAATGACAATTTTTATTATTACTGGGATACATGAATAAAAAATGCTTGTGTTAATGCTTGTGCTGAAACCAGGTCTCATATCCATTTTTCCGAAGCTGACTCTGTGGGTTAGTTGATTAATGACCTAGTCCTTTTCATTGTGGCTGCTGCTCAGTGATGTAATAACACCTGCAATACAAGATTTCTGCTAATAAAATAAAACATTTATTTGCTTTTTTTGCATAGATTTATGTTCACATTTTGAACGACAGTAAGTGACACAAACAGTGATAGTCCTGCACTCAGTTTCTGGTCTGTACTATGGAGAAGGAGTGTCACACTTGTCCTCAGCACCTTTATAAGAATAAGCTCAGGCTTTTTTCGAAGAGATACAGTGCGGAAATAGACCCTTCAGCCCACCCGATCAGCGATCCCTGAACATTAACACTATCCTGTACACTAGGGACAATTTACAATTTTTATCCTAGCCAATTAAACTACACACCTGTATGTCTTTGGAATGTGGGAGGAAACCGGAGCTCCCGGAGAAAACACACGGGGAGAAGGTACAAACTCCGTGCAGACAGCACCCATAGTCAGGATCGAACCCAGGTCTCTGGCGCTGTAAGGCAGCAATTCTACTGCTGCGCCACTGTGCTGCTCCATTTAGCTTGCATTGATCAAAAAGCATTGCAGGTGAGGTGCTGCATTTTGGTAGGACAAATCAAAATAGGACGTACAGGGTAAATGGTAGGGAATTGAGGAATGCAGTGGAACAGAGGGATCTGGGAATAACTGTGCATTGTTCCCTGAAGGTGGAATCTCATGTGGATAGGGTGGTGAAGAAGGCGTTTGGTATGCTTGCCTTTATAAATCAGAGCATCGAGTATAGAAGTTGGGATGTAATGTTAAAATTGTACAGGGCATTGGTGAGGCCGAATCTGGAGTATGGTGTGCAGTTCTGGTCGCCAAATTATAGGAAGGATGTCGACAAAATGGAGAGGGTACAGAGGAGATTTACTAGAATGTTGCCTGGGTTTCAGCACTTAAGCTACAGAGAGAGGTTGAGCAGGTTGGGTCTTTATTCTTTGGAGCGTAGAAGGTTGAGGGGGGACTTGATAGAGGTTTTTAAAATTTTGAGAGGGACGGACAGCGTTGACGTGGGTAGGCTTTTCCCTTTGAGAGTGGGGAAGATTCCAACAAGGGGACATAGCTTCAGAATTGAGGGACAAAAGTTTAGGGGTAACATGAGGGGTAACTTCTTTACTCAGAGTATGGTGGCTGTATGGAATGGGCTTCCGGTGGAAGTGGTGGAGGCAGGCTCAATTTTATTATTTAAGAGTAAATTGGATAGGTATATGGATAAGAGGGGATTAGAGGGTTATGGTCTGAGTGCAGGTAGATGAGACTAGGTCAGGGAGAGTGGTCGGCGTGGACTGGTAGGGCCGAACGGGCCTGTTTCCGTGCTGTAGTTGTTATATGGTTATATGGCATCATTGGTGTCTAATATCTGTAAAATGGTCACTGAAATGGAACTGATAAACATACAAATTAGCAACAGGTGTAGAGTATTCAACCCCTCAAGCATGTTTTGCCATTTAATAAGATCTTGCTTGATCTAACTGCAAACTGAACTGCGCATTTCGATTTTCACAGGGGAGCCTTCTTTATAGTAGTTTATTGTCACATGTACCTCGATACAGTGATATTCTTTGTTTTGCATACAATTCAAGTAAAATCAAAATACTATACATCAGCATAATCATAAATAAGTACAAAAGTGCAATGATTGCAGTGTAAGAATAGTATGTTTCCACCTCTTCACTATTCCACCCTTTGAGAAAACAAATCGCAACCATCTGAAAAGTTTAAAAAATTTCACCTCATCTGTCTTAAATTGGTGACCCCCTTACTTTAAACAATAATCCCCACTGCTAGATTCTCCCGCAACAGAAAAGATACTCTCCACATCAAGGCCTCTCAGGGTCTGATATACAAACGCTCCCCGACTTACATAAGGGTAATGTCCCACGGTCCCTTGTGTAAGTCAGATGTTACATAAATCAGACACGGAAGTGCTACTGCGCATGCGTAGATTTACTATTCGACGCGGAAACCACGTAGGAGCTCCAACACTCCACAAGGGCATCAGTGAGCTTAAAGAATGGCTTATGTAAACCCATGTTTACTTAAGTCGACTATTATGTAAGTCGGGGAATGCCTGCATTCAAAGCAAGGCTCCCTCACTCTTCCAAACTCCAACCTTAGCCTGTCCAACCTTTCCTCATCAGATAACCCAGGTATCACAGGGCATTCCAGCTAATAGTCACTGGACTACTTACAACACATTAAGATCCTTTCTTAAGCAAAAAGACCACTATAACACAAAGTCCTCCAGTTGTGGTATCACCAATGCCTTATTTAGCCATGATCACAATGAATGGCGGTGCTGGCTCGAAGGGCCAAATGGGCTCCTCCTGTACCTGTTTTCTATGTAACCAAAGCATAATATCCCTACTTTTATATGTGCTTACCCAAGCAATAAACAGTGTTCTGTTAGCTTTCCTAATCAGCTGCCACGCCTGCTTACCAGCCCTTTGCACATCATGTGCTTGGGCCTTCTGCATCGCAGAACTGTGATCTTTCACCCTTTAGATGATATGCTTTTTTTTTTTTGTTGCTGCAAAATGAACAATTTCACATTTTTCCACATTGTTCTCATTTACCAACCTTTCCCACTTTGACTTATTCACATCGCTTTGCAACCTCCGCATGCCCTCTGCACAACTTATTTTCCCACCTATGTTACCCAGCAAATTCAACAACCCTACCTCCCTTCAGTACCCAAACCTTTACATAATTTTAAAAGGTTGAGGCTCCAGTCTAATCTTTGGAGCACACCACTCATTACACCAAGCCAACCTGAAGAGCAACCCATTTGTGACTTGTGTTTCCTATTATCCTGACCAGTATGCTATCTCCTGCACTTTGAACTTTTATTTTCCACTATAACTTTTGATGCAACCCTTTATCAAAAATGTTCCTTTACCAACAACATGTTACCTCTTCCCTTTCACAAAACCACATTGATTTTGTCTTATTTCCTTGAATTTTCCCAAATACCCTGCTGTATCATCTGACAAAGTACTGTGTGGCAACCAGTTCCAATTGAAGTATTTTAACAGATGGACAAAAAAATGGCAAAAACGGGCACTTTCTCAGGAGATCTGTGTTCGTTTATCTTTTTAGCATGTGTCTCTTCTCAAACAGACAGGGGAAAATAATTCAAAAATTCTTTGGTGTATACAATGAATGGAATGATTTTGTTTCAACAATGTCCTTTAGAGAACTGTGTACATGCTCTGTGAGTGTGATCATCATTGTTTGGTTACTGCCTTCAATCCTGCTGATCTTATTCAAAGAATGACAAGCACAGATTAGTTGCAAAATGAAAACTGACAAAGGACACATTGGGATTAAAATTGACTGAACAGTTTGAATTTCACTTGCCTCTTTGATATGATTTCTGTGGCGTTTCCTCTGATTTTAAAAAATAACACCAAAGAGGACAATTTCTTTGCATTTGGCAAGGAATTTAACTAATCTATTGGGATGATATAGTGTAGAAAGAGTGCCCTCTGGTGATTATGTAGTTGAACTACTATTTTTTGGGAATATTGAACCATATTACACATTTAATTGAATTCTGAAATGTAAAATTATAATTTTTTATTTTTTTTAAATCACATTTTCTGAGAACGCAATGATGGTGAACGGAGGCGACTTGGCTGAGGGTGGGAACATAGAAATATTTGTCCGTGTTGAGCGCTTTTGTAAGTTGTGAATGTTTTCACGGAAAATAAGAGATTGGGAGGGCTTATAATGGTTGTTTTTTAGACTTCCAAATGAACTCGATAATTATGACAAACTGTTTAATCTTTCCCATAACTAAGAAAATAAAAGATAAGGCCATGCATTAAATCAGGATTGATCCAAAGTCAATCTGCAAAGATATGATTTCAATGACCAGATAGTCAATCTGCAATAAGAAATCATTAACAAAATCGGGAAAGCTTCAGTGTTGATTCAATTGAATTATTCAGATATTTTTCAAGGGCATGTTGTAATTTTATATATAGTAAATTGAGAAATTGTAAATGATACCTGGAGTATGAATCAAGAACATAGAACATAGTAGAGTACCGCACAGGAATAGGCCTTTCAGCCAACAATGTCTGTGCTAACATGATGCCAAAAAAATCTAATCTCAACTGCCTGCACATGATCCATATAATATGCTTGGGTAGCAAGTGGTGATTTTGGCTCCAAAATATTTCCAGCATTGTTTTTTTTTCCCATATTGTATCTGGATATGGTTTAAACAAATTCATAGTTAGTTATTATGTAAAAGTCAATTTCCGTGCTATAAGTCAACCTGAGAATAGAGCTGCTGAACCAGATGGGCCTTTGTCCGGTCATTAATCCAGATTCAGCTGTACAATATTATTTTCCCAAATACGAAGAAAATCTCAAAATTTTTAAATTTTGTAAAATTATTCGCACCTTCAACCACCAGTAGACTTACAATATATCTATTTGATGTGATGGATGTTACACAATAAGATGCAAGGGAAATGCAATAATTTCTCAGTCTGAAGTTATCAGAGACTTCCTGCCAGCCTTATTAATCTTATCAGTCAACTGAATGCTGCTCTCCCACTGTGCATGTTAAAAGTACCATGGGAAAACTCTAAACAGAGGACTGCTCAAAAGTTGCATCCTTTTTTGACAAGACACAATTAATTACAATCAACCAGAAAATGAAAGATGTTAAGTCTGAAGGGTAAAGAACTCAGTTTTCTGATCCCGCAATTTTTTCTTTCCACAAAATTATATAACTTTCAAACATTTGAGTAACAAACTTTAACTTGCTGGCCAATACAACCATTGGTTCAAATATTTCACGGCAACTATTTTTGATCACAGCTGTCAATGGCAAGATAAATATTATAAGGACATGGCTGAAGGAAATTATACGGTATTCTCTCTGGGCAGCAGCGGTAGAGTTGCTGCCTTACAGCGCTTGAAGCGCCGGAGGCTCGGGTTCAATCCCGACTACGGGTGCTGTCTGTAGGGAGTTTGTAAGTTCTCCCCGTGACCGCATCGGTTTTCTCTAAGATCTTCGGTTTTCTCCCACATTGTTGGTCTCCTAACCTGAGGAAAGACGTTCTTGCCTTAGAGGGAGTACAGAGAAGGTTCACCAGATTGATCCCTGGGATGGCGGGACTTTCATATGAGGAAAGACTGGATAGACTGGGCTTGTACTCGCTGGAATTTAGAAGACTGAGGGGGGATCTTATAGAAACATATAAAATTCTTAGGGGGTTGGAGAGGCTAGATGCGGGAAGATTGTTCCCGATGTTGGGGGAGTCCAGAACCAGGGGTCACAGCTTAAGGATAAGGGGGAAGTCTTTTAGGACCGAGATGAGAAAACATTTCTTCACACAGAGTGGTGAGTCTGTGGAATTCTCTGCCACAGAAGGTAGTTGAGGCCAGTTCATTGGCTATATTTAAGAGGGAGTTAGATGTGGCCCTTTTTGCTAAAGGGATCAGGGGGTATGGAGAGAAGGCAGGTACAGGCTACTGAGCTGGATGATCAGCCATGATCATATTGAATGGCGGTGCAGGCTCGAAGGGCCGAATGGCCTACTCCTGCACCTATTTTCTATGTTTCTATGTTTCTATGTTTCTATTCCAAAGATGTAAAGGTTTGTAGATTAATTGGCTTGGAACAAGCGTAAATTGTCCGTAGTGTGTGTGGGATAGTAGTAATGTGTGGGGATCGCAGACTCGATGGGCCGAAGGGCCTGTTTCCGCGCTGTATCTCTGAAACTAAAAAAATTAAAACTCTCTTTAAAATAAGAAAACTGCAGTTTTTAACAATTCAGAATACTGAAGAACTTAAACCTTAAAATCTTCACAGCTCCAATAATGATTGCAATGTGAAGCTGCCGATCATCACTGTAATTATTCACCATAAATTCAGAATATTCAATTGAATGGGGATTCTACAATAGATATATATTTTTTCAATTCAATACATCGATCTTTGTAAATTCAATGCAAAATTATGTGCTTCACGCACTGGAGTAAACAGCTTGTAATATTAATCATTCTTTTTGTACACTTCACTTTGGGAAGCAGCAGATTTGTTCAATTAGATTGTGTTTGGTAATGCATCACAGATACTGTATAACCACAGACGAGGAAGGCCATTCTGCTCATACAGTCACCAGTCTCAAGAAACCTACAGGACGTTCATCACAGCATCCAACTGCAACGTGAATGATTTCAGAGCTTTTCCCCTTCATTACCCTGACTAGAAACTGAGGGATCGCTTTTATCGTGAATCAATGTTTCCTGACTTTAGACCTGAACAGTCTTTTATCAATTTGGTCCAGTAACTTGAATTAATGTGCTTAATGATGTTTTATTATCTCACTAGGTTCTTACTGCAACATAGAAAAAAGCTCGACACAAAAAGCTGGAGTAACTCAGCCAGTTAGACTGAAGAAGGGTCTCGACCCGAAACGTCACCCATTCCTTCTCTCCAGAGATGCTGCCTGACCCGCTGAGTTACTGCAGCTTTCTGTGTCTCCCTTCGATTTAAACCAGCATCTGCAGGTTTTTTTCCTGCACATAGAAAAAAGCTATTTAGTCCAGCAGAGCAATCCCATCTGACCCACCACCCTCCCCCTCCCTGTACCTTGTTCTCTTTGACATGCTTCTCAATTCCCCTTTAATCCTTTTGACACTCACCTCAAGTGAGGAGTAACTTACAGTAAGTAATTAACTCTGCCAGCATGCCTTTGGGAAATGAGAGGAAGTTGGAGCATCTGCAAGAAACCCAATTGACCTTGGGGAGATCAAAAACAGAAAATACTGGAAATATTTAGCAAGTCAAGTTGCTTCGGTGGGAAGAGAAACAGGGTAAACATTTTTCAGGTCGGAGATCTTTTGTTGGAACCACAACCAAAAGGAGAATGTGTTAACTCCACAAGGCAGCACCCCAAGTCAGATTCTGTGGGGTAGAACCATTAACTCTGCACCATGTGTCACCCACCGCTTTTTAATAGCTTTGCGGAGTCAACTCAATTCAAAACTATTTTTTTTTAAATAAAAGCAAAGTGCTGTGAAAACAGAGCCGCCATTTCTGGTCCAAACCCCTTCATCTAAAATGGGAAAAGTGAGAAAACAAGTAAGTTTCAGTTACAACAAAGGCATGAATATAAAATAGGTGGATAAAAGGGAATAAAGTGAGATTAAAGGAGTGAATGTGATAGTTAGAGGAATGTCCCACAGAAACAAATTAAACATTAACCTTGAACAAAACACAATGTGCTAGAGTAACCCAGCAGGTCAAGCAGTACCTGCGGAAGGAATGGACAGACGACATTTTTGGTTAATTTGGACCCTTCTTCAGACTTCTTTCTGATTTGCGGTTATATCTGTGATGCTTTACAAAGGAATGGAGGGATTATGGATCACGTACAGACAGAAGAGATTGGTTTAACCTGGTATCGTTCAGTATGGATATTGTGGTCCATGAGACTTGTTACTTTGCTGTACATAAAGTCATTAGGTCATAAGTGATAGTAGAATTAGGCCATTCGGCCCATCAAGTCTCCTCCGCCATTCAATCATGGCAGATCTATCTCTCCCTCCTAACTCCATTCACCTGCCTTCTCCCCATAACCTCTGACACTTGTACTAATCAAGAACATTTCTATGTTCTGACCTAACTAAAAATATCTGCTGCTTCCCAAAGAGAAGTGTAGAAAAAGAGTTATTAATATTACAAGCTGTTTACTGCAATGCATGAAAACGGATAATGTTGCATTGAATATGCAATAATCTATGTATGAAAATTAAAAACTATATATAGTATATCCATTGTAGAATTTTTTTAACTGTTGATGATTTTGATCACAAGTTGCAAGATATGTTTTACTTCAGTTCCCAATTTGCTAAGTAGAACATTTTCATCTAAATATACCTTTATTTTACAATATCCATTCATTCTATTTGTTTAAGTGTGAGGAGGTATTGTCAAGTCTGCAAAGATTACTGTGACTGGTCTCGAACTTGGAACTCTCATTATCTCTTCAAGTATACCCCTGGGGTGGCACAAAGGAGGGAAAGAGTATAAAGGCTGATGGTACGTCCAGCGTGAGTGTTTAGAGACCAGATAGCATGTTTTGATGTGATGAAAGAATTATACCTTTGGAGAGCAGGCTTTCCAAGGTACTGATTACGATTTGTCTCATGCTTCAACCACAGCTACAGCCATGTGGATCTTTGGTTGCAAAGGTAACAATACATCGATGTAGGTATTAGAGATGGGGCATCACACAGGACTCCTTTACAAGTCATCCTTCAATACAGGAGAGGTGCCGGAAGACTGGAGGGTGGCCTCTATTCAAGAAGGGTTGCAGGGAAAATGCTGGGAACTATAGGTCGGTGAGCTTATCATTTGTAGTTGGAAAGTTACTAGAGAGTATTCCGAGAAAGGTTATACAGGCATTTGGGTCGACAAGGGCTGATTAGGGATAGTCAGCATGTTTTTGTACGTGGGAGGTCGTGTCTCACAAATCTGATTGAGTTTTTTGAAGACGTGACCAAAAAGGTCGATGAGGGCAGAGCTGTAGATGTTGTATACATGGATTTCAGTAAGGCATTCAACAAGGTTCGGCATGGTAGGCTGCTCTGGAAGGTTAGATTGCATAGGATCCAATGAAAGATAGCTAAATGGAAAGCAAGTTGGCTCCATGGAAGGAAGCAGAGGGTGATGGTGGAAGGTTGCTTCTCGGACTGGAGGCCTGTGACTAGTGGCGTGCCTCAGGGTTCAGTGTTGAGCCCATTATTGTTTGTCATCTACATCAATGATTTGGATGAGAACATACAGGGCAAGATTAGCAAGTTTGCTGATGATACAAAGGTGAGTGGTTTTGCAGATAGTGAAGATGCTTATGAAAGATTGCAGCAGGATCTGGATCGATTGGCCAGGTGGACTGAGGAATGGTTAATGGAATTTAATACAGAGAAATGTGAGGTGTTGCATTTTGGGACGTCTAACAAGGGCAGGACCTACACAGTAGGTCTCTGGGGAGTGTTGTAAAGCAGAGGGATCTAGAAGTGCAGGTGCATGGTTCCTTGAAGGTCGAGTCGCAGGTCGACAAGGTGGTCAAAAAGGTTTTTGGCACTTTGGCCTTCATCAGTTAGAGTATTGAGTATAAAAGTTGGGAGGTCATGTTGCAGTTTTTAGACATTGGTGAGACCGCATTTAGAATATTGTGTTCAGTTCTAGGCACCATGTTATAGGAAATATATTTTCAAGCTTGAAAGGGTTCAAAGAAGATTTACGAGGATGTTGCCAGGAATAGAGGGTGTGAGCTATAGGGAAAGGTTGAGTAGGCTGGGTCTCTATTCCTTGCAGCACAGGAATATGAAGAGTGATCTTATCGAGAGGTATAAAATCATGAGAGGAATAAATCAGGTAGATGCACAGAATCTCTAGCCCAGAATCGGGGAATTGAGGACCAGAGGACATAGGTTCAAGGTGAAGGGGAAAAGATTTTATAGGAATCTGAGGGGTAATTTTTTCACACAGAGGGTGGTGGGTGTATGGAACAAGCTGCCAGAGGAGGTAGTTGAGCCTGGAACTATCCCAACATTTAAGAAACAGACAGGTACATGGATAGGTCCAGTTTAGAGGGATATGGACCAAACGGAGGCAGGTGGGACTAGTGTAGCTGGGACATGTTGGCCGGTGGGGGCAAGTTGGGCCGAAGGGCCTGTTTCCACACTGTACCACTCTATGACTCCTGTGGAAATGAGGCTGGGCAAGTGACTGAAGTGTCAGTGGGGTAACATTTTGGGACCGGTGACCATAAATCTATAAGTTTTAATGTAGTTATGGTCCGTAAATTAAAGTCTTAAATTTGGGCAAGGCAAATTTTGAAACCATTAGACAGGAACTTGCAAAAGTTGCTTGGCTGAAGCTCTATGTAAGTAAAGGGCCATCTGCAAAGTGGGAAGCTTTTAAAAGTAAGATAAGGAGAGTTCAGCGTCAACAGGTTCTTGATGGAGTGAACGGGTGATCGATGGTTAGCGTGCTATGTGGGTCGAAGGGCCTGTTTCCATGCTGTATCACTAAACTAAACTAAAACCCAAACCATAAAAGTCATTGGTGAGTCCCTATTTGTTGCATTAAATGCTGTTCCCGTGGCCATACTATCAGAAGAATGTGATTAAGCTAGAGAGGGTGTAGAAAAGATTCACAAGGGAGTTGCTGGGAGGGACTGGAGGGCTTGAATTGTAAGGGAGACTGGATAGGTCTTACCATGGAGCAAGGAGGCTGAGGGTTGACATAACAGAGGTTTATAAAATCATTAAGAGAATAGATATGGTGGATGGTCACAATCTTTTAAACAGGATAGAGGAGCCTCAAACTATGTCGCATTAACATGAAGGCAAAAAACGTAAAGAGCCAATGGGCATATATTTGCCCAGAGGTGAGGAAATGGATCAGAATGTCAGAGGAAGTAGTCAAGGCAGGTACAATAGCAATATTTCAAAGTCTACCAGAGAGGTACACTCTGCAGACCGTCTCTCCTCTCATGTCTGCTCATTGGAATGCTGGAGTCAGACGCAAGCTGAAGGTCAGAAGCGTTGACCCCAATTGAAAAGTATATGCAGTTATGTTTTTCTTCTTGACTCTCCTGAAGATTAATGTTCCCATTCGTTTATACCATTCAAATGTTTTAACCGCATTCATTATTTTTTATCAAAGATCAATTTTTAAATTATTTGAATCTGAACCATTCTTAAATGTGTCTGATCATCAGAGGGGCATATTAATAGTTCAGTAGGAGATGTCAATAGGCTGTTCGGCTTGTCCAGCAACTGAGAGGAAGGGTTTGTGAGTCCAGCATGCCAACTCAAGCACAATTAAGTCTAATGAGAAAATTCAAAAGAAACATTCACAGATTTTTGCATACTGACCTAATCAGGAAAGATGAGAGTCAACCTGGGGGTGAGAGGGTTGGGGCGGTGGGGGGGGGGGGGGGGGGTGGTGGGGGGGGGAATAATATTGCAGAGGCTGAGAAAAGTGGTTAGGGATACATTCACAGCTAAACAGGATTCTTTTAAAAAGATACAGAAAGTATTGGGGATGAGAAACAAACAAAAACCAGTAGGGAATACTAAAATGAGAAGGTCGAACAGAAAGTTGAAAACACAAGAAAATTGAAAGCACAGATTTTTTTCTAACCATATATCCAAAATGGTGTATCAAAATCAGACTACATTTAACAAATCATAGATAAAACTGTGGTAAACTCCACTTATCCAATATCTGATTGTTCCAAAATTCCAGATGAATCTGATACGGCATCTGGCTCACTCTTTAACACACCAATTCCACTTTATACGTGGATCTGTGTAGGGTCTATTCCTGTGCTTTTTGTTCTATGTTCTAAAAGTGTGTTGGGATAATAAGGATAACATCATTTTAATTATGATAAATCATCTAATCCTGAACTTACACAATTTTAAGGGTTCGGGATCCTCAACGTTTTACTGCATTATATACCTTTTCCCCATGTCATCTAAAAAAATTGTGAAAAATTATGATCTCAAAAAGGACTACCTAGCCTTTTAAGCTATTACATGTCTAGTTATGGCCACTTCATTGATTTATTCTCCTGAACACCCTGAACACAATCCCACTCTGAACACAATCTCACTACAATGTTGTTACAAGGTTACAACTAAGTGTTGGAGCAACTCAGAGGGGCAGGCAGCATCCCCAGATAGGTGGATACAGGTGAGGGGGGTTGTGAATAGGCAGATGGTTGGGCATAGGCCAGAGATGACAAGACTAAAGGTGTGAGATAAGGATACAAGAATTGTGAATTGTACAGTGCTATAGTGAGATGGGAGAATGTGGGTGGAAGGAGAGGGGCAAGGGAGAAATGGATGCCAGATAAGACACAGAGAAGGAAAGGGGCAAGGGAGAAATGGATGCCAGATAAGACACAGAGAAGTTGCAAGGGGGAGAGAAAGGTGGGGAGAAAGGAGGCTCGAGGGGAGGCATAGGAGGGTTTATTAGAGGTTCCCTAAAATTGGATAGTTTAATGTACATACCATTGGGTTGTTAACTAGTTTCAGCTACAGTTTAGTTTATTGTCACTTGTACCGAGGAACAGTGAAAAGCTTTTTATTGCGTGCTCACAGGTCAGCAGAAAGACAATACATGATTACAATCAATCCATTTACAGTGTGTAGATACATGATAAGGGAATAACGTTTAGTGCAAGGTAAAGCCAGCAAGTCCAATCAAGGATAGTCCAAGGGTCATCTAAGAGGTAGATAGTAGTTCAGCACTGCTCGCTTCTAAACTACCCAAGCTAAAATACGCTCCAGTGCCATTGTTCTATCTAGATTCATGACTTTCAGAGGTCTATCCTCATTTTGCGATGTTAACAGGAAGCATGATATTTGAAAGACATTTAATATTTGCTATAACCTACAATCATTTTTTAATGGGTTTTTTTAATAGGGAGAACTCAGCAGAATAGGAGCTAAAACTGAGTGTCTTGATTTGCTTGTCTATTTGAAGCCACTGCTGATTTAAACCCGCTGTTATTGCCTCTGCCGGACTGTGGCAGGAATATTAATAAATGATTGTAATATACGTAGGCTATTGTAATATACTTTGATGGTTAATTGGATGGGAAAATCTTTTGAGGAAAAAGCAGAGGCCTTCAAAAGAAAATAATAAAACTTAAAAAATATATTTTTATACAATAACATACTGTAACATCCTAAGGAGCTTCACGGGAGCATAATCAAACAAAGTTTCATGCTGGGTTGCAAAAGGAAGTGTAGTGAAACTTCAATAATCCACTATCTGGCTATTTTTGAAATGCCAATTGTTCAGTATCTATCTCAGCGGGTGCTGATTCTTGTGATGATTTCCACTCACTGAGCCCCTGTTCCCGCACTTCCTTCCACACACCAAGGCCCTGGTTCTCATGCTCCATTCAATCACCAGAGCCCTGGCTTCTGCACACCAGCCTTTGAGGCGGCACAGTGGCGCAGTAGTGATGTTGCTGCCTTCCAGCGCCTGAGACCCAAATTCAATCCTGGCTACGGGTGCTTGTCTGTACGGAGTTTGTACGTTCTCCCCGTCACCTACGTGGGTTTTCTCCGAGAACTTTGGTTTCCTCGCACACTCCAAAGATGTACAGGTTTGTAGATTAATTGGCTTGGTGTAACTGTAAATTGTTCCTCGTGTGTAGGACAGTGTTAGCTTGCGGGGATCACTGGTCGGCGCGGACTCAGTGGGCCGAAGGGCCCGTTTCCACGCTGCATCTCTAAACTAAACCAAACTAAAACTAAGGCTGTGGTTTCCACACTCCCTGAAATTCTCAAGGCACTAGCGTGCGTGCAATGGACCCCTGGTACACACACACTCTTACGCACACTGGACCTTGATTCCCTTTCTGATACAGGGACACTGGTTCAGGCAGGAACGCTGACTGTGCTGCTTTTGGGGGGCATCACAGAGCTGCCACTGAGGAAAGGACAGATGATCCAGAGCTCAGAATTGGTGGACTACAGCTATTCTGAGGACTGAATGAGATTTCAGAGGTCGGGAGGTGTGAAGCCCCGAGCCGTTCGCATGGCTTTGTGCGAGGCGAAAATGTCTTATGAACTTGAGTATATATTTTTGAGGAGATGACAATGATGACTGATAAGAAACCTCCTCGCTCACCATCACCCATCACATTTCCCCTCCCCTTACTCACCATCACACCTCCCCTCACTCACAGTCATGGCCCCTCACTCACTCATTCACCATCGTATTCTCTCATCACCATTGTACCCCCCTCATCACAATTACCCTCTCCTCGCTCACCATCATAGGCCCCTCATTCATCTCCCCCCCCCCCCCCCCCCCCACCTCCCCCCTCACTCTCATCCTCAACATTGGTGCTCTGCAAGGCTGTGTTCTCAGCCCCCTTCTTTACTCCACCAGCACGATTGTGCAGCCATGTACAAATCTAATTCAATTTTAATAAATGCGGACGACACCATCATTGTGGGCCGGATATCAAAGAATAATGAGACGGAGTACAGGAAGGAGATTGAGAACCTCATGTCATGGTGTCGAGACAACAATCTTTCTCTCAATGTCAGCAAGACAAAGGAGATAGTGACCGACTTCAGGAAGCGAAACGGTACACATACCCCAGTTTGTAATGATGGCGGCGAAGTAGAGATGGTTGAAAACTTCAAATTCCTCGGAGTCAATATCACCAACAACTTCTCCTGGACCACCTATATTGAAGCAACGACCAAGAAGGCACACCAACGCCTCTACTTCCTTAGAAGGCTTAAGAAGTTTGGCATGTCCCCAACAACTCTCACCAACTTCTACAGATGCACCACAGAAAGCATTTTATCAGGATGTATCACAGCTTGGTTTGGGAACAGCTCCATCCAAGATCATAAGAAATTGCAGGGAATTGTGGATGCAGCCCAGACCATCACACAAACCAACCTCCCTTCTGTTGACTCCATTTATTCCTCATGCTGCTTCGGCAGGGCCAGCAGCATAATCAAGGATGAGTCACACCCTGGCCACTCCCTCATCTCCCCTCTCCCATCAGGAAAAAGGTATAGAAATGTGAAAACACACTCATCCAGATTCAGGGACAGTTTCTTCCCAGCTGTTATATGATACAATATGATATAACTTTATTTATCCCAGGAGGAAAACGGATCTGCCAACAGTCATAAAAATACAAAATACATGAAACATGAAATATGAAATTAAATTGAAGAGTGGAAAGGATTGGGGATGTGCAAAGATTGGGGAGGGGGGGGAGGGAGTCGGTCTCAGTCTACACGACAGAAGGGGGAGTTGTTGTATAGTTTGATAGTCACAGTGAAGAAGGATCTCCTGTGGCGTTCTGTCCTGCATCATGGTGGAACCAGTCTGTTGCTGAAGGTACTCCTCAGGTTGACCAGTGTGTCATAGAGGGAGGGAGCGGTATTGTCCAGGATGCTCCGCAGTTTGAGGAGCATCCTCCCCTCCCATGAATCCACCTCCCATGAATCCAACTCCGCCCCCAGGACGGAGCCAGCCATCCTGATGAGTTTGTTGATCCTATTAGGTCCGGAGCCTTCGCCCTTCTGTGCCAGCACACGGCAGCAAAGAAGATGGCACTGGCTACCAACAATTGGTAGAACATCTGCAGTACCTTACTGCAGACGTTGAAGGAGTGGAGCCTTCTCAAAACGTACTGCTGGCTCTGTCCCTTGTACAGGGCCTCAGCATTCCTGGACCAGTCCAGTATACTGTCCAGATACACTCCAAGGTATCAGGCAACTGAATCATCCTATGACAACCAGAGAGCAGTGCTGAACTATTATCCACCTCACTGGTGATCCTCGGACTATCTTTGATCGAACTTGCTGGCTTTACCTTCCACTAAACGTTATTCCCTTATCATGTATCTATACACTCCAATGACTCGATTGTAATCATGTATTGCCTTTCTGCTGACAGGTTAGCATGCAACAAAAGCTTTTCACTGTACTAAACGTGGCAATAAACTAAACTGAACTGAACTCACCATCACCTCCCCTCACTCACCATCCCCTCCCCTCACTCACCATCCCCTCCCCTCACTCACCATCCCCTCCCCTCACTCACCCTCACCTCCCCTCACTCACCATCCCCTCCCCTCACTCACCATCTCCTCCCCGAACTCACCATCCCCTCCCCTCACTCACCATCCCCTCCCCTCACTCACCATCTCCTCCCCTCACTCACCCTCACCTCCCCTCACTCACCATCACCTCCCCTCACTCACCATCCCCTCCCCTCACTCACCATCCCCTCACTCACCATCACCTCCCCTCACTCACCATCCCCTCCCCTCACTCACCATCCCCTCCCCTCACTCACCATCCCCTCCCCTCACTCACCATCCCCTCCCCTCACTCACCATCACCTCTCACCATCCCCTCCCCTCACTCACCATCCTTCCCCCTCTTTACTCATAGTCGCAGACCCTCACTCACTCACTCACTCACTCACTGACAGACCCTCGCTCACTCACATCCTTCCCTCACTCACTATCACATCCTCAGCATCATCCCACCCCTTCACCCAACCTCCCAGCCCAGGCACTGCCTCAGCATTAAGAACAGGACGCAAGGAGCGCGGGCAAGTTTCAATTGATCTTAGGTTTTTCCTTCATCATTCAACAGTTTTAAATAATTTATTTTTTAACATTTAAAAAAATTGTCCGTTTTTTTAATATCCCAGTGTTTCTTTCCCAAATTAGTAGATGGCAGTACGTTGGGTGACTATAACTTATTAGGTAAATCACAAATGCAATTGATAAAATGCAACCTTTATTAACCTTATTGATGTTGTTAAAATCAGTTCGCTGAAAGAAAATGTAGGAAAATAAAATGTACGGGAATAATATGCAGTAAATGACAGGATCCTGGAAGGCACTGATGTACATATGGATCTTGGGGTTCACATCCATAGCTTCTTGAAAGTGGCAACACAAGTAGAGTGAAAAATAAGGCCTGTGAGATGCATGCCTTTATTGGGCATTGAGTATAAGAATCAGGGAGTCATGATGCAGCTTCAGAAATATTTGGTGAGGCTGCATATGGAGTATTGTGCGCAGTTCTGATTGCCCCATTACAATAAGGATGTGGAGGATTTAAAGAAGGTGCAGAACAGGTTTACCAGGATGCTGCCTGGAATCGAGGATAGTAGCAATAGGGAGAGTTGAACAAACTAGGATTGTTTTTCTGGAGTGTCGGAGGCTGAGGAGAGACCTGATAAAAGTTTATAAAATGATGAGAGGCATAAATAGACTGTCAGAACTTTCTCTCCAGGTGGAAATATCAAAGGGGGATTAGCCTTGAGATCAGAGGTGGAAAGTTTAAAGAAGATGTCCAGAGCGAGAGGTTGATGCTTGGACTGCACTGTCAGTGGATATGGAGAAAGCAGAAACAACAGTGGCATTTAAGAGGCTTTTAGATCGACACATGAAGAGAATGCAAGGATATGGATCATGTGCAGGCAGAAAGGATTAGTTTAATTTGCAATCATGCTCGAAACTGGCATCATGGGCTGAAAAGCCTGTTCCTGAGCCGTACTATGTTCTGTGTTCTGAAATAAGGGAATAACAACCCCAACAGAGACTCGTAATGATCTGTTTTGTAAAAACTGTTTTTCAGGAATTACATGAGAGGTTTCTCTATCAATACTGCAGAATTTTCAGATAACACCAAAAGTTTGTGAGATGCATTAGGAAGATTAATGAGTTTCAAATTAAACTAGTCAGACTGTATGGCTAAGCTAATTAGTGATATATTGATTTGAATAGCAAATTTCTGGTATTACAAAACTTAATGAAAGAATAGATTTAAATGTGATTATTAACCATTCAATAGAAATATGTAGTATATCTAAATTTGATATCAGTGATAGTAATGAATTATTTTTTCTCTAATGCAGTAAAATGTTCCAAAGCACTTTACTGGAGAGCTGGTGAACAAAGCTTGATGCCAAGTTTAATAACGAGATAATAAAATGATCAAAACATTGGTCACAGAAATAGATGTGAGAAAGCATCCTAAAGATGAAAGGAGATGCAGAGAGATTTGGGGATTGAATTGTAAAGAAAAGAAACTTTGGCAGCTGAAGGTCAATCACCAAATGAAAAATTAATATCATAGAACATTACAACACAGTACAGCATAGGAATGACTCCTTCAGTCCATAATGTTTGGGTCGAACATTGTGCCAAGTTAAACCGATCTCATCTGTCTGTACATGATTCGTATCCCAATATTTCCTGCACTTCCATGAGCCCATCCAAAAGCCTTTTAAACACCACTACTGCATTTGCCTCCACCACCACCCTTAGCAAGTGCGTTCCAGGTCCCCACCACTCTCTGCTTAAAACACCTGCCCCGCACATCTCCATTAAACTCTCCCCCTCTCACCGTATAACTATGCTCTCTAGTGTTGGACATTTCCACCCTGAAAAAAAGGTTCTGACTGTCTACTGTCCTCTGAATTGAAGGATGTTCAGGAGGCAGAATTGGAGGTGTGCAGTAATCTTCAAGGGTTGTGGGGCGTAACCACATCCATTCCATAGACAAAGTCTGGTCTGCAGTGGGGTAAAGATGAATTAGGCAGAACACCATCGAATGGAAGGACCATTCAGAAGCCTGGTAACAAAGGGGAAGACACTGTTCCTGAGTTTGGTGATGTGCACTTTTAAGCTATTGTACCTTCTGCCCAACAGGAGCAGGGAGAAGGAAGAATGACCAGGGTGGGACAAGTCTTTGGTTATGTTGGCTGTTTTTCTGAGGCAGCGTGAAGTGTAGATGGAGTCAATAACGGGAGTCTGGTCTATGTGCTGGACTTGGTGTTTGACAATTCTGCAACTTCTTGCGGTCTTGGGCAGAACTGGTGTCAAAGCAAGCTGTGATGCAAGCCGACAGTATCCTTTCTATGCTGCATCTGTAGAAGTTTGTAAGAATCTTCGGAGACATGCAAATTTCCACAAGTCTCCTCGGGAAATAGGTGTGCCTTCTTGGCTGTTGCATCAATATGGTTGGTCCACCACAGGTCATTACTAATATTAACCCCAAGAAACCTGAAGCTCTCAAGCATTTCTATTTCGGCACCGTTGTTGCTGATCGGCATGTATTCTGCTGAGTTTACGGAAGTTGATAACTAGCTTCTTCATCTTGCTGACATTGAGAGAGAGTATATTGTCCTAACATCATGCTACTAAGTTCTCTATCTCCTTCTTGTACTCTGTCTCGTCAATGTTTGTGATTCGGCCCACTACAGAGGTGTCATCTGCAAACTTGTAGATGGAGTTAGTGCCAAATTTGGCTATGCAGTCCTAAGCGTATAGGCAGTACAGTAAGGGTTTGAGAACGCATCCTTGCAGGGCACCAATGTTGAGAATTATTGTAAATGAGGTGGTGTCACCTGTCATCACTGATTGTGGTCTGTGGGTCAGAAAGTCAAGGATCCAGTGGCAGAGAGGGGTTGCTGAACTAGGAATTGATGTGAATTTTAAAAATTAGACTGAAAACTGTGACCAAAGTCTCCCGGTTGCTAACCATTTTAACTACTCTTCCTGTTCCCATACTTACCTTACTGTCCTGGGCTTCCTCCATTGCCAGAGGAAGGCCACACACAAAGTGGAGAACAGCACCTCATATTCCACCTGGGTAGCTTACAATCCAACCGTATGAACATTGAATTCCCCAACTTTAGATAACCCCTGACACCTCCCTCCTTCTCCCTTTCCCCCCCACACCCCACTCCCACCCCCCACCCCTCACCTCACCTGTGCCCCACCTGGACTCAGACCTATTTCACCCCTCCACCTCCTTCACCCCTTACATTCCTTCTTCACAATTCACAACTCTTCCATCTTGTCTCGCACCTTTTGTTTTTTACCTCCTGCCTTTGTACCAACCATCTGCCTATCAACCCTGTCCACCTAATACCTGCCATGCTTTGTCCTGCCTCTCCTCTTTTCCGGCTTTCTCACACCCCCTACTTCCCCACAATCAGTCTGAAGAAGCGTCCCGACCCAAAATATCACCTATCCATGTTCGCCAGAGATGCTGGCTAACCCGTTGAGTTACTCCAGCACTTTGTGTCCATTTGTGTAAACCAGCATCTGCAATTGCTTGTTTCTACTGGTTAATTGACTGCTAGTCAGTGGCAAACAAATCAAGATGGGAAGTTGATAGAAGCGTAAAAGAGATTGAGTTGTAGGACAGCAGAGAAAGTGGAAGAAGACAAATTGAGTTGATGAGAGACCATGCTAGTTGACAGTCTGAAAAGGAGTCCCGACCCGAAACCTCATCTATTCCTTTTCTCCAGAGATGCTGCATGGCCCGTTGAGGTACTCCAGCATTTGTGTCAATCTTTGGCATCTGCAGTTCCTTCCTACACATACCAGTTGACAGCATTGACTCAGTGGGCCAAATGACCTCCCTCTGTATCATATTGAAGATGTTGATAACATTATTTGAGGGTTATAAGAAATCAAGGGATTCAAATTATCTTGCTAGAATTGCAAATATTGTGGAATTCAACCAGTAAGGGCAAAAAACAGCAGTCGTTAGATTCGAGTATTTGATTGACCACCACAGGCGTAGGAGTACATGCCAAGAAGACTGTACAGTTGTTTCTTCTCGAACATTAGTTTCCGCTTTCTTATGCTGAAATAATTTGAAGGGAGTTCAAGTTAAAGCATATCCTTTATTTATCAGAAAGAGCCCTTCTGGCATATCAAAGGATCTTTTGATTTTGTCATTGCTGTTCATATTTTTATTGAGAGGAGTATTTGGTGAAGGCTCATTTCTTCAGAATTGGATTTAAATGAGGAAAAATTTAACTTAGCAGCAAAATAACCATTAGCTTGTTTCAATTTAAAATGTACATTATTCAAAGAAATGTAACTGCAGTTTTTAATCTGAAAATACATTTCGGTGATTTGGCTTGTACATTCAAATACTTTGTTATTTTTCAGTCCATATATAGGAGCAATGATATAATATGTAGAAGATATTTTAATGAAGGGGGGAAAAAAATCAAAAACTGCATCAGAATCGGTCTTAAAATCTGAAACTTGCATTTGTTTGATTAGATTTTGCTTTGCTAAGCAACAATAGATGAATATTAGCCCCCTGGGATTCCTGTAATTGCTTCGGTGTAGTGCATTGGAAACTCTGCCAAGATATAAAGATCTGAGTGATAATGGATTTTATTCTTACCTACTTCAGGATTATTGAAGAAACTATTATACAGCCTAGCAAGCAAGAAGCTTCCCCTAAAATGGTCTTTTGTTCTTTTATGTATATGCAAGAAAGCTGAACAATGTTCACTCACTTCATCTGCTGTGAATGCATTTTGGGCCACAGTTGAGATAAAATATTATTCCATAACAGATCTTGGCTACCATTTACTAGGATGGATGGTTTTTACTCTCATCCTTCTCCCACTGTATTCCAATTATTATTGGATGGGAGAGTCTGTGCATAACAATCAGGGCCACAAAGAACTATACTTTTGGATCTGTACCTTCTTACCCCTTTCGACCTGGAACCCCAACATTCACTGTGGAACTCAGCACAGGGCATTCAATGAACATTGTCCAGAGAAATGAGGCAGGATCCCAACAACTCTTTCTCCTGTCTTGTTAAGCAAATAACTGGTAGAGTCTTGTATGGATCGGTTCTGAGGTCACCACAACCTATTGCATTTATTATTAATGTATTAGATTCAACAGTTATGAGCCATATATCGAAATTGCCAATGGTACAAATATGATGACATAAAAGGTAGTATAGATAGCAGACTAAATTTTCAAACAAGCATAATGAAGAACTAATTTAACAAATAAATATGTAGGAAGGAACTGCAGATGCTGGTTTACACCGAAGATAGGCACAAAATGCTGGAGTAACTCAGCGGGACAGGCAGCATCTCTGGAGAGACAGAATGTTTGACGTTTCAGGTCAAGAACCTTCTTCAGACTGAAATTCACGGGAAAGGGAAACGAGCGATATAGGCAATGATGTAGAGAGATATAGAACAAATGAATGAAAGAGATGCAAAAAAGTAACAATGATAAAGGGAACAGGTCAATGTTAGCTGTAGCTACGTGAGAACGAGAAGCTCGTGTGACTTGGGTAGGGGAGGAATGGACAGAGAGGGAAGTAACCCCTGCATTCTCTCTCTGTTATCTGTTACTTTTTAGCATACCTTTAATTCATTTGTTCTATATCTCTCTACATCATCGTCTATTTCGCTCTTTTCCCTTTCCCGTGACAGTCTGAAGAAGGTTCTTGACCCAAAATGACACCCATTCCTTGTCTTCAGAGATGCTGCCTGTCACGCTGAGTTATTCCAGCACTTTGTGTCTATCTTCATTAAGACTGTTCTTATCAGATCTGGGTGACCAGTTAAGAAGAAGATATTATCATGCTGGAAACAACATTTTTGTGTTATACTACAGCTAAAACCATTACTGAGCTCAGCAGAATGAGCACTTATTTTCAGTGATTTTTTAAAAATTTAGAATGTGATTTCAATTATATCAATTTTTTATGCAACTGCTTTCTCATTTATTAAGCCATTAAAAATTGCACTGTAGTGAAAAGGAACATTACAGTCTAATGAATCATGATGTTCTTCATGTCAATTTATCCCACAATTTGATAGTATCCCTGTTACTGAAGGAAATTAATGAAATTATCTTTGAATCTAAGTGACAGGCGCAAATGAATGTGTTAATCTAAAAAGTGGTTCATTTAGAAATAAAGATCTTGTTTTGTGTAAAATTACTCAAATATCTTTATTACTTGAATTGAAATTATCACTTCATTGAAATTCTAAATGGTATTTTCATTTCTAAACTTTATGATAGATAATCTGATGGTAGAATTCCCTCACTGATGAATCCATGGAAATATATAAGTACAGAAACTGAGTGTCTGAATTATTCATAATGGATTCAATGTCACAAAAGTTTTCCAAAGAGTCTAGGATCTGGTTGATAAAGACAAAGTTGAATTCTAGTCAGGAAACACAATGGACAGCACTGTGGCGGGGCGGTAGAGTTGCTGCCTTACAGTGCCAGAGACTCGGGTACAATCCTGTATGCAAGTGTTTGAATGGAGTTTGTCCATTCTCCCTGTGACCGCGTGGGTTTTCTCTGGGTGCTCCGGTTTCCTCCCACTTTCATTGTCCATGGTATATAGGATAGTGCTAGTGATCGTTGGTTGGCATGGACTCGGTGTGCCGATGGGTCTGTTTCTGCACTGTATCTCTAAACACAAACTAAACAAAACAAGCATTCATTGAAGATCCAGATATAACTCCTTTTTATGTTGTGTCCTTTCCCAACCAAAAGCAGGAAAAGCCACATTTACGAAATCTGACTGTGGTCTGATAACGCTATACAGAAAATGTGGATGTAGACGCATTGAATGTAGCTATTATTCATGCCGACTGATACTCGAGGGAACTTTTAACACCCAAGAATGGGTCAGCTGGAGCAATTTTAAAACCTGACCAGAACCAAAAGACAAGTTGCTTCAAATAGACTACGAGTCAGGTCGTTAGTTGTTGCAAGGAGTTGAGTACTCATAGCACATTAATGCAATCTATTTGAAATGGATTTGACTTGCCAATGAATTAGATATGTGTACCATGAGTTTCTAAGCCTTAGAAATAAACCGTGAAATACAAATGAGTTTGACCTACAGTTTATGTTTAGTTGTGATTTCACTCCCCCCTGCATCTGAATAAAAGTTCACATTTAACAGCTGATTCCTTCTGTCAAGCATGAGAGCTCTTGTGCTGATACAGCCTTTCCTAAACAATGGAGATTTTCAAGTTGACAAGATTCAAGTGTGGGAGATTTATTGGATGTTATCGACCGCACCTCAGGAACAATTGCCTTCTATATCAGTGGCAAGCACATTCCCAGGATATGCAGGAAATCACGGGAGACAATGCATTTGTAGCAGCATTTACAGAGGGAATTTGGCTTCTTTGACTTCACCGAAGACCAATGCTTCAGCGGCTTTGTGATAGTCCAGTCAGATGAAGGCAAAAATCAGCAGACTACTGGAGGATCATTACCAACGGCTATGAAAGTCATTGCCACCCCCCATTTTGTTGCCTTTGGTGGTTATTTTTGCTGCTGGAGACATGGAAATTATAGGGAGAGAGGGAAGGGGGGAAGGGGGGAGGAGAGGGTGCTGCACCAATGCAGGAGAGGTTTGGGCCCAATGGGTCCACTTGGTCTAGTAATCACTAAAATTCTTCTCCCTCAATGTAATTAAACATTATGAGCTATGTTAATTTTCCTGATGTTAGTTAAGTTAATGTTTTAAATTACTATTCACTAAAATGATTGAAGGCCTTTAGAATAATATATTTAATGCTGAATAGGTTAGGGATTTAAAGGAAGGTCCACGAAATTCAGAACAACCTGAATAGAATAGTGGCATGATATCTTATCAGTAAAATATCAGTTAGGTCATTACAAGTGTTTAGTCTGCGCATGAGAAAATATCATCACGGCTCCATTATTACCATGCCACATCAAGCAGTGTGATGTGCAACTTTGCTGAACTGTAAGAAAAAGTTAAACAACTGACTTGAAAATTACAGAGGTGACAGTTTTCACAAGCATACACATCATAATTAAAGGGCTTTGGTTGATCTCGTTCATCATTCCATGAATAACACTGGCTTTCCAGAACATTGATGGGAAATAAAATTGAGAGCCGTATTTGAGGAACGGCACCTCATATTTTGCATGGGCAGCTTACAACCCAGCGGTATGAATATTGATTTCTCTAACTTCAAGTAACCCTTGCATCCTCTCTCTCTATATTTCTTCCCCACCCAAGTTGTACTAGCTTCAAAGCCGTATAAGAAAATAACTGCAGATGCTGGTACAAATCGATTTATTCACAAAATGCTGGAGTAACTCAGCAGGTCAGGCAGCATCTCGGGAGAAGGCAGTTCTCCCGAGATGCTGCCTGACCTGCTGAGTTACTCCAGCATTTTGTGAATAAATAGCTTCAAAGCCGTCTTGATTAGTCTCATTGTCTGGAACTCACTTTCACCTAGCCCACAGCTAACAATGGCCTGTTTCCTTTATCATCGTTACTTTGTTGCATATCTTTCATTCATTTAGAAAATAGGTGCAGGAGGAGGCCATTTGGCCCTTCGGGCCAGCACCACCATTCATTGTGATCATGGCTGATCATCCACAATCAGTAACCCGTGCCTGCCTTCTCCCCATACCCCTTGATTCTGCTAGCCCCTAGAGCTCTATCTAACTCTTTTAAGTTCATCCAGTGAATTGGCCTCTACTGCCTTTTGTGGCAGAGAATTCCACAAATTCACAACTCTCTGGGTGAAAAAGTATTTTTCTCATCTCAGTTTTAAATGGCCTCCCCTTTATTCTTAGACTGTGGCCCCTGGTTCTGGACTCCTCCAACATTGAGAACATTTTTCCTGCATCTAGCTTGTCCAGTCCTTTTATAATTTTATATGTTTCTATAAGATCCCCTCTCATCCTTCTAAATTCCAGTGAATACAAGCCCAGTCTTTCCAATCTTTCCTCATATGATAGTCCCGCCATCCCAGGGATTAACCATGTAAACCTACGCTACCCTGCCTCAATAGCAAGGATGTTCTTCCTCAAATTAGGAGACCAAAACTGCACACAATACTTCAGATGTGGTCTCACCAGGGCCCTGTACAACTGCAGAAGGACCTCTATACTCCTCCACTCAAACCCTCTCGTTATGAAGACCAACATGCCATTAGCTTTCTTCACTGCCTGCTGTACCTGCATGTTTACTTTCAGTGACTGGTGTACAAGGACACCCAGGTCTCGTTGCACTTCCCTTTTTCCTAATCTGACACCATTGAGATAATAATCTGCCTCCTTGTTCTTCCCGCCAAAGTGGATAACCTCACATTTATCTACATTATACTGCATCTGCCATGCATCTGCACACTCACTCAACCTGCCCCATCACCCTGCAACCTCCTAACATCCTCTATGCAGTTCACACTGCCACCCAGCTTTGTGTCATCTGCAAATTTGCTAGTGTTACTTTTAGTGTTATTCTTTTCCTCTCTATATCTCTCGTTTCTCTTTCCCCTGACTCTCAGTCTGAAGAAAGGTCTTGACCCGAAACGTCACCTATTCTTTACTCCAGAGATGCTGTCTCACCCGCTGAGTTACTCTGGCTTTTTATGTCTATCTTTTGCCCTATTTAATATTGTCCATTTTGCGCTGCCACCTGACATCAAAATTACCCCAAAATACTGGTATTTTTTCCCATATTTTCTCACATTAGAAATCAGACATGATCCTGTCTGCACTATTCTTATGAATAAAGGAATAGGAACAGGAGTTTGGCAGCCAGTCTCACAAACATGCTCCACACGATAATATTATGACTGACCTTGTACCCCTTTGTCCCTGGGATGTTTTTTGATCTTATGGAAATGTGAAAAATTATTTTTTTTGTTAAATATCACTGTTATTTATCTATTCTCATATTTTTAAATCTATTTTTGTAATCTATCTCATTCAATTCGGCCTCCATTAATGGCTTTGTTATATAAAATGCTAGATTTGGACTCAATATCATTTTCAAATTAAATAAGAAATTCTGTTCCATTGTAATCACTCTCCCAAAAGAACCATTTTGATAATATTGTTTATATACCATATTGTAACATAATAATAGGCACAAAATATCAGGGAGTGGCCAGGGTGCCCAGCTCAGCCCAAGGCTCATCCTCGTTCAGCCCAACTCATCCATGCCCACCTAGCTAGTCCCACTTGCCTGTGCCTGGCAAAGTTGTGAAGTCCATCATGGGTACAGCTCCCAGCCATCAAAGGGATCTGTAGGTGGTGCTGCCTCCCGGCAGCCGGCATCATCAAAGACCTACACCAACCTGACTGCGCCCTCATCTCACTCATACCATCGGGAAGATGGTATAGAGTCTGGAAACCGTAACCTTATACTTTCAAAAACGATTTCTACCCAACAACCCATCAGACTCTTGAACATTACAAACAATAACAAAATATGAACTATGATATGTTTGGCATGCACTAGGAACTTCAGGCTTTTTGCACTAATATGCTCTTTTTAATTTGTTGCATTTTTTGTTTAATTTGTTGTTACTAGTGAGAGAGTCTAGAACTAGAGTTCATAACCTCAGATTTAAAGGACATTCCTTTAAGAAGGAGATGAGGAGGAATTTCTTTAATTTCTTTAGAGGGTGGTGAAATTATGGAATTCTTTGCCACAGAAGGCTGTGGAGGCTGTCAATGGATATTTTTAAGGCAGAGATTGATAGATTCTTGTAAAATACGGGTGTCAGGGATTATGGGGAAAAGCCAGGAGAATGGGGTTAGGAGGGAGAGAAGATCACCCATGATTGCATGGTGGAGTAGACTTGATGGGCTGAATGGTCTCATTCAGCTCTTATCACTTCTGACCTTATGACATGTGAGAAATTAAACACTCTTGATTCCTCTTGACTCCTGACTCTTGGCCCATATCCCTCAAAATCTTCCCTATCCATGTACCTGTCTAATTATCTTTTAAATATCGTAATTGTACCCACCACTACCACTTCCTTTGGCAGCTTATTTCATGTATGCATCACAATCTGTGTGGAAAAAGTTGCCCCTCAGTTCCCCTCCCACTTTAAATCTATGCCTTCAAGTTTTAGACTGGTGATTTTATATGCAGTACCTCTGTACGGGTGCCCCTCAGCCTCCCTCGCTCCAGGGAAGAAAAGTCCCAACCTATCCAGCCTCTGCTTATAACTCAAGCACTCCAGACCCAGTAACATCCTTGTCAATCTTTCTTGCACTGCTTCCAGTTTAATGACATTCTTCATGTAACAGGATGACCAGAATTATATGCACTACCAAATATGGCCTTCCAAATATATATTGTAGGGCTGTAACATGACCTCCCAATTCCTGTTTTCAATACCCTGTGGCACATTACTTGTCGCAGACCTCCAGTCTGAGAAACACCCATCTACCAACACCCATTTAACTCCAACTTTCAAGCTCATTTAGTCACATTTGGCTTTCTTGACCTGGATGCCACTTGATCTAACATTCCAGACCAGCCTACCTTGTCAAAGGCCTTATTAAAGTACACAAAGTCAACGTCTATCACACTGCCCTCTCAATCATCTTGGTCATCTTGACACCTTGCCCATCCCCTGAGGCTTCACACATAGACGACTTTGCTGATCTTTAAGGGGCCCTTTTCATACCTGATGAGAGAGTGTTTCATAGTCAGAATTGCAAAACGGAGCAATGGCTATTCTACATCAGATTTTGAAATAATATTATTCCATTTCCCTCTAATGAAAATCTTTATACTGATGAGCATAAAAATATGCTTTTGAAATGAAAGAATATACCTTATTTATTAAAATACTGCTGTCAATGTAATTGAAAATTGCTGATGCTTTTCCATATCGAACAAAGTAAAATTTGAATGGAATTTTTTAATGCCTCAGTGACATTATCCATGCCATTGCTAAAGCTCTGATTGTCCACACAGTTTGCAGACTCACAATGGAATTGCATGATTGGAACAAGTATAAATAATCACTCTCCTTTCTTCTCCATTAAATACAATTCAGATGATGATGGAAGATGTGACGGTGCATTAAACAGTAAAAATGAGCCATTGTTGTCCTCTGCCAGTTAGATTTTAAAGCAACCCAGAATAAAATGCCATTGGAAGTGGCTGACTTGTGTTTCCTGCAGCAAAAATTAAAAGGTTAATTGAGTTCCTTTGTTAATAGTTTCTCAATGTTAGCAAAGTATTTCATCCCTCAGAAGAACAAAATTGTCATTGTGCTAAGTAACTTTGTTTTAATAATATTGTTCTATCAAGTATTTGATATTTCAGAAGGCCACTTATTTACATGATAGTCTCTTCCTAATTGATAATGATTAAGTGTCGTAAATTGGTTTATCTTAATGTTTGGAGAATGTTTCAATTGATTGAGCTTTAGGTTAGTTAAAGGACACCATCACATTAGACAACATATTTGAAACAATAATTCAAATTTTGAGAAGAAACGTCCTCTCAATTTACAGTGTAGAATCACAGAAACTACAGTAGGAATGCGGGCCATTCAGCCCATCTTGTCCATACCAGTTTGAATAAAACTATTGCGTTTAATCCTGATTTACAGCATTTGCTCTGTAGTCCTGAAGGTCAGAGGCCAACTGCACACCTGGGCACTTCTCGAATGTGATGAGAATTTCCATGTCTGCCATCACTTTCAACAGTGAATTCAGAGGCTTTTGTAAGTGAGGTAGGAAGTGTCCATGGAGTGTCCATTGTTGCTGTAAAGTGAAGAGCAAGGCTGGCCAGATTAGAGAATCATGGTTGACAAGGGATGGATGCTCTTGTTAGGGAAAAGATGGAGGTATATGTAAGTAATAAGCAGCTGGGATCAAGTGACGTCCTTCAGGTGTATGTAAACGTAGTCAAGAAGGAAATGCGGAGAGGATAAAGTGGATGTGAGATATCTCTGACAGATAAGGGAAAGGAAAATCCTAAAATAGTCTTCAAATATATTAGTAACAAAAGGGTAAGTAGGGAGAGAGTGGACCTCCTTTAGTGAAATAATCTATGTGTGGAGACACAGAGGACGGGTGAGGTCTTAAGTGAAGCTGTTCCTGAACCCGGAGGTCACTGTGTTCAGACTTCTACATCTTTTTCCCAATGACAGGAGTGAAATGAGAGCATGGCCTAGGTGGTGTGTGTCCCTAATGATGCTGGCTACCTTTTGAGGCAGCGCGTCGTATAGATCCCTTCCATGGTGGGGAAGTCAGTACCCGTGATCGTCACAGTAAGGGTGTCAAAGGTTATGGGGAGAAGGCAGGTGATGGGGTTGAGAACGAAAGATAGCTCAGCCATGATTGAATGGTGGAGTAGACTTGATGGGCCGAATGACCTAATGACCTAATACTGCTCCTCTGACTTATGAACAGGAAGAAGGTGCAAGCTCTACACAGACGACACCTGAGGTCAGGATTGAACCCGGGTCTCTGGTGCTGTGTGGCAACAGCTCTACCAGTTGCACCACTGTGTTGCCACCAATCTGTCTGGACAGCCAAAATTATCCACCCATGGTGGTGCAGGACCAGAGACCCGGGTTCCATCCAGACTACGGGTGTTGTCTGTACAGAATTTGTTAGTTCTCCCCATTTCCCCAGATGCTCCCGTTTCCTCCCACACTCCAAAGACATACAGGTTTGTAGGTTAATTGGCTTCAGTAAAGATTGTAAATTGTCCCTAGCGTGTAGGATTGTGCTGGAGTACGGGGATCGCTGGTCGGCATAGACTCAGTAAGCCGAAGGGCCTGTTTCCACGCTGTATCACTAAACTAAACTGAACTAAACTAAACCTAGCATTCTTTTAATTTTCCCCAGTCCAGTGATACCATACCTGTTCTGTGATGTTGTGACCAGAACTCTTTACAGTATTTAAGCTGCAGCCTGAGTAGTGTTGTATAAAATTCTGCCTTCCTGCTCTTGTATTCTATGTCTCTGCTGAGAAAAGGAACCGTCCCATTTATCTCCTTACTCACCTGTTGACCCATCCGGTCATCTTTCTGTATCTCTGCACCGATGAGAGGATGAAACCTGAGGCCATTCAGGCGGCAAATCTGAGCACCTACTCCTTCTCCCATCATCTTATTTCCTCAGAAGATCAGAGATGTTTTCACCTTTCACAACACATGTAATAAGAACTTTTATCATTAGAATCTTTAAAAGTAAACCATTAAAGGAAGATCTCAACAACCGTTCCAAAATTTAAATCTCGAGAGTCTATAAAAGAACATATTAAGTTCAATTTGTGATAATTGTCCTTTTTATTTTCAAAATAAATCAAGACTTTAGGCTATTTTTCTTTCCTGATTTACCTACTCTGTGAATCTGAACCCAATGTGTGGAGGAAAGGCTGAGAAAAAATGTAATGTCTCTTTGCAACTTGTAGCTGCCTACACTTTATTAAGCACAGTTAGATAGTGGTAGCACACTCTGATCATATTATCGCTCGTTAGAAGCTGAGGTTATGTATTGCTAATAATAGGGTTGTGGGTTATGGGCCATGCATAGTAGGTCAGGGGCAGTACTAATGAAGAGAGGATCCTTGCTCAGAGCAAACATAACAGGAACAAAGGATCATAATTTGAGTGGAAATGGCACAATAACTTGTTGGTCTCACTTTATCAGAGATACTCCCTTTGTCCTTTCCATTCTTCCGAAGGGCCTGTTTCTGTGCTGAGTGACTCGATGACTCTATGCAGGAAACACTCAGCAGGTCAGGCAGTATTTGTGGAAAGAAAATACAATTAACATTTCAGGTCTGGAATTCTTCATTCTAACCCGTCAGCCAGAAGAAAGCATACAGGTGTTTGTTCTGAATGTATGTGAGACTGAACTTGTACACCATTCGAATGAAGGATAGACATGACTTCAAACCTCTTGGCTCTTTCCTTCCAGGGGCGCATCCAGGTGAGGCGCAAGGAAGAGTGGGGGATGGGAGGGGAATGAAATGGCTCCATTGGTTAGTTACCTAAAATTGGAGGATTTGATGTTCATTCAGTTATGTTATTAGCTACCCACTTTGGCATTGGAGGGAGCTCAGAAAAGAAAGGTCAGTATGTAAATAGAAAGGGAAGTTTAAATGGTTGGCAAGCCGGAGATCCAGCAGACCTTGGCTGATCGAACGCAAGGATATGGCAAAACAGTCACCTAACCTGCACATAGAAACATAGACAGAAACATAGAAAATAGGTGCAGGAGGAGGCCATTCGGCCCATCGAGCCAGCACCGCCATTCATTGTGATCATGGCTGATCGTCCACAATCAATAACCCGTGCCTGCCTTCTCCCCATATCCCTTGATTCCACTAGCTCCTCGAGCTCTATCTAACTCTCTCTTAAACTTAGTCTCACTGATATAAAGGAGGCCACATCGGGTGCATTAAATGCAGCAGATGAGGTTAGAGGAGGTGCATGTGAATCTCTCTCTCACATGTAAGGGCTGCTGGGAATCTCATTAGATTTAACGAGCATATCACAGATTAATCGTTATTGCTGTTTGATTTTACAGTACAAAGTAAATCCTCCTTGGAGAATTCAACATTTTCTAGCTTAGTCATAATGTGAACATTTAAAAGAGGGAACTAGCATGCTTCTGTAAATTGATAATGAGAAATGGAACTAATGTTGGGATGAAAAATATGAGATGCTGATGCGGCATTATCTGCATTTGGTTGCAGGTAGCCTGAACCAAGAGATGCTATATCAGACTTGAGACCTAGCATTGGGGAACTTAGAGTCATAAAATCATTACAGCATGGAAACAAGCCCTTGAGCCCAACTTGCCTGTGCCTACCACAACGCCAGATCTACACTTGTTCCTCCTGTCTGCATTCAGCCCATTTCTCTAAACTTTTCCTATCCATGTACCTGTCCAAAACGTCTGCTTATCCAGTCAATGAACAAGGCGTAAGGATTCCAGGCAATTTGTCTTATCATGTAAAGGAGGGGTGGGACTGATATATTTGGGCCATCGTATGGGAGCTGCATCAAAAGGTTCTTGAATTAGTCCTGATATTTTGCGCAAGTTAAAAACAAATAACTTGAAATGATTCATTGTATTCTGAACTGTCTTTGACCTGAAATATTAACTGTTTCTCTTTCAAAGGTTTCAAAGGTCAAAGGTCTTTTATTGTCATGTGTACCAATTAAGGTACAGTGATATGCGAATTACCATACAGCCAAACTAAAAAAAAGCAACAAGACACACAACTACATAAAAATTAACATAAGCATCCACCACAGCGGTTTCCCCACATTCCTCACTGTGATGGAAGGCAATAAAGTCCATTCTACTTCCTCTTTATTCTCCCACGGTCGGGGCAGTCGAACCATCCGCAGTTGGGGTGGTCAAAGCTCTCGCAGCTAGCGATCGAAGCCCCCCTGTCGGGGCTATCGAAGCTCCCGTGTCAGGGCGGTCGAAGCTCCTGCTTCGGGGCATTCGAAGCTCCTGCAATGGGGCAATCGAAGCTCCTGCAGTTAGAGCTCCCGAAGTCGGTCCCTAACCAGGGTCTGCGAGCTCCACGATGTTAAAGTCCGCAGGCTTCCGCAGTTGAAGCTCCCGAAGTCGGTCCCCGGCAGAGGCTGCCAACTTCTCGATGTTAGGCAGCGAGCTCCACGATGGTAAATCCTGCAGTGTGGACGGAGATATGATACGGGGAAAATAATCGCATCTCCATCGAGGTAAGATGTTTTTAAAAAAGTTTCACCCATCCAACCCCCCCCACCTCCCACATAAAACAAGCTAAAGAACACTAAAACATACATTTAACACATACTATAAAACAACAGAGAAGGAAGGGACAGCCAGACTGTTGGCGAAGCAGCCATTGCTGGCGCCACCCATTTGGTATTTAATATATTTATCAGTCTCTTCTTTAATGCTATCTTAGGTTGCTTTACAATTGGACAATTGTTTTTTAAGTTAATAAAATCCAGAGGTCCCTCAATATAGGTGCCTTGCGTCTCTGCCCTGAGTTAGGCCTGCATCCATCTGGCTGGAGTAACACCAATCACGGCTCACAGTGCATCACAACTCAGAACTCTCGTAAAAGTTTATCAAGAGGGTTGACCTTTGGTGCAAAGATGAAGTTTAATACAGAGAAAATATGTTAAGTTTAATGCGGTGAAATCAGAGTTGATGCATTTTAATGGGAAAGTAAGGAGAAGCAATTGTAAAACACTGATCTAAAAGAGGTGCAGGAGCAGAGGGGGCTGGGGTCAAGGGAGCACAAGTCATTGATGGTGGTAAGGCAGGTAAGCAGCTTATCTGAAAATTATACACTTTAACTATTGAGAAATCTCATTTTCTCTTTTAAGTTAGCATTTTTAAAGCAAAGCAAAAGAAAAATGTTAGTTTCAAATAATGGCAATAAAGAATTCTGAATTGAATGGAAAACCATAGAAACCAATACAATGATTTAAAAACGGCCTTATTTTGAAAATATATTTTTGTGTATATTATATACATTGTAAATTATGACCACCAGCATCCCTTGCAAAATAATGCAGTAAATGCAGGCTCAGAATGCTCTGGTTGTAAAGAAGCCACAAAGCCTCAGACATGTTGAACATATTTTCCAATGCTTCTCTGAATGCTTCTCTGAAAACGAATGCATCAAAATGTCTGCATCTTTCTCAGTCTACCAAAGCAAATGAAAAATCCTGCTATTTCCATTAGTTGACAGAAATGAGTACTGTTGTACTTTACTTTTGTTGTAGCTTTAAAGGCAAATAAAATAAAGTTCCAAAGCAATTCCCTTTGTGGAAAATTAAAACTTTACAAAGTTTTGACCACTATAATTCCTAGATAGCGGACAATACTAGGATCGGCCAGTGTTTACTATTGGAAACTTAGGGCATTCTTGAATTCAAATCATTTTTAATTTTAACAATCATTAGCTAAGAATAGAAAATGTTATCTATAGTAACTTTTGTTTGGAAAAGAATGCATCAAATACTGCACTTCCCCTACTGTACATTTATTTTGGTTTCAGGGCAAGGGGTTGTAGAAGTGGATTCCAGTTTCATTGGAAATAAAGAAATCATCATAACCAACGGCTGGTTCTAAGATTTTTTTTTTAATGTGAAATGCATCCAGAAGTAAAAGGTTTCAGAAATCAAAAGCTAACATCCTCCAAGATGCTTGCAGGAACATTAAGTTGCTGCAATTTACCGAGAAGTATAGTAACAATCAACACAAAAAAACAAATGACCCTCTCATAAGTGCTGGAATTTTAATTAAACTATTAATTATATCATGTATGATATAAAGCTTCATTGACCAATCACTTCAGTTTTTGCCAGAGCTATTTTTACTGTTTGTCATTTTAGCATAATTTCATTGAAAACTCAATTCACCCATCGACTGCAGATGTTACGGCTGAAGGGGTTTTGAGCAGTAAACACTATTATATCAGCTCAACCTCATTTCAATATATTTTAGTGTCTTTGAAAATGAACATTATTTAAAAATGAAAAATATGTAAGGTTTTAGTAAACTTACAGCAATGTTTTATTAAGGTCTTATGTAAATTCATTATCGTATGTATAACTGACAACATCATTGATAATTTAACAGTGGTGAATAGCTAAGTTCACTGGGCAATAATTCCCTGTCTCATTCAGCAATGTTAAAGCTCTCCAAGAGTAATTTGTTACATTTTAATCAAAACACATATTGCCATTATAAAATCTAAGCACTAATTATTCTTCCTTCGTCCGTTTGCTGTATTATTTATTTGGAGTGTGCCTCACAAAAATGTCTAGGCTAGTTCTATGACAAAGAGATTGCAAAATCTTTTAAGGTGATCAACTGACTTCCATGTGATGCTCCGTCGCTGCATCTTGTTTAGCAGTAATTTGGCTGACATATTTCTACTCAATAGAATATAGATCAGAACATTGCAGGTACACACCCTTCTGCCCATGTCTGTGCCAATCATGATATCAATCTAAGCTGATCCCATTTGTCTGTACATGGCCTCCATCCCTTTATTCCCTGCCTGTTCATGAATCTATCTACTTGCCTCCCAAATGTTGCTATTATGTCTGCTTCTCCCAGCTCCTCAGACTTTGTGTTCCAGGCACCTACCACTCTCTGCGGGGTAAAAAAAAACTTGCATCTCCTTTAAATTGTTCCTCTCTTACATTAAACTTTTGCCCTCTATAATTTGCTCTTTCCTTCCATTCTGCTCTTTCCTTCTACACCCCTTTTCACTATCCATAACTCCACCAATGATCTGCAAATATACTAATCAGCCCACCAACATTTTCCTCTAAATCTAAATATATTCCTCTTTATATATATGATTACAAGCAATGGGAATTCTAGCACTGAGTCTTGGTCACAAACCTTCAGTCAGAAAAAGATCCCTCCTCTATGACCAAACTAAATATGTATCCAGTCTACTAATTTATCATGAATTCCATCTGACTTAATCTTCTGGACCAGGCCATCAAGAGGGCCCTTGTCAAATCCACCATCTTACAATCATCAGTTATGTTTGTCACCTCCCTTATTTATGTGGCAAACAGAAGGGAGATTCCGGTGCAGTTGGCAACCTCCGCTCTTGAACAATTGCCACAATTACAACATTTCCCAGGCCTCTTAGGAGATCCTTGTCTTTCTAGATGTGGACAGTGACATTGTAACTGATGTTCCTCGCTGCCAAGTTTGAGGACTTCAGCGAAGATAACATTTGCTCTCAAGATCTTGTTTATTTTGGTTGGGTTATTGTCAGTTATTAGCAGCAGCAAGGCTGGATTGCCTTGGCCACTAAAGCAAGAGTCTTCACATGAAGGACGAGTCACAATTTAAAAGGTCTTCAAAGTTCCTTCCAGCAATCATTGACTGTCTCTCTGTTCTTGGCTCTCAGTGGCTTTGGGTACTTGAACTGAAGACTCCTGAAGCAGATATTATGTTCCAAGCTCTGTCACTGGAAGAGACTATCAAACAAACAAAATAAATGATTCAAGTCTTCAGATTCAAAGTCTTGATAAAGATAAATGATTCAAGTCTTCATGATTCAAATAAATGGTTCAAAGTCTTCTTGGAAAAAAATCAGTATTCTAGAATGTTAATTATCTTTAATTATCTTTTCAAATAATTTTCATTTAAGATAAGCTTGACATTGGTAGTTAGATTTGAAATCAACAATGGGTAAATTTTCAAATACTTAAAAGAAATTCAAATGCTAATCAATCTGCCCTGTGACAAATTTGAAAAATTGCAAATGTGGAAGCACTTACAGATTTATAAAAACACAGGTACTACCTTTAACTGAACTGTTACTGAACTAAAGAGCTCATAGAGTCATAGTCAAAGAGTGATACAGTGTGGAAACAGGCC
Source organism: Rhinoraja longicauda (assembly GCF_053455715.1). NCBI lineage: Eukaryota > Metazoa > Chordata > Chondrichthyes > Rajiformes > Arhynchobatidae > Rhinoraja > Rhinoraja longicauda. Next base: position 45,581,662 of record NC_135954.1, read on the forward strand.
GTTCGGCCCAAGTTGTCCACCGGCCAACAATGTCCCAGCTACACTAGTCCCACTTGCCTGCGCTTGTCCATGTGCCTCCAAACCTGTCCTATCCATGTCTAACTGTCTCTTAAATGATGGGATAGTCCCAGCCTCAACTACCTCCACTGGCAGCTTGTTCCATACACCCACCACCCATCGTGTGAAAAAGTTACCCCTCGGATTCCTATTAAATCTTTTCCCCCTCACCTTGAACCTATGTCCTCTGGTCCTCGATTCCCCTGGGCAAGACTCTCTGTGCATCTACCCGATCTATTCCTCTCATGATTTTGTACACCTCTATAAGATCCCCCCTCATCCTCCTGCGCTCCATGGAATAGAGACCCAGTCTACTCAACCTCTCCTTATAGCTCACACCCTCTAGTCCTGACAACATCCTCATAAATCTTTTCTGAACCCTTTCAAACTTGACAATATCTTTCCTATAACATGGTGCCCAGAACTGAACACAATATTCTAAATGTGGCCTCACCAACATCTTATACAACTGCAACATGACCTCCCAACGTCTATACTCAATACCCTGACTGATGAAGGCCAAAATGCCAAAAGCCTTTTTGACCACCTTATCTACCTGTGACTCAACCTTCAAGGAACCATGCACCTGTACTCCTAGATCACTCTGCTCTACAACATTACCCAGAGGCATACTATTTACTGTGTAGATCCTGCCCTTGTTCGACGTCTCAAAATGCAACACCTCACACTTCTCTGTATTAAATCCCATCAACCATTCCTCCGCCCACCTGGCCAATCGATCCAGATCCTGCTGCAATCTTTCACAACCATCTTTACTATCTGCAAAACCACAGACTTTTGTATCATCAGCAAACTTGCTAATCTTGCCCTGTATGTTCTCACCCAAATCATTGATGTAGATGACAAACAGTAACGGGCCCAGCACCGAACCCTGAGGCACACCAGACCTCCAGTCTGATAAGCAACCTTCCACCAGCACCCTGTATTTCCTCCGCTAGCCCCGAGAGCTCTATCTAACTCTCTTTTAAATTCATCCAGTGAATTGGCCTCTACTGCCTTCTGTGGCAGAGAATTCCACAAATTCACAACTCTCTGGGTGAAAAAGTTTTGTTCTCATCTCAGTTTTAAATGGCCTCGCCTTTATTGTTGTTTCGGGTAAGGCCCATTTTCAGTATGCAGAAGGGTCTCAACCCGAAACATCACCTATCAGTGATGCTTCCTGACCTACTAAGTTGCTCCAGCACTCTGTGTCATTTTATTTAAACTGCAGATTGTTTTTTTTTTAGAGATACAGCGTGGAAACAGGCGTTTCAGCCCACCGAGCCTGCACTAATCAATGATCACCCGTACACTACTTCGATCCTACACACCAGAGATAATTTTTTTTACAGAAACCAATTAATCTATGAATTTGCACGTCATTGGAATGTGGGAGGAAACCAGAGCATCCAGAGAAAACTCTCACGGTCACAGGGAGAAGGTGCAGACTCCATTCAGACAGCACCCGTAGTCGGGATCAAACCCAGGTCTCTGACACTGTAAGGCAGCAACTCTACCGCTGCGCCACGATGCCGGGAGGTTATTCAGTGCTATGTATTCTCAAACTTCTGAGAAAGTAGAGGCATTGATGAGTTTTCTTAGTGATTACATCAATGTGCTTGGTCCAGAACAGATCACATGTAATCCAGCATCTGTAGTTTCTTGTTTCTAAATTATCAAACTCCCTCCTTAACTCATCATTATCGGTTATTCGTCCAACAACAATGGTATCACCAGTGAGTAGTCAGTCAACAAAATATTAAAGTAATAGGCACAAATAGCTGCAGTAACTCAGCATCTCTGGAGAAAAGGAATAGGTGATGTTTCGGGTCAAGACCCTTCTTCAGACTGAAAGTCAGGGGAAAGGGAAAAACATTTTATGCCACCAGTATATCCATATTATCACAAATGCTGCATATTGAGGCAAAACAGAACTCAATTCTAACTCATGTATTTATGTGCCCTGTCCCTCCTTGACACACTCTGATTATCATTACTCATTTGCATTATTGTTTGTTCTTTCAATTTCCACTCACATGAATCCTCATCATCTCCCACACCCATAAACTTTATCTGCAGTCCACGTTATCTGATTTGCAAGAACACTGGCTAAATCTGAATAGATAGGGTGAATGTACAGGAGGAAGGCCTGCAAACTGCCCAGGCGAAATATGAGGTGCTGTTCCTCCAATTTCCGGTGGGCCTCACTATGGCACTGGAGGAGGCCCATGACAGAAAGGTCAGACTGGGAATGGGAGGGGGAGTTGAAGTGCTCGGCCACCGGGAGACCAGTTTGGCCAACGTGGACCGAGCGTAGTGGTATGAACATCAACTTCTCCAACTTTAGATAGTTCCTCTGTCCCTCTCTTCCCCTTCCCAGATCTCCCTCTATCTTCCTGTCTCCACCTATATCCTTCCTTTGTCCCGCCCCCCTGACATCAGTCTGAAGAAGGGTCTCGACCCGAAACGTCACCCATTCCTTCTCTCCTGAGATGCTGCCTGACCTGCTGAGTTACTCCAGCATTTTGTGGGTGAATGTACAGAGTATTTTACCCAGAGTAGGGGAATCAAGAACCAGAGGACGTAGTTTAGTTTAGTTTATTGTCACACATACTGGGCTACAGTGAAGAGCTTTTGGTGTGTGCTGAGCAGTCAGCCGAAAGACAATACATGACTACATACGTTTGAGGTGAGAGGGGAAAGATTTAATAGGAACCCGAGGGGCAACATTTTCACACAGAGGGTGGTGGGTATATGGAACGAGTTGCCAGAGGAGATAGTTGAGGCAGGGATAATCACAACATTTAATAAACATCTGGATAGGTGCATGGACAGGATAGGTTTAAAGGATACTAGACGGGCGTGGACCCGTTGGTTCCAACCTCTCCTGCGGGCCCGGCAACCCCCGTTGGGTCCAAACCTCTCCTGCGGGCCTGGCAAACCTCCGTCCAAACCTCTCCTGCGGGCCCAGCAACACTCCCCCACCTGATGACACTCACCCACTCCATCCCCTTCAACCCCCCTTAAAACTCCCCCGGGGCCGGGGGCGGGCGAGGGGGGAGAGGAAAGGGGAGAGGGCGCCACTCACCCCGGTCCCGGGCGGCCGTTGTGGCGCCCAGCAGCAGGAGAGCTCTCCTCAACCCCCCCCTCATTGGCCACCACTCCCGTCACCCGCCCTCCTCTGAGCGGCAACCCTCCCCTAAAAGCACATGCACAGATCCAACGGTTATCTTACCATTGTGACGCAAGATGAACACGTAAATATTAGATCAACGAGCCCCAACTGCGTATGCACGGACCCATTGGGTTCCCATTGTGACGTCGAACACGGAGGTATTACTGCGCAGGGGCGGCTGACAGGCAGGGCAAGTGGAAAAGGGATTCCCCCTCCCTCCCTAGGAGATAGATTTAAACCTTAAATTGGGAATAACTTTAAAAATATAACACCGATTTCAATGAAACTTCTTCTATTAGCACCAAAGGGACGACGGTGAGTAAGGTGGGCCTGAAATTGTCGCGCTATCATGTACTGTTTTGGCTGTAGTTCAGGAACAAACAAACAAACAAACAAACAAGAGTTTTAAAATATAGATAGAGACTTGGGCCAAATGTGGGCAGGTGGGACTCGTGTAGATGAGGCATCTTGGTCGGCGTGGGCAAGTTGGGCCAAAGGGTTTGTTTCCGTGATGTGTGACTATATGACTCTAAATCCCTATTTTCCTAGCACTGGTGCCAGTGATCCGTGAAGTGAAATCCACTTCTCTACACCAGTCATTGAAACACATATTCAACACTCTGATGTATTTGACTTGGTGTCAATTTGCATATGGCTCAGCTTGTAATCCATAAATAATTCTCTGTATGGATCTACTTTTTAATTTGGACCCCAGCTGCTTATTCTGTTTCTCAGGCATTGCGCCAACAAAGGTTTGAAGAAAACTAATTGAATTATTCTTGAATGGTTTAGCTTGGGCTATATGCATCAAAGGTAAAATGTATTTGTTTGTTGAATATCTGAGCTACGTAGCTCAATCCCAATATTAAATAACAAACCCCTATACTCCCTCTCTCTCTCTTTTCCCCCACCCCAATGCGCACATATTTTTCCCACTATTCTGTCCCCCTCATGCCCCTCCTCTTTCCACTTCTGCTTTACATTTCACTCCTCTTCTTATCTGACACTCAATTCCTTTTCATTTCTAGTCACTCCACCCATCTGCCAATCACACTTGTATCCACTGACCACTTACCAAGCCTTGTCCCACTCCCACCTCTTTTTTCCTGCTTTTTCCTCTCTACCACAATCAGTCAGAAGAAGGGACCCGATCAAAACGTCGCCCATTCATTCCCTCCACAGGTGCTGCCTGACCCACTGAGTTACTGCAGCACTTTGTGTTTTCCTCTATTGTGTTTGTGTTTTCTTTCTTTGTGGTTTCTGCCTATTGCTTTGGAAACACAGAATGGGTTTTCAGATGGATACGGATTCTCTCATAACAACTTTATTGAGATTGGTAGGCTACATCAAGTTAAAGGCCACTTAACCTTTAAGGACAATATTAAGTTATGGATAGTTCTTTTGTTCCAACATAAAAGAGTCCCATCCCCTTAGCTGAGACTATGTTCATTTTCAAGTCTCAAAGGTTAAAGACCAATATCGGATTCACCGCAGAGTTCCATATTTTTATTTATTTGTTCAGAAAATGTGAGTACTTGTAGGTCAAAACGATTGATCACTCTTAATTGATTCCTGGACTGAGGAAACACTTCAGAGTTCCAGAAGAAGGGTTCAGGCCTGGGGTAGATCAGCTACAATCATATTGAATTACTTTACCTGCTCCTATTTTCATTGTGTTCAATCTATTGATCAATTTCGAATTGTATATAAGCAGGTTTCCTTCCACAAACCAGATGAGTTTTTATGACAATCACACAATTTCATAATTACCTTTACTTATTTATTTTTTAGTTCCAGAATTGTTTGCATTTAAATTCCCTTGCTGTCATGCTGGGATTGAAATTCTTGTCTCCCAGATCAGCAGTCGAGATCTCTAGACACTGTTCCAAGATCGAGACCTCTAGACACTGTCCCTTAGACATAGACATAGACATAGAAACATAGAAAATAGGTGCAGGAGTAGGCCATTCGGCCCTTCGAGCCTGCACCGCCATTCAATATGATCATGGCTGATCATTCAGCTCAGTAGCCTGTACCTGCCTTCTCTCCATACCCCCTGATCCCTCTAGCAAAAAGGGCCACATCTAACTCCCTCTTAAATATAGCCAATGAACTGGCCTCAACTGTTCTGCTTCTGCTTCTGCAAGGCCCCATCGGACGCCAAACATTCTTTGCACCACCTCGCCCAGGATTCACAGTAACTGGAACCTCAGCGCCTGGCATCTCATCACCCTTTCTCCCGTCATGCAGCGACCCTCTGTGGCTCCGGTTTCAACATACTAGGAGCATGGAGAACCAGCTGGGAACAGACATCGCAACCTCCTCAATTCACTGTCGCACCGAACACCACAGCCTCACCCAGCTCGGACATGCCCCGCAAAGAGTAGGATGCCCTGGACCGGCTCCGCACAGGGGTCGGCCGGTTCAACGCCAACATGCATCGTTGGGGGTTGCGTCCATCAGCAGCCTGCGTGTGTGGAGCAGACCAGCAAACAGCACAGCACGTCATTTTCGACTGCTCTGTCCTCCGTCCCCCTGATGGAGGGGTAGACCTCACGGCCCTTGACAACAGCACATTGCACTGGCTACAGCGCCTGGAGGGCGTAACATAATTTCTGCTGCCTCAAACACAAGAAGAAAAACAAGAAGAATAAGACATGTTCTGTATGTAATAAAATAGAATGGTTGCAGCGGAGAAGGAGACCATTTTTGCTGATTGAATTTATCCCTTTCTTTGTGTAACAATGCTGTCAATTCCATTCCTTGCAATTTCCTAAAATCAGCACAATTTTTCTAACTTCAATTTCCATTTGAATGCTATCATTGAATGTGCATCCATAAAGCTTACAGGCTTTGCATTACAGCTCTTGATTATTCAATGGACGATCGGAGTTCTTGCATTACCCCTGATCATTTGGAAATTTACAATAAATCTTGGTTCTCTAATCCTTGACTCCGAAAGTAAAGGCCAAAGTCTCCCTCTCTTTACCTTAGCAAAACTAACCATAATCTTGTATACCCGTGTCAACTTTCCTCTCAGCCTGCTCAGCGCCAGTGGGGACACCTCAAGCTTCTTTAGATAGACACAAAATGCTGCAATAACTCGACGGGACAGGCAGCATCTCTGGACAGAAGGAATGGGTAATGTTTCAGGTCGAGACCCTTCTTCAGACTGAGAGTCAGGGGAGAGGGATACTAGAGGTATGGAAGGGTACAAAGCATGTAAGGTGTGAAAAGAGATCAAAGCAGACGATGATCAAGGAAATGTACAATGGTTCATTGATGGTGAGAGGAGGGTGACAACGAGGTATACAAACCATCACATTAATCAGGACGACTGTGAAACTAGTAGGAGAACTAGGATTGCGGAGGGACAGAGAAACAGGGAAAGTCTATGTTACTTTCATCTATCATTCCTTGAACCATTTTGATCATTTTTGTCTGCAATCACTCTCGGGCATTCACATCTTTCCAAAAGAACAATGAATAAAAATAAGTGTGATTGTCTGGTTGTGGCTTAAACTGTGTTTTGGAACATTTCATCACAAGCTCCTTGCTTCTGAGCTCTTTGCTTTTATAATAGCAAGAATCCCATAGCTTTATTACCTTGCCTTGGGGAGGTTCAAAACAGCTGTTTCTCTTCTAGTTTTCATTAAATGTGGTTCATCTTAATTATGAAATACCACTAGCATCTCCCCAGGTTATATGAGACTTCCCTCGTGATTTCCATAAATGCTATTCTGATTCAGCCTTATGTGCAACTTCTGGAAACATTGGGGTTTTTTCTTTGGTCTCCCAACCCAGCTTTTTGTTTCTTTTTTCATTTTCTCATTCCTTCTTCCTTGTAGTTATATCTGACATCCTGGCAGGAATAAAACTGAGATTGGCAACTTTGTGCAGGGGAAATTAAAATTGCACTGTGTCAATGCTGAAGATATAGTTCTTTAACAAACAATCAATTTCTTCCACGACTTTAAAACATAGAACAGTACAGCACAAGAACAGGCACTTTGGCCCACCATTCAAGAAGGGTCTCAACCCGAAACGTCACCTATTCCTTCTCTCCTGAGATGCTGCCTAACCCGCTGAGTTACTCCAGCATTTTGTGTCTACCTTCGATTTAAACCAGCATCTGGAAGTTCTTTTCTATACATCAAGTGACATCTGTTCCATCACACAAGTTTTATCAAAAAAAAATCTCAGTAAACAATATAAAAATGTTAGTTGTTATTGGGCATAGTGTTTTGGACTATAATGTAATACGAGATTGGATACAGGATATGGAGCTTTGATTGGGCTTTGGTTTGCAGGGGGATTATGGAGTTAAAAATGGAAGATAATTAGATGTAAGTTCGCAGATATAATCGTTTTGCACTAAACTTGCTTGTCTGCAGCCTGTAAACTTTAGGTGGTGGAGGGTATAAAAATAAGTTCAACATGATGTTTAGCTTTAGAGATCCAGCTTGGAACCAGGCCCTTCAGCCTACCAGGTCCGCACTGATCAGTGATCACCCTATAAACCAGTTCTACCCCACTCACTCCTTCTCTCGTGTCCATCATTCAAATGTATCATCGTCCATCCTGAAAAGGGCGCAAGCTTCCGGCGACAATCAGTGGGAGCCTCACTTGTACAGTAAGCGATGGTGGTAGCAGAATTAGCTCAGGACACTTCCAGTTTCCAGCCCCGCGACGTGGATGCTTCTGCTGTGGGGCCACCCCAATCACTAGGGACAATTTACAGAAGTCAATTAACCTACAAACCAGCACATCTTTAGAATGTGGGAGGAAACCAGATCACCTGGAGAAAACCCACACAGTCATAGGGAGAATCTACAGCAACCGTAATCAGGATCAAACTCAGGTCTCTGTTGCTGTAAAGCAGCAACTCTACCACTGCACCACTGTGGAGGCCAATTCTCTGAATACATTCAAGAGAGAGCTAGATAGAGCTCTTAAGGATAGCGGAGTCAGGGGTATGGGGAGAAAGCAGGAACGGGGTACTGATTGAGAATGATCAGCCATGGTCACATTGAATGGCGGTGCTGGCTCGAAGGGCCGAATGGCCTACTCCTGCACCTATTGTCTATTGTGTCACCCAAAGATGGTGAGATGGTGTAATCCAGGGAATGGGCAAGCTGATAACCATTTCAGAGGTTTCGTAGCTACTAGAGTGCTTAAGGTTAGCCAATTTGGATTCCAGGAACATGTTTATAGATTATTCAGGGTGGATTTTTTTCTAGATTGGGAAAGAGGAGATAAAGAGAAGATGATGCTGTGGACAAGGAAGTTTTCAGACAGGATCTCAGCAGGAGAGGGGCTATGAAAGATGGCACAGTTCATGGTGTGGTTTGAACTACACGGAAATGTGTTTCTGTTGAATAGAACATAGAGCAGCATAAGAACAAGCCCTTCAGCTCACAATGTTTGAGCTGAACATGATGCCTTATCTACCTGCAGGCGGCCTTTGAACTAAACGGAAAGAAGGCATATCGAGCTGCGATAAATTAGGAATAATTATCAACCCATAATATAATCCTCCATTCATTGCATGCATAATTATATGTAATAATCAATCAACTGGCAACTATTGCAAATGACATCGCTCTTCTGCATGGGTACACCAAGGATGATGCAATAGAAAGTACCATGTGAGTGAGCCTTGCAGAACAACAAATCCAGTTTTAAATATACATCATTCCAAAAGTACTACTCATTTGAGTACTACCTCTGCAAGTAATTTTATCTCTGTGATGCAAATCATCATCGGCAGTCACGTGAAGCGAGTATGACCGGCCTCTTTATGGAGGACGCCTGTGCGTGACTTTGTTTAACGTGGGGAGACTGATGCACAGACAGCCACCACACGGTCCTTGACAGATCTGGATCAGGATCCAGTGGCATGGAGTCCAAGATGACCAGGGACCCTTTTTTGCTACAGCCTTCATCCGCCTTCCCAGCCATTGTGACGCTCCACTAAAGTCAGCCATCTTCCTCCGCCTGTTCCACCGTTGAGGTCTTGGTTGGATTGCTCTTTGTCAGGGACCTCCCCGTCGACCTTACCGCCATGGGTGACCCTACCAGGAGCATAGCTCCAGACAGCATCGCTCTCAGGATCTCAGGACCACACAAGCTTCACCACCACGACAAGATGACAATCCACAGAGAAGTCTGTGATGCAAATATATAAAAAGAAAAGGACAAAAATGTAATTTTCCTGTTCACCAATTTTTTCACTTTCAGATGTTAATCAATTACACTGAATGAATGAAATTTCAGTCTAGAAAATTCAAAATATTACAATAATTTTACGAAGATGGTGCCAGAACTTGAGGCCCTGGGCTATAGGGAAAGGTTGGGCAGGCACGGACTGTATTCCATGGAGCGTAGGAGGATGAGTGATGATCTTATAGAGGTGTATCAGATCATGAGTGGAATAGATAGGGTAGATATAATCTTTTACCCAGAGTAGGGGAATCGAGAACCAGAGGACATAGGTTTGAGGTGAGAGGGGAAAGTTTTAAGAGGAATCTGTGGGGCAACATTTTCACACAGAGGGTGGTGGGTATATGGAATGAGCTGCCTGAGGAGATAGTTATGGTAGAAACTATAACAGCATTTAAAAGACAGGAAAGGTTTAGAGGGATATGAGTCAAATGTGGCTAGATGGAACTAGTGTAGATGTGGCACCTTGGTCAGCCTTGGACAAGCTGGGCCAAAGGATCTGTTTCCATGTTGTATGACTATGACTAATTGTTGTAAAATATGTGAAAACTGAAGTGAAGAGTTATTTTCTTATACCTTGTGGAATATCTTCTCTTTCAAATGGATGTCAAGGAACTCATGGGACTATTGAAAAGCAATGCAAGTGGGTTATCCCTGGTGCTCTGAACTATACCTTATTCTTCATTCAACTCAACTAAATAGATTATCTAGTCATTATCACGTTGTCTCCTACAAATAGCAATTAGGCTGCACAATTCCCTACATCGCAAAAATAACTTTATTGACTTGTGTGCTTTAACTTGTTCTGAGGTTATGAAAGACATATTCAAATACAAGAATTGTTTTCCCTTCCTACTCATTTTTCATTCAAGTATCATTCATTCATCCATTTGGATCCTTCCCACACCTGCTTCCCCATTGCTTGACAAAATCTTAAAAGTCATTCTGCATCCCCCCACCCAACTCATGCACACAAATTAAATTTGTTGCAGCTAACTGCTCTTCAGAACATATATTTGAAAAGATTCATTTCCACCTCATTATTCAAAAGTAATTAATGGCACAACTGTAAAATTAAGATAATTGGCATTCATCTTCTTGATTCCACATTTCTGAACAATTGCCAACTAAGCTCATTGAATATCAAAAAGCACACAGCTGCAATGTTACAAGTTAATTTGGCATAATGCAAAGTTTCTGTTTATTTCCGTTGATGAAACACTTTCTTGGTATCTGGTTGTTTCAGCTAATTTTTTTCAATGCAAATAAGTCATCTGGAAGCACTGAAGCTTTTTCTTAATGGTTTCTAAGTTTAGTTTAGGTTTATTGTTGTCACATGTGCCGAGGTACAGTGAAAAGTTTTGTTTTAGCATGCTATCCAATCAAATCAGATAATACTATACATAAATACATGCCAAACTCAAGTACAAGAGGTAGAGCAAAGGGAAAGACACAGAGTGCAGAATATAGTTCTCAGCATTGCAGCACAACAGTTCCAGATGCAAGGTCCAATGTCCGCAATGAGGTAGTGGAGAAACGGACTGTATCTAGCTCATGCTTGATTGTTTTCATGTATAGTCTTTTCTTTTACTGGATAGCACGCAAAGAAAATCTTTTCACTGTACCTCAGTTGAGATACACTTGACAATAATAAACTAAACTAAACTAAAACTAGATCTAAGATAGACACAGACTCGAGATCAAAAGACCAAAAAGGTTGACGAGGGAGAGCTGTAGACGTTGTGTACATGGACTTCAGTAAGGCGTTCGACAAGGTTCCGCATGGTTGGTTGCTCTGGAAGGTTAGATCGCATGGGATCCAAGGAGAGATAGCTGAATGGATAGCAAATTGGCTCCATGGAAGGAAGCAGAGGGTGATGGTGGCAGATTGCTTCTCGGACTGGAGGCCTGTGATTAGTGGTGTGCCTCAGGGTTCGGTGCTGGCCCCCTTACTGTTTGTCATCTACATCAATGATTTGGATGAGAAAATAAAGGGCAAGATTAGCAAGTTTGCTGATGACACAGTACAAAAATTAGTGGTTCTGCCAATAGTGAAAATGGTTGTGAAAAAATGTAGCAGGATCTGGATCAATTGGCCAGGTGGGCAAAGGAATGGTTGATAGAATTTAATACAGAGAAGTGTGAGGTGTTGCAATTTGGGATGTCGAACAAGGGCAGGACCTACACAGTGCATGGTAGGACTCTGGGGAATGTTGTAGAGCTGAGGGATCTTGGAGTGCAGGTGCATGGTTCCTTGACGTTCGAGTCGCAGGTAGATAAGGTGGTCAAAATGGCTTATGACACATTGGCCTTCATCAGTCAGTGTATAGAGTACAGAAGTTGGGAGGTCATGTTGCAGTTGTATAAGACGTTGGTGAGACCGCATTTAGAATATTGTGTTCAGTTCTGGGCACCATGTTATAGGAAAGATATTGTCAAGGGTTCAGAGAAGATTTCTGAAGATGTTGCCAGGACTAGAGGGTATGAGCTACAGGGAGAGGTTGAGCAGGCTGGATCTCTATTCTGTGGAGCACAGGAGGATGAGGGGTCATCTTATAGAGGTGTACATCTTATGAGAGGAATAGATCGGGTAGATGCACAGAATCTTTTGCCCAGAGTAGGGGAATCGAGGACCAGAGGACATAGGTTCAAGGTGAAGGGGAAAAGATTTAATAAGAATCTGAGGGGTAACCTTTTCACACAAAGGGTGGTGTGTATATGGAACAAGCTGCCAGGTGAGGTAGTTGATGCTGGGACTATCCCAGTGTTTAAGAAACAGTTAGACTGGTACATGGATAGGACAGGTTTGGAGGGTTATGGACCAAGGGCAGGCAAGTGGGACTAGCACAGCTGGTACATGTTGGCCAGTGTGGGCAAGTTGGGCCAAAGGGCCTGTTTCCACACTGTATCACTATGACTCTCTTTGACTCTATGAAGTGCTAGAATAACTCAGCGGGTCAGGCAGCATCTCTGGAGACGATGGATAGGTGACGTTTCGGGTCGGGACCCTTCTTCAGAGTAGATGTAGTTGGGTACCGTGTAGGTTTGCTAGCTGAAGAGTTGCTGGGTTAGTAGGTGTTTACAGAGTGATTCCAAAGGAGGGGATTTAGAGCTATGCGTTTATAGTTTGCTTTTCCTGTTCATGGCTTGTCGTGAAAAGATCCTCGCCCACCCATTCCCGTATCTCACTCACCTGTCAATGAGATTGCTGCCTTGCAATCAAACAGTCATTCCTTTCGTATTATTCTGCATCTAATTACCATTGGGTTGAAGTGTACTTTATAGTTTGCACTGTTGGCACGATGGATGACTTAAGTGAACACTGGAACCGAGTGATTTAGTGGTTTGTAACTGCAATGCAGTGGATTAAATACAAAGATTAATTTACGTATTTTTCCTTTCATTTTAACCACCTAAGTTTTATACTTGATTGAGCAATAAAATGACTGCATTAATAAGGAAAAATAGTGGAGAAGGATTAAACTAATGTTAGGCGAGAAGATATTCAGATATGGCATGTTTTGAAGGTGCTTTGTGGAGAGGCCGGTCGAGGTAAAGTAAAAGACAAATTACAAAAATCAGTAATTCTCTCCATGGTCTCCCATATTGATGGTTTGCTCTGATGATAAATATTGGTACAGGCAGTGTCTACTTGCCATGAATTTCACTCACAGAACCATCGCATACTCATTATTTCAAATGTTATGCAACATTACAAGCTTTATGCCCCTCACAATAGTATGCCTTAACATGCGGGGTTGGGGTAGGGGATGAGGTATAATTGATGAAAGATGCAAACCCGAGATCTTCACACCATCCTCTTTCATCCCATTGCTGAACCTCACCTCTCCACTTTAATTTCACTCCCCATGAAGACAAGGACATGCAAAATTATGCTTTCCCCCTTAATAATATTATTCTTCCAACGAATTAGAAAACAGAAAATGCTGGAAATACTCAGACTGAATCTACAGTGAGAGAAACAGAATGAAACTTTCTGCTAAATGCCCTTGCATCAGAACTTTCTCCACGGATGCTAACTAACAATTTTCTGGTTTTGTTTCAGATTTCCAGCATTTGCAGTTTTTATTTTTGTTTTTAGGGTACAGTTGAAAGTAATCCATTTGTTTTTACTGTAAGTTCCATTTGATCGTAAAAATATGAAGCCGGTAGAGTTAACAGAACTAAAATATGTTTATAAGAAAATAACTGCAGATGCTGGTACAAATCGATTTATTCACAAAATGCTGGAGTAACTCAGCAGGTCAGGCAGCATCTCGGGAGAGAAGGAATGGGTGACGTTTCGGGTCGAGACCCTTCTTCAGACTGATGTCGGGGGTGGGACAAAGGAAGGATATAGGTGGAGACAGGAAGATAGAGGGAGATCTGGGAAGGAGGAGGGGAAGGGAGGGACAGAGGAGCTATCTGAAGTTGGAGAAGTCGACGATCATACCACCGGGCTGCAAACTGCCCAGGCGAAATATGAGGTGCTGCTCCTCCAATTTCCGGCGGGCCTCACTGTGGCACTTTAACTCCCCCTCCCATTCCCAGTCTGACCTCTCTGTCATGGGCCTCCTCCAGTGCCACAGTGAGGCCCGCCGGAAATTGGAGGAGCAGCACCTCATATTTCGCCTGGGCAGTTTGCAGCCCGGTGGTATGAACGTCGACTTCTCCAACTTCAGATAGCTCCTCTGTCCCTCCCTTCCCCTCCTCCTTCCCAGATCTCCCTCTATCTTCCTGTCTCCACCTATATCCTTCCTTTGTCCCACCCCCGACATCAGTCTGAAGAAGGGTCTCGACCCGAAACATCACCCATTCCTTCTCTCCCGAGATGCTGCCTGACCTGCTGAGTTACTCCAGCATTTTGTGAATAAAATATGTTTATGTTCTCCAGTGGTATTTATTTTGTTTCTGACTGACTAGTAGGTTGCAGCCCATGGCATCCTTCAATTTCTCCTCTTGGCCTCGACAGAGAAAATTTGTCTTTATCCTTTTATTTACCCTTCCTTGCTAACTTTTCCTTCGCCAGAGATGCTGCCTGGCCCACCGAGTTACTCCAGCACTTTTTGTCCTTTTGTTCCTTAACCAATGTGATCCTTTGCGTCACATCTGATGATATCTATTAGTCATTCAGTACTAATTTACACCAGTTTCCAGGTTTCATTTTTAATGAGAAAACAATTTGTAGATAAGTGAGGTTGGCAATTTCTCTTCAAATCACAGAAGGTTTGAAACAAATGTAGTTCAAGGTGGCTGTTCAGAAATAGGTAATGTGTACCAAAGGTTCTTTGGGGTGATGCTCTGTTGTTTAGTTTAATTTAGAGATACAACATTCAAACAGGACCTCCGGCCCACCGAGTCCACGCCAACTATCAATCATCCATTCACACTAGTTCTTTGTTATCCCACTTTCACATCCACTTCCTACCCATTTGGGGCAATTTACCAATTAACCTGCAAACCCGCACATCTTTGGGATATGCAAGGAAACTGGAGCACCCGGAGGAAACCCATGGTCTTCATGGTCACAGGAAGAACGTGCAAACTCCACACAGACAGCACCCAAAGTTAGGATCAAACCCAGGTCTCCGGCACTGTGAGGCAGCAGCTCCACCAGCTGCGCCACCATGCTGCCCCATGATTTATTTTATATTATTATATCCTCTCAGATCAGGAATCTCAACAAGAAAGGGGTTCCTGTCAGCACAACCCCTGATCCTGATTGTGTAGGAATGAACTGCAGATGCTGGTTTAAAGTCTGAAGAAGGATCTCGACTCGAAACGTCACCTACATATTCTTTTTCTCCAGAGATGCTGTCCGACCAGCTGAGTTACTCCAGCTTTTTCTCCAGAGATGCTGTCCGACCAGCTGAGTTACTCCAGCTTTTTCTCCAGAGATGCTGTCCGACCAGCTGAGTTACTCCAGCTTTTTCTCCAGAGATGCTGTCCGACCAGCTGAGTTACTCCAGCTTTTTGCGTCTATCCCTGATCCTCATTCATGTCCTTTGGTCCAGATAATTAAAATATTTTAGTACATTATTTGTTCTTTGCCAGTGAGACCCAACAACATCCACCAATTAACCATCTCCATCCAAGGTGGCAAACAGGTGGTTGGGGAGTGCATTGGTTGTAATAGACTACAACGTACAGGATTGATATTGACCGTAGCATTGGTCATTGTAAAAGGAAGGAAATCTTGTGGTACTGATATTTCCAAAAGCTATTTACAATTTGAAGAGAATTCTTGGCCTTGATTTTGTAATTTTTCCATGACTGCAGGTATTATTGTAATGAGGACAGCAAGATGAAATCATCTTTTCACTTGTACTCAAATTGTTCCCAGTTGCCCATCATATCCTTCACGAAGGAATACCTAACAGATGTTTATTTTGAAATGTTTTACCTTTTAGAGAGTTCACCAATGGTTATAATCTGCTGAACAGTGACAGTTTCAAATTCAAACCAATTCTTAATGCAATTTTTTGTTCTTCTCCTTGCAGAAATTGGGAACATTGACCAAGAGGTGCAAAAGTATAATACTCCTGGGTTTATCGGCTGCCTGTCACGAGTTCAGTTTAACCACATTGCACCCCTCAAGGCTGCACTAAAACCCAACCCCTCTTCTCAAGTCAATGTCCAAGGAGAATTTGTTGAATCTAATTGTGGCGCATCCCCTTTAATCATTCCACCGATGCCGGCAGCCACAGATCCCTGGCATTTCGGCTCAGGTAAGAGGTATCTGCAATAATGTGTATATTACTGCACTTCTTATGTTTAATTTTATCATGTCTACATTCTAATTTATTGCCCGGGCAAATGGAAAATCGGGCGATGAATTACTCGGCTATAAAAGAAGAGTTTTCTGTCATTAGCAGGCCAGTTCACACTTACAAAATTCCATAGAACACTCACGGTATGAAAGTTATGGCTTCATTTAGGTATATATTTCCACATATGGTATATAACTGAACTCTGAAGAAATAGATTATGATAAAATTGACATAAATAGTAAGGTCTGTATTGATTCAAGGTTATTCCACTGAACATTTATCCCTTTTCTTAACCAGATTTGAATTGCAAAAATACTTAAAGCACTTCATAACTGTCCCCAGATCATCGTGCTGTGGTTCAAAGCAACCACAATGGAGAAATTAGCGCAGCCCGAATAAAAAGCATAAGGATTACAGAAAGATCATGAGACATAAGAGCAGATTTAGGCCATTCAGCTCATTGAGTCTGCGCCAACATTTGATCAAGGCTGGTCTATTTTCCCCTTTCAACTCCATTCTCCTGCCATCTCCCGCTAACCTTTGACACTAGTACACAGTTAACCTAGACACGTTTATTGCATTGCAGGAAAACACGTAAATTCATGTTGTTTGTCAATTCACACACATGCTCAATACAGACACACCACCAGCACAATTCATTAACTGTGCAGTCAACGTGGTCGCAGTATCAAGTGTGATTGAGACTACGGAAACTACCATTTACGGCACGATACGATACGATAGAACTTAATTTATCCCAGGTAGGAAATTGATCTGCCAACAGTCATAAAACACAAGATACATGAAATTAAATTGACAAGTGGAAAGGATTGGGGATGTCCAAAGATTTTGGGGGGGGGAGGGGGTGGGGGGAGTCAGTCTACCCCACTACAGAAGGGGGAGGAGTTGTATGTTCCCTGTTTGATAGCCACTGGGAAGAAGGATCCCCAGTGGCGTTCTGTACTGCATCTTGTTGGAACCAGTCTGTTGCTGAAGGCACTCCTCAGGTTGACTAGTGTGTCATGGAGAGGGTAAGTTGTATTGTCCAAGATGCTCCGCAGTTTGAGGAGCGTCCTCCCCCCAAAACCACCTCCCATGAATCCAACTCCGCCCCCTGGACAGAGCCAACCTTCCTGATGAGCTTGTTGATCCTCTTACTGTCCGCAGCCTTCACCCAGCTGCCCCAGCACACGACAGCGAAGAAGATGACACTGGCCACCACCGATTGGTAGAACATCTGCACCTTCTCAAAAAGTACAGCTGGCTCGCTCCCTTCTTGTACAGGGCCTCAGCATTCCTGGACCAGTCCAATTTACTGTCCAGGTACACTCCAAGGTTTTTGTACACCTTGGTAAACTGCACATCCCCACCATTGATAGAGACAGGGAACAGGGGTGTTCCTCTCTTCCTAAACTCCACCACTAACTCCTTAGTCTTGTCGGTTTTGAGCTGCAGGTGATTCAGCCCACACCACCCAACAAAGTCGCTGACTACACCTCTGTATTCAGCTTCCCTCCCCTCACTGATGCAGCCCACAATTTCAGAGTCATCTGAAACGTCTGCAGATGGCAGGAGACGGAGTTATATCTGAAGTCCGAGGTGTAGATGATGAACAGGAAGGGAGAGAGGACCATCCCCTGGGAGCCCCTGTGTTGCTCACCACCATGTCTGAGACGCAGTTCTGTAGCCTGACATATTGTGGTTGTCCAGTCAGGTAGTTGGTGATCCAGGACACCAATGGAGCATCCACCCACGTCTTCGTCAGTTTGCTCCCTAACAGTGCAGGCTGGATGGTGTTAAAAGCACTGGATAGGTAAAAAAACATAACTCTCGTTGACCTTCCCGGCTTATTCTGGTGAGCATAGGAACGATGGAGCAGGTGGATGATGGCGTCCTCAACCCCCATCTTTTTTGTTTGATAAGCGAACTGCAGGGGGTCCAGGTAGGGTTTAACCAGGGGTCGCGGGTGAGTGAGCACCAGCCTCTCCAGGGACTTCATGATGTGTGAAGTCAGCAGTCTGTAGTCATTGGAGAAGTTGGGGCGCGTCCTCTTTGGTACAGGAACCAGGCAGGATGTCTTCCACTTCACAGGATCCCTCTCCAGGCTCAGGCTCAGTTTGAAGATATGCTGGAGTACTCCGCACAACTGGCTGGCACACGCCTTGAGTACCCTGGGCGGACACCATCAGGGCCCGTGGCTTTGCCTGGGCGGAGTCTGCTCAGCTCCTTCCTCACCTGCTCAGCCTTGATGGTCAGGTGCGACAAAGAAAGGGCAGAAGACATGGACAAGGGGGATTGAGGGTTGGCAGAAGCCCCTCCATCAAATCTGTTAGGAAACAGGTTTAGCTCACACCCTCTAGCCCTGGCAACATCCTTGTAAATCTTATCTGTACCCTTTCCAGGTTGACAACATCTTTCCTATAACATGGTGCCCAGAACTGAACTCAATACTCTAAATGCAACCTCACCAACATCTTATACAATTGCAACATGACTTCCCTACTTCTATACTCAATACTCTGACTGATGAAGGCCAATGTGCCAAACACCTTTTTGACCACCCTATCGACCTGCGACTCCACCTTCAAGGAACCATGCACCTGCACTTTTAGATCCCTCTGCTCTAAAACACTCCCCAGGGCCCTACCATTCACTGTGTAGGTCCTGCCCATGTTAGACTTCCCAAAATGCAACACCTCACATTTGTCTGTATAAAATTCCATCAATCATTCTTCAGCTCACCTGGCCAATTGATCAAGATCCTGACTTCCGATCAGCCATTCATGCTAGTTCTATGTTATCCCACTTTCTCATCCACTCCCGATACACTCAGGGCATTTTAGAGAGGCCAATTAACCTACAAACCCGCATGTCTTTGGGATGTGGGAGGAAACCAGAGGATCTGTAGGAAATCCACGCAGTGACAGGGAGAGTGTGCAAATCTGCACAGACAGCATCCCAAGGTCAGTATTGAACCTGGGTCTCTGGCAATGTGAGGTAGTGGCTCTACCAGCTGAGCACTGTGCCCCACACACACAGTATTTATTATCTTCTCAACAATGATGGACTTGGAGATAGATGACCACCAGCTTAGATACACATGGCTAGCTTATTTGGTAAGTTTATTAGTAAACCAATTGAGTTTTATAAAAACCCAGACTTTTTTTTTTTCAAAAAGAAAAATTGCCAAGGCCTAGCCCACAATTTATAATATCCAAATAGTGACATTTGAATTCTTACTCTGCGGTTCTGTATCATAAATTTAGGCACTAGTGTGAACAGATGATCAATGGTCAGCATGGACTCAGTGGGCTGAAGGGTTTGTTTCCATGCTGTATCCTTCAATCAATCAATTAAAACTCTTTGGGTCACAGACAGTTCTCAGGAACGGACCCCTAACCCAGGGTTCAGAAGTGCTGATGTAAAATTTGAACAATGTTTGTGGAAAGTCAGCAGGGCTAGAGGGTGTGAGCTATACGGAGAGGATGAATAGGCTGGGACTCTATTCCTTGGAGTGCAGGAGGATGAAGGGTGATCTTATAAAATAATCTGAGGAACAGATCGGGTAGATGCACAGTCTCTTGCCCAGAGTAGGTGAATCGAGGACTAGAGGTTAAAGGTGAAGGGGAAAGGATTTAATGGGATTTTTTTAGGTAACTTTTTCACGCAAAGGGTGGTGGATGGTCCCAACATTTAAGAAACAGGTATATGGATAGGACAGGTTTGGACCAAATGCTGACAGGTGGGACTAGTGGAACTGGGACATGTTGGCCGGTGTGGGCAAGTTGGGCTGAAGGACTTGTTTCCATACCATATCACTCTATGACTGAACTGGTGGACTGAACGACCTGTTTCTGTGCAGTATCTCTAAAACTAAAAGAACTGCCACAGTCAAAAATAATCTTTAGCATTCAAGGGAGCATTCAGAATATGGTTTGGAAGTTATAGATGTTCACAAGATTCTGAACTGTTTTAATATGCTTGTGTTGCACTGACATAATTAATGTTTTGTAGACATATTTTCTACTACTTGTAACGGTTCATTTAATTGCATTTTGCTTATAACTAGCCTCCTGTCATTTTAACAAATGGTTTGATCAGATAAATTAGCCTAGAAGTTAATTTTCATTATTGCTAAAATTATTTTGATTTGTTCTACGATGTTTCTTGGTATTGATGCACATAATTGAGTACAGATTAAGTTACCAAATAAAATATGCTTTTAATGAATTTAGTACTTACACAATGACTGCTGAGTTGGAATTTTTAAATGGACTAAGTGCAATATAAAGATCTCATAAATCCTGATTATGGAAGCAAGTAGGAGGCATGAGAGAAAGTTATATCTTTGATGTTAGGATATTATTTTATTTAATCAACTTCCTTAACTTATCCTTCAAAGGTGGCTAAAGGAAGTTATTCCACTTCTACATGTCGATTGCTTCATTTCCACCTCACACAAAGAATAACATTTCCATTTTAAAAAAGGGCAGCACTGTGGTGCAGCGGTAGAGTTGCTGCCTTACAGCGCCAGAGACCTGGGTTTTATCCTGACTACGGGTGCTGTCTGTACAGAATTTGTACATTCTCCCTGCGATCATGTGGGTTTTCACCGGGTGCTCCAGTTTCCTCCCACACTCCCAGATATGCAGGTTTATAGGTCAATTGGTTTTGGTAAAAATTGTAAAATTGTCCCTAGTGTTCAGCATAGTGTTAATGTATGAAGTGATCGCTGGTCAGCGTGGACTTGATGGGCCCAAGGGCCTGTTTCTGCACTGTATCTCTAAAGTCTAAAGCAAAGCCTAAAGTCAAAAAATATTATATTTCTGATGAGTCTGTACTGACCTATTTAGAACATTGATTAAAATTCTTAAATACTTATCCCTTCTCTTTCTTGTGTGACAAGTTGTCTATCAACTGAAATCAGATCAACTGTGATCTACCCATTACTTTGTTTTTCATTACAATTGCCTTTCTTGTCTGAAAAATGGGCAGAGTAAAAACTGATGGAGAGTTTGGACACCCATTTACTACCTGACCCAAGTGGATGTCCATTAATCCTGTCCAAAAGAGCATGTTGTAACGCACTGATTGCAATTATGATGGGAAACTGGAGAGCCAATGCCCTTCCATTTGGACATCACTGTAAAAAGAATTGTATTCTTCCAAGTGAAATATTTGTGCTGGTAGCCTGATTGCATTCTTGTCTGCCATTCTGTGGCGCGCTAAAATTGCTTCTTTTGATGTCCACAGTTTCCTGTTTAAAATGTAAGTGAAACCTGAATATACAATGTTTCTGGTGCATTTCCTGGTCTATAATGACCTACCTACCGCACATTGTCATTTTAGCTACATAAGAAACTGCAGATGCTGGAACCTTGAGCAAAACACCTGAGCTAGAGTAACTCAGTGGGTCAGGCATCATCTGGAAGTTACTGGATAGGCAACGTTTCAGGTCTGGTGAAGGATTCCGACCGGAAACATTGTCTGTTAATCCACAGATGCTGCCTGACCCGTTGAGTTACTCCAGCACTTTGTGTTTTGCTTAAGTCATTTTAGATATTGGAGAGATTGAAATGGATTAACATCAGTACAGGACTGTACATTGAATCAGTAAGTTGTCAATGCCAAATGAGGCAAGATCTTTCCAGCACAAGTTAAAATTATGGAAGAATCACTGAAACCAACCTCCTTCCTTGCTTCCAGAAATCTCCCATCAAAATAACAGAAGATCAAGGGAAAATCCAAACACATGGATATATTTTTGCTTAACCTATCTAAGTATTTTGTAGGGCACAGAAATAATTAGAAGCTTGCATTAATCCATTTTTTTTTGGTATATCAAAAACATCTCAAAACATTTAGCATGCAATTAACTATTTCTGATGCACTATTATTGTGCCGACAATTACAATCTCACAGGCAATGTATGATACATTAATCAGTTTCGACACATTGGCAGGATTCTGGAGAAAACACAGAGATTTTTCAAAACTTACCACCTAAATAGTCAAATTATGCTCATTTCCCTCAATACACAATAAAAGTTGTGGATTATTATTCAACAATACTACGATAGAGACTAGAATTGGTTATAGCAAATGAGCCATTCTGCTTGCTCGGTTTTGACAAAGATGAATTTGCAAAAATGTTTATTTTGTATTTCAGGATTTTCCTTTTGATGGCACAAGGAAGCCAGCAGAAGAAAATAACCTTACCAGAATTTACTAGCAAAATCAGTACTAATATTGATGAAAAGAATGTTTTGCACCACTCTTTTATTCATTTCTTTATAGTGATGCACGCAGCCTATTTTTTAGATATTTAGGTAGCTATTTGTTCAAAAAAATGTAAAGCTTCCTGTTTCCTGCATGTGGACTTCAGTTCTGAAGAACTATCATCTCCTAATAACTCTTTCACTTGAATTTATTGAAGTTCAATCTAATTAATTAATGAACAATTAGTCTTCTGACACGAGTTCATTTGTATTTCAGCTAGTGCAGAGTTTCCATACAATGAGGAGACTGCCATCGAAGATGGAGTAAATCGAAATTCAGCAATTATTGGCGGTAAGTGTCAGAGTGTGAACTTGGAGCATTAATCTAATCTGAATAAACAAATGCATAACATCCAAAACTTAAAAATATTCCTTTTGAGTTTGTTAATAATTGCCACAAAGAGTCTTGATCATCTGAGACCAGTATATTACTTTCTTGAGTCTCAAGTTTAGTCATTGAGTCATGCAGCACGGAAAACACAGTCTTCAGCCCAACTCGCTTATACCAACCAAGGTACCTCATTCAAGCGGTCTCATTAGTCCACGTTTGGCCCATATCCTCTAAACCTTTCCTATCTGTGTACCTGTCCAAATGTCTTTTAAATATGGTTATTGTACCTGCCTCAACTAGTTCCTCTGGCAGCTCGTTCCATATACCCACCATCCTCTGTCTGAAAAGGTTGCCCTTTATGTTCCTATTAAATCTTTTCCCTCTTATCTTAAACCTCTACCCTCTTGTTCTTGATTCCCCAACCAAGGCTCTCTGAATTCACCCAAAATATTCCAGTCATCATTTTATTCATTGGTAGAAAACATACGAGGTATTGTCCTTCAGTAGTTGGGATATTGAATACAAGAGAGGGAAGGATACCCTCCATCATTTTAAAGGATTAGTCACAGCTCAACTAGAATACTGCACACAGTTCTGACCATCGAGATAGAGGAAGAATATGATCACACTAGAGAAAGTGCAGAGAAGATTCACCAGGATATTGCCTAAGATGGAGCGTTTCAGTAATGCGAAGAAACTGGAGAGGTTAGGTTTGTTTTTCCAGTTGAGGATGTTAAGAGAGGACATGATTGCAATGTATGAGGGATTATAGATAGGGAGTCAGGAAAAAACATTTCCACAATAACAGAGGGAGATGAAATGAGAGGACTTTGATTTAGGGAAAGGAGTAAGGGCTTTGAGGCTAACATTTTTCACCCAGAGAGTTGCGAGTACCTAGAATACACTGCAGAGAGAGTGGTGGGAGCAGAGTTGCTGACAGCATTTAAGAAGTATCCAGACAGGCACGTGAAGCACCTCGGAGTAGAAGTCAATCGGCCAAATGTGTAAATTGAACTAATACAAACTGTTGCAAACTGTCAGCATGAACATGTTGGGCCAAATGGCCTGTTTCGATGCTATATGACTATGATTAGACAAGACACAAGACGCCAGAGGCAGCAAATAATTTGAGAGCGCTGAGTTAGAGCTGGGCATCATCGATGTACACTTGGAAGCTGAGATGTTATTGTATTATGCCACCAGGAAGTAGTAAGTAGATGGTAAAAAGGGGTCTAACTGGCCAAGAGCAGACCCTCTAGGGAATGTGGAGTTGAAAGGAAAGTCATTGCAAGAGATCTTTGACCATGAACGATAGAGATGAAGAAACCGAGGCATTGATCAGTCAGCACTTTTATCTACTTCTACTGAAGCCAGTCATATCAGGACAACCTCACTGCCCTGCTGCCATTTAGATTTGGTAACTTTATTGTTCTTCCTACTTACCCACACAGCTGATAATATCTCAAGCAAAGTGCATTCCCCAGGACATAAGTGTGTTCCATTGACAATTACCACAATTCTTTAATTTTTCAGGTGATGAATGACCTAAGTCAAGATCTTGTGACTTCTAAGCCTATTTCCATTTTGGTTATGTGCTGCCTTGTCATGAATAGGGAGTAGTATTCTTCATGTGTTTCATTAATATAAACACTGGAAGACATTGAATTGATAAAACAGAAACTGTGGGATAATCACGACAGGCTTTTCAGGATCTGTTTCCTTGCTCTGATGTTTCAGAATTGATATTTCAGATCTTTTCACATAGGATGCAGTGGCATAAAAGGCCATTAACATGCAGCCCTTGATAAGGCTGTAAGTAACCTTTTTTCTTAATTTGAATATCAGTAAAGATGACTAAGAAGCCAATACGGGGAGAAAAGATGAGGTACGAGGGTAAACTAGCCAATAACATAAAGGAGGATAGTAAAAGCTTTTTTAGGTATGTAAAGAGGAAAATAGCCAAGGCAAATGTGGGTCCCTTGAAGACAGAAGCAGGGGAATTTATTATGGGGAACAAGGAAATGGCAGACGAGTTGAACTGGTACTTTGGATCTGTCTTCACTAAGGAAGATACAAGCAATCTCCCAGATGTTCTAGTGGCAAGAGATCCTAGGGTGACGGAGGAACTGAAGGAAATCCACATTAGGCAGGAAATGGTGTTGGGTAGACTGATGGGACTGAAGGCTGATAAATCCCCAGGGCCTGATGGTCTGCATCCCAGGGTACTTAAGGAGGTGGCGCTAGAAATTGTAGACGCATTGATGACCATTTTCCAATGTTCTATAGATTCAGGATCAGTTCCTGTGGATTGGAGGGTAGCTAATGTTGTCCCACTTTTTAAGAAAGGAGAGAGAAAACGAGAAATTATAGACCAGTTAGTCTTACAGCAGTGGTGGGGAAGTTGCTGGAGTCAATTATAAAAGACAAAATTGCTGAGCATTTGGATAGCAGTAACAGGATCGTTACGAGTCAGGATGGATTTACGAAGGGGAAATCATGCTTGACTAATCTTCGGGAATTCTTTGAGGATGTAACTAGGAAAATTGACAGGGGGGAAGCCGGTGGATGTGGTGTACCTCGACTTTCAGAAAGCCTACGACAAGGTTCCACATAGGAGATTAGTGGGCAAAATTAGAGCACATAGTATTGGAGGTAGGGTACTGACATGGATAGAAAATTGGTTGACAGACAGAAAGCAAAGAGTGGGGATAAATGGGTCCCTTTCAAAATGGCGGGCAGTAACTATTGGGGTACCGCAAGGCTCGGTGCTGGGACCGTAGCTATTTACAATATACATTAATGACTTGGATGAAGGGATTAAAAGTACCATTAGCAAATTTGCAGATGATACAAAGCTGGGTGGTAGTGTGAACTGTGAGGAAGATGCTATGAGGTTGCAGGGTGACTTGGATAGGTTGTGTGAGTGGGCGGATGCACGGCAGATGCAGTTTAATGTGGATGGGTGTGAGGTTATCCACTTTGGTGGTAAGAATAGGAAGGCAGAGTATTATCTGAATGGTGTCAAGTTAGGAAAAGGGGACGTACAACGAGATCTGGGTGTCCTAGGAATTTAGAAGGATGAGAGGGGATCTTATCGAAACGTATAAGATTATTAAGGGGTTGGACACATTAGAGGCAGGAAACATGTTCCCAATGTTGGGGGAGTCCAGAACAAGGGGCCACAGTTTAAGAATAAGGGGTAGGCCATTTAGAATGGAGATGAGGAAAAACTTTTTCAGTCAGAGAGTGGTGAATCTGTGGAATTCTGCCTCAGAAGGCAGTGGAGGCCAATTCTCTGAATGCATTCAAGAGAGAGCTAGATAGAGCTCTTAAGGGTAGCGGAGTCAGGGGGTATGGGGAGAAGGCAGGAACGGGGTACTGATTGAGAATGATCAGCCATGATCACATTGAATGTCAGTGCAGGCTCGAAAGGCCGAATGGCCTACCCCTGCACCTATTGTCTATATTGTCTATTCAGCAAGATAAACTGAGGCTGTAGGATTGTGCTGAAACACATAAACAACCCTTATTATTTATACCTGATAACGCAACTGATTCACACAAAGAGTGAATGTACATGGAACGAGCTGCCAGTGGACATAGTTGAGGCAAGTACTTAATATTTAAAAGACATTTGGATGGGTACATGCACAAAAAAGGTTTAGAGGGATATGGTCCAAACCTAGGCAGGTTGGACTAGTGCAGATGGGGCATCTTGTTCAGCATGGGAAAGTTGGGCTGAAGGGCCTGTTTCCGTGCTGTGTGACTCTATGACTCCAATGAAACAAGGTGCCACCGTGTGAATTGGGTGTGCAGAACACTTCACTTTTTGGCAGTTATGGCAGCTTTTTGAAGGGCCAGAATGCCTGATAGTTGCTGTCAGCAAAGGTTTGAGAAGTAGCTATTGCTGGCAGTGCCCTGTGTGGCGTAGTTTAGCTGCTGGGCTGTTTGCAGCAGATGGTACAGATTTACAATGGGCATCCTGCTGAAGCACAGTGCGGCCCATGAAAGCATTTTGTAATGCTGCATCAAGACATAGGGTCATACAGCACTGCCACAGGTCCTTCGGCCCAACTCATACATGCTGACCATAATACCCCATCTAAGCTAGTTCCAATTGCCCACATTTCCCGTATCCATCTAAATATTTTCTATCCAGGTTGGCATGATTGGCATGAGAACAGGTTAGCTGCCTGTTCTTTTTTCTTATTTCAACCATGAAATATTGCAGTCACAGCACTTAGATCAAATGCCATCACTGCTAATATTTTTACATCTGCAAACATCTAAATTTCTAATATTCTGCTAATGCATCGCCTGCAACACACTCTATAGTGATAGGGAATGCTAATTTGAAGCTGCAGATTATTGGATTTTTTGCTCTGATTTACTTATTTATAAATTTTTGTAGAGGAGCTAATAAATTTCAGATTTAAGTAGGAACTCAAAACGTAGTATCTTGCAGGTCAAAACATTAATGTTATTAAATATTTCAAACACAAGTAATTCCAATAGGTCAATGGCAATAGTCACTGCAGCTAGGTTAGCATATACTTACTCCATCAGTCTGAAAAAGGGTTCCGATCCAAAACATTGTCCCGCAACAAAAGCTTTTCACTGTACCTCGGTACACGTGACAATAAACTCAACTCAACTCGATCTTCACAGATGCTACCTGACCCACTCAGTTCCTCCAGCACTTTGTTTTTTGTTCAAGATTCCAGCATCTGCAGCCACTTGTGCCACCTTAATGTGTACTTACTTCATATGCTAGGCATGCAGCGTGGCCTCATTTAGTAACTGCAGACTTGAGCATTGAATGTACATAGTAAAGTTTTAAAAGCCAAATAACAGCATTAAAATCATTCCCTAAAGTATTTTTCTGAAGAAGTTACAACATTCCCAGTCAGCCTATAAACTAAACAATTGCCGTGTTAATGGCACCATTTTGTTAAAAAAAAAATCATTAATTAAGAAAGATTTAGGGCAACTTCCTTTATTGAAATTTGAATATGAGAGTAACATTCCTGGTTCACTTCAATGATCAGTGGAACAAGAGCCCAATCTCACTGCCCTGTATCATCAAAATGCACTTTGTTGTTGCTTTACGACCAGTTAAATGAGTTCAGTGTTGAAAGAGCACCACCACAAGGCTAAAGCAGAAAGAGCATATTCAGTCTCTAATCCAAAACATCTCAATGTTGTTCCTTGTGTCTTCAATGTAGCTGCATCTGTGTATTGGACTCCACTTCCAGAATTCAATTCCCTTGAAGTTAATCGAGTGGTTTATTGAAAGCATCTAGCACAAATGGGCAGGAATGGATTTCCATACCATTTTTTTTCTGCTCAACAGAATTTTTCTCAACAGAATTTTTTTTTAAATATGCTTTAGTTTAGGCTTATTCTTAATTGTCCATTTCACTTGATGTCTCCATATGGTGTCAAAGCAACAAAGCAGTTATTTCCGGTGCTCTGCTATTGAGTAGAGTGAGATGTGAATTTGGGGAGCTCCTGAGGTGGGCACCTGGGCAGGGTACTGCTGGGAAGCCCAAGACTGTGGAGCCAGGCATAGAGCATAGAGCCCAGATCTTCAGAAAAGGATGAAGGAATAAATTTCGTAGATGTTCTATGATCCTGCTGTTTAATCTCTTAATTAATAGGTGTGTTTCTTTTCTGTTAGGTATTATTGCAGTTGTCATCTTCACCATTCTTTGCACTTTGGTCTTCCTGATCCGTTACATGTTTCGCCACAAAGGGACCTACCACACCAACGAGGCCAAGGGGGCCGAGTCTGCTGAAAATGCCGATGCAGCCATCATAAACAATGATCCGAACTTCACAGAATCCATTGACGAGAGTAAAAAGGAATGGTTCATTTAGGATGACTTTGGGAAGGTTTTCTTCTTGTGTATTTTTGGCAATTCAGGAAAGATCAGCACAAATGAACCAAAATGAAAAACAGAAAAAAAAACCCAGAAAATAAGATTTAAAATAAACCTAAATATATGATTCTATGGATTGATTACACCAATTTCAACACCAAATTTCCCCGAGTATGTGAATATTATTCTGAATACATTTACACTTCAGAACAAAAAGCTGATAGCATAGATGATTACACATATGCCAAATACCATTGTAAATATGTTTTATGTAGATCATACAAGTATACAGTTTGTTTTTGTTGCTGAAGAAGCTTATCAAGTTGCTGTATTTTACAAAGAAAACAGGTAAAAATCATCATTGCCAGAGTTTGTGGAAAGAATGATTTGGCATGCTGTGGTTAAAACAATTTGCTTCTTTTTTTAAACAAACAATTACCATTCTCAGCTGGTTGCATATTTCGTATCTTTTTCAATTATTGTTTAGTTGTTAAAAAAGCTTGTTTTTTGTAGAGGTACTTGACAGATAAATAAATAAAACGGTCACAAAGATTTACATTCAGACCTAACTTTTGTGTGAATACGGGGGAGTAAAGGTAACCAGAGTGCATGATGAGAGCTACCAGAGCTCTCTCCTCACCCACAGTGCCCAGGGCAACCGGAGAGAATACGGAAATGTACACAGCAAATAATCTTAACCTTTCCTTTGTATTGCCTAATGATTTCTGTCCTTAACCTGTTGTCACTGTATATATTTTTTATTCTTATATTCTATAAATGTCCATGACCTGTTCTGTTTCTAGCCTTTTATGGTTAGCCTTTGTGCGGTGCCGGGAAACATTGTTTCTGTGGTGAAGAAATTGCTGCATTGGTAAGGAGAAAGTCGCAACTACAAACTAGTCCATTGAGGTAGAGCAGGATTTTATTTTGCATGTATAAGGATTCCAGGATACTTACATTGTAAAAGCTCCGAGGTTACCTGTATTTGCCTTTGGACTGATGGGGATGTGATCCATTGTACTCTTAATTTTTGGCAAAACCACACTCTTAGACATGGTGTTTTCTGTTCAGGATTTTAGGATAGTTTATAAATTTTTAAATTTCCAAATTGTGTCATGCCTTATTTAAAGTATGTACTGTAGTTTGGTTAAGAAAAGGGTGGGTGGGAGGAAAAGTACAACATTAAAGCGCTTTGCTGTAAACGTTTGTCTTTGTTGTTTTTGACAGCCTTTTTAATGAATTGTGCATATCAAAAATGAAATATTCTGTATAAAATGCAAATTAATTAGACATTATTCTTTGACTTACTTCAGGGAGTCAGTCTGAATCACTCCGGACTTTGGGTATAGTATGTTGTGCAGTGTGATAACCTTCTATCACTACCAGAATCACATTTTATCGTGTGTATATTTAATTACTAAGACAAAAGAGTACTAACTGAAGGGACATCTCTACAAATTGTGGCTTGTTTCTTCCGCTACTGAGCTGGATGAATATATCATGGATTTCCCTGGTAAGATTACTTCTGAGGTAGGCAAAATCCAGCATACAAAACATGCAAAAGATTAGAGCTAGAGATAATAAACTATTTGCTAAGATTTTCATCTTTCATTAGCTAGAATAAAAGCTTCAGAGCTACCAGAGTCCACTCACAGTCATAGAGTCAAACAGAGAAAGAGCTTGGAAACATGCACTGCAGCCCACTGAGTCCATGCCAACCATCAACCATTAATTTACACTGATCCCATTTTTTTTATTCTTCTCCCATTCCCATCAGTTCCCTCCAGAATTTACCACTCACCAGACACTAGGAACAATTTTACAATGGTCATTGAACCTACTGATCTACATGCTATTTGAATGCATAAGGAAACCAGAGCATTCGGGGTAAACCCTTGCAGACACAGGGGGAACGTGCAAACTCCACACAGACAACACTGAATGTCGGGATTGAACCAGGGTTTCAGGCACTGTGAGGCAGTGGTTCTACCAGCTGCACCACTGGGTTGCCCTGACTGGCCAAGTGACGCCCAATATTTCAACGTGGTGGTCTTTTGCGGCCCATTAATGTATTCCTCTGTCAAAGAACTGTGGTAGGGAATGAAACATTAGACAGTTGGGAAACATTTAACGCATAAAATGAATCCTTGTTTTCAGTGGAACAAAGTTGCATATGAATCAAGAACAGGAATAGGCTACTCCGCTCCACAAGCCTGTTCTTTAATGTAATATCATGGTTGTTATGATTGTAATCTTAAATCCAGATTCACATCCACCACTGTAACTTTTCACCTCCCTTGTTTATCAAATGTCTATGTACCTTCAAGATTCAAGATTCAAGATAGCTTTATTTGTCATCCAAATTGGACGAAATTCAGTCACCCACAGTCCAACAATAAAAGCATTAAAATAGGCAGATTACACAATAAAGCATTCAAATAGGCAAATTACACAACCCCAAAAACACACAAAAAAAGAAACATCCATCAAAGAAACATCCATCACAGTGAGTCTCCTCCAGTCCTCTCCTCACTGTGATGGAAGGCCACAATGTCTTTTTCCTTCCCCTGCCGTCTTCTCCCGCGGTCAGGTTGTTGAAATATCAAAGTCTCTCCTTTCATGACTCTTTGAGGAAACGAGTTTGAAGCACTCCCCGCTGTGCTTTCATTTTAGAATTTACCCTACCTTTTTTAGTTAAATCCCACCTTACTCTTCTAAACTCAGTGAATACAAACCTAACCTGTACAATCTTTCTTCATAAGACAATCAGCCCATTCCAAGTCTCAATCCAGTCTTGTGACAGGCTGCTGCAGGAAGGTGACCTACTGCTGGTTCATTACTCCTGGGCAACCTGGGCCATTTTCCATTGCCTATACTCTGGAGGAAGGCGAGAGACCTGGCGTGCACTGATGTGCTGACCTGTGCAGTAAAATGTTTGCAGATTTTATCCAGCCTTTGCTATTCCAGAAGCCGTTGGATTTTGCTGTGCCGTTTAGTAAGATGGCTGGCAGGTCTAATTATTGAGGGTCTGTCACGATCTCAACCATTTAGAAGCTGCTATTAAGGGTCGGCCATTCGCACCCACCACCATGCCAGAGATATTGATTGATTGTTCATTGCTAGTTATTACATGAGGTTCTTTGTAGATTCTGTAGAAGCTGTCAGTGATGCTTGCTGCAACAAAGGTCTGTGAAATGGTTCTGCAAAAGAAGCCAGCCAAGATAGCGCTAGAGCGTGGCAATTCTTTGCATGCTGGTCCCAGAGGAGGATCTATTATCATCCGATACAATCACTCTACTCTTTTAAATCTCTTTTCTACTTGAGATTGGCTTGATTGTATTTACGTATAGTATTATCCGTTTTGATTGTACAGCATGCAAAATAAAGCTTTTTGCTATACCTCAGTACACGTGACAATAATAAACCAAACACTAAGATTTGAGAGGTGCATCTGCCAATGCAGGTTGAAGATACAACATGGATGCCAAATTCTTTAAACATTTTCTTCATGTAAGTAACCATAAGTTACGTGCACTGTAACTGAAGCCATTGACAGCCGTCAATGTAAAAGTGGCATACTCTGAGCATTACCTTTTCCTGGCCTTTACATGTTATACCTTTTTCTCCCCATAGCTGTGATGGACCTGCAGGACAGGGTATAAGCTGAGAGTGAATTAGCACTATTACATTGAGAATAAAGAGGGTGGAAGTTTATATGTGTGGAACTTCATAGCTATGCCACAAAACCATATTCATATTCTCTAATAGAGCACAAGCTTCTCTCTTAACAGCTCGATGCGTGAGCTGTGTTGCCTTAATTCCATCAAGAGCATTGGTTTGTTCAAATGGGAGAAGAGATTTTACAAATGTACATGCGTCATTTAGAGGAGCGAACCCCCTGAATTTCTCTGGCATTTTGTGCAGTTGAGCACATTTGCTCAGTTAATGATTCCCCTTTCCTCCCCATATCCGTGGATGTGCCTCTCCATTATGATCTACTTCTCTTTTTTTTGTCTGAGCCCACAACCCTGAGGGGCAGCAATGTTGAGGGTCAGGGTGGAGGAAATGTTATGACCAATTATAACTGACTGAGGTCAGCTGGTCAGGAACAGCAGTCCCCATTATTTGAGTTATTTGTTTTGGATTCGTTTTCTGGGGATATTGCGATGTTGTTTTCTTCCTCTATTGTAAAAACTGATGCAAGGTCATTCGGCATTTCTGCCATTTTCTTCTTTTCACTTTATGTCTCTGCCGATATTCATTATTCTTGATCGCTCCCTTTATCCGTTTATAAAAATAAAATGTCTTGTGTTGATTTTGGTGTTTGTTTCTTTTTTCATTTCATTCTCCATTTTTATAATTATAACTACATTTTATTACTCATTGTAGCTCTATACACGTGGCAATAAACTAAACTAAACTAAACTAAAACTAAATTCTTTAGTCCTTCGGTGAAAAATATAAATGAATGCTACAATGAAGCAATTCTCTGTCTTATTTTTTTTAACCCAGTATAGCATAAGAGGTTCATTATCACTTATTCAATTCCTTTTAACCCATAAGTATTTTCAGTGTTATCAAACAACATGTGGTGTACATAAAGATTATTACTCCAACGGGCGGCAAGGTGGCACAGCGGTAGAGTTGATGCCTTGCAGCGCTTGCAGTGCCAGAGACCCTGGTTCAATCCTGACTATGGTTGCTGTCTGTACAGAGTTTGTACGTTCTACCCGTGACCGTGTGGGTTTTCTCCAAGATCTTCGGTTTCCTCCCACATTCCAAAGATGTACAGGTTAATTGGCTTGGTATAAGTGTAAATTGTCCCTAGTGTGTGGGACACAACTGCTGCGTCATCGGCGAACAATATGTCTCTGATGAGAGCTTCACGTACTTTTGTCTTGGCTCAAAGGCGGGTGAGGTTGAAGAGCCTGCCGTCTGATCTAGTAGTATAAGAAAATAACTGCAGATGCTGGTACAAATCGATTTATTCACAAAATGCTGGAGTAACTCAGCAGGTCAGGCAGCATCTCGGGAGAGAAGGAATGGGTGACGTTTCGGGTCGAGACCCTTCTTCAGACTGATGTCGGGGGTGGGACAAAGGAAGGATATAGGTGGAGACAGGAAGATAGAGGGAGATCTGGGAAGGAGGAGGGGAAGGGAGGGACAGAGGAGCTATCTGAAGTTGGAGAAGTCGACGTTCATACCACCGGGCCGCAAACTGCCCAGGCGAAATATGAGGTGCTGCTCCTCCAATTTCCGGCGGGCCTCACTATGGCACTGGAGGAGGCCCATGACAGAGAGGTCAGACTGGGAATGGGAGGGGGAGTTAAAGTGCTGGGCCACCGGGAGATCAGTTGCGTTAATGCGGACCGAGCGCAGGTGTTCAGCGAAGCGATCGCCGAGCCTGCGCTTGGTCTCGCCGATATAGATAAGTTGACATCTAGAGCAGTGGGTGCAATAGATGAGGTTGGAGGAGGTGCAGGTGAACCTCTGTCTCACCTGGAAAGAATGTTTGGGTCCTTTGATGGAGTTGAGGGGGGAGGTAAAGGGACAGGTGTTGCATCTCGTGCGGTTGCAAGGGAAAGTGCCCGGGGTTAGGGTGGTTTGGGTAGGAAGGGACGAGTGGACCAGGGAGTTGCGGAGGGAACGGTCTCTGCGGAACGCAGAGAGGGGAGGGGATGGGAAGATATGGCCAGTGGTGGGGTCCTGTTGTAGGTGACGGAAATGTTGGTGGATAATATGTTGGATCCGCTGGCTGGTGGGGTGGAAGGTGAGAACGAGGGGGATCCTGTCCTTGTTGCGAGTGTGGGGATGGGGAGCAAGAGCGGAGCTGCGGGATGTAGAAGAGACCCTAGTGAGAGCCTCATCTATAATGGAGGAGGGGAAGCCCCGTTTTCTGAAAAACGAGGACATCTCGGAAGCCCTAGTGTGAAACACCTCATCCCGGGCGCAGATGCGGCGTAGTACGCAGGTAGATCCCCTCTGTTGTGGTGCTGAAGGCATGTTTCAGGAGCAGAGCGAAGAAAAACCCAAAGAGTGTGGGAGCGAGGACGCAGCCTTGTTTGACGCCACTGTGGATGTCGAAGGGCTCCGAGAAACTGCCAGTGAACTGCACTGTCTCCTTCGTGTTGATGTGGAAGGATTCTATCGTGTTCTGCAGTTTTGGTGGGCAGCCGATCTTTGGGAGAGCCTTGAATAGGTCATCTCTGCTGACGAAGTCGAACGCCTTGGTGAGGTCAATTAAAGCAATATACAGGGGCATCCGCTGTTCTCTGCACTTCTCCTGGAGCTGGCAAAGGGAGAAGACCATGTCTACTGTTGACCTTCCAGCTCGGAAACTGCACTGTGACTCTGGGTAGACACGTTCTGCCAGCTTCTGCAGGCAGATCAAGATGACCCGAGCAAAGACCTTGCCGACGATGTCGAGGAAGGAGATGCCTCTGTAGTTGTTGCAGTCGCTTCTCTCGCCCTTGTTCTTGTAGAGGGTAATGATCGTGGCATCCCTCATGTCCTGTGGTACAGCTCCTTCTTGCCAGCACTGGCAGAGGACTTCATGCAAAGGAAGCAGTAAGGTAGTCTTGCAGTGCTTGATCAGGTCAGGGGGAATCCCGTCGCTGCCTGGGGCCTTGCCTGAGGCCAGGCTGTCAATGGCCTTGTGTTAATGTGTGGGGATCGCTGGTCGGTGCAGACTCGCTGGGCTGAAGGGCCTGTTTCAACACTATCTCTCAACTAAACTAAAACTAAACTTGTCGGTAAAATTCAGAGTGCTTGGGAATAAATAATATGACAATAACATAGTGACATAGAAGGTGATGAATAAATAAAGTTTATATATTCGGGAATGATTTAACACATGAACTGTATATTTTACCAATTTGTATGCTGTATAAAAATTTGGTTTAGATAAAATGGAAGGTATGCCATCATTAAAAAATAATAATCAATTTGTATGCTGTGCAAGATCATTGCAGTGTCATCATCACCAAATTATAGTCCAACAGCACTTCCCCTGATGATGGAGAAGATTAAACGATAGTGAAATAATTGTTCAGATTATTTCCAGTTGAGCAAAGATATGTAGGAAACAACTGCAGATGCTGGTTTAAATCGAAGGTAGACACAAAATGCTGGAGTATCTCAGCTAGACAGGCACCATCTCCAGAGAAGGAATTTGCTCCTTCTCGCCAGAGATGCTGCCTGTCTCAATGAGTTACTCCAGCATTTTTTGTCTACCTTCAAGTTGAGCCAAGATATCCCGTTTGAAAAGACTGAGCATGAAATCTTTTATTCTCATTTGATGGCAGTGTATTAAAATATGAATTATAAATAGAGGGTTTTTAGTACTTTACCTTTGCTTCCTAATCAATCAGGCAACAGATTTCAAAACACAGATATCGATTATAAATTACAAGATTACAAAGGCAAATCCTATTACAAATTCCAACAAATCAAAATTGCAATAGAGAGGAATTAAAATCCAGCTTGAGAACTGCCTCAGTAAAATGTATGTTACAAGGGTGATTCATAATTCTGTGAGCAGCTATGCATAAAACAGATCCCAACGGTGCAAACTTAGTCATGTAGGACTATGTCATCAAAGAGCATCAAACATTTGGCCCACAATGTCTATGCCAAACATGATGCCAAGTTAGCTAATCTCCTCTGCCAGCATGTGATCCATATCCTCCCATTTCCTGTATATCTATGTGACTGTCTAAGATCTCTTTATAGAATCATCGCCACAACCTTTTTCTCCATCATTCACAGCACACCTTGAAGGAGCTTTCTCCTGGAGTGGGGGTGATTACACTCAGAGACCTCTAGTGGGCAGGAGATGCTGTGCACATGCCTGAAAGCAGACTCCAAGTTCCATCTTTGCAGATGATTGCCAGGTGATCAAAGGGAACACTTTAAGGATGCTCTTGAAAAGATGTAACCTCCTCAGTGACTTTTTGGAAACCCTGGCACTTGGCTGTTCGGCTGTTCAGAATGAAGAAGAAGCATTCAAAATGGCACTGAGATCTGCCTCTTTTACCCACCAGCCCAGCGAACCATGTATCTCCCATCCCATCTGCATCGTTTCAGATGCCGCCTAAGTGGAGTGGAAGCGTCTTTCTCAGCCACAGGGGCCCCATCACAGTCTGAAGAAGGGTGCCGACCCGAAACATCGCCCACCTATGTCCTCCAGAAATGTGGCCTGACTCCCATTCTGATCACTTGAACAGTTCTGCTAAAGTCACTCTATTTTTATTCCGTTTATTAAAGATAACAAAAATAACATCAATGCCATGGTTAGGTTCGTCAACTTGTCTTCTAAATCTGTGGTAATAATATTTTTTTTAATTCTTTAAATTATCAACGAATGTTGTCATGTACACTTGCCTACTTTATCTCCATAATGCTTCAAGTGCCAAGTTGCCAAATATGCAAAATCAAAAGACATGGGTGTGTGCAACATGTTGTCCATGTGAACTAGGTACAAGCTTAACAGATCAGATTGAAAGATTAAAAGGAGCGCATGCATGTCATCTGAACCAGCAAGCATTAATTACAATATTAAAGTCAGGTACAGAAGTGCCTGAAGTCTAAAGAGAGCGAAATAAAGACTGGATTAATAGGGAGAAAAAAATTGTAGTTTGGATTTTTTTAATATTCACTTAGCGACAGTTGAAATCTAAAGGAATTAATTCTGCATTTGTAATAGTTCTTTTTTTAGTGCTGGGGTGTTGACAGGCCGCAATTAACACTTGCCATGTTATTAAATGTGTGCTTGGATGCAACTTTCTGCTGTGAACTTAATTTTACCTACATATACTGGAAAAGCACACAGCTCACGATACTTGAACAGAGGGAAGGAACAAATTCGCAAAAACCAAACACAGAGCAATATATTTCGGACATTTTTTCCATTTTTGCATTTAATCATGCATTTTCCTTTTGTCTGAAAGTAACATTTCATTGGTATTTAAATACTTGTGAGTGCTATTCATTTCACATCTATTTCTACGACTATAATATCTGGTAACACGAGTAGTGCATCTGGCTGTAGGGTTGACAGACTGGGTTAACAGAAACTTTTAAAACTTTGACTGTTTTAATAATCACAAATTTTGTACCAGGGGTCCTCTGTTTTGCTGATGAAGTAGCTTTAAAACTCAATGCAAGGTATTAATTAGTTACTACATTATCACATAGCCATTGAATTTAGATTAGCTGTATCTGTGTAGGAAGGAACTGCAGTTGCTGGTTTACACTTGAGATACACAAAAAATGCAGGAGTAACTCAGCGGGTCAGGCAGCATCTCTGAAAAGAAGGAATGGGCGACATTTCGGGTCGAGACCCTTTTTCTCAGAAACGTCACCCATTCCTTCTCTCCAGAGATGCTGCCTGTCCCGCTGAGGTACTCCAGCATTTTGTGTCTATCTTAGCTGTATCTGTGTTGTCTTTAATTTTTACCTTGACTTTTTAAATAGATTTATTTATATGCAGTCGTCTGCTAATGCATCTAAAATGATTAGCAAGATCTCCATCGGTCTAGTGCAAGCATTGCAATGCGCCGGTCACAGGATAAGAAATACCACATTAGAGGGTAGACAAGAAATAAGATTTGTTTGAGCCATAGCATTGATCATTTAGCAAACATGGAAGTGCTTTGCCATGTGTATCACAATTGCTTCCACTGCACCTTTTGTGGAAAATGGCCTACTACAGCC
Source organism: Rhinoraja longicauda (assembly GCF_053455715.1). Lineage (NCBI taxonomy): Eukaryota > Metazoa > Chordata > Chondrichthyes > Rajiformes > Arhynchobatidae > Rhinoraja > Rhinoraja longicauda. The sequence goes on from NC_135954.1 coordinate 45,620,090, forward strand.
ATTTGTTAACAGACTAAGTGCAGTAATGATAAAACTAGCACTCATTAAGCAAAATGTTGCTTACCATTGATTTTAAAGGAGGCAGGACAATGTTAAGTAACCACTTCTTCAGCAAATTGGTGCATACACCATAGGAAAATATGACATGGCATGGGTCAAGGTATGAGACTGGCCATCATTTGTAGTAATTTTTACTGTTAGTATGCTTCCAGTATATAGATGTTCTATTACATTATCACAAATCTCCAGGAAAACATGTCGCATGATCTCATGTCCTTACTATGAGAATGGTTCCAATAATATGTGAATATATGTAGCAAGCATTAATAAAAAGGCTGATGCACACATCTTCAGAAAAAAGACAGTCAGTAGTTCCACATAATAATAGGGTAGATAAAGCATGTGATGCGTTTCCAGTTGCAGAAAAGACCAGAGTGATTATTACTGTAAAAGGAATTTCTTTTCTCGAGCTACACTAGGAGGGTTGCCAACTACTCTCAGTACATTACAGAAGTGCTGAACTCCAGGACTGTCATCCCCAGGAACCGGATACAGTACAGAGAATGTCACAATGACTTACAGCAATAGCAATAGCAAGAGCAATAGCACTACTTTTAATTTATTCCAATCCCTGTATCTAGATTTGAGTATAGGAGCAAGGAGGTCCTACTGCAGTTGTACAGGGCCCTGGTGAGACCACACCTGGAGTACTGTGTGCAGTTTTGATCTCCTACTTTGAGGAAGGACATTCTTGCTATTGAGGAAGTGCAACGTAGGTTCCCCTGGTTAATTCCCGGGATGGCGGGACTGACATATGATGAAAGAATGGATCAACTGGGCTAATATTCACTGGAATTTAGATGAGAGGGAATCTTATAGAAACATATAAAATCCTTAAGGGATTGAACAGGCTAGATGCAGAAAAAATGTTCCCGATGTTGGGGGAGTCCAGAACCAGGGGTCACAGTTTAAGAATAAGGGGTAGGCCATTTAGGACTGAGATGAGGAAAAATGTTTTCACCCAGAGAGTTGTGAATCTGTGGAATTCTCTGCCACAGAAGGCAGTGGAGGCCAAATCACTGGATGTATTCAAGAGAGGGTTAGATGTGGCGCTTAGGGCTAATGGAATTAAGGGATATGGGGAGAAAGCAGGAACGATGTACTGATTTTGGATGATCAGCCATGATCATATTGAATGGCAGTTCTGGCTTGAAGGGCTGAATGGCCTACTCCTGCACCTATTTTCTATGTGACACAAAGTGCTGGATTAACTCAGCGGGTCCGACAGCATCTCCGGAGAACATGGATCGGTGAGGTTTTGTGTCAAGACCCTACTTTACACGGGTCCAGCACCTGCAGTTCCATGTTTTTACATTCCATTTATCACTTGTGTTCAAGTGAAGTCTCAATGCAATTCTGTGGCGAGTTTTATCTCAACATAATCTCTGCTCAAAAATACAAAATGGTGGTGAAATGGACTATCCCAGAGTTGCTCTGGTATCTTTGTCTCTGCAAATTTGAGGTTGGCTTTTTATCAGCAAAACATTTCCAAATCCACACCAGACTGCTGCAAACATTTGCAACCCATTGGAAATGATGAAGGCACAGGTCTTGAAGTGTAGGTGATATTTCTAATACCAAGATACTTTATAAGACATAGTAGAATTAGGCTATTCAGCCCATCGAGTCTACTCCGTCATTCAATCATGGCTGATCTATCTTTCCCTCTCAACCCCATTCTCCTGCCTTTCCTTGTAACCTTTCATGCCTTTACTAATGCAGAACCTGTCAATCTCCACTTTTAAAATACTCCATGACTTAGCCTTCACCGCCGCATGGCAATGAATTCCACAGATTCACAACCCTCTGGTTAAAGAAATTCCTTTTCATCTCCATTCTGAAGTTGCCTTCTTTTTTAATAAGGCTGTGCCCCCTAATCCTAGACTCTCCCACTATTGGAAATATCCTCTCCACATCATTCTATTTCATTATTCGGTAGATTTCAATGAGATTCCCCCCCACCCCCGCCCCATCCTTCTGAACTCAAACGAGTACAGGCCCAGAGCCTTCAAATGCTCCTCATACATTAACCCAATCATCCCTGGGGTCATTCTTGTAAACCTCCTCTAGACCCTCTCCAATGCCAGCATATCCTTTCTCAGATATGGGGCCCAAACAGTTCACAATATTCCAAACGTGTCTGAACGTGCAATTATCATTGGCAATATTGAGAGTGATGGCAATGAGGGAGTACAGGTCATCTATCATAGTTTATATCGTGCTGCAAACATCTTCTGTCCAACACCAGAATGGAAGTCTTACAATAAAAAATGTCTTTTAGAAAAGAGAATTTAAAATATCAAATTAGTTCAGGATACGTAATGGCAAGATCTTCTTATATCATTGCAACACAATGCCAAGCGTATCATTAAAGTGCAACAAGTAATAAAAAGCCAGTATGCCTCTCAGGTGTAAGTAAAGAAGTCAAAGGTTCAAAGTCAGCACTTGGACAGACAAGGAAACTAAACTTCTATTGGACTTAGAAATTAAATTCTAGGGCTATTCATTACCAAACAAAGTTGACAAAATGGTCATTAAATCTAACAAACCTCAGATTAACAGAGGGCAAATTAGTGGATCAAACTACAGAAGAGATAAGTGATTTATAATTGAAAACCCGTTCCCAAAGATAGGAACCAGGTGGAACATAATGCAAGCAATGGGAAGCAAGTTTTGTGAACAATCTAATTCCATTAGTAAAAATGAATATATTAATGTTCGCATTTAAAGTAGCCAAATGCCTAGTTACTTGTGAGTAAGAGGGGGAGATTTAATAATGAGAAAATTATGTGAACTGAGGGGAATTTGCATTAAATTATACGCACAATGTTGGGTCAAGTCAGGTTATTGAACTTTCTTCCTCTGCCACCAATAAAATTTTTAAAAGGTTAATTAAAAACAATGCATAAGGAAATTAACGTTTAATAATTCTGGGATTCAGAACTGCTACAGAGACTAAATATTTGCATATGAAGGTTAAGGTGATAGTAAGACATGTTACAGGTAGGCCTGGAAAAATTAAATCCGTTCACAGGGTTAAGGATTTAGAATTTTATTATAATTGGAATTATCAAAGACCACCAAAAAGCTGGTATCAAAATGTTCTCAAGTAAAATCAAAATAGCAGATAACATGGAACCAATTAGTGGGCAAAAAGTTAACAAGGCTTCAAATTAATTCAATAAAGAAAGCGGCACAGGGAGCAAGGTGGATGACAGAATTGATTTGGCATCTTGATAGCTTCTCTAGCTGTCAATTGAAATTAAATGTTTCCAGGTTCCTTAAAAATAAGTTGTTCAGCCTTCATCAGAAAAATGTAAGGACACTGAGCTTCTCAAAAACAATATTAACCGGAAGATAAATATCAACCAATCCATTGTACTTAAAGTATTAAAGTATTCACAAGCACTATCAGTGGCTATCACAGCAAATCCAAGACAAAAAGGCTTTATCAGGGGAACAGCTGACTACAGGAACTGATCCTGAATCTAGAGAACATTGGAAAATGATCACCAATGCGTCCACAATTTCTAGAGCCACCTCCTTAAATACCCTGGGATGCAGACCGTCAGGCCCTGGGGATTTATCAGCCTTCAGTCCCATCAATAGACAATAGACAATAGACAATAAGTGCAGGACGAGGCCATTCGGCCCTTCGGCCCTTCGAGCCAGCACCACCATTCAATGTGATCATGGCTGATCATTCTCAATCAGTACCCCGTTCCTGCCTTCTCCCCATACCCCCTGACTATGCTATCCTTAAGAGCTCTATCCAGTTCTCTCTTGAATGCATTCAGATAATTGGCTTCCACTGCCTTCTGAGGCAGAGAATTCCACAGATTCACAACTCTCTGACTGAAAAGGTCTTTCCTCATCTCAGTTCTAAATGGCCTACCCCTTATTCTTAAACTGTGGCCCCTTATTCTGGACTCCCCCAACATTGGGAACATGTTTCCTGCCTCTAACGTGTCCAACCCCTTAATAATCTTATACGTTTCGATAAGATCTCCTCTCATCCTTCTAAATTCCAGTGGATACAAGCCTAGTCGCTCCAGTCTTTCAACATATGACAGTCCCGCCATTCTGGGAATTAACCTAGTAAACCTACGCTACACGCCCTCAATAGCAAGAATATCCTTCCTCAAATTTGCAGACCAAAACTGCACACAGTACTCCAGGTGCGGTCTCACTCGGGCCCTGTACAACTGCAGAAGGACCTCTTTGCTCCTATACTCAACTCCTCTTGTTATGAAGCCCAACATTCCATTGGCTTTCCTCACTGCCTGCTGTATGTACCCTGTCTACCTAACACCATTTCCTGCCAAATGTGAATTTCCTTCAGTTCCTCCGTCACCTAGGATCTCTGGCCACTCGAACATCTGGGAGATTGTTTGTATCTTCCTTAGTGAAGACAGATTCAAACTACCGGTTCAACCCACATTTGCCTTAACTATTTGTTTCCTCTTCACGTACCTAAAGAAGCTTTTACTATTCTCCTTTATATTATTGGTTAGCTTAATAATAATAATAATAATAATAATAATAATAATAATAATAATAATAATAATAATAATAATAATAATAATAATAATAATAATAATAATAATAATAATAATAATAATAATAATAATAATAATAATAATAATAATAATAATAATAATAATAATAATAATAATAATAATATTCATTTATTGTCATTGCAACGAGTACAATGAAATTAAAAAATAGCCAATCCTGACGGTGCGTACAAACATATATGCAATAAATGCAAAAACAAATAAATACAATTATATTAAGTACAAAGATTTTTTAACGGTGTTGCGTAGTGCAGAAGGTAGTGTTCAGTTCTCGTATGGCCCTGGGGTAAAAACTGTTCTTAGGTCTGTTTGTTCGGGATTTGATCGACCTGAAACGTCGACCAGAGGGCAGATGAACAAACAGACGGTGGCCGGGGTGGGATGGATCTTTTATTATTTTGCCTGCTCTACTGAGGCAGCGTAGGCTGAACAGGTGCTCCAGGGAGGGCAGTGAGCAGCCGATGATCTTCTGGGCCGTTGTGATGACCCTCTGAAGGGCCTTCCTGTCCTTTTCTGAGCAGCTGGCATACCATGTGGTTATACAGTATGCCAGCACACTCTCGATGGAGCAGCGATAGAAGGACATCATGAGCTTCTCCTGCAGGTTGGTTTTCCTGAGGATCCTCAGGAAGTGGAGTCTCTGCTGTGCCTTCTTTACTGTGGTGATGGTGTTGGTAGACCAGGTAAGATCCTCTGCGATGTGCGTACCCAGGAACCTGAAAGCGGGTACCCTTTCCACACAGACCCCATTGATGTAGAGTGGGTCGTATTCTACACTGGTTTTCCTGAAGTCAATTATAAGTTCCTTTGTTTTGGAGGAGTTCAGGACAAGATTGTTCACTGAACACCATGCTGCCAGCCTTTGGATTTCATCCCTATAGGCTGTCTCATCTCCTTCTGAGATGAGTCCAACCACAGTCGTGTCATCCGCGAACTTGATGATGGTGTTGGTGGGATGGGTGGGGGCGCAGTCGTGAGTGTAGAGGGAGTAAAGGATGGGGCTCAACACACAGCCCTGTGGTGAGCCGGTGCTCAGTGTAATGGTGGAGGAGAGGTGAGGGCCTATTTTGACGGTCTGGGGGCGGTTGGTCAGGAAGTCCTTGATCCATTGGCAGATGGTTTGGGAAAATCCAAGGTCAGAAAGTTTGGTGACCAGTCTGCTCGGGATGACCGTGTTAAAGGCACAGCTGAAGTCGAGGAAGAGCATCCTCACATAGCTCCCCTGGTGTTCAAGGTGGGTCAGTGCAGTGTGAAGAGCAGTGTCGATGGTATCCCCTGTAGACCTATTTGCTCTGTAGGCAAACTGGTGTGGGTCGAAGGTGGGTGGGAGGCTGGCTTTGATGTGCTGCAGGACCAGTCTCTCGAAGCACTTTGTGATGACCGGTGTGAGTGCTACCGGACGGTAGTCGTTAAGGCCGCTGATGACAGACTTTTTCGGCAGTGGGATGATTGTGGCGGACTTCAGGCAGGGAGGGATGGTGGATTTTAAAAGGGACAGGTTGAAGATTTTTGTGAAGACCTCAGATAATTGGTCTGCACATTCCCTCAACACTCTGCCCGTCACACCATCGGGGCCTGCAGCTTTCCTGGGATTCACTGCTCTGAGCACGCGCTTAACATCATACTCCTGCACAGTGAAGGTGTTGCTGTCAGGTGCTGGAGAGAGTGTTATGTCTGCCACTGCAGCTTTCACCTCGAAACGAGCAAAGAAACAGTTAAGTTCCTCTGCCAGCGAGGCGTCGCCGTCGGCAGTCGTGCGGTTGCTGGTCTTGTAGTTGGTGATGTGCTGGATGCCTTGCCATACCCGCCGTGGGTCATTGTTGGTAAAGTGGTCCTCAATCTTCCTCTTGTAGGACGCTTTGGCATCCTTGATGCCTCTCTTCAGGATGGTTCTAGCAGCACTGTATAGAGCTCTATCACTAGACCTAAGGCGGTGTTACGGTCCTTGAGGAGAGACCTGACATCCTTTGTCATCCAGGGCTTCTGATTGGGATACAACCGGATGCGTTTGTCGACGGTGACATTGTCAACACAGTTTTGGATGTAGCAGAGTACAGTTGATGTATACTCCTCTAAGTCCTGATCCTCAAAAATATCCCAGTTGGTCCTTTCGAAGCAATCCTGCAGCTGCGAGGAAGCTCCTTCAGGCCATGTCTTAACAGTCTTTATGGTGACTGGAGCTTTCCTCCTGAGTGGTGCGTATGCTGGAGTTAAGAATATGGACAGGTGATCTGACTGCCCCAGGTGTGGTAGTGGTGCTGACCTGAAACCCTTCTTAATATTTGAATAAACCTTGTCTAGTGTGTTTTTCCCCCTGGTAGCACATCTTATGTGTTGTTCAAGTTTCGGGAGAACTGACTTTAGGTCTGCATGATTGAAGTCCCCGGCTATGATGTGGGCTGCTTCTGGATATGTGCTCTGTTGTGAGTTTATTGCACCGAGCAGGTAGCCTAAAGCTGTGCTAGCGTTAGCATTCGGTGGGATGTAGACTGCTGTTACTATAACCCCTGTAAATTCACGGGGAAGGTAAAAAGGCCTGCATTTAACTGTTAGGAACTCCAGATCAGGAGAACAGTGGCTATCCATGATTTGGATGTTAGTGCACCAGTTGTTGTGCACGTAAATGCATAACCCCCCCCCCCCCTTGCTCTTACCGGAGTCGATGTTTCTGTCCCAACGAAATGCTGTACGCCCGGCTAGCTCAATGGCTCCATCTGGGATAAGTGGATGAAGCCATGTACCTCGTACCTCATCCTTTCTCCCCGTATTGCCTTTTTAGTTATCTTCTGTTGCTCTTTAAAAGAGTCACAATCCTCTGGCTTCCCACTCTTCTTTGCTATGTTATACTTCTTCTCTTTTATTTTTATGCTGTCCTTGACTTCCTTTGCCAGCCATGGGTGCCTTTTACTCCCCTTAGAATCATTCCTCCTCTTTGGGATGAATTGATCCTGCAACCTCTGCATTATTCCCAGGAATACCTGCCATTGCTGTTCCACCGCCTTCCCTGCTACATCCCACATCACAAAGACGCAAGGGTTTGTAGGTTAATTGGCCTCTGTAAAATATCACTAGTGTGTAGGGAATGGATGAGAAAGTGGGATAACATAGAGCTGGTGTGAACAGGTGATCGATAATTGGTGTGGAATGGTGGACCAAAGGGGCTGTATCTATGCTGTATCTCTAAAAACTAAGCAATGTATCTACAAAGAGTTCTGACCCAAAATCCAAATCACACGAGTTCTCAGGTTAATTGTACTACAGTTGACGATGGAGATTATGCTGAGGAAGGGTTCAATACAATTATACCCCAGAATTTTCCTACAGGAAAGGAGGACTGTGATCAATAAATAAGAAGGTTGGATGAATGTATAATTTGTGAATTGGGTCAAACTGCAAGACAGGGTTAGAATTGAATGCTCCATTATGACAATATCTCAAGCATTTCATCAATTCAGGGAGGGCATGAAACACTCAGTTTATATTAAGGCTCTACTTAATAAATCAAATCTGCACCTTATCATAAGCACACTTTAAATGATAGAATGTGAGTTCAAAAGCCATGCAGAAGAATATGTCATTGGGTTAATGAAACCTTGTCTCATTATACTTGAGGCTGTCTATCCGTTATAATTGCAGGAGTTAAAGGTATAATAAGAGCAAGGGAATGCTGAAAAATAACATCATTAAATATGACAGCAAACCATGTTTAAACTCAAATGCAGGGGGTGCAATCCCCTCAAGATTTTCAGTAAAGTAGTTAATGTAGTTGCAGTGGACAGAGCTATAAGATATGAAGAATGTAGAAACAAAGATCTGTGGATGCTTGTTTATACCAAAGATAGGCACAAAGTGTGGTGTATGTCACCCACCCTTTTTCTGCCTGACCCGCTGAGTTACTCTAGCACTTTGTATCTCTCTTGTGTGTATAAACCAGCATCTGCAGTTCCGTCCTACACAATGTATCTGCAATTTGGAAACTGCTAAAGTGAAGCCAATATAATTAAAGGACCTATCCCACTTAGGCGACTTTAAGGCGACTGTCACCGACAGTTCGCCGGGGTGTCGCAGGCATGATCGTGAGGAGTCTTCAAAGAATCGTAGTGGATCTCGGCGCGTCGCTGAGAAATTTTCCGGATAGAAATTTCTCGGCAACAGTTGGCTTGTCGCCAGGTATCGTAGCTCATTGCGGGCGCTGTCGCATGCTGTCCCCAGGTTTGCTAGGTTGTCACAGATGCATTTAGAAGCACGTAATATTAAATTAAGTAAAGTCATTTGAAGATACTTGTGTTTAACCAATTTATTTACCGTCAGGCCATTTGACAGGTAGATTGGAGGTGACAGTTTGACGGTCAGGTAAGCATGGGAATTTTCGCGATGTTTATGGCCATCAGCGATTACTTTTAAAGTAGGCTCCCAAAACAGTTATGCAACCCAGAAACCAGATATGCATCTCCCGTACATTTTCAAAGAATGCCCACACGCCGCTCAAAAATCCATTTAACCACGTTTAAATTAAATTTCTTAATACTGCTATTAGTAAACTGGAAGTCAATCCAGTTTATGCCTTGTTACCGTGAAGCTTGGTTTTCAAGTAACCCGGACAAGATGTTATATTTCAAAACTCTCAAGTAATTACAGACTTGTCAGTGATTTCAGCGAAAATTAGGACGCCGAAGAAGCATTGATAAGCGTGGGAACTTCGCGATGTTTCCGAAGACGGTATAATCTCTGAGCCAGGGGCATTGTCGTGGTCATTGTTGTCGAATAAAAGAAAATTTTGGCGATCTGCTACGACTTTGACAGTCGTCGGCAGTCGCCTAAACAATCGCCTGTGGGACAGGCCTTTTACTGAATGTTTTAAAACCCTTTATGATCCCTGGATAATACTGCTACCTTATACTTATTGAGACCTCAAATTATTTTAAGCAGACTTGAGGGAATTACTCAAGGGCGATTTAAGATATTTTATACCTTAATAATATCCCCATTGGCATTTTGTACACTAAAAGTAAGGATGAAGGCTTTGACCTCCTGTGAATTCAAATGCAAATTCCTGCTCAATTATTACACAGATGACGACAGAAAAAAATTCCACACATCTAATTGCAATATCATCATTCTGTTTTTCCAGCTAGGGTATGGAACAGGGCAATGAAAGGTTAAAGAACCTCAGAGAACATGAAAAGAAGTTAATAAAATTCATGAAGAAAATCCAAATCACACGAGTTCTCAGGTTAATTGAACTACAGTTGACGATGGAGATTATGCTGAGGAAGGGTTCAATACAATTATACCCCAGAATTTTCCTACAGGAAAGGAGGACTGTGATCAATAAATAAGAAGGTTGGATGAATGTATAATTTGTGAATTGGGTCAAACTGCAAGACAGGGTTAGAATTGAATGCTCCATTATGACAATATCTCAAGCATTTCATCAATTCAGGGAGGGCATGAAACACTCAGTTTATATTAAGGATCTCCTTAATAAATCAAATCTGCACCCTATCATAAGCACACTTTAAATGATAGAATGTGAGTTCAAAAACCATGCAGAAGAATATGTCATTGGGTTAATGAAACCTTGTCTCATTATACGAGGCTATCTGTCCGTTATAATTGCAGGAGTTAAAGGTATAATAAGAGCAAGGGAATGCTGAAAAATAACATCATTAAATATGACAGCAAACCATGTTTAAACTCAAGTGCAGGGGGTGCAATCCCTACACCATTTTCAGTAAAGTAGTTAATGTAGTTGCAGTGGACAGAGCTATAAGATATGAAGAATGTAGAAACAAAGAACTGTGGATGCTTGTTTATACCAAAGATAGGCACAAAGTGCTGGTGAAACTCAGTGGGTCAGGCAGCATCCTGGACAATAGACAATAGACAATAGACAATAGGTGCAGGAGGAGGCCATTCAGCCCTTCGAGCCAGCACCGCCATTCAATGCGATCATGGCTGATCACTCTCAATCAGTACCCCGTTCCTGCCTTCTCCCCATACCCCCTCACTCCGCTATCCTTAAGAGCTCTATCCAGCTCTCTCTTGAAAGCATCCAACGAACTGGCCCCCACTGCCTTCTGAGGCAGAGAATTCCACACCTTCACCACTCTCTGGAGAAAAAGGATGGGTGACGTTTTGAGTCGGGATCCTTCTACAGACTGAAAGTAGGGGGAATGCAGAGAGTGAAGTGCTGGAGGCAAGAAAAGACCAGGACCAATCAAGTCAAGTCAAGTCAAGTCAAATTTATTTGTCACATACACATACTCGATGTGCAGTGAAATGAAAGTGGCAATGCCTGCGGGTTGTGCACAAAAATAATTACAGTTACAGCATATAAATAAAGTTAATAAGTTACTAAACATAGCACAAAAAGTGTCGACAAAAATTTAGTCTCTGGGGTTATCAAAGTTGACAGTCCTGATGGCCTGTGGGAAGAAGCTCCGTCTCATCCTCTCCGTTTTCACAGCGTGACAGCGGAGGCGTTTGCCTGACCGTAGCATCTGGAACAGTCCGTTACTGGGGTGGCAGGGGTCCCTCATGATCTTGCTTGCTCTGGATCTGCACCTCCTGATGTATAGGTCCTGCAGGGGGACGAGTGTAGTTCCCATGGTGCGTTCTGCCGAACGCACTACTCTCTGCAGGGCCATCCTGTCCTGGGCAGCCACAATTGACCTCAGGCAGGGCGGTGCACTGGTAGACATTGTTTCCCTCCTGAGATCACGCCTTCCCTAGCCAACAATCAGCTACCCAACTCTCAGTCTAAAATAGGATCCCAACCCGAAATATCACCCGTCCTTTTTCTCCAGAGATGTTGCCTGGCCCGTTGAGTTATGCCAGGACTTTGTGTCTATATAACATACAAGGACAGCTCAGATTTTCTCAAAAGAAAAGCTTTAATATAAACTGAATGTTTATATTGCCGACGACACAGCCGTTTTGGTTGAGCCACAAACAATAATGAGGCAGAGTAAAGGAAGGAGATAGAGAACTTAGACAGGACAATAACCTCTCCCCTCAATGTCAGCAAGACGAAGGAGCTAGCTATTGACTTCAGGAAGCATGGTGGAGTGCATACCTCAATCAGCATCAATGGTTCAGAAGTGGAAATGGTTGAGAGCTTCAAGTTCTTTGGCATCAATATTATCAATAATCAACCACATTGATGTGACAGCCAAGAAGTCACATAACGCCTCTACTTCCTGAGGAGACTTAGGAAATTTGGCCTGTCTTCAGTGCACTTACACACTTCTGCACAAAATGCTGGAGTAACTCAGCAGGTCAGGCAGCATCTCGGGAGAGAAGGAATGGGTGACGTTTCGGGTCGAGACCCTTCTTCAGTCTGAAGAAGGGTCTCGACCCGAAACGTCACCCATTCCTTCTCTCCCGAGATGCTGCCTGACCTGCTGAGTTACTCCAGCATTTTGTGAATAAAAACCTTCGATTTGTACCAGCATCGGCAGTTATCTTCTTACACACTTCTGCAGATGCACTGCAGAAAGCGCACTGTCGGTTTGCACCACGGCTTGGTTTGGGAACACCTCTGCCCAAAACTGCAAAAAATTGCAGAGTTGTAGATGTAGCCCAATCCATAAACGAGGCCAGAATTGCTACCTAGTACTCCATCTACGCTTCATGCTGCCTGAGGAAAGCAGCCAGCATAATCAAAGACTTCCTTCTTCTCCCTGCTCCCATTCAGCAGAAGGTACAGACGCTTGAATCTGTGCACCACCAGAATCAGGACAGAGACTTCCCCTCAAGTTCCCCTCTGTGATCAGGATTCTGAATGGTCCTTCCATAAACTAGGATGTTGTGCAATTGATCTCTCTGCCACTGAGAACATTGGACTTTGTCTGTGGAACGAATGCTCTACAATGCTGAGAGCTAAATTCTGAACTCTGCAACTTTCCCTTTGCTCTACCAATTGTACTTGAGTTTGACTTGATTGTATTGAGGTATGGTATATCTGATCTGTTACCATAGCATGCAAAACATAGCTTTTCACTGTACTTCAGTACACGTGACAATATTAAACCTAAACCTAAACATGACTTGTCAAAGAATGTAAGTACAGTGAATTAGAAATATAAAGATGTTCGAAGTGGTGCTCAAGTGAAGTGCAGCACAGTGGCACAGTGGTAGAGTTGCTGCCTTACAATAGACAATAGACAATAGACAATAGGTGCAGGAGGAGGCCATTGGGCCCTTCGAGCCAGCACCGCCATTCAATGTGATCATGGCTGATCATTCTCAATCAGTACCCCGTTCCTGCCTTCTCCCCATACTCCCTGACTCCACTATCCTTAAGAGCTCTATCTAGCTCTCTCTTGAATGCATTCAGAGAATTGGCCTCCACTGCCTTCTGAGGCAGAGAATTCCACAGATTCACAACTCTCTGACTGAAAAAGTTTTTCCTCATCTCAGTTCTAAATGCCCTACCCCTTATTCTTAAATTGTGGCCCCTTGTTCTGGACTCCCCCAACATTGGGAACATGTTTCCTGCCTCTAACGTGTCCAACCCCTTAATAATCGTATACGTTTCGATAAGATCTCCTCTCATCCTTCTAAATTCCAGTGTATACAAGCCTAGTCGCTCCAGTCTTTCAACATATGATAGTCCCGCCATTCTGGGAATTAACCTAGTAAGCCTATGCTGCACGCCCTCAATAGCAAGAATATCCTTTCTCAAATTTGGAGACCAAAACTGCACACAGTACTCCAGGTGCGGTCTCACTAGGGCCCTGTACAACTGCAGAAGGACCTCTTTGCTCCTACAACTCCAGAGGCCCGTGTTCAATCTTGACAATGGGTGCTATCTGTTTGTATGTTCTCCCTTGACCGCATGGGTTTTCTCCGGGTGCTTCCACATTCCAAAGACGTACAGGTTTGTAGGTTAATTGGCTTCTGTAAATTGTCCCGAGTGTGTAGGATAGAACTAGGGTGATTATTAGTCGGCTAAAGGCCCTGTTTACGCACTGTACATCTAAAACTAAGTGGCTGAAGTTAAAGCTTATGAGATTTCTTGACATTATGCAGTTCAAATCTTTTATAACTCAGATCTTGTGCTGGCTTCGTTTCTCAGATTCTGTATACTCCTTGTTTTTCTGCTTGATTAATATTTACAGTTTTTATGTTACTTTTATTTCACATGTTATTTTATTTATAGATGGTTTGTTAATTCTGCTATTTGGCACTATTGAGATGTGTTCATAAGGACAGTTCACATAAAGGTCTCTCTTTCCATAGTTGTGGGTGAACAGAATTGTTTTATTCACAAAATGCTGGAGTAACTTAGCAGGTCAGGGAGCATCTCGGGAGAGAAGGAATGGGTGACGTTTCGGGTCGAGACCCTTTTTGTTTGACAGTTATTTGCACATTTTTCATCCATGTTCTTTACATTTTGCTAAGTTGAGTCACAGTAAAATTCAGACCTGGACTTTCCAGTAATTATGTAATTGGAGATGGACACAAAGTGCTGGAGTAACTCAGCGGATCAGCCAGCATCTCTGAAGAAATGGAATAGGTGGTGTTTCGGGTCAGGACTCTGCTTCAGTCTCGACTCAAAACGTCACCTGCTCCTTTTCTCCAGAGATGCTGCCTGACCTATTGAGTTAATCCAGCATTTTGTGTCTATCTTCGGTGTAAACCAGCATCTGCAGTTCCTACCTACAAATGATGCAATTGGTATCATTACTAAATCCTACGGAAAATTCAGGGAAAATTTCTTTATATAGAAATTGACTCAAATGCGCAGTTCTGTACCTTTAAAATTTAAGGTGATTATTATTTAAGGAGTGGTTGTAAAGGATGTGATGACAGAATTCATCAACAAGGATATTCATCCAGAGCACTGACACTGAATGGAAGCTGATGGCTTGTAAATTCATGCTTTCGGGCAGAGGGCAGAACATGTCTCTGCTTGAAGAGGCCTCCAGGGCAGTGAATTAGTCCAACACATCTACCGTGTTGCCCACTGACACATTCTTCTGCATGAGTTTGAACTTGCATTCTACCACTTAAAAGTGTGCTTTTGTTAGGTTGCAGATTTGATTTATTAAGGAGAGTTTTGATGTAAAATGAGTGTTTAATATCCTCTCTGAATTGTGTCCAAAATTAAAGTGAAAACTGAACATATTGCATTTTTCTGTGCTGGTGCAAAGCGGGAGAGATTTCAATGAAGCACAATCTGTTCTTCTAAGCTGCACTGTACAGTTCCATTTGGCAAGGCATTTTAACAGTACTGAGCTCAGGTCAAATCACGCTGGGACACTGGCAGCTGAATGCCATTGAAGCATTGTTGCTCAGTCCTTACTTTTCTTGCTGTTGTCACCTTCATAACAGCACATGAAGCCTCAACATGGAGCCATCAATTGGACTTGACCTTTGCAGAAAAGACATGTCTTGAATGCAGAGCACACCTAGAATTTGGTTCACAACCTTCAGATTCAGCAATACATTCTGACGATGAAGAGGCATTCAGCAGCTTAGCCATAAAACTGAATCTATTTAAAACTCCTCAAAAGGTTGTCCAACTTCAAACACAGCCCAAAAATCTGTAACTATATCTAACAGGCATGCACCATCTCCTTTTGCTACCTTTACTGCTATTTTGCCTCCCTATTTATTAATACTGTGTGGCGAGTCTGGAAGCGGATGGGTGTTGCAGACAGAGTTTATTGCATGGGCAAAACTCCGTGACAATCGCAACACACAAAACTGTAGACAACCAACAAAACGTCTTACCTAGACGGAGTTCAACACTAGACTGCTTGTCCCTCCCCCGCTGGCACACCTGGTGACATCGCTAGCCAATCCGAGGGTTCGAACTCTCCCAGCCAATCCCTATGTCCCTATGTCCCTACATGACCCCCCCCCCCCAGAACCCTCGGTACGGTACCTTACGGGCACCCGGACCGCCCGACCTGAACGAGTACGGAGAGGGGAGGCCGGTACCCCCGGGGACGAGGGAGGCGGGGAGGGCCCTGCAGGTGGAGGTGATGGGGGCGCAGCTGGAGGGGGAGGCAGGGAGGGCCCTGCAGGTGGAGGCGATGGGGGCGCAGCTGGAGGGGGCAGAGGAAACACGACCGGGGGCAACGGAGGCCCGAGCGGTGGGAGAAGAGACGCAGCAGGGAAACCAGGTGGACCGGCCAGAGGGCGGCCCCGGCGAGGAGGTTGACCCACCAGAACGGGATGGTCCTGGTCTAAGTGGGCCGGTTTAAGCCGGGAGACGGAGACAAGCTCCTGTCGGGTGCCCACTTGCAGAGTGAAGGTGACCGTCCCCCTTTTCAGCACCTGGAACGGGCCCTGGTAGACCGGCTGCAGAGGGGGGCGATGGGAATCCTGCCGGAGGAAAACGAACTCGCAGTCGTGCAAGTCCGCCGGTACGTGCGAGGCGGTACTCCCGTGACGGGAGGCTGGGACTGGGGCCAGGGAACCTACCCGAGCCCGGAGAGAAGCCAAAACTGACGGGACGGAAGACGGCAGGGCGGAGGATGAAGGAAAAATGTCGCCCGGCACCCGCAGGGGCGAGCCATAGACGAGTTCCACCGAGGAAGTACCCAGATCGGACTTAGGGGCCGTGCGAATGCCGAGGAGGACCCAAGGCAGCTGGTCGGCCCAGTCAGGGCCGGTCAGGCGGGCACAGAGGGACGCCTTCAGCTGTCGGTGGAAGCGTTCTACCATCCCGTTAGCTTGGGGATGATAGGCGGTAGTCTGCTGCAAGCGGGACCCATACAGCTGCGCAAGCGCGACCCACAGGGACGAGGTGAACTGGGCGCCCCGGTCGGTAGTGATGATGGCCGGGAGGCCGAAACGGGCAACCCAATGTAACGCCAGGGCCCGTGCACAGGAGGCCGCCGAGGTGTCCAACAACAGAAAAGCCTCGGGCCAACGAGTAAAACGGTCG
Source organism: Rhinoraja longicauda (assembly GCF_053455715.1). Classification (NCBI taxonomy): domain Eukaryota; kingdom Metazoa; phylum Chordata; class Chondrichthyes; order Rajiformes; family Arhynchobatidae; genus Rhinoraja; species Rhinoraja longicauda. Next base: position 45,636,632 of record NC_135954.1, read on the forward strand.
ACCACCATCAGGAGATGAGTGTAGCCCCTAGAGTAGGGCAATGGACCAACCAAATCCACGTGAATGTGGAAAAAATGGACGGGCGGAACCACGAAATTCTGGCACGGAGGCTGGACGTGGCGGTGGACCTTGGAGGTCTGGCACGGGACACAGGCGCGGGCCCAGGCGGCCACCTGCTTCCGCAGGCCGTGCCAGACAAATCGGGCGGCCACCGTAGCCGAGGTTGCCCGAATGGACGGGTGTGCTAGGCTGTGAATGGCCTCAAAAACCTTACGCCGCAGGGCGGTCGGCACAACCGGGCGGGGGCGGGGAAGGGAAACGTCACACCAAAGTGTGGTACCTGTGGGGCCGCACGCTACCTGGGCCAACCGCAACCCTGAGGCGGTGAAGGCGTACGCTGAGGCAATATCTTCCAGGCGCTGAGCCTCCGCTAGCTCCTGAAAATCCACCTCGCCCCCTACCGCAGGAACAGAGGAACTGGCCGGCCGGGACAGGGCGTCAGCAATGGCGTTGAGCCTACCCGCGATGTGGCGAACATCTGTGGTGAACTCCGAAATGAGGGTGAGGTGCCGTTGCTGGCGGGCCTACCACGGATCAGAAACCTTAGAAAAAGCAAACGTGAGGGGTTTGTGATCCGTGTAGGCGACAAAAGAGCGGCCGTCCAAAAAATAACGGAAATGGCGAACAGCTAAATAAAGGGCCAGGAGCTCCCTGTCGAAAGCACTGTAGTTCAGCTCAGGTCGAGTAAGCTGCCGGCTGAAAAATGCCAGAGGCTGCCAGTGATCATTGACCTGTTGCTCTAAGACCCCCCCCCCCCCCCCCCCCCCACCGCCACGGCTGAGGCGTCCACCGTCAGGGCCATGGGGGCAGAGGAGCGGGGGTGCACGAGCATGGTGGCGTTGGCGAGGGCCAGCTTGACCGCATCAAAGGCCGCCCCGGCAGCTGTGGACCAGACCAACTCAGCGGGATTACCCGCGAGGCATTGAAAAAGGGGGCGCATGATCCGAGCTGCCGCAGGCACGAACCGGTGATAAAAATTCACCATGCCCACGAATTCTTGCAAGCCCTTGATGGTGGTAGGGCTGGGAAAAGAGCGGACGGCATCCACCTTAGCGGGCAAGGGAGTGGCACCGGCTGGTGTGACCCGGTGACCCAGGAAATCCACCGAGGACAGGCCGAACTGGCATTTGGACGGGTGGAGGATCAGGCCGTGGTCTTGCTGCCTCTGGAACACAGTGTGAAGTTGGACCAGGTGCTCTGGGACCAAACGACTAGCAACCAGGATGTCGTCGAGATAAATAAACACAAAAGACAATCCGCGACCCACATGATCCATGAGACGTTGGAATGCCTGAGCCGCATTTTTGAGACCGAACGGCATGCGTAACCACTCAAATAAACCAAACGGAGTAATCGTAGCCGTCTTGGGAATGTCCGGTGCGTGGACGGGGATCTGATGATATCCCCGCACCAAATCGATATTCGAGAACACCGTAGCGCCCTCGAGGCTGGCTGAGAAGTCCTGTATGTGAAGGATCGGATAGCGGTCAGGCCAGGTGGCAGCGTTAAGACGCCAGTAATCCCCGCATGGTCTCCACCCCCCAGATGCTTTGGAGACCATATGCAAGGGGGAGGCCCACGGGCTGTCTGAAGGACGAACAATCCCCAGCCGTTCCAAATTCAGGAACTAGACCAGCTAGTCGGGAGGCAGGCGCCGAGCCCGGGCGAATACAGGCGGCCCCTCGGTAGGGATGAAGTGGATGACACCGTGCTTAGCGGAAGGTGCATCGAACCGCTGGATGAGGAGCTCCGGGAAGTCGGCGAGGTCCGCAGCGAACTGATCTGGGAGCCGCGGTGATGGCCCGGATCGACGGGCAGGGTGGGGTGGCAGGTGGAGGAGTAGCAGGCTCCATACTGCTAGCCGAGGGTTGCAGGCCCTTCCCGCGGACGTCTGCGACAAACGAAAAAGCCCAGAGGAAATCCACGCCCAGGATGGCCTGGCCCACGTCGGCAACGATGAAATCCCAATGGTAGGTCTCGGACCCGAAGGACAGGGACATGGCCCTCTTGCCGTAGGTGCGGATGGGACTGCCGTTGACCGCGATGAGGGACGGACCTTTCCTACCTGCTCGAACTTCGCAGCCATAGGGAGGCACGATGCTAACGACCGCTCCCGCATCGACCAGGAAAACGGTGCCGGTACCTCGATCCGTGACGTAGAGGCGGCGATTGCGGCCGATCGAGACTGCCTCTATATTCGATCGGCCGAGGCATTTCCCGGAAAGGTACACGGGGCTCTGCAATTTCAGGCTTCACCGCCCCACCGCTTGTGGAAAAAACACCAGCCGCGCCTGTGCGGCTCTGTTGCGTGGGCCTGCTGCAAAATGGCGGGCGCTGCAGCTCCGTCTTGGCGGGCTTTCTGTAAAATGGCGGCCGATGCGCCGCCATCTTGGCCGCGCGGCCGTTCGCTCCCAGGCCTTGAAACCCGATTTACCGAGTCGTCTCCCGTCGAGTCCTCCGTTACGAGCGCGTCGGCCTTCTCCATGAACGCCACCGGGTCTTCGAAAGAGACGTCCGCCAAAACTAACCTGACGTCCCGGGGCAATTTTTCCTGGAATGCCGCTTCAAACATCATGCAAGGTTGGTGGTCGCCGATCAAGGTTAGCATTTCGGTCATCAGGACCGACGGTAGCCGATCCCCTAGCTCCAGTAAATGCAGGAGCTTCAGGGCCCGCTGGTTTTGGCTAAAACCAAAAGTCCTCAGCAGGAGCTTCTTGAGCCCCTCGTATTTCTCGGTTTGGGGGGGGGCTGGTCAGGTACCGTCCCACCCGCGCGGCCACCTCGGGCTGTAGGCAGCTTACCAAGTGGTGGAACTTCTCTTGGTCCTCCGAGACTTTCTTAAGGTGGAACTGGGACTCTGCCTGCACGAACCACAGGTGCGGTTGATGGGCCCAGAACGGGGGCAGGTGAACGCCGCCCGCGTTCGGCTGCCCACTGCTCGCTCCTTCCTGCGACATGTTCTTGTGATCGTTGATCACGTCGGGGTCACCAATGTGGCGAGTCTGGAAGCGGATGGGTGTTGCAGACAGAGTTTATTGCATGGGCAAAACTCCGTGACAATCGCAACACACAAAACTGTAGACAACCAACAAAACGTCTTACCTAGACGGAGTTCAACACTAGACTGCTTGTCCCTCCCCCGCTGGCACACCTGGTGACATCGCTAGCCAATCCGAGGGTTCGAACTCTCCCAGCCAATCCCTATGTCCCTATGTCCCTACAACTGCATTCATTTATTCCTATGAGTTTTAGTCTGTATAATGAAAACATATCAGTCTGTTTCAGTTTCATTGAAATCAGCTGCTGGCATGTTCCTTATTATATTCCCTTTTTAAGTGTCCTTCAGCAATCATTGATTAAAGATATACTTTTATTCCACACATCTCACAATCTCTTTCTTTCTCAGCATCTTCATTTTACATTCACATCCCTTCCAAAGCTGTCAGCTTTGTGAGGATTGTTTAATGGTTTTGCTTATGTTCCAGGTTGGCATGAATGATTTTTAACACTTGGGGGTGCTACAGATCACTAAAAGTTATGTAATATTTTAGCTCCAGGAGTCGATGTTTGGATAGTAATGGAAAGTAAACGTATTGTCAACAGCTTGACTAAAAATCAAAGTGATGTACTAATAAATAGAACAGAATTATTTTAAACTGTGAATAATTATCAACAACTGTTATAATTTCTCAGATTCAGATCTGAGTGGAGTTTCAGACAAGTCCTAAAGACTGTGCTACGAAAATACTATCAGCACGTCTCCTGTCCAACAAAAGGTCCGAACACCCCTGACCACAGCTACACAACCAGCAAAGGCACCTACCATTCCATCCCCTAACCACACTTTGGTAAATCTGATCACTTGGCTGTGCTTCTATTCCATGCTTACAAGCAGAAACTGAAATGGGAGGATCCGGTATCAAAAGTCATGCAGTGCTGGTCTGAGGACACAGATGATCTCCTTCACGACTGCTTTGAGTCAATGGACTGATCCATAGAGAGTCATGGAGTCATGGAGTAATACAATGTGGAAACAGGCCCTTCGGCCCAACTTGCCCACACCGGCCAACATGTCCCAGCTACACTAGTTGTAGCTGCGCTTGCACTTGGTCCATGTCCCTCCAAACCTGTCATATCCATGTACCTGTCTAACTGCTTCTTAAATGTTGGGATAGTCCCAGCCTCAACTATCTCCTCTGGCAGCTCATCCCATACACCCACCCACCACCACCCAGACACCCACCACCCATATAAAAGGACTCTGTAACTAACCTAGATGAATATGCCTTAATGACCACCATCCGGTGGCTCTGACATCCACCAGCAGGAGGTGCTTCGACAGACTGGTCATGACGCACGTTAACACCAGCCTCCCAAACAGCCTTGATCTAAAGAAGGGTCTGAAGAAGGGTCTCGACCCGAAATGTCACCCATTCCTTCTCTCCTGAGATGCTGCCTGACCTGCTGAGTTACTCCAGCATTTTGTGAATAAACAGCCTTGATCTACTGTAGTTTGCCTACCTTTGCACCAGATCGCAGCAGATGATATCTCCCTGCCCTAAACTCATCTTTGGAATAGCAAGACAACGGCAATACCTACGCCAGACTCCTATTAATCAATTATAGCTTCTCATTCTACACCATATTCCTATCCAAACTAACCTCCAAACTCCTGGAAATAAGGGTCAGGACCCTCCTCTGCCACTGGATCTTGGACTTTTTGACCCACAGACCATAATCAAGGATGATAGACGACAACACCTACTCCACAATAATTCTCAACATCAGTGCACCAGAAAAATGTGTTCTCAGTACCTTACTATACCCTCTACATAACGTGGCTGTGCAGCCATGTTCAGCTCAAACTCCATCTACAAGTTTATACAATCTGTGGTGGGCCAGATCACGAACAATAATAAGACAGAGTATAGGAAGGGAATCGACCATTGTAATATGGTGTCACGACATAAACCAGCAAGAAGAATGATATTTGGACAGGTACATGGATAGAATAGGTTTAGAGGGTTATGGGCCAAGCGCGGGCAAGGTGGACCAGTATAGATGGAGCATGTTGTTGGGTGTGGGCAAGTTGGGCCGAAGGACCTGTTTCCACGTTGTATGACTCTGAGGAGCTAATTATCAACTTCAAGAAGTGTGGTGGAGAACTTGTTAATTGTTACACCATTAATGGTGCTGAAGTGGAAATTGTTGAGAGCTTCAATTTTCTTGGAGTCAATATTACCAATAATAAGGCGTGGATTAACCTCCATTGAAGCAACAATCAAGAAGGCACATAAAAGTCTCTACTTTCTCAGGAGACTTAGGAAATTCAGCGTGTCTCCTGCGACTGTCACAAACATCGACAGAAGCACCCTACAAACCATAATGTTGGGTTGCATCGCAGTTTCATTTGGGAGCAACCAAGAAATTGTAGAGCTGTTGATGCAGCCCAGACCATCACACAGACTGGACTCCCCACCATTGACTTCATCTACACTTCACGATGCCAGGGGAAAGCAGCCAATATAATCAAAGGCCTCTGCTCACTTCCATTGGGAAGAAGATACAGAAGCTTGAAAGCATGCACCACCAGACTCAGAAACAGCTTCTTCATCTCTGATATCAGGCTTCAAAATTGTATTTTCATAAGATGGGGTACAGTCCGATTCCCTTTCACCCCATTGCACACAGTGGACTATGTCTCTGGAACTGTTGTGCTACAATGCTGAGAACTACTCTCTGTATCTTTCCCTTCACTTTATCTATTGTTCTTGAGTTTGGCATGATTGTATTTATGTCTAGTACTGTCTAACGTCTCAACTTCTCCACTCCCCTGACTTACTCTAACCTCTCCCCCCTTGAACGTACAGCTCTCCGCTCACTCTGCAGCAACACCGACTTGATAATCAAACCTGCCAACAAGGGAGGCGCCGTGGTGGTCTGGCGCGCTGACCTCTACCGGGCTGAGGCCAAGCGACAACTTTCAGACACCTCCTCCTACTTATCCTTGGCCATGACCCCACAGATGAACACCAGACCCTAATATCACGCGCCATTTCTGCTTTTATTACTTCTGGCTCTCTGCCTTCTAAAGCCTCCAGCCTTCTTGTTCCCCAGCCCCGCACGGCCCGATTTTATCTTCTCCCTAAAATCCACAAGCAGAACTGGCCTGGCAGACCCATTGTTTCTGCCTGTTCATGTCCCACCGAATCATCTACTATATCCGCTGTTCCAGGTGTCAACTTCTCTACATCGGCAACACCAAATGCAGGCTCGGCGATCGTTTCGCTGAACACCTCCGCTCAGTCCATCTTAACCAACCTGATTTTCCATCCATTCCCAATCTGACCTTTCTGTCCTGGGCCTCCTCCATTGCCAGAGTAGGGCCCAGCGTGGATTGGAGGAACAGCACCTCATATTTCGCTTGGGTTGTTTACACCCCAGTGGTGTCAACATTAACTTCTCTAACTTCAGATAGTCCCTGCTTTCCCTCTCTATCCCCTCCCCCTTCCCAGTTCTCCCACCAGTCTTCCTGTCTCCTACTACATCCTATCTTTGTCCCGCCCCATCCCTTGACATCAGTCTGCTGCCTGACCCGCTGAGTTACTCCAGCGTTTTATATCTACTACAAACCTACTGACTCCCATAGCTATCTAGAGTGCACTTCTTCCCACCCTACTTCTCCCTCCTGTAAAGGCTCTATCCCCTACTCCCAATTCCTCCGTCTACGCCGTATCTGCCCCCAGGATGAGGTTTTCCATACTAGATCATCGGAGAAGTCCTCATTCTTTAGGAAACGGGGGTTCCCCTCTTCCATTGTAGATGAGGCTCTCACTAGGGTCTCCTCAATATCCCGTAGCTCCGCTCTTGCTCCCCCTCCCGCCATTTGCAACAAGAACAGTGTCCCCCTTGTCCTCACCTTCCACCCCATCAGCCGTCGCATACAGCATATAATCCTCCAACACTTTCGCCACCTCCAACGGGATCCCATTACATGCCACATCTTCTCATCTCCATCCCTTTCTGCTTTCTGCAGAGACCGTTCCCTCCGCAACTCCCTGGTCAACTCGTCCCTTCCCACCCAAACCAACCTCTCCCCAGGTACATTCCCTTGCAACCGCAGGAGATGTAACACCCCCTGGGCTCCATCCAAGGACCCTGACAATCTTTTCAAATGAGGCCGAGGTTCACTTGCACCTCCTCCAACCTCGTCTACTATATCCGATGTTCCAGGTGTTAACTTCTGTACATCGGTGAGACCAAGCGCAGGCTCGGCGATCGTTTCGCTGAACACCTCCGCTAAGTTAGCCTCAACCTACTTGATCTCCTAGTTGCTCAGCACTTTAACTCCTCCTCCCATTCCCAATCCCAATCTGACCTTTCTGTCCTGGGCCTCCTCCATTGTCAGAGTGAGGCCCAGCGCAAATTGAAGGAACAGCATCTCATATTTTGCTTGGATAGCTTACACCCCAGCAGTATGAACATTGACTTCTCTAACTTCAAGTTGCCCTTGCTTTCCCTCTGTCTCCATCCCCTCCCCTTCCCAGTTCTCCCACCAGTCTTACTGTCTCCGACTACATTCTATCCCTGTCCCGCCCACTCCCCTGACATCAGTCTGCAGAAGGGTCTCGACCCAAAACGTCATCCATTCCTTCTCTCCAGAGATACTGCCTGTCCCACTGAGTTACTCCAGCATTTTGTGTCTACCTCCGTATTATCCGACTTGTTTGGATAGCTTGCAAAACAAAGCTTTTCACTGAACCTCGGTGAACATGACAATAATAAACATAAACATTACAGTAACAGTCCAGTCCAGAAGGTTAGATCACATAAATATAAGGTGACCTAGCTAATTCGATTTAAAATTGTCTTGGTGGGAGGAGTCAAAGTCATACAGTCATAGAGTCTTCCAGCATGGAAACAGCCCCTTCAGTCCAATTTACCCACACTGACCATCATGTCCCATCTACACTAGTCCCACCTGCTTGCATTTGGCCCATATCCCTCTAAAAATGCCCTATTCATGTACCTGTCTAAATGTTTCTTAAACGTTGCGATAGTACCTGCCTCAACTACCTCCTCCAGCATCTCATTCCACACCCACCATGCTTTGCGTGAAAAAGTTACCCCTCAGGTTCCTATTAAATGTTCCCCTCCTCATCTTAAACCTATGTCCTCTGGTTCTCGAAGGATATTTGAGGAGGGGTTGTTTTGCTGATTGATGGCCAATGACCAGTGGAGTGCTGCAGGGGTGGGTGCTGGGTCCACTGTTAGTTGTTATCTATATTAACAATTTGGATGACACTGCCATAAACACTGTTACTAAATTTGCAGGTGGCGCCAAAATTGATGTTATAGTGGACAGGGAAAAATGTCTCTAATTTCACAACAGGATCTAGATCAGTTGGGAATATGGGCCAAAGAATGGCGAATAATATTTAACTCTGTCACTTGTGAGAATTTGTACATTGGTATGTCAAACCAAGACAGAATTACATAGTAAATGGTAGAGCCCTGGAGAGTATTGTGGTGATCTGGAAGTACAGGCGCATGGTCCCCTAATAGTGATGCATCAGGTGGGCAGATTGGTGACAAAGGCATTTGGCACACTTGTCTTCTTTAGGAAGGATATTAAATACAAGAGTACATGCTACCTGACCCCTTGAGTTACTCCAGCACTTTGTGCTTTGTATGAGATTCCAGCCTTTGCAGTTCCTTGTATCTCTGGCTGTACAAGTCATTGGTGAGACCACACTTGAAGTACTGTGTGCAGTTCTGGTTGCCCAGCGACAGGAAAGATGTCATTAAGTTGGAAAGGGTGCAGAAGACATTCACCAGGATGTTACCTGGACATGTGGGCTTGAGTTATGTGGAGAAGTTGGATTAGCAGTGCCTTTTTTATTTTGAGAGTAGGAGACTGAAGGGTGACCTTATTGATGTGTACAAGATCATGAGGGCTAAGGATAAAGTGAACGCTCAATCTTTTTCCCAGGGTAGAGGATTCTAACACCAGATGGCATAGGCTTAAGTGAGATGGGAGAGATATATGAGGTACCTTGATGCCATTTTTGTTCATGCAGTGGGTTGATCATATCTGGAATAAACTGCCAGAGTAAACTCCAGAAGCGGGTACAATTAGGACTTACAATGAGATATTTGGACAGATATATCAATAGAAAAGGTTTAGAGGGATTTGGGACAAATGCAAGCAAATGGGACAAGCCCAGAATGGCAACTTGGTCGGCATAGAGAAATTAGGCCAAAGGCCTTTCTTCCATTCTCCATAACATTATGAATATATGTAGATGAATCTTCTCTTACAAAAATGCTTAACACGATATTTGATGAATGTCCTATTGTTATAATTAAAGAAATATTTTAAATTGAGTGCTTTGCTATATTATTCATGATTTACATAACTGATTATAATTATTCTATAATAATCATAATTTCATTCAATTGGCAATTACTTCACATTTATGTTTTAAATTATCGTCTCATCTTTTATATATTGCTGGGTATTATAATAATTGTACTAAATATATATTCCTCATAACTAAATTGGAGGAAACATCAATTAATTCACTGTTATTGAATGGCAAAGATCACTGGGCTGATTCCCCAGCCGATGAGAAAATCAGTCACAATTCTGGCATTAGGTTGAATAGCCTTCCATCTTCATAGTTGGCAGGATTACTTATTGATATAATTTAAGTTTCTTTCCTTTGCTTTCACCAGGAGAGATTTTGCAGCTGGTAGTGCAGAATGAAGAGGTTATTTTCTGTACAAATGTTGCACTTGGGAATGGGTATGCAAGAAAAGTGCATGATTGTGTGGCCTGGTACAATGCCAACACGATCGTTAAGTTCATCATTGTTACCACTGTGGTCGAACGGATCAACAACAACAAATGGACAAAGTACAGGAGAGAGTTCAAGAGCCTTGTGTCGCAGTGTCAGGACAACAATCTAGCAATACAGAAGAGTTGGTTGTTGACCTAACAAAGCAAGGGAATAAACACAAAACCCTGTCCTCATCACCAGGTGACGTTTCGGGTCGAGACTGAAGATTTTAGGGTCTCAACCCTAAACGTCACCTATTCCTTTTCTCTAGAGATGCTGTCTGACCCGCTGAGTGACTCCAGCTGTTTGTGTCTATCTTCAGTGTAAACCAGCATCTGCAGTTCCTTCCCACACATGACCGTTCAAAACAACTTGATCCTTGGTCCTTCCATGATAACGGAGGCATAATTATATCAAATGATAAAGCAGCTTCTGATTAATAAACTTAATATTTGATGGCACTAATACAACATTCATGAGGGTGACTCTGGAATATTTAAATTATATTACAATTAATGAACTGTCCTCGCCAAACTGTTAATGGCAGTACTGTTTAACAATGGAATCTTGTGTGTACCAGAATCTATTGATCTCCATTTTGAATGAACTCAATGACTGAGCCAGTGCAATATTCTGGTAAAAAGAAAGTAAAGGTTCACGAGAAATGTCTGTTCCTCTCAATCCTAAAAAGCCTACTCCTTGTTCTCGTATGATGGAGGTCTTGGTTCCAGATTATTTAGCCAGGAGGAATACTCTCCTTGCATCTAGCCTGTCACACCCTGAAAGAAACGGCCGTGAAATTAAACTGATACTTTTATCAAGCAGATATTTTCACTGAAAAAGATCAGTCATGATCGAATGGCAGAGCAGACTCAATGGGCTGAATGGGCTAATTCTGCTCTTATGTCTTCATGAAAGAAGAGACAAAAGAAAAACAGCCTGAAATACAGAGAACCAAGGGCCTAAAGAGAATAAGGAACTGGAGGAAATAAGTATGAATAAAATAAAGTACTGCAGCAGATGATAAAGCCAAAACCTCAACACCCCAGAGTTTTGAAAGATGTGGCTATAGAGATAGTGAACACTCTTGTAATAATTTACCAAAATTCAATGAATTCTGAAATTGTTCCTGTGGATTTAAAAGTACTGAATATTTAAAATAACAGTTTAAGAAAGGAGGGAGAGAAAAAGCAGGGAATACTAATCTGGTCTAATTTCAATAACAGTAAAAGGCTTAAATCTCTATTGAAGCTTTAATTTCGGAACACCTTGAAAAGAATAACATGATTCAGCAAGTTTGTGCAGATTTGTGAAAGGAAAATTACGTTTGACTAATAGAGTAATTGAGTCATAGAGTCATAGAGTCTTAAAACGTGGAAACAGGCCCTATGACCCAACTTGCCCACACCAGCCAACATGGCCCATCTATATTAGTCCCACCTACCTGCATTTGGCCCATATCCCTCTAAACCTGCCCTATCTACGACCCTGTCTAAATGTTTCTTAAACATTGTGAGAGTTCTGCCTCATCTATCTCCATTGGCAGCTCGTCGTGCACAGGCATCAAACTTGTCTGACAATCTGTAACAAAGATAAACATAAAGTGCTGGAGTAACTCAGCCGGTCAGGCAGCATCTCTGGAGAAAAAGGATGGGCGGCGTTTTGGGTTGGGACAGTCTGTGACTCCAGGATCGGCCTCTTCAGTCTTCTCAAGCCCCACAGAAAGGACAGTCATACTCGACTTCAATTGATCATCAATTATCATGATTTTCTTGTAGATTTTTGTATCAGACTATTGTATCTCTAAACTAAACGAAAAAACTATTGTCTCACACCAAACCTCTTCAAGTTCTCAATTGAATTTTTCAATCTGATACTTCCCATTGAGACAGTCAAAGGATACTTTTTTCTGCACACTGTTGCATCTGGCTTTTCTTTATTTCATGAACAATTCTTTTTTTGTTCTTTTCTAACTTTTCTTGCATATTCTAGGCACATTATCTTTGTTGATCTCTTGCCAGTTTGGCATCAAGCCAGCTGATAAGATACTAATAAAGACCTGTATTACCAGTTTAATTGCACTGAATGCCCGCAATGATCATTGTATTATGAAGCAAAGTAAACCAGTATGCCAACATTTCTCAAGCTTCATTATCAATTTCCCGATAATTTCTAATCAACATTGTCGATCTATAAAAATATGAGCCCAATGCTAGGCTGCTGATCAAAGCCAAATGAGGTATAAAGTTAACATTGAGAAAAACTAAAACTGAAATGGTAGGTATCCACCTATCATTTGCCAGCCTAATTTCTCTTTTCATTGCACTAATTGTAAGGCCAAAGTGGCCACAAGCACAGCATTTGGAAGATGCTGGTTAGTATGGTTGTCCCGAAAAATTCATCATAGTTGTCCAACAAATGAGGCAGCACAGTGGCCTAGCCGGTAGAGCTGGTGCCTCTCAATGACCTAGGTTCGATCCTGACCTTGGGTGCTGTCTATGTGGAGTTTGCATGTTTCAGGTGTTCCTTCAGGTGTTCCAGTTTCCTCTCACATCCCAAAAGATGGCAGGTTTGTCGGTTTATTGGCTTCTGCAACTTGCCCTACTGTGTAAGAAAAAATGTGAGACAATAGACAATAGACAATAGACAATAGGTGCAGGAGGAGGACATTCAGCCTTTCGAGCCAGCACCGCCATTCAATGTGATCATGGCTGATCATTCTCAATCAGCACCCCGTTCCTGCCCTCTCCCCATACCCCCTGACTCTGCTATCATTAAGAGCTCTATCTAACTCTCTCTTGAAAACATCCAGAGAATTGGCCTCCACTGCCTTCTGAGGCAGAGAATTCCACAGATTTACAACTCTCTGAGTGAAAAAGATTTTCCTCATCTCCTTATTCTTAAACTGTGGCCCGTTGTTCTGGACTCCCCCAACACCAGGAACATGTTTCCTGCCTCTAGCATGTCCAATCCCTTAATAATCTTATATGTTTCAATAAGATCCCCTCTCATCCTAAATTCCAGTATATACAAGCCCAGCCGCTCCAATCTTTCAACATACGACAGTCCCGCCATTCTGGGAATTAACCTAGTGATAACATAGAACTGAATGGATGATCGATGGTTGGCATGGACCCACTAGGCTGAAGGACCAGTTCCCATGCTGTATCTTTCAATTAAAAAAAACCTCAATGATAGTATGATGGCCAGGGTAGTGGATGACGAATAGTCTTCAGACCCATCAATGGTCACAAATGGTGTGAAACAAGTTTGTGTCATTGCTCCCACACTGTTTAGCATGAAATCTGATGCCTTCCCTGAGAAAGAAAATGGAAGCCACCAGAGGTGCTGAAGGTACTATCATGTATGAAGGTAGACAAATCTCCAGGGCCTGATCAGATATATCCGAGGACATTGTGGGAAACTGCGGAAGCCCTGGTTGAAATTTACGAGTCGTCTTTAAATACAGGAGAGGTGCCGGAAGACTAGAGGGAGGCAAATGTTGTGCCTCTATTCAAGAAGGGCTGCAGGGAAAATGCTGGGAATTATAGGCCAGTGAACTTAACATCTGTCGTTGGAAAGTCACGAGAGAGTATTCAGAGGGATAGAATATACAGGCAATTAGACGGACAAGGGCTGATTAGGGATAATCAGCATGATTTTGTACGTGGGAGATCATGTTTCACAAATCAGATTGAGTTTTTTGAAGACATGACCGAAAAGATCGATGAGAGCAGAGCTGTAGATGTTGTATACATAGACTTCAGCAAAGCATTCGATAAGGTTCTGCATGGTAGGCTGCTCTGGAAGGTTAAATCACATGGGATCTAAGGGGAAATAGCTGAATGGATAGCAAATTGGCTCCATGGAAGGAAGCAGAGGGTGATGGTGGAAGGTTGCTTCTCGGACTGGAGGCCTGTGACTAATGGTGTGCCTCAGGGTTCGATGCTGGACCCATTACTGATTGTCATCTATATCAATGATTTGGATGAGAACATACATGGCAAGATTAGCAAGTTTGCAGATGTTATAAAAGTGGGTGTTTTTTTAGATAGTGAAGATGGTTGTGAAAAATTGCAGCAGGATCTTGATCGATTGGCCAGGTGGGCTGAAGAATGGTTGATGGAATTTTATACAGAGAAATGTGAGGTGTTGCATTTTGGGAAGTCTAACATGGGCAGGACCTACACAGTGAATAGTTGGGCTCTTGGGGAGTGTTGTAGAACAGAGGGATCTAGGAGTGCAGGTGCAAGGTTCCTTGAAGGTGGAGTCGCAGGTTGATAGGGTGGTCAAAAAGGCACTTTGGCCTTCATCAGTCAGAATATTGAGTATAGAAGTTGGGAGGTCATGTTGCAGCTGTATAAGATGTTGGTGAGGCCTCATTTAGAGTATTAGGCCCCATGTCATGGGAAAGATGTTGTCAAGCTGGAAAGAGTACAGAGAATATTTACAAGGATGTTGCCAGGACTAGAGGGTGTGAGCTATAGGGAGAGGATGAGTAGGCTGGGACTCTATTCCTTGGAGTGCAGGAGGATGAGGGATGATCTTATAGAGGTTTATAAAATTATGAGAGGAATAGGTCAGGTAGATACACAGAGTCTCTTGCCCAGAGTAGGCGAATCGGGACACGAGGACATAGGTTTAAGGTGAAGGGGAAAAGATTAAATAGGAATCTGAGGGGTACCTTTTTCACACAAAGGATGGTGGGAGTATGGACCAAGCTGCCAGAGGAGGAGGTTGAGGCAGGGATTATCCCAACATTTAAGAAACAGTTAGACAGGTACATGATAGGAGGGATGGTTTGGAGGGATATGGGCCAAAATGTAGGCAGGGTGGACTATTGTAGCTGGGACATGTTGGCCAGCGTGGACAGGTATTTCCACGTTGTATGACCATGACTCTATGACTCTTAGATACAGGACTGATGTTTTACTCTTTTTACCATGAGGAGACTCTCAGCTAAATTCAAAGTATGAGAAACTACCTGAGGGGCATCCATTTGCTGATGACTGGACACACAGTGCAAGCTCAGAAGCTGATATGCAGGAATGCTTTGACATAAAGGTTACCAGCAATTGGAAAATGCAATGTCACTGCTTGCCATTCCCTTCAACTGTGAATGGCCACAGACAATTTGAAACTGAGGTACTGAGAATCTTACACTCAGTGTAATTCCCACAATTTATTGGCATGTCACAGCTCTCTACAAGTAGCTTTCCTGCTGTGGGAATGCTGAACGGGAGGAATTTTAGCAGAAAAGCAAGAGCTCAGGCAAATCAAAATCTATTTATAATGTGATAAATGTCTTAGATTTTGCTTTTCTGTCTCTAAGTCCTTGCGATGTTTATTTATAACCCAACAAATTCACTGTCAGTGCAGGAAGGAACTGCAGATGCTGGTTTAAACCAAAAACCCAAAACGTCACCCATTCCCTCTCTCCAGAAATGCTGCCTGTCCCGCTGAGTTACACCAGCTTTTTGTGTCTATCTTTAAATTCACTCTCAGTGTGAAGAAGGGTCCTGACCCGAAATGTTCCCTATCCATATTCTCCAGAGATGCTGCCTGACCCAGTTACTCCAGTTTACTGGAGTTACTCGGCATTTTGTGCCTTTTCGTCTAAACCAGCACCTGCAGTTCCTTGTTTGTACAAATTCACAACACAATGACCTCTGTGGTTTCAGAACAAAATTGTCTCACACAACCTCATTAAACAATACAGTGCAAAACATCTCGAAGGAGTGTTTTCTGTTTGTAAATGACAATTATTTTGAAACATTATTTTGAGAACTGGGTTTTAATTGGCTGGTTTTGAAAGAGTTTTTTTTTACATCCACGATATTTTATCCCTCCCACTTTGCATGCCAGGTCTCGGTTTAAAGCTCAAAGCTTCCATTCCCTCCCCGGACGCTGCCTGGCCCCCTAAGTTTCTCCAGCATTTCGTGTTCTGCAACGGCTGCAAGGGTTTGGACAGCGATCACGCTACCTGCAATGGCAGAATATCACTTCACAGGTACGTAAGGTGGAGACTCGGCGGAGGTCTGAGCCGACTCATGCAGACAGATAACAATGTGTTTGCAAGGAAATCCGCAGCGCGAAATGCCTTGGAGTTTGTGAAGTGTTTCTGAAATGCATTGGAGTAGAATGTTCTGAAACTTTAATGCTTCATTTCTGAGGGGTTTTAAAAAATGTTTTACTGTTGACTTAAATTGTTTGGAAAAGGTGTTCATTTTATTGTGCAGTCATATGTAAATGTATTTGCATGGCTGGAGTAGAGTGTGATGATAGAGTAAGGTGCATCCGGGCAGAGAAATGTGGTGAAACTCTCGTTGGCTCAAATAGCCGCTGTGGAAACTCAGTAGGAAACTAACCATCGGGTTGGTTGCAATCAGAGGAGACATAGAAAACTTGGAGGATATGTCCTTATTGAATTATATTATATGGTGATTAATAAAAATATGTAAAATGAAAGACTCGCGAAATAAACTTCACAAGTACATTGAAACTTTGATTAATTTGCAACACTTTAGGCAGGAAGTGAGTGAAGTCTCGGACACCATCATTTAGGAGGGTGGAAATGTAATTGTTCTTCCTTTACAGACCTTCAAATGTTTAATCTCTTCATGGTGATCAGGTGCAAATAGGAGCAGAGGAAAGAAATCTTTCCTTGCCCTACTCAATAGTCGTAGGTGGTAGAGTTTTACTTATACAATGGTTTGGTATCTATTTGCAGGTTTAATTTATTCTTTTAACATCCCAAGTTACTACATAATTTCAATTACAATTAGTTGGAATTGCACCTGAGCATTTGTACCCCACATTCAGACCCTTGTGTCAGCCCGATGTGAATCAGTTTTTTTTTTTTTTAAATTAACAGTTTGTGGTTGCTAAGATTTCTTCACGACTGATTTGGACTTGGAAAATTCATCCCATCTGCCCACTTATTAGTCTGAGTGGACCAAGCAACAGTAGTTGGAGACGTCTGGTATGAGGGGAATAAAACAGTTGGGAAGAAACTCTGTATTAATGTAGGAAACAGCAAATATAGTCTAAAAGCCCAGGAAGAAATTTAAGAGTAAATTATTTAAGAGTAAATTGGATAGGTATATGGATGGGAGGGGATTGGAGGGTTATGGTCTGAGAGCAGGTAGATGAGACTAGGTCAGAGAAAGTGGTCGGCGTGGACTGGTAGGGCCGAACGGGCCTGTTTCCGTGCTGTAATTGTTATATGGTTATAAGAATGTGTAAAGTGACATGAACATAGAAAGAGATTACAGAGAATTTGGAGAGGAAAAAGTAACATGTTAGAAGATTCAGGAAAACATGCAGGGAGAATGATTTGAGATCAGGTTGTCAGGGGTTATGGAGTGTAGGCAGGAGAATGGGGTTGAGAGGGAAAGATAGATCAGCTGTGATTGAATAGACTCGATGGGTCAAGTGGACTTATTCTGCTCCAAGAATTTGTGAGATCTGATGGGGATTGAAATTTTCTATTTTCATGTGAGAAATTTAACTGTTGCTGAAATTCATTTAAAAAAAAAGAGGAACCTCACAATTTGAACAAGAGTTCAGTGAACAAAGGCTTTTTCTTACTTTCTTTCGCAGCTCTAGCGTAAGGTCTCCTATCTGAAGTGTTAGCACTGTTTGTCTACAGATGCCGCCTGATCTGTTAACTGCTTCTGTCATCTTCTGTTACTATTTCATCTTTTAAGTTGCAAGGAAGATTTTTATTGCCTTCATACACGTATTTTTTTGGAAATCAATGTCCTGTAAATCCCACTGTAAATGATTGCACCAAACTTAAACCAAATATTTTGGATAATAGAAATCTGAAATTAAAAAAAAATAATCTGGAAATGCCCAGCAGCCAGTCACTAATGAGAATGAAAACACCTACAGAAAGTGAAATAGTGAACAGGGCAGATCTTGCCTGACCCAACCTTTCTCTTGCACTCACCATTGCCATTCTCCCCATGACGCCCCCCCCCCCCCCCCCCCCCCCCCCCATCTCACTGCTAATTCTGGGGTCGATTCTGATCTTCGCAGCTGCCCTGGGTTAAAACCCTAGACCCTGCTGTTGCGGCCATCTCACAATGTGATCCTTGAAGGCAACAAGTTACCCGTGATGGATTAATCCGATAAACACACTGATTATCCTGAGATCCAGATAATCGGGGACATTTTTTAAAAGGCTAACATCAAATTAAATTATTTTAAAAGTTAAAAATTATTGTGAACAATAAAAAAACAATGAATGCGCAAACAAGTTTAAGTTAAAGATATTAAATATAAGTATTAAAATAAAGAAAGAGAACGAAAACATATATTTCCTGTTCCTATCTCAATGCAGGTCAGTAGCCCAATTTAAATGAATTATATCATGGTTCATATGCCAGCTGTGGTCAAGGCGATTGTGGTCAGGTTGGGTGGTGGGCAGTGGGAGAGAGGGGAGATGTAGTTAATGTCAAAAGGTTGTCTTGGGGAAGAGGTAAAGGAGGGAGTGGATGTCAAGATCCCCAAAAAGAAAACAAATCAGTTGAATGCTTAAAGCAACAAATTCATGTTACCTCAATAATTGCAACTGTGAACTGTTTACTGGAATTCAGTCTCTATTTATTAACCCTGATTGTTTGGAAATGTGTTAGTGGATTGCCACCTCTTAATTGCCATGCATGTCGGGCAATACAGTATTTTGTCTTTTCAATGCCAACCTAAAGGTCTTTCCCAATGCTGCCTCACTATGTGTAAAACAAACATACTACGTTTGTGTTCTTATTCTATGTCTGTATGAAACTTTGCAAGTCTTCAAGATACAACAGAGGTCTTTATTACATTAACTCAATGCTGGTGACAAGACAACTAAAATGGCTGCCACACTGTGTACAGCCAAGATAACTGTGTACAAAACATCTCCCTTTGTCCTGTGCAGTGCCACCTGCTGCACAGGAGGAGCAACGGATCTTCCCACCCCACACAGTCCATCAAACATCACACTCCCCCTTTCCAGTTTGAACGTCTCTATTCCTGAATGAGTCGCCTTGGGGGAGTACCACGATTGCAATGTGTCGATCGACGAAGGACCACATGCAGATTGGCGGGGAGTTCGTCCGGTGGAACTTCGTCAAGCCAGGGGAGGGGCAAATCAGGCACTGCAGTGTCCACACGATTCGGCAACGAGGTGTCCGACTGCTTGGTTCTGGTCAGGTTCTGCGCAGTCTTCGCTGGAGGAACGTGGCTTCTTAATTGGTCATCATGCCATCGGCACTGGCCTTCTTGTCCTTGGAAGGTGTACATTTTGGTTCCAATGTGAGCCATGATCGTGCCAGCGCACCATTTGTTTCGCTTGGTCGTATAATTGCGGTAATATACGTAGTCGCCAATGTCGAATTTGGACTTGTTCGACTTTGTTGGCTGAGTGTGCGCCATGTAAGAGTTACGGGTTGGGTTCAAAACTGATGGGGGAGAGCGCACCTGACGTCTGAGCATCATCTCCACTGGCGTTCGACCGGTAGTGCAGTTTGGAACGGTTCGATACTGCTGTAATAAATCGCGCAATGCCAATTGTTTCGATTTATTTTTCAATTTCTACAGCACGTTTCATGGCTTGCTTGAAAACGCCGACGAGCCGCTCTGCCTCACCATTTGAGGGTGGATGAAAAGGTGCTGATGTCAGATGCACGATTGAGTGATGTTTGCACCAGTCACTGAACATTTCCGAGGCAAATTGGGGTCCATTGTTGCTTACGATTGTTAAGGGCCATTAAAGGCCATTTCGAATGGGCGTCCATGACGACCAGCCACATGTCCTCCAGGAACGGTCCGGCAAAATCTATGTGGATTCGCTGCCATGGTTGGTCAGGAATGGGCCACCACCTTCTTTAACTGATATTCTCACTTTGACTTGCAATGCTCTGTTGTGGGATATCAAGCCTAAGCTGTTTTCGTAGTTGTCCCTGGTTTTTGGTAGGTAATATTTGTTACCAAGTTAGGAATATATATTTCCTATCTGGAAACAGAAGTGTTTGTCTAGTGAGTGTGGACTTAAAAAAGCACAATGGTACCAGTAGTGTTCTGACAGTACAACTTCCAATATTTTTCTGATAACTGTTTGTGGTGTATCTTTAAGTACAAACATGTTGTTCCTGAGAGAGAGAATATGTGTGTGTGTTCGTGTTCATACCATAATCCTGCTTGAAAAGGAAAATTGTATATGGCTGAAAAATGCAGCCGTAACTTGCAGAAATGTGAAATTGTCACAAAGTCTGGAACAATCATTTGGCAGCATCAATCTCTGCCTGTTTTTGAAATTAAATTATTATTTTTGCAATATATATATACATGCTCTGCCTACATGCATTGGAGAGGCCACCCCAACGATCACTTGTCCTAGCATTTCTGGAATGGAGGAGCAAGAACAAAAATGATGCAGGAACACGAGGAAGCCAGACAGTAGTGCCAAGACTTTATTTATCTCTGTATTTCCTCTCCCATGACTCTCAGTTTGAAGAAGGGTCTTGACCCAAAACATCACCCATTCCTTCTCGCTGAGTTACTCCAGCATTTTGTGTTCTACATTCACCACTCCCTTCGTGAGGGCAATATTGAAGAATTGCCAGACCATCAAGAAATACTTGCTTTACAAATAAATTTTCCGACCAGTGTCCTCTTTATATTCTCAGATGAATGGGTGTCTCTTGGGAAATGTACAAAAAAAAGTGGGATCTACTTAGTGTTGGACCAGCATTTATCTCTCAACCAATACCATAATAATGGACACTTGATATTGTCACTTAACTGCTGCTTGTGGGTCCTTGCTCTTTAGAAATTGGCTGCCAAGTGTCCCTACAGTACAAACCACTCTAGTCTCACGACTTGCTGTCCAACAGATGGAGAGTAATGGTGGGGTTTTTACTGCGATGCTCAAAACCAATCAGCACACAAAATATACTTGACAATGTAAACCAGCTGGATCTTGCACAGTTGGTTGCACTTTTAAATCAGCAATATCCCTAGGAGCATGAACAGCTATTTATTATTGCTTGTTCTGCCTTGCAATGAAACAAAATGGCATGACCCTCATTGATAGAAGTTGTGTAATTAGAAATGAAAAAGCTGCTATTTCCCAGTCTACTATCTTACTACATTGGTTGTGTATTGATTGATTACATCTTATAATTGTAGCCTGCAGTAATAGAACATAGATCTGTACAACACAGGAACAGGCCCCTTCAGCCCACAATGTCCATGCCAAGCGAAACGTCAAGATAAGCTAATCTTATCCATGTGCCTTTCTAAAAGCCTCAACTGCCACTAACATACCTGTTTGCACCACCACTCCTGGCAGCTCATTCTAGGCATCCACCACTCTCTATGTGAAAGAACTTGTCCCGCATTAAACTTTACCCTACTTACCTTAAAGCTGTGCCCTCTAGTCTTTGACATTTCCATCCTGGGAAAAATATTAAATGAGCATTGCATTAAATCCAAACATATAGAAGAGAATGGACATCTTCCATGTTTCCTTTAAGATTTGGTTCTGGTCTGCAGGGACAAGCTTTTCTTGATTTACATCCTACGCATCAATACCTTTTTCTTCTAATGATTAAAATCTTTATATTCGGATTCAGAATTTAAAATATACTCTGAGATGAGAAAACGATCATATTTTTCTCTTTCCACCGATGCTGTATGAAGTGCTAAGTGCTTCCAGCAGCCCCTTTATTATTTCAGGAAATGGTCACTTCACTTGAAAGAAAAATCCATTACAGGCACACCCTTACATTTGCATAAACCCATAAATTGTAGGGCTAGTTGGGAGCTCAGTTAAACTGTCATAGAACGCATAATGTGTCCTCCTGACTTGGACATGGTTCCAACTACAGGATTATAAATGTACTCCAACATCTTGTCCAAGGAAAAGTCAGTTGTAGCTTTGCAGCCTATGGACATTATTTATACTTTGTGACGAGCAGCAAAAAGTTGGATCATTTATCTCGCTGAATCATGTGCCACAAAACAATAAGCTGGTTGTGGTGTAAATCAAGTTGAATATTGGGCAAGCCACATGTACAATAGACAATAGGCCATTCGGCCCTTCGAGCCAGCACCACCATTCAATGTGATCATGGCTGATCATTCTCATATTGGATCATGTAGTGCACACATCCAATATGACTGGTGAGAGGCTTGGTCAACTTTCCAGGACAATCCCTGGAACACTAGCCCGTCAGAACCTTTTTCCCAGAGTGGAAATGTCCAAAACAAGAGGTCGTAGCTATAAGGTGGGAGGGGGAAAGTTTAATGAAGATGTGCAGGGCAGGTTTTTTTACACAGAGAATGGTGGAGGGGCCTGGAACACATTGCCATGGGTGGTAATGAAGGTAGATACTTTTGGATAGGCATATGGAAGTGCAATGATTAGAGGGATATGGATCATGTGCAGGCAGATGAGATTAATTTAACTTGGCACTATTCTCGGTACAAACATTGTGGGCCGAAGTGCTGTACTGTTCTATTTTCTCTGCAACGCTGATCACTTGATGTTGTGGAGTGGGAGGTTGTGATGATGTTGGCTGGTTGGAGGGTAGGATGTGAAATCTAACTAATTTGTTTTCGCAAAATATTTTCAAGTTTCACTTCTTTTACTTGTCTATCATTCAGTCAGGATTAGACATAAAATGCTGGATTAACTCTGCGGGGCAGGCAGCATTTCTGGATAGAAGGAATGGGTGACATTTTGGGTCGAGACGTTCAGACAGAGACCCTTTTCCAGACGTCTCGACCCAAAACGTCACCCATTCTTTCTCTCCAGAGATGCTGCCTGTCCTGTTAAGTTACTCCAGCATTTTTGTGTCAATCTTCACTTCTTTTTTGTTTACTTCTGATTTACTTGTTCCCAGTTCTAGTTTATTTCCTCATTTTTACCTCAAACTCATTGGTAAATCAAAATGTAATATTTACAGGAACAATGTCCCGAATGCAACAGTCATTGCAATAATTATTTATGGTAAGTCTGATGATATGCTGTATTACAAGAATAGGTGTCTAATTCCAGTTGGGCTAAAACATGTTGTTTGGTTGCTTTGATGGATTGGCATGTATTTTATAAAGAGGTCCAGGTGATTCAGAGTCATGGCATGTCAACATAATTTCAGGTATGTATTTTGTGTGCAACCAATAGTATTATCTGCAACACAGCTTCATTCCAATGCTCACCTGACAACTGATTCCTTTCTTCCTCAATTATATACAGCGTGTAGATCTTGGAGATTTTTTAATCTCTGTTTTTGTCGATCTACTTCCTTGTCTTTGTTTTGCTGCTGAGTCTCTGATCGCTGCTCATTCTTTGTGGGTTTTGAACTGAACTCACTACATTCTTCAATGGGCCAACTCCCCTTCTGTTCCATTATGTTCCAATCTAATTTTAGCTTCATGGTGGGTTTCACCTGTTATGGCAGCCATGCCCAACTCTCTCAGTAAGAAGATTCTTGCTCCATTGGCAGGCAATGCCTTTTTGATTTCCAAGACAAAAATAATAAATCAAACCATTTTGTTGTGGACTTCTTTTTTTCATCAAGAATCACTAAAATTCATCAAGCTTGCTGGTGTTAGACATTTATTTGAAAATTTAGCTGTTTATGACGTTCACTTCGGAGATGACACTCTTCTTTGCAAGGACTCAGCAACAATCCCCTTGCATCGTACTGACTGGCAAAGGTACCAGCTGCTGTTGATACAGGCAGCGGTTTCATACTGTCTTTCCACTTTAGTTTAGTTTAGAAATACAGCATGGAAACAGGCCCTTTCGGCCCACCGCGCCGGCCAGCGATCCCCGCACATTAACACTATCCTGATATACCCACTAGGGACAATTTTTACATTTACCAAGCCAATTAACCTACATACCTGTACGTCTTTGGACTGTGGGAGGAAACCGAAGATCTTGGAGAAAACCCACGCAGGTCACAGGGATAACGTACAAACTCCATACAGACAGAACCCATAGCAGGATCGAACCCGGATCTCCGGCGCTGCATTCACTGTAAGGCAGCAACTCTACCGCTGCACCACCGTGCCGCCCAGTTTTAGGATCCTTTTTAGTGGGACATGTTTTATTCAGAGTTGGCAACTGGCAAAAAAATTTAAGAATAGCAATTTCTATTTAGAATATAGATCACTGCAGCATTGGAACAGGCCCTTCGGCCCACAATGTCTGTGCCAAACATAATGCCAAGACCAATACTTAAGCCTGCACATAACCCATATTCCATCATTTCCTGTATATCCATATGCTTATCCAAATGTCACTAATGCAACTGATTCAACCCACATCGCTGCATTTCAGTGACATGCCACTCTTTGTGTGTGTAAAAAAAAAAAAATGTTGCCCTCACATTTCCTTTAAACATTGTTCCTCTCAACTTAAAGATATGCCCTCTCATATTTGATTATTTTTATCCTGGGAAAAAGATTCTGTTTTCCCTATCTATGTCTCTCATAATTTTATACACTTCTATCAGATCTATCCCCAGCCTCCTGCATTCCAGAGAAAACAATCCGTCTGTCCAACCTCTCCCTGTAGCTAATACCCCTAATCCAGGCATCATTCCAGTAGATCTCCTCTGCACCCTTTCCAAAGCCTCCACAGCCTTCCTGTAATGGGGCAACCAGAACTGCACACAATACTCCAAATGCGACCAAACCAAATCCTATAAAGCTGCATCATGACTTTCGGAATCTGACTCGGGCTCACTGCCCCGACTTATAAAAGCTAGCATACCATAATACTTCTTTACCACTCTATCTAATTGCGTGGCACTTTCAGGTAGCTATGTACTTGGACCGCATGATCCTTCTGTTCATCAATGCTTCTAAGGGTCAGTCATTAATTGTATATTTTCCCCTTACATTTGACCTCCCAAGGAGCAAAACCTCATGCCTGCTCGAATTAAACTCCATATGCTTTTAACTTTGGCCTTTGTTCCAATCATGCCATTCCAAAACCACCCTCGCCTGCATCCACCTATTACCTGCTATGCTTTGTCCTGTCCATGCTCTCTACTGGCTTTGGAATGTGGGAGGAAACTGGAGCACCCGGAGAAATCCCATACGCTCACAGGAAGAACATACGAACTTGGTACAATCAGCACCCGTAGTTGGGATCGAACTCGGGTCCCTGGCGCTGTAAGGCAGCAACTCTACCACTGTGCCGCCTAAACAAAAAACTGGAAGGATATGCTGGAATAATGTTGGTTCTGATAAAGTGCCACAGTCAGTTGTGCGAAGAACATGATTTATGTAATCTTAATGGTAAATTCCAATGCAGATTTGTGAATAATCCTTGACTTGCAGAATGATTTGGCGATGATCACATATATTTACGTGAATGTCTTTAGACTGCTATTCCATTCTTTTGTACACTACAAGTGTCTGAAAATGCCAACCTGGTTCCTCTTATTACTGCAAGTGACTGATGATTTATTTATTCATGATGGTATTTCATGCATGATGTAGCAGCAACTGTGGGTAAAATGGTGACCTTGCTGCAAATTGACCTACACTTGTCAATCTTCTGTAACTTGTAGGAAGAGGTAACTGACAAACATGTTGCCATTCTGAACAGCATTCGCCTGATTTTTCTTCCTTTATTGCAAATCTGATTCCAGGAGCTGTCAAAAAGCATCTGGAGTAAGTGAAGTATAGACCGCGGGGCCGAACATCAAAAATGTGTCTAGATTTTGACTTTCGTGACCCATCTCTGGTATCTACTTGAACTTTGGCACAGGTTTAGATAAAAAAATCATTGAGAAGGAATTCATAACTAGTCAGTGCAAAAAGTTGCACACTAGTTAAGTAAGCTAATTAGAAAAAGTCAGCCGCGGGCTCTGTTGATCTGCGAGACCCCGCTCTGGCCTGCTCCGGTCCCGGCTTCTCCGCCCGCGGCTTTCCAGGAGCTCAGAGAGAGAATTCTGAACACGCACTGCAGGGTTTTGCCAGGATTTACTGCAGAGATATTCTGTTTGTGTTGATATGAAAACTAAATTGGACAGAGAATTTCTTAATCTGTGAATTTGCATTCTTAAATTGGTATCGGTGAATGCACTCTTTATTTAAAACATTCATTCAAGGGATGTGAGCATCACAGGCTGTGCCAGCATTGAATTACTCATCCCTCGATGCTCTTGAGAAGGTGCAGGTGAGCTGCCTTCTTGAATCGCTGCAATCCTTGTGTTGTTCGTGAGTGAGTTCCAAGACTTTGACCCATCAACAGTGAAGGAACATCAACACGTTTCCAAGTGGACATGGTGTCTGTCTAGCAGTGCAACTTCCAGGTGGTGGTGTCCCCATGTTTTGGCTGCCCTAGTCCTTCTTATGGATTTGGAAGGTGCCTTCTCAAGAGTTTCAATGACTTGCTCCAGAGCATCCTGTAGATGGTGCAAACTGCTGCCACTGTGTCAGGGGTGGGGTGAGTGGATGAATGTGAATGGATGTCAATTAAGAGAACCACTGTGTCCTGTTTGGTATCAAGGCTCTTGAGTATTGTTGAAGATGTGCTCATCTCGACAAATGGAGAGTATTCCACCACGCTCCTGACTTGAGCTTTGTCGATGGGGGACAGGTTTTGGGGAGTTAGGACTGAAGTTGCTTGCTTTAATTTAGTTTAGAGATACAGTGTGGAAACAGGCTCTTCGGCCCATCGAGTCTGCACCGACCAGCAATCCCCGCTCCTCAACACCACATGGGACAATTTACATTTATAACCAAACCATTAATACTATCCTACACACACTACATTTATACCAAGCCAATTAACCTACAAACCTGTACGTCTTTGGAGTGTGGGAAGGAACCAAAGATCTCGGAAAAATCCAACGCAGGTCACGGGGAGAACGTACAAACCCCGTGCAGACAGTACCCGTAGTCGGGATTGAACCTGGGTCTCTGGCATTGCAAATGCTGTAAGGCAGCAACTCTACTGCTGCGCCACCATGCCACCCTGTTTGCTGCAAGATTACTCGCCCCTAACCTGCTCTTTTAGCCACTTTGTGTAAATAGCTAATCTAGTTCCGTTTCTGGTTAATGGTAATCCCCAGATATCTATATTGCGGATTCGGTTAAGTAAATCCCAGAGAATGTCAGAAGATGATAGTTGAATTTTCTCGTTTGTTATTGTCACAGCCTGGCACTTGTGCGGATGAATCTTAAGGGCCTGTCCCAGTTACGCGATTTTTAAGGTGACTGCCGGTGACTGTCAAAGTCGTAGCAGATCGCCAAAAAACTTAATTTTTTTTTACTCGACCCTACGACAATGTCTACGACCATGCCCACAACAAGCTACGACAACCTACCACCTAGGCGACGGCAAGCTGCCGACAACCGGTGACCCAGTCTTCCCGACCTAGGACGTTCACTACGACAGGGACTACGACAACCAACGTCAACCTGCACTTACTACCACTCCGAACTAGGCAGCGTAGCGTACCATGGCAGAATGACATGATCTGAAGACCAGCAGCAAGCAGCCCTCTCCACATGCAGAAGTCCACCACTCCAAAAGCCCACAATCCAAGCCCCTTTTTATTGCCCCCCAATTTTTCGATGCAATGCATTGGTTGTGTTGGTTTTGTTTCAATTATCACAATAAATACAAAGGGTTCGCCTTTCAATGCAGTGAATTGCTTGTCTTTGTGTTTGCTTCATTGATCTAATTAAATGAAAAGAGTTCTCTTTTAAATGCAGTGTCAGTGTTTATTTTAAAACACTGTGTCAGTGCTTATTTCATTGGTCAAAATAAATAAAACTAGAATATTTGAAAGAGATGCCATGAGAAAGTACTTAGAAATGCAATAACTTCAGACTCCAATTTTTTTTTAAAATATCCAAAATTTACTTTATTCAAACAATATTCCTATGAAAGGTGGATAACTACATGCAAAGATGCAATATGTTATAAATACAGGTAGATATGGGATGTGGGTCACGACATGAAATGAAAAGGCACCTCGGCCCACGGTCTATTAGCTGCAATGACTAGTCTGCCTCCTTTTAATAAGCAAAAATGAATGATGTAACTGTGTTGTGCAAAAGTAGACAATAATAGCTTTTTCTGCAATGTTTCTTGTTAATGTTAGATTGTTCCTCCTGTTGCATCATATTAATACAAAGCTGAGGTCTGGAGAGCACACAGTAACTTTTCACCTTTGCATTTACTTGATGTTATGATTGTCATTCTGGTTGAAGAATTATTTTTGAGGTTTAGCTTCATTGTTACTAACTTAGAAAATCACAATTTAAGAGAAGCATGTTAGCTCCAAACACAATGAGCATTAACTTTATTGCGCAAAGTGACCTCAAAGATAAATGGTAAAATAATCATACAGTATTATAAGAGGCTCTCAGTCCATCTGGTCTAGATTCGGCTCCTATATCTTCGCTCTTTCTCCATTCCTTTCACCTTTATAAATCTGCCTTGTAAATCTGCCTTTTTAATAAATATTATTCTCATTTGATAATGCATTTGAAATCCTGGTCACGTGTGTGTGGTTGGAGGGGAGGGGGGGGGGGGGGATTATTCCTCTTGTTATCCCAATTATTTTGTTGCCAATCAGCATTGGCCTGCACCTAGTTTTTGAGATTCTGGTGTTCAGCTGGGAATTGAGTTTTGAGGTAAGAAAAGAACTAGTGTGGCCAAAGACATCTTCAAAATCATAATGACAGGATTTAATTTTGGTATAAAGGCCATTTCTGATGTTTTCTTAAATCGTCTAGTTCTGGGTATAAAAGGCCTGTGCCTGAACTGACATGCCTGTGGTCTAGGGGAAATTTCTCCTCTACACCTCTGATACAATTGGTATGAGCCGCTGGTGCTGATCTCAGCTCCACAGGCAGCTTGCTCGAGTGCAAATGTAAATTTCAAGCCATCTGTCTCAATGGAAACAAAAGATAAGACGCAGGAGATTGGCATTTCAAGCCTGCTTAAACCATGAAATAATATCACGGCTGAGCCAATGTAGACACAAGGAACTGCAGATGCTGGAATCTTGTACAGAAAACAAAATGCTGGAGTATCTCAGCGAGTCAGGCAGCATCTCTGGAAGACATGGATAACCCTTCCCTCACCTTTACCCAACTATCACTTGCCAGTTATTTCCCACCCCCACCCCTCTTCAAACTTTTCCCATTCTACTATATTCAGTCTGAAGAAGGGTCCTGACCCAAAACGTCACTTCTCTAGAGAACATGGATAGGTGACGATGAGAATTTCTTCAAAGTAGGCATACCTTGAGTAAATTTCACAGTGGAGCAATAAAATGTAGAAACAATGAACTGCAGATGCTGGTTTACAAAAAAAGACACAAAGTGCTGGAGTCACTGAGCTGGGTCAAGTAAAATGTAGAAATAAGGTAGAAAACATAGACATAGAAAATAGGTGCAGGAGTAGGCCATTCGGCCCTTCGAGCCTGCACCGCCATTCAATATGATCATGGCTGATCATCCAACCTTTACCTGCCTTCTCTCCATACCCCCTGGTCCCTCTAGCCATAAGGGCCACATCTAACTCCCTCTTAAATATAGCCAATGAACTGGCCTCAACTACCTTCTGTGACAGAGAATTCCACAGACTCACCACTCTCTGTGTGAAGAAATGTTTTCTCATCTCGGTCCTAAAAGACTTCCCCCTTATCCTTAAGCTATGACCCCTGGTTCTGGACTTCCCCAACATCGGGAACAATCTTCCCACATCTAGCCGCTCCAACCCTCTAAGAATTTTATATGTTTCTATAAGATCCCCCCTCAGTCTTCTAAATTCCAGCGAGTATAAGCCTAGTCTATCGAGTCTTTCTTCTTATGAAAGTCCCGCCATCCCAGGGATCAATCTGGTGAACCTTCTCTGTACTCCCTCTAAGGCTAGAATGTCTTTCCTCAGATTAGGAGACCAAAACTGTACACAATACTCCAGGTGCGGTCTCACCAAGGCCCTGTACAACTGCAGTAGAACCTCCCTGCTCCTATACTCAAATCCTCTTGCTATGAATGCTAACATACCATTTGCTTTCTTCACTGCCTGCTGCACCTGCACGCTTGCTTTCAATGACTGGTGCACCATGACACCCAGGTCACGTTGCATCTCCCCTTTTCCTAATTGGCCAACATTCAGGTAATACTCTGCTTTCCTGTTCTTGCCGCCAAAGTGGATAACCTCACATTTATCCACATTATATTGCATCTGCCATGCATTTGCCCACTCTCCTAATCTATCCAAGTCACTCTGCAGCCTCCTAGCATCCTCCTCGCAGCTAACACTGCCACCCAGCTTCGTGTCATCCGCAAACTTAGAGATGTTGCATTCAATTCCCTCGACCAAATCATTAATATATATTGTAAATAACTGGGGTCCCAGCACTGAGCCTTGCGCTACCCCACTAGTCACTGCCTGCCATTCCGAAAAGGACCCGTTTATTCCTACTCTTTGCTTCCTGTCCGCCAACCAATTCTCTATCCACCTCAACACTGAACCCCCAATACCGTGTGCTTTAAGTTTGTACCCCAATCTCCTATGTGGGACCTTGTCGAAGGCCTTCTGAAAGTCCAGATATAACACATCGACTGGTTCTCCCTTATCCACTCTACTAGTTACATCCTTGAAAAATTCTATAAGATTCGTCAGGCATGATTTGCCTTTCATAAATCCATGCTGACTTTGTCCGATGATTTCACCACTTTCCAAATGTGATGCTATCACATCTTTAATAACTAACTCTAGCATTTTCCCCACTACCGATGTTGGGCTAACTGGTCTATAATTCCCCGTTTTCTCTCTCCCTCCCTTTTTAAAAAGTGGGGTAACATTAGCTACCCTCCAATCCTCAGGAACTACTCCAGAATCTAAAGAGTTTTGAAAAATTATCACTAATGCATCCACTATTTCTGAGGCTACTTCCTTAAGCACTCTGGGATGCAGCCTATGTGGCCCTGGGGATTTATCGGCCTTTAATCCATTTAATTTACCTAACACCACTTCCCGACTAACCTGGATTACCCCCAGTTCCTCCATCTCGTTAGACCCCCGGTCCCCTGCTATTTCCGGCAGATTGTTTATGTCTTCCCTAGTGAAGACAGAACCAAAGTAGTTGTTCAATTGGTCTGCCATCTCCTTGTTCCCTATGATCAATTCACCTGTTTCTGACTGCAAGGGACCTACATTTGTCTTAACTAGTCTTTTTCTCTTCACATATCTATAAAAGCTTTTGCAGTCAGTTTTTATGTTCCCTGCCAGTTTTCTCTCATGATCTATTTTCCCTTTCCTAATTAAGCCCTTTGTCCTCCTCTGCTGGACTCTGAATTTCTCCCAGTCCTCTGGTATGATACTTTTTCTGGCTAATTTATATGCTTCATCTTTTGTTTTAATACTATCCTTGATTTCCCTTGTTAGCCACGGATGCACTACCTTTCCTGGTTTGTTTTTTTGCCAAACTGGGATGAACAATTGTTGTAGTTCATCCATGCAATCTTTAAATGCCTTCCATTGCATGTCCACCGTCAACCCTTTTAGTATAAATTGCCAGTCTATCTTGGACAATTCACGTCTCATACCCTCAAAGTTACCTTTCTTTAAGTTCAGAACACTTGTTTCTGAATTGACTGCAGATAGATAAATGCAGAATCAAGGAACTGCAGATAAGTCAGAGGAAGGGGCCCGATCTGAAACATCACCTATCCATGGTCTCCAGAGATGCTGCCTGACCCACAAAGTTACTCCAGCACTCTAATTGTCCAAGACTACCCAGTTGAGGCATAAAATCACTTCATGTCCTGCTGTGCAAATCTACCTGTACTCAATATGTGTAAATTGCTGGAACAAAATCTCTATTTCCTGAAGTAGTAACTTGTTAAATGACTGATTTCTGCACAAAATAAACTTTTCTCGTAGCAGCTCCATTCTTCAGAATTCAGAATTACCTTTATTTGTCATCCAAAAAACAGGTCTTTTGGACGAGATTTCGTCACCCACAGTCCAACAATAGAGCAATAAAATAAGCAAATTACACAACCCCAACCAACACAAAACACAAAACAAAAAGAAACATCCATCACAGTGAGTCTCCTCCAGTCCCCTCCTCATTGTGATGCAAGGCCAAAATGTCATTTCTCTTCCCCTGCTGTCTTCTCCCGCGGTCAGGCTGTTGAACTTGCCACGTTCCAGGCCGCGCCGGATGGTGAAAGGTCCGCATCGGGCCGACCCAAGGCCCGCGATCCGGTGCGGGCGAAGACGCTGCCGCTGCACGTCGGGGCGGTCGTGGCTCCCAACATTGAAGCCCCCGCCGAGCAGAGAAAAATCCCGCGGCCTATTTCAGGCCGCGCCGGACGGTGAAATGTCCGCGGCAGGCTGACCCAAGCCCCACAATCCGGGGCGGGCAAACACGCTGCCGCTGCCGGAGCTCCCGATGTCGGCATCCACGCGGCCCGAGCCGAAGCCTCCGAGGCGAGTCGCAGCGGCTCCCGCAGCCTCCGAAGACAGCCGGCTCCGCTGATGGTGAGTCCGCAGGCTCTGCGAACCAGAGCCCCAGGTGGTCCCGGGTGGAGGCCGCCAGCTCCAGGAGTTTGGCCGATGGTAGGCCGCAGCAGGAACGGAGACACGAAGCAGAAAAAAGGTTGGGTCTCCGTTTGGAAGGGACAAATTTACAATTTTACAGTCCCCCCCCACACACACACACACATAGTACACAACCACAAAAAAACACGACATCACATCTTCAATTAAGACAAAAAAACAACAAAAACACAAACGGACCGCAGGTAAGCCGCAGCTGCTGGGGCAGCGCCGCCATTTTTTCCCCATTTAGACCCTTGCAGGTCTAAACATTGGTAGTGGGCCTTGAGCCTTTGAACTTTGCTGAACATCGATGCCTGCTCATCAATCTTGTAACCACAGGAGATGAGAGTATTGCACATGTCAATATGATCAACATGTTGTTATTTGGTGTGCAGAGGGTTACATCTCAAGCCAATTAAAGTGCACAATCATTCAGCTTGTGAACTCACTCATGAGACTCTAATCAAATTTTAAGCCATTGCACCATTTAACTAGGTGAAGTGCTGAAGACGTAATGGCATTCCACTCTTGCATGGCTTTTGTCCATTTCCTCATCGCATGAATGGAGGAGATAAAGGATATTCAGAAAGCTGTTTATCATCATGCCAGTTTTGGTCATCATGTTATAGGAAAGATGTTAGCAAGCTGGAAAGGGTGCAGAGAAGATTTATGAGGATATTGCCAGGACTTGAAGGCCTGAACTATAGGAAGAGGTTAAACGGGATAGGACTTTATTCCTTGGAGGGCAGGAGGATGAGGGGTGATCTTCTAGCGGTGTACAAAATCATGAGAGGAATAGATCGGGTAAATGCAGTCTCCGACCCAGTGTAGGGAAATTGAGAACCAGAGGACATAGGTTTAAGGTGACGGGGGAAAGATTTAATAACTTTTTTTACACAGAGAGTGGTGGGTGTATGGAACGAGCTGCCGGAGGAGGTACTTGAGGCAAGTACTATCGTAACGTTCAAGAAACATTTGGACAGGTACATGGATAGGATAGGTTTAGAGGGATATGGGCCAAACGTTCGCTGGTGGGACTAGTGTAGATGGGGCATATTGGTCGGCATGGGCAAGTTATCCTGAAGAGCCTGTTCCCGCACTGTATGACTATGACTTCTCCCCATAAGGACTTCCTTCAGATATTTTGATGACATTTGCATTAGCCCTTATTGGAACTACGGCATAAATCCTAAGAATATCACTCCATGGTATAAAAAATATAACAGTTTCCTCCCACCAATACCATCAGCGTCTGCCCTATAGATTCACTAATTTAATTTTTAAGAAATATTTACCTTTAAATATTTCATAAAACAACCAGGTCATATTACAGCAATATTTGTTTTAAGTGGAAAGTATTAATATGTTGGGTCTATTGTTTAGGTGCCCATACTACATCAAGTACTAGCAATGATGGAAGCCCTGCTCCTACGTATGGTCTGATTCCACCAGGTTACGCTCAGGTACTTTGTTAAACTTTTATTTCTACTCTTTCATTTTGAGTGCAAAATTTTACCCTGGTTTGAGAAATTGTTTTTGAATTATCTTTATTAATTGCAAAACAGCAATTAAAATTGTTTGAAAGCTTAAAAGACGTTAAAAAGTTCACAAGTCATAGGTGCAGAATTAGACCATTCGGCCTTTTGAGTCTACTTTGTCATTCAATCATGGTTGATCTATCTTTCTCTGTCAACTCCATTCTTCTGCCTTCCCCCATAACCTTTGGCACACTTATTAATCGAAAACCTGTCAATCTCCATTTAATAAATACCCAATGAATTGGCCTCCTTAGCCATGTGTGGCAATGAATTCCACAGTTTCGCCACCCTCTGACTAAATAAATTACTCCTCATCTCCTTTCTAAAATTAGGTCCTGTTATTCTGAGGTTGTGCCCTCTGGTCCTAGTCTCTCCCACTAGTGGAAACATCCTCTCTATCCAGGCCTTTCACTATTCGGTTAGTTTCAATGAAGTCCCCTCCTTTGAATTCCATTGATGTAATGCTCTGAAGAAAAAGACAGCCTGGCTAAATGCAGTTTTCCTGAATGGGATAGTGCAGTCCCCCCGAGTTGCACATCTAGTAGCTCTGTTTGCAGTAGATTTGAAGTTGATGAAACCAGACAGAGGAGGAGGAGCTAAACCAAGCAGAATCTTATAAACAAAGCAGACATTTTTGTATTTGATGAGGTTTTCCCAGCTAAGCAGATTATATTTCTTTAGAATGTGGCAATGATGAAAACTGAATGGCTTCTTGTCCAAAGTTTTGAGTGCTTGTTTATATAATGATTCCAGTGGTTTTAAGGCTGTAGGGTGTGTATTAGACCAACTTATCAGACAATAGGTGATGTGGGAGAGAACCATTGAGTGGAAGTATATCTTAGCTGCCG
This sequence comes from Rhinoraja longicauda, assembly GCF_053455715.1. NCBI lineage: Eukaryota > Metazoa > Chordata > Chondrichthyes > Rajiformes > Arhynchobatidae > Rhinoraja > Rhinoraja longicauda. The sequence goes on from NC_135954.1 coordinate 45,671,511, forward strand.
CAGTTGATCGGAAGTTTCTGGTAAACCAGAAATTTGCCAAACTAAACTTTACTTTATTACAAACCATTTTTATGTTGGTTTTGAAGCCAAGGTTTGAATCTATGTGTACTCCTAGATATTTGTATTCTGGGACAACTTGTAGTCTCTCTCCTGAGATGAGAATACCTTGCTCTACATCTACGCTGTGGCCTTTGGAGAAGATCATACAAACAGTTTTGACATATTCAATTGTAAACAACATTTGTTAAGCCAGGAAGTGACCTTCAACATAACATCTGTCAGCATGGTTGCAACCTCTTCTGCATTTTTACCATGAATAAAAATAACTATCATCAGCATACATTAATATATCACATTTTCCACACACAGAAGGTAGAACATTAATACGCATACTGAACAGGATTGGGCCCAGAATAGAGCCCTGCGGGACACTAGTTGATAAACATAGAGGGTCAGAGTTATAATTATCGATTTTGACGAGTTGGGAGCGGGATGAGAGGTAGGATTTAATGAGTTTGAGAAATTCTGTAGAAAAATTGAAGTTGAGAAGTTCATGCAGTAGGATGTTATAATTAACGGTGTCGAATGCTTTCCGTAAATCCAGGAACACGGCCCCCACAACCCTGCCTTTGTCCATTGATGCCTTAACTTTTTCTAGAAAGTAACTTGTAGCTGTTTCTGTTGAGTGATTAGCCCTGAATCCAAATTGCATTGGATGCAGTGGGAAGGAGCTATTGTTGAGATGGTCAGTGATTTGTTTGGCAACCTGATCTCGTCCCATTTGTCTGCGTTTGGCCCCTGCCCTCTGGCCCACAATCCCTGTGCTGAACATAAGCTAATCTCATTTGCCTAAACATGCAGGCTGGTGGGTACTTGGCAACTGTAAATTGATCCCAGTGTGTACAAGAGTGATAGAATTTAGGGGTGAATTGATGGTAATGAGGGGAGAAAAAAGGATGCTCAATGGTTAGTTTTGGACTGAGTGGACTGAAAGGCCTGTTTCTACACCGTGTCTCTCTTTGACTGCAATGGAAAATTGTTAATCTTTTTCTGATTTTATTTTTTTTCAGGCTACTGCTCCTTACCCAACTCCACCCCCAAAAAATGGAATGTATGGTAATGGAATGCATGGCAATGTAACCAACTACCCACCTTACCCCCAAGGGCCACCATCTATCCAAAGCCCACCTTATCCAACTCCGACACAATTTCCTGGTAACCCTCCTGCATACAGTTCATACTCATCAGTGGAACTTCCTGGTAACCCTCCTGCATACAGTCCATACTCATCAGTGGGCATTGCCATGCCAAATCCCATTGCTCCTCCTCCAATAATGCCTGCCTACGTCAACCAGCAGTTTTTAACATCACGCATGGTCACCCAGCAGCGTCTTTTGGTACTACAAATGCCCAACCAGCAGGTTTCTACGTCAACGATGGTCATGGCTCACTCTAACAGAGGTGTACCAGCGAGTATTATGTGCAGCGGATATCAACCTACAGCTGTCTATCAGAAGTCTTCAAATAGCCTCACCAAAGAAATTGCTTCTGCTGTCTTGACCAAAGTTGTGCAGCACGCACTTAAACCAAAACCAAAAACTAAGGTAGTTACATTTCATTTAGATATCTAATGTTACTCAACCAACATTTCCTAATTTGACGTGTTTTTTTTGTTGTAATTAGATCGTTTTACATCTAAAATTAATCACCATTCACCTGTCCTTGTTCAGATTAACAATGACTGGTTTTGCCCATGGCTATGTCTTTGGCTTCAACTGTAGGAATGAAGCTTTAATATCTTCCATTTCTGTAGAACCTTCAACACAGGAGGATAAAAAAAAAAAGTTAAGGAGCTGTACCGAGACAGAATTTGAAAATAAATTAAATAAGGAAGATAGTCAAATAGTATATTTTGAAATGGATTTTAAAGCTTCTATTTTGTTACCACAATCCATAGTATTAATGTATCTTTGTTGTATTTCAGGGGAAGCAAGTAACAGTTATAAATGCACCGGGCGGTGTGGTCATCCACAGATAAATGAAAATGGAATTACTTCATCTGGATATAACTCAAGATTCAAGATTCAAGATATCTTTAGTTGTCATCCAAAAAACAAGTTTTTTGGACGAAATTTAGTCACCCACAGTCCAATAATAAAAGCAATAAAACAAGCAAATTACACAACCCCAACCAACACACACAAAAAAAGAATACAAAGGAAGTGGTAATTTACTACAATATATATATATGGCAGCCTTCACTGCAAACACCAACACTTAGCATTAAATAGACCCAGGGCCGTCTTAACGCATGGGCCTGATGGGCACTTGCCCGGGGCCCCACGAGCATAGGGGCCCCACTTTATCGACCATTTACATTTTTATTCCTGTGAGTAGTTGTCGTAGGGGCCCCAGTACACTGCTTTGCCCGGGGCCCATAATGCTGTAAAGACGGCCCTGAATAGACCTATCATGACTGATTCTCCCACTATCAGCATTCTGGGGGTCAAGAATGAACAAACTCAAATGAACCCATTGCATAAATAATATAACTACAACAGCAAGTCAGAAGCTGGATTTCCGACAGCAAATGATAGCTATAAAATCAAAATTTTAACGTGCAGTACTTTCTGTACATTTTATCTAAAGAATGATTTTTTTTTTTTAATCTATTAATCATTAATATGGAGGACATTGTGAGTCTTTTATATTATTATGTGCCTACTAAAACAACTTGTGAAACCAATGATAACTTTTGCTTTATAGATATTTTCCCTTGTATCTTTAAATTTGTAAAGACATCACTGAATTTTTAATACCCAAACACCAAGCCTGGTTCAAAAGTCCCAGATAATTGTCCCAATTCCAAAAAAGGTATGTAATCCCCAACCCTTAACTTCCAATGCCTTTGCCATCACTGAGATACCTATTAAAAATATCCAGGAGGTTCACTGTTGATCAGAAACCCAACCAAACCAGTGACAAAAAACAATGATTACAACAGCAGTTCAGAACCTAGGTGTCCTTTGGTCGTTGACTCTCCTGATGTCCGAAGGACTATCCGCCATCTGCAAAGCACAAGTGAAGAGGCAGAAACTCTCAAGAAACTTGACATCATCCAGGACAAAGCCTCCTGATAAATGACACCTGTCAATTATGTATTCACTAGACAACTGAGCAGAGTAGTTCCAATGTGGAAAAAGAGTGTACTGTAGTTACTCGCCCAGACTGCTCGGACAGCACTTCCCAAATCTAGAACTTCCCAACACTGCTAAAAGGACTTTGGGTGCATGGGAACATGATCATCTGCCAGTTCCTCTTCAAGTCACATACCTTGCTGACTTAGGGAAATGCAACTGTTTTTTCATTGATGTTGAAACCAAAATCAGGATACTCTGCTCAACAGCAATGTGAGAGTAACTTCAACTGCATTGTCCAAGAATGCAGCTCACTCACACCATCCCAAGGGTAATCAGGGATGATAATAAATGACGGCCTTGCCAGTGATGTCTAGAGCCCAAAATTGAAGGGGTTTTGTCCCCACCACCATTTGCCCCATTTCCTGACATAAGCAGAGCTATTTTCACCCAGTCTCGCAATGCAGGTTCAAGAGGTATATGTTTGAACGTGAACATGTGCAACACCTTATCAGCTGTGCCCCAGGCCTTGGGCCCAGGAATAAATGAAGATGCAGTGGGGAACTAAGAATAAAAACTGTAGCAAAGAACCAGCTGCTGGTTTAAATAGATACAAAATGCTGGAGCTACTCAACAGGACAGGCAGTATTTCTGGAGAGAAGGAATGGATGATGTTTCGGGTCGAGACAGACTGATTAAAATAAGGGTCTTGACCCGAAATGTCACCCATTCCTTCTCTCCAGAGAAGCTGCCTGACCCACTGAATTACCCCAACATTTTGTATCTATCAAGAATCAAAACTGTTGCCCGTCGCATTTAGAGCACCTTGTGGGAATATTAGAAGAGGTGGGAGAGGGGAGGGGGGAATAGGGCTCAGTCAGTGACGACACCCTCTCCCCTTCCCTGATCTCCCATCCCATCTACGAGGAATGGGCCCAACGGGTCCACTTGCTCTAGTTGTCATTAAAAGAGGAATTAAAGATATTATGTACCTGAATTGGTATCAACCAAAATTTCCAGCTGAAGCAACATTGTTCTATTCATTGATTTTAAAAATCTAGCATATTTAACTTATTCTTTAAAATCTAAAAGCGGAGCTGGAGGGTCAATCGATCTTTACTGAAATTTGCAAATTACATAAATGATTTATTAACAGCATTAGTCAATCAACAACTTTAGATAGACATAGAGATAGAAAGTAGGTGCAGGAGGAGGCCATTTGGCCCTTTGAGCTAGCACCGCCATTCATTGTGATCATGGCTGATCATCCACAATCAGTAATCTGTGCCCAACTTCTCCCCATATCCCTTGATTCCACTAGCCCCCAGAGCTCTATCTAACTCTCTCTTAAATTCATCCAGTGACTTGGCCTCCACTGCCCTCTGTGGCAGATAATTCCACAAATTCACAACTCTCTGGGTGAAAAAGTTCCTTCTCACCTCAGTTTTAAATGGCCTCCCCTTTATTCTAAGACAGTGGCCCCTGGTTCTGGACTCCCCCAACTTTCTAATTAGTTTGTTAGGAAGCTTTGGGGATAAACTGGAGTTCTGGAGAGAAAAATAAATAACAGGAACTCAGCAGAACAATGACAATAAATATGATACAATAATAAGCATTAGAAGTTATTATTAAAATGTAATCATCAACAGTAGACAGGTAGTGATTGTGAGAAAAAAATGAAAGATCAAAGTTTATACATTCGAATGGTCATTTCATGGCCCAATAATGCATTGTCATGGAAAGGACTTCATTAAGCTTTGTGTTTGTTGTTAGCTGACCTTTCATTAACATTTGATCTTACAACATTATTAAAATTTGGGAAAATGTAGTTTGCAGTCATTTAATGTGGTAATAATTACATTATATTGAGTGAACCTACCTATAAATATGTTATGATTTTGTTTCATAATTTCACACAGGAAGTTGATGATTCAAAAATATTTACACCTCAACCTAAAACGTCATCCATTCCTTTTCTCCAGAAATGCTGCCTGTCCCGCTGAGTTACTCCAGCATTTTGTATCTATTTTTGGTGTGAACCAGCGTCTGCAGTTCCTTCCTACACCTTAATTTATTTTCTCTTCATTGTGGCCAAATCAGTCTTCTATTTGTTTGGATCTTGAGATTTTTTCTTTGAGTAACATTGCTCTCTGTTACTTCCTTTCTATGCACACTCCCCTGCACCTCACCCCTGCCCTCCTCCTCTCCTCAGTTTCCTTCCTGTCTCCTTTCCTTCCCTTCCCAAGGCTTCCCTTCCTAGCTGATGGATGGTCCAGATGCGCCCCTGTTGGTGAAAGATATTGGCCTAGAACAGAGCCAAATTCAGGAACCCATTCGGTGGTGTGACTTTATGTTGTTGCTCTCCTCTGGCAAAGTCTTCGTACTCTTGCATCTAAAATATCTTCCTTCTCTTGATAATTGAAGTACAAATGATTTAGAAAAGAAGACCTCTAGCATGCAACTTTTACAATTATCCTTACAATACCCAAAATCAGAGATGCATGTAGTTTAAGAATTGTGTAAAAGCACAGAAACATTTCACCTCAGGATGAAGTTCTTCTTCTACCTCATCATTCTTGCAGACTCGGATTTCAGAGCTCAATTGTTTTTAAACAAACCCTTCCTTTTCTCCATGATAAACTGATAGCGCGATAGCTGGGTTACACCACACATTCTGGTATCACGAATATTTCCTTTAGACCTGCATGGATGAAACCCTTTCCACTTAGCACGTTGGTTTGTTTCCAAGCTGCAAATTAAAACCAGAGATGCAGCAAGCTGTGCTTTAAGCAGGATCTTCTGCTGTGTCTCGTCTCCTGTGTTTAGATGCACCACGGAAACAAAGCCTTTGGCCCACAGAGTCCATGCTGACCATCGATCACCAATCTCCACTAATTCTATATTATCCAATTTTTTCAACAACTAGAAACATAGAAAACAGGTGCAGGAGGAGGCCATTTGGCCCTTCGAGCCAGCACCGCCATTCATTGTGATCATAGCTGATCATCCACAATCACTAACCTGTGCCTGCCTTCTCTCCATATCCCTTGATTCCACTTGCCCCTAGAGCTCTATCTAACTCTCTTTTAAATTCATCCAGTGAATTGGCCTTCACTGCCTTCTGTGGCAGAGTAGTCCACAAATTCCTAACTGTCCGGGTGAAAAGTTTTTTTCTCACCTCAGTTTTAAATGGCCTCCCCTTTATTCTTTGACTGTGGCCCCTGGTTCTGGACTCCCCCAACATTGGGAACATTTTTCCTGCATCTAGCTTGTCCAGTCCTTATATAATTTTATATGTTTCTATAATATCCCCTCTCATCCTTCTAAATTCCAGTGAATAAAAGCCCAGTCTTTCCAATCTTTCCTCATATGACAGTCCCATCATCCCGGGGAGTAACCTTGTAAACCTATGCTGCACTGCCTCAATAGCAAGGATGTCCTTCCTCAAATTGTGAGACCAAAACTGAACACAATACTCCAGATGTAGCCTCACCAGGGCCCTATGCAACTGCAAAAGGACCTATTTACTCCTATACTCAAATCCTCTTGTTATGAAGACCAACATGCCATTAGCTTTCTTCACTGCCTGCTGTACCTGCATGTTTACTTTCAGTGACTGGTGTACAAGGACACCAGGTCACGTTGCACTTCCCAGTTACCTAATCTGACACCATTGAGATACTCCTTACACATTACAAGCAATTTCCTTACACATTACAGGCAATTTCCTGTTCTTTTAGAGGCCAACTTATCTACTAACCTGCACATCTTTGCGATGTGGGAGGAAACCTATGCACCTGGAAGAAACCTAGGTTGTCACAGGAAGAACATGCAAACTTCATGTAGACAGCACCCAGGATTGAACCGTGTCTCTGGCATTGTGAGGCAGCACCTCTACCAGCTGCTCCACTATCAAAGACAGTGCTAGGCAATGAAAGTCTGCTTTCTTCAGGCAATAGGTAACTTTCCATTTGAAGATCAGGATCATGTTTTAGAATTTGATGAAACCTCCCAAACACATATTGATTTTTTTTTTGTAAACCAAATTGGGGCAGCAGTACTCTTCCAGCTCCTACAACAACTAACCTAGTCCTCTCTAGCTTCTGGCCACTTTGTAATGACCTCCTCCCATCGCAAATTCTTCTTCTTAGGCAGTCCCCTTGGTTAGAGGATGACATACTTCTCTGAAGAATGGTGCTGACCTGAAACAGAATATGTCTGTTTCCTCCACAGATGTTGTCCGAGCTGCTGAGTTTCTCCAGCACTTTATTTTTGCTTAAGATTCCAGCATCTGCATTTCCTTGCTTCTCCATATTCCCAGTCTGGTTTTGTGGCTTCTGAGGTGGCACAGGAGGCCAATGTGAAAATCGTAGACTATTCAACAGATGGGCCAGGTAGTGGCTGATGGAACAGGTGGGCAAGTAGTTTATTAGACATCCTTCCTGTAAAACGGCGACCAGAACTGCACAAAATACTCTGTGGCCTAACCAAAGTTTTATACAGCTGCAATGTGACTTCCTGACTTTTATACTCAATGTCTGACTGATGAAAGCAAGCATGCATTCCAATTTATTTACCTTTCTATTTAGATATGTTACTGCTTTCAGGGAGCTATGGACTTGCACCCCAAGATCCCTCTTTATATCAATGCTCCTCAGGATCCTACCATTTACTGCATACTTCCCTCCTTATATTTGACCCCTCAAAGTGTCACAGCTCACACTTCCCCCGATTAAATTCCATTTTAAATGCCTCCATCCATATGTTCATCTGATCTATAACATGCTGCATCCTTTGACAACCTTCTTACTATCCACAATTCCACCTATTTTGGGGTCATCTGCAAGCTTATGGATCGGCCCATCTTCATTTTCGTAAGAGTCACTTATACTGAATATGTCACAAACAACAGATCTCTGAAGAACATCACTAGTCACAGACCTCCAAGCAGGATAACAACCCTCAACCACACCTGTCATCTATGGGCAGGCTATTTTTGAATCCATTCTGTCAGGTCACCATGTATCCCAGGCATCTTAATCTTCTCGATCAGCCTGCCATGGGGGCTGCATTATATATCTTATTAAAGTCTATGTTGTTGTTGAAAAATTAAAAGCAAATCCTTCAAAAAAATCAACCAGCACATTTAACATGAATCTTAAGCTGCTTGGCGTATGGTTAAGTGAGAACTTGAAACAAATAATGTGCTGATACAATGATTCAGAATGTGGATGTGATGACCAGCAGTAAAGAGAAAAAATATATTACACAGACCATTAAGTGAGGAAAGATCATTGAGGTAGACCATTTTCCCAATTGTACTAACCCATTCATGTATAGAAGGTGCTGAACGACCCCCTCGGGTGTCTAACAGACATAGCTGCTGCACCTGTTTCCTGTTGCTTTATAACTTCAGCAATATTGTTATCAGGCTTCTTGGCGTCTTTGGAGACATGTGGCCCTTTCTATGCCGTTAATTGTAACACACAAATGCTACCATGATTGATGAAATGATACTAAGCGCCGCTGCAGGAACTACCATATCACCATATCACAATGGTCTGCACAATTCTTCATAGAGTCACAGACTGATACAGTGTGGAAACAGGCCCTTTGGCCCAACTTGCCCACACCGGCCAACATGTCCCAGCTACAATAGTTCCACCTGCTTGCGCTTGGTCCATATCCCTCCAAACTTATCCTATCCATGTACCTGTCTAACTGTTTCTTAAATGTTGGGATAGTCCCAGCCTCAACTATTTCCCCTGGCAGCTTGTTCCATACACTCACCACCCTTTGTGTGAAAAAATGACCCCTCTGATTCCTATTAAATCTTATCCCTTTCACCTTGAACCTATGTCCTCTGGTCCTTGATTCCCCTACTCTTGGCAAGAGATTCTGTGCATTTACCTGATCTATTCCACTCATGATTTTATACACCTCAATAAGATCACCCCTCATCATCCAGTGCTCCAAGGAATAGAGACCCAGCCTACTCAACCTCTCCCTATAGCTCAGACCCTCCAGTCCTGGCAACATCCTTGTAAATTTTCTCTGAACCCTTTCAAGCTTGACAATATCTTTCCTATAACATGATGTCCAGAACGGAACACAATACTCTAAATGCGGTCTCACCAGAGTATGTACTTCTTCTTGCCTGAGTATGTCTTCTGCAGTGACTGTGGTTCTATCTGAAGTATTAACAATGGGAATAGCAGATCTCTTCGTATTCAGAGGTTAACCAGCTTCTTGCCTTCGCTATCTAAATTGTTAAAACATTAACAAAGTAGAAAATGATCACATCCCTGAGCATCATGTAAATTACATTCAATGCATTTAAATTTATGCAATTAATTTTTATAAGAACCCTGGGTAATCCAGCAATAATGATAAAAAAATTAATGGACCTGTTAATCATTTGTGTGTGATCAGCAACATTTGTATGAATGGTATTGCCATGCCATGACAGGACATTACCCTCCGGAGGAGAGCACTGCAAATTGGTTTCTCTGCCTTGTGTCTCCCTGGAATGACCATCTAACACTAAAATTAAAATAGAAAAGTCTCATGCCATGGAAGAAAGTGATTTTCCAACATAAGGTCCAATATTTTTGTAAATAAGCTGACCACATTATTTGTTAGCTTTATGTTAATTTTTACACTGGCATAAATATAGTCTTCTGGTAACCATGTAAATTTCCATAACGTCTTTAGTTACAATGAGAATAATTTGAATAATTTCAGGATTACATAATACGAAATAATTAAATAACTTCTTTATCAAGACAGATATAATTACAGTATAGTGTTCAACAGTTTAACACTGTTCTTCTCACTTACTACGGTTTGAAATAACCTTTAATTTTATCACAATTGAGTTGCTAAGCAACAATGTGCAAATACTGCCATGGTGTCTGTACGTTTCTTTTGTAGAAAACACTTGCTGTGAAACCAGAAAACAGAATCTTGCACAGTCACCAAGTCCCCCAAAATAGTTATGGACTGATAAACATCATGCCCCTTTTTTGTGAGCTATGGACTTATTGGGAAAAGTTATCTATGCTTAAATTATTTAAATGACTTGACTTAAGTTGTTCGTTTTCCAATGATTTGCTTGCAAATCTTAAAGGCTGACTTATATATATTTGATTGGACCTGAAGCATGTAAGGACTTTCCATTTTTAGGATGCTATAGAAATTCATGATGTTGTAGATGGTCACAAGGCCATCATCAACCTCACCTGACTTGCCCAACTAACTCTGACTGTACACAGGAGACATATGTTTTGCAACTGATGCTGAGTGAGAGCAAATACTTCATTAACCAACTGAGGCAAATTTTTCAGTGACAAACTGATTATTTCTACTAAGGTTCCTGAGACCTGTGAGAAAACTACACACTGGCTTTTGGGTTTGGAAGAGGGAATTCTTCCACAATGTTTAAAACATTTAAGTTTTTTGCTGAAAGCAGAAAGGAACTGTATTTGTTCAAGTGGAAACGCTTTGTAAAGGAGAAAACATGACTTGGTTTCAAATAGATCATTGCCAGTTTTGAATTGTGTCTCAAAAGGAAAATAAATTGATTCATTTAAACCTCTGGAGATTCTCCAATGTGTCAAATATTGAAAAAAACAAACCTAACCTTTTTTACCCAATTTGCATCAGACTATAAAATAAGTTGTAAACTAGTGTCCAATAGCGTCCAGACTAAATTGATATGGAAAGTAGAAACACTTTGAAAAGGAGAGAATATCACAAAAGAAAATGTCTGAAGAAGGGTCCCAACCTGAAACAACACGTATCCATGTCCTCCATAGCTGCTGCTATGCCATGGTCCATGGAGTTAGTTACTCCAGCACTTTGTATTTTTTACATTTAAAGTTTTTTTGGTGTAGAAATGACATCCAAACCAAATACTACTTGGGCACAAGTGAAATGTTATGAAATATTCTCTTGAAAATGTAAAAAGAACTTGAAGAGTTTTAGTTCAAAATTAATGGTTACTCTTGCAAAAAAGCGAGTATAGGCCCAGTGCTGTCAAACTTTTTTAAAAAAAATGTATATCAAAAAATATTTTATTCCAGTAATAAATATTTGCAAAACAATTTCTTTTCAAAAACTCCATCCGACATTCCCGGAGGTTATACATTCAATACAGATATTCGTTGCCAGATTTACACAGAATCCCTTCCCTTATTTGGAGGGGTGTCTCCACCACACCCTGCCCCCCATGTCCAGCATTGGAAGGACCCTAGACTGTGATCCTCCCCCACAGGGCCTTGGCGTTGGCTGCACCGAGCTTCAGTGCGTCCCTCAGCACGTACTCCTGCAGTCTGCAGCAGGCCAGTCGGCAACATTCCTCGACGGACAGCTCGTTCCGCTGAGAGGTCAACAAAGCTCGGGCAGACCAAAGATTGTCTTTCACCGAGTTGATGACCTTCCACCAGCACTCGATGGCAGTCTCTGAATGCGTCCCTGGGAACAGTCGGTAGATCACAGAGTCCTCTGTGACGGAGCTGTTCGGAATAAATCGTGACAGGGACCTGTGCAAACCTCTCCAGACTCTCTTGGCAAATCCACACTCTGTGAAGAGGCGGGCAACCATCTCCTCTCCATAACAGCCGTCCCGAAGGCAGCGTGCGCTGGTAGTGAGACTCCAACAGTGCAGGAAGGATCTGACTGAGAGGGCTCCCCTCACCGCCAGCCAAGCCAGGTCTTGGTGCTTGTTGGTGAGTTCTAGCGATGAGGCATTTTGCCAGACAAGCTGGGCAGTCTGCTCTGGAAACCACGCCACAGGATCCATGGAGTCATTCCCCTGCAGTGCCTGCAGGACGTTCCGTGCTGACCACTGCCCGATGGACTTGTGGTCAAAGGTGTTGGTCCGGAAGAACCTTTCCACGAGCAACAGATGGTGCGGCAATGTCCAGCTGACTGGCACATTGCGTGGCATCTGCGGCAGGCCCATCCTTCACAACACCGGGGACAGGTAGAACCTCAACAGGTAGTGGCACTTGGTGCCCACGTGCCTTGGCTCTATGCTCCGCCTGATGCAGCCACACACGAAGGTGGCCATCAGGATGAGGGCGACGTTGGGCACGCTTTTACCCCCGTTGTCTGTCGACTTGTACATTGTGGCTCGTCGCACCCGGTCCATCGTCGCACCCGGTCCATCGTCGACCCCCAAATGAAGCGGAAGACAGCCCGGGTGATCCCCGTGGCGTAGGAGGGAGGGACGGGCCACACTTGCGCCAAGTACAGCAGCCCCGAGAGCACCTCACACCTGATGACCAGATTTATCCCTGTGAAGGAGAGGGAGCGCTGCGTCCACAGCTCCAGCTTCTTCCCCACCATGGCTATCCGCTCCAGCCAATTCTTGTCACGTGCCTCAGCCCTCCTAAACCAGATCCCCAGCACCTTCAAGAAGTCAGGCTTGATGGTGAAGGGGATGGAAGATCGGTCGGGCCAGTTGCCAAGGAGCACGGGCTCGCTCTTCCTGCAGTTTACCCTGGCCCCCGTGGCAGACTCAAACTGGTCGCAGATGCTAATCAGTCTGCGGACCGACCCTGGATCCGAGCAGAAGACGGCGACATCGTCCATGTACAGGGAGGCCTTGACCTGAGTGCCCCCACTGCCTGGCAATGTCACTCCTCTTATGCTCGCATCTTTCCTGATGGACTCGGCAAAGGGCTCAATACAACAGATGAACAAGACAGGGGAGAGAGGGCAACCCTGCCTGACTCCAGACCTGACGGGAAAGCTGTCTGATTCCCACCCATTGATTTGGACTGCACTACAGATATCAGTCACCCTTTCCTTCTCTCCTGAGATGCTGCCTGATCCGTTGAGTTACTCGAGCATTTTGGGTCTACCTCAGAAGAGACCCCAATGATCCAAGAACCTGAATCCCTGCCCCTGCGCCGGCTCCTGGGCCACACATTCATCTAGCCTATCCTTCTACATCTGCCTTCACCAGCACATACCATTGGGAGTAATCCAGAGATTGCTGTCCTTGAGTTCCTGTTTTGTAACCTGTTTCCTACAATAACTCTCTGTATTTACTCTGCAGGACCTCAAACATTTGTCTATCTATATGTATAAGAAAATAACTGCAGATGCTGGTACAAATCGATTTATTCACAAAATGCTGGAGTAACTCAGCAGGTCAGGCAGCATCTCGGGAGAGAAGGAATGGGTGACGTTTCGGGTCGAGACCCTTCTTCAGACTGATGTCGGGGGTGGGACAAAGGAAGGATATAGGTGGAGACAGGAAGATAGAGGGAGATCTGGGAAGGAGGAGGGGAAGGGAGGGACAGAGGAGCTATCTGAAGTTGGAGAAGTCGACGTTCATACCACCGGGCCGCAAACTGCCCAGGCGAAATATGAGGTGCTGCTCCTCCAATTTCCGGCGGGCCTCACTATGGCACTGGAGGAGGCCCATGACAGAGAGGTCAGACTGGGAATGGGAGGGGGAGTTAAAGTGCTGGGCCACCGGGAGATCAGTAGCGTTAATGCGGGCCGAGCGCAGGTGTTCAGCGAAGCGATCGCCGAGCCTGCGCTTGGTTTCGCCGATATAAATAAGTTGACATCTAGAGCAGCGGATGCAATAGATGAGGTTGGAGGAGGTGCAGGTGAACCTCTGTCTCACCTGGAAAGACTGTTTGGGTCCTTTGATGGAGTTGAGGGGGGAGGTAAAGGGACAGGTGTTGCATCTCGTGCGGTTGCAAGGGAAAGTGCCCGGGGTTAGGGTGGTTTGGGTAGGAAGGGACGAGTGGACCAGGGAGTTGCGGAGGGAACGGTCTCTGCGGAACGCAGAGAGGGGAGGGGATGGGAAGATATGGCCAGTGGTGGAGTCCTGTTGTAGGTGACGGACATGTTGGTGGATGATATGTTGGATCCGCTGGCTGGTGGGGTGGAAGGTGAGAATGAGGGGGATCCTGTCCTTGTTGCGAGTGGGGGGAGGGGGAGCAAGAGCGGAGCTGCGGGATGTAGAAGAGACCCTAGTGAGAGCCTCAATCTATATTGTTGGTACCAATGTGCACGACAACCTCTGCTGTACCTTGGAGAATGTTCACAATCCAAGAAACAACATTGACCGTGGCACCCGAGATGCATCGCACAAACCTGCCGTCACATTTGCGGCCACAGATTCTCCTGTCTGTCCCCCTAATTATTGAGTCATCTCTCCTTCACTATCATTCTGCCCAACTCCACCCTTCCCTGCTGAGCCTCGGATCTGGTCACAGTGCCACAGACCTGATTGCTGCTGCTGCTGCTCTCTAAAGGTTTCATCCTTTAGACACTGTGGCGCAGCGGTAGAATTGCTGCCTTACAGCGAATGCAGCGCCGGAGACTATGGTTCGATCCTGACTACGGGCGCCGTCTGTACGGAGTTTGTACATTCTCCCCGTGATGTGCGTGGGTTTTCTCCGAGATCTTTGGTTTCCTCCCACACTCCAAAGACGCACAGGTATGTAGGTTAATTGGCTGGGCAAATGTAAAAAAGGATTGTCCCTAGTGTGTGTAGGATAGTGTTAATGTGCGGGGATCGCTGAGCGGCGCGGACCCGGTGGCCGAAGGGCCTGTTTCCGCGCTGTAGCTCTAAATCTAAAAATCTAAAAAATCCCCTCCCACATTGGTTACCAAACAAAAGGTACAGGGGAACCCTGCACAGTCTCTCTATTCCTCTCACCTTTCCTGATGGTCACCCAAATACCTGCTGCCTACACATTTTTTCTTTCTGATTTCATCTATCTTCTTCCACTTATGTTTCATCCAGTCAAATAATTTATGGTGAATTAGCCTTCACCTTCATCCACTTCTCCCCTGGTGCCATCCAGGTTTACTTGGTCACATTCCTATTGTTCCCTGTACTGCTTTCCCTGTACTGCTTTCACTGCAACGTAAAATATGTTTTGTCTGCAGATTCTCCCAATTCTGATGAAAACTCAGAATACAGAATACAGAATACAGAGCTTTATTTGTCATTCGGTACCGAGGTACCGAACGAAATTACGTTACCAGCAGTCACACAAAAAAAAGAAACACAAGACACATAACCCCAACACAAACATCCATCACAGTGACTCCAAACACCCCCTCACTGTGATGGAGGCAACAAAACTTCCGCTCTCTTCCCCACGCCCAAGTCCCCGCGGCCGAGCCGCACCGGGCGCTGAAACATCCCGCGGCCGAGCCGGGCGATTGATTTTGTTTCTCTCTTCACTGATGTTGTCCAAGCATTTTCTATTTCCATTTCAATATCTTATTGCTCTGTTTTTCATCCAGAAATATGGTAAGAATGAGAAAAAATGTTAAGGAAGGAACTGCAGATGCTGGTTTAAACCAAAGATAGACACAAAAAGCTGGAGTAATTCAACGGGACAGGCAGCATCTCTGGAGGGAAGGAATGGGTGGCGTTTCGGGTCAAGACCCATCATCAGTTGATTAAAAAAAATACTAAGACAATTTATTGCCTAAATGAGACTGAATGAGATGCTATAATGTGGTCCAACCTACTGCCAGCCGCCTGTCCCCAATCTTTCTCTGGGTTTATAGCAAGAGGGCATAAATAAAAAAATAGTAAGTTTAAAGGGAATCTGTGGGGAAAAAAATGTTTCAGTTAGAATGGTTGGAGTCTGGAACTCTCTGCTAAGATAGTGGTTGATGCAGGTAGTCTCACAAAAAAATAAGAATCGTCCAGATAACATTTGGACTAACAAAGCAGAGAAGACTATGGACCAAATGCAGGTAAAGGGCCTGTTGCCATGCTCTATGACCCTGGCTCTAAACTGCATTCAAAATTTGACACTCACCTTCAAATGATCATGTAAATTTAATAACCTGCTTTTTGAGGTGAAAATCAACAAGGAGAAAACACCCCAAAATGTTCACAAATTTGGTAAGCATTGGTAGATAAGTTTTTATTTTCAATATTGTTATTAGAGTAGAAGCAAACAATAAGATAAGATAGTCAAATAAATGACAAGCAACAATTATTTCCAAAGATGACAAATACTAACTTACAGTACTTCAGATAGATTTTTTATTGAGAGCAATGTTAAAATGGAATAAATCCATTGTGTTATTATGATTTCAATCATTTGCATGTCTGTGAAAACGGTTGTAATTTTGCTTAAAATTAATGATGCCTTGGGGGTGTGGCCTGAATTAGCATCTTGTTTGATGACCTCAGTCTTCAAGGGACTACTAATTACAACAGCAGAAGGCTGTTGGTGCTTCACAACCAACCAGGAATGGAATTCTGATTGCTGTATTGTAAGTAAAGCTGTAGTCTTCACAACAGTATTCAATAATAATCCAGTCTTCTGAAAAGCCACAGACTGCACAGCCTTTGTTCGCAGAGGTGCATGCGCATCACATTATATGAAAAAGCATACAGTTTCTGTCACAGATCTACTATATGGGCATCCAATTTTTCTTTTGAAAATAAAAGGTAGATTTTATTATTTTGGGAGGAAATTACTCATCTACTTTTCCTTCAGCCCACAGGGGTAGCCTGAGCATGGCAAACATAAGGACAATTGTAGACCTACCTTACAACATCCTGCCAAGGGGTTTTGCTCTGTTTCTGAGCTTTCCTTGCCAATTTTATTATATTTGAGTCTATTTCCTATTTTCTGCTTTGTGGTGTTTTAATTTCAGGTCTTTGGAGACGTATAAATGAATATTCTTTGTGATATTACCTTATTCAATGGTTCTTTATATACTGAGATACAGTGAAATTCTTTTTCTGCATACAGCTCAGTAAATTATTACCATACATAAGTACAATCCCATATTGAGTAGAAATAGCCCTCTGATACCATATACAAGGGTCGTCATATTTTGGCGCCATTTTCAAAGTCCAAGCTGCAGCTGGGCATAAAGGACATCACCTTAATCCAGATCGCCCGGCGAACTGTTGTCCCTCTCCTCGCACATTCAGCCTTTGTGCTCCAAGGGAGCCTTGCGCAGCCGACCTTGAGGGTGCTGAAACAAGACCCCGGTTACTCTTACCGGCCCTTTGCTCTTTGTGTCATTATGTACAGTATAACTACTGAATTGGATTCAGCACTGAAATATTTGGAAATTAATGGAGCCATTAATTGAGTCTTCTTACGAGTACAAATCTTTAGAGATAAAGCATGGAAACAGGCCCTTCAGCCCACCAGGTCCGCGCAGACCACTGATCACCTTGTACACAAACATTCTCCGTAGATTGTCACCTTGTTGTGTTGGAGAAGCTTGTGTGGTCCTGAGATCCTGAGAGCGATGCCGTCTGGAGCTATGCTCCTGGTAGGGTCACCCATGGCAGTAAGGTCGAGGGGGAGGTCCCTGATAAACAGCAATCCAGCCAAGACCTCAACGGTGCCACAGGCGGAGGATGATGCTGACTTTAGTGGAGCGTCACGACGGCTGGGAAGGCGGATGAAGGCTGCAGCAGAAAAGGGTCCCAAGTCATCTTGGATTCCATGCCACTGGATTCTGACCCAGAACTGTCAAGGACTGTGTGGTGGCTGTCTGTGCACCAGTCTCCCCACGGTAAACAAAGTCACGCACAGGCGTCCTATAAGTAGGATAGTCATACTCGCTTTGAGTGACTGCCGATGATGATGATACACAAACATTATCCTACACACCAGGGACAATTTACAATTTTACAGAAGCCAATTAACCTACAAACCTGTACGTCTTTGGAGTGTGGGAGGAAACCGGAACACTTGGAGAATACCCCCGCAGTCTCAGGGAGAACGTGCAAACTCCATACAGACAGCACCCGTAATCAGGATGGAACCCTGGACTCTGGCGCTGTAAGGCAACAACTCCACCGCTGTGCCACTGTGCCGCCCCAATGTGCTGCATTATGTGGTCCTCAAATACCCCAGGCAGTCCATGAAGGAAAATGAGGGGCACTCATGCGTTATGCTGCAATCTCAATTGAACACTGAAGCTGATAAGTGGCAAATGCATGCATAAGGGCTGAGAGGGAGGCAATGTTAAGAAGATGTAGGATAGTAAACTTTCTATTTGAAAGACACTGGGAGCTTAAGTTCAGTTCAGAATTGTATTGTACAGCAGGCTTTCAAAAATTCTGGTTCGGTTGGGAAGGATGTTACATTTAGTGTCAAGGAAACAATGTTAGTGAGAGAGACAATGACGAAGGCTTTGGTATTGAGCTAGAAAAAGTTATAACTCTTCCAAGATTGAATTTCTGACACCCTAGTTGGCTAGATTTAATAACATTTTGCAGAAGTGGAGTGGGCTGTAATCAGCAGATGGAGACTAACCACACGAACAAAGGAACACTTCAGCATTAGATCCTTGAAAGTTAATGAAGATGATGTTGCAAAGGAAGAAAGAGAGCCATTGGTGATCTGGCAATTATCTAGATGTGTTTCTAGGCAGGCATAGAAGATGTGGGAATGATCTCCTTGAGCTGATTTTATCATATAGATTTATAGTATGCAAATCTTATTCAAAGATAACAAGAAATTAGAATGTGATCGAGATAACATTTATCATCATCATATACATACAGCCGGAAACAGGCCTTTTCGGCCCTCCAAGTCCGTGCCGCCCAGTGATCCCCGTACATTAACACTATCCTACACCCACTAGGGACAATTTTTACATTTACCCAGCCAATTAACATACATACCTGTATGTCTTTGGAGTGTGGGAGGAAACCGAAGATCTCGGAGTAAACCCACGCAGGTCACGGGGAGAACGTACAAACTCCTTACAGTGCAGCACCCGTAGTCAGGATCGAACCTGAGTCTCCGGCGCTGCATTCGCTGTAAAGCAGCAACTCTACCGCTGCGCTACCGTGCCGCCCTAAGATAAAGGAAATTTAGGAAAGTGACAGGAAGAAATTATTTCCACAAAAATAACCAACATTTTAAATAATCTTTAGGTATTAAATGGATCTCATTCCAGATTCACTTAAATTATTTGATGAGGATAATGAACATATCCTAAATGGATAAGATAGGGATAGATTTATTATCCTCCATCAATTACAAAGATTTTATAATTCCAAGGTGTTACCAGAAAGGCTAAATTAAACAAAGCAGTAGGCACTTAAAGACTGGTTCTAATTGAGTTGGATTGTTTCTGCTGTGTTTAGTTTAGTTTACAGAAGGTAGATACTAAACGCTGGAGTAACTCAGCGGGATAGGCAGCATCTCTGGAGAGAAAGAATGGGTGATGTTTCGGGTCAAGACCCTTCTTCAGACTGTTTAGGGATAAGGGAAACGAGAGATGTAGATGGTGATGTGGAGAGATAAATATCAATGAATGAAAGATATGCAAAAAAATAACGCTGAGAAAGGAAACAGGCTATTGTAAGCTGTTTGTAGGGTGAAAATGAGAAGCTAGTGTGACTTGGATGGGGGAGGGATAGAGAGAGAGGGAATGACGAGGCTACCTGGTTTGTGTGGGAAGGGATGAGTTAACCAGGGAGTTGCGGATGGAACAGTTTCTGCGGAAGGCGGAAAGGGGTGGAGATGAGAAAATGTGGCTAGTGGTGGGATCCCGTTGGAGGTAGCGGAAATTTTGGAGGATTATGTCCTGCGTGTTATCTGAGTCTATGTGAGGCGGCACGGTGGCACAGCGGTAGAGTTGCTGTGTTAATTACAGCGCCTTACCTTCCACCCCTCTGATGGGGTGGAAGGTAAGGACTAGGGGGACTCTGTCTCTGTTGCATCTAGGGGGAGGGGAAGCAAATGCAGAGCTGCGGGGTACTGAGGAGACACGTGTGACGGCCTCATCTATGATGGAAGAGGGGAACCCCTATTAACTAAAGAATGAGGACATCTCGGATGTCCTGGTATGGAACACCTCATCTTGGGCACAGAAGTGGCTTAGATGGAGGAATTGGGAGTAGGAGATAGTCTTTGCAGGAAGCAGGGTGGGAAGAAGTGTCGTCGAGATAGTTGTGGGAGTCAGTGGGTTTGTAATAGACATCAGTGAATAGTCTATTTCCTGCCGCATTCAACAAATAATCCTCCAAAATTTCCACCACCTCCAACGGGATCCCACCACTAGCCACATTTTCACATCTCCACCCCTTTCAGCCTTCCGCAGAGACTGTTCCCTCCGCAACTCCCTGGTTAACTCATCCCTTCCCACCCAAACCACCCCCTCCCAAGGTACCTTCCCCTGCAACTGCAGAACTTGCCACACTTGTCGCTATACCTCCTCCCTCGACTCTGTCCTGGGACCCCGACAGTCCTTTCAGGTTAGGCAGAGGTTCACTTGCACCTCCTCCAACCTCATCTACTGTATCCGTTGTTCAAGATGTGGGCTCTTATACATTGGCGAAACCAAACGCAGACTGGGCGATCGTTTCGCGGAACACCTTCGCTCAGCCCGCCTGAACCAACCTGATCTCTCGGTTGCTGGACAGTTTAATTCTCCTTCCCATTCCAACACAGACCTTTCTGTCCTCAGTTTCCTCCATTGTCAGAGTGAGGCTAAACGCAAATTGGAGGAACAGCATCCCATATTTCGTTGGGCAGCTTACAGCCCAGTGGTATAAATATTGATTTCTCTCACTTCAGGTAGCCCCGGCATACCCTCTCTCTCTATCCCTCCACCACCCAAGTCGCACCAGCTTCTCATTTTCACCCTACAAACAGCTAACAATGGCCTGTTTCCTTTATCATCATTACTTTTTGCATATCTTTCATTCATTGATCTTTTTCTCTCGTTTCCCTTATCCCTAACCAGCCTGAAGAAGGGTCGCAACCCAAAACGTCACCCATTCCTTCTCTCCAGAGATGCTGCCTGTCCCGCTTACTCCAGCTTTTTGTGTCTATCTTTGGACAACAGGTAGAGTTGTCTCATGAGTTCAATAATCTGGGTTTAACCTGAGATACAATGCTGTGGTGTTGTATCTTCCCACACCTTAAAGATGTACAGGTTGGTCTTGCTGCAGTTGTCAGGCAGGAGGTACAGAAGCCTGAAGTCTCACACCACTGGGTTCAGGAATAGCTACTTTCCTACAAATGGCCAGTTCTTGAACCGACCTGCACAACCCTAATCCTACCTCTGCAAAGGAACACAATGGATCAACTCCTGCACTACCATGGACTTGCTTTCTAAGTGCGTTTTAAAACTAATATCTTTGTTTTCCTTGCACAATGTTTTTCTTTTCACGGTCTTGTAGAATTTATGCATAATTTATGTCCTGCGTGTTATCTGAGTCTATATGAGGTGGAGCAGCGGTAGAATTGCTGCCTTAATTGCAGTGCCGGAGACCCAGGTTCGATCCTGACTACGGCTGCTGTCTGCGGAGTTTGTACGTTCTCCCCGTGACCTGCGTGGGTTTTCTCCGAGATCAGTTTCCTCCCACACCCCAAAGACGTACAGGTATGTAGGTAAATTGGCTTGGTAAATGTAAAAAAAAAATCTCCCTAGTGTGTGTAGGATAGTCTTAATATGCTGGGATCGCCAGTCGGCCCGGACCCGGTGGGCCGAAGGGCCTGCACCTTTAAACTAAACGTGTCTGCTAGCTGCTACAAGCAAAATTTTCATTAACCTCATTGTACTTGTGCATATGACAATAATTTTAACTTGACATCACTTGTTAGGTTAAATGACTATTGTAAATTAGCCCTAGTATGAAGGTGAGGGGTAGAATCTGGAGGGAGATAAAACGAAAGTAGGGAGAATAGAAAGGAATTAGTGTGGTGCGAAAAAATCAGGCTGCTGGAGGGAAATGGGACTCTTCAATTGACTTGTGTGGGTGTATGCTTACTTGTTAGCATGGACTTGTTGGGCTGAATGGCCTGTTTCAGTGGGAGTAACTTTCAGATGCGTTTCCCATAGAATAGGGAATATATTTTTATTATGGGTTGTACAGCCTAATTCTTATTTGGACGTTGATTATGACCGAAAGCCGTCTTTTGCTGTACTTTGAAGTAAAAGGACCAATTTTTAAAATCTTTCTGCTTACATTTGTTGCAGATGGAAACACATAATTTGGTGAACACAGTACGTTATTCTACCTGGAGGCCAAAACCAAAACTCACTGAACACCAAGTTTTATCGACCACAACACAAGTTTTGTTGATCACCTTCCCATTAGGCAATGGCTTCTTGCGATTTAAAGGAAACTCCGATAGTTTGTTTTCGTTTTGCCTCAAGTCAAATTATATTGGAGTTTCTTTATTATTTTTTTTTAAACCCCACCACTTGGAGCAGATGTGTCTTCGCCAAACCAGTTATTTCACTGAGAGGTTCAGATAATCTTAGATGTGTTTATTTTTTGTCGGGAATAACAAAGCGTGCTTGGTTCACAGACCCGTTGTTAGGTAGAAACATACTGAAGGGGAAACAAACAAGCGGCGTCGCAGTCAGATACGAGAGGGTGAGTGAGTGGGAGCAGGAGCAGCGGAACTGTTGTTTGTGGAGATTGTTGCAGGCGGAAGGCAGGCGGGCGGGCGGCGCGGAGTCTGCGGAGCGAGGGAGGCGCTAGGTCGGTTGGAAAAATTAAATCACTGGAAAAGGAGACGAAGCGGCCGAGAGCCGGCGTCGGCGGCGGCAGAAGGAGCAGCGATGGTGAGTGTCGGGGCCTGCGGGAGGAGGGCGGCGCGGTGAGGGCGCGTTGCGGCTCCCGGCCTGGTTCGCCCTGACTCACGGTGTCGGTGGCTGGAGCCGCTCACTTGTCGGAGGCCGGGCCGGGCCGCCGCCGCCGCCGCCATGTTGTGCGCGGCAGCTCCTCAACTCCGAGCTCCCGGCACCGGCGCCGCCGCCGCTCGGCCCGCAGCGTCGCAGGCGTTAATTTGTGGAGTTGGGAGGGAGGTTTGCGAACGGTTGAGGTGCTGGTTACTAAAAGGCCCGAGAGGGGAGCGGGTTGTGGCGGGGGGAGGAGAAGAGAGAGCGAACGGCCCGGGGAGAGCAGGAGGAAGCGTAGGCCCAAGCCTCCCTCGTGTTTGTGGCGCATTAATAAGGAGGAAGCGAGAGGCCTCCTGCGGCTCGTTGCCCATTGATTGTGGGGATCCCGCGGGGCGAAAGGCCGCCGTCCAAGAGTCGCCGCCACGGTTTCCGGTGACTCGGCGCTTTGGGTCTTTGTGCGAGAATTAGCCGCGGGTCGACACCTGCCCCCAGCTCGGCTTCCCTTCTCTTCCCTTCCCCTCACTTCTCTTCACTTCCCTTCCCTTCCCTTCCCCTCCCTTCCCTTCTCTTCCCTTCCCTTCCCTCCGCAGATGCCGCCCTGCTCGCCGAGTTCCTCCAACACTTTGTGTTTTACAATTAATGTCTGCTGGCGGCCTCGTTCAGTCAAATGCCTCGGGGTTTTCCAAATGGAACCGTGGCTTTGCAATCTTTTTTTAAACGTATATTTGAACGATCCTGACACTCGCGCAGTTGTCGGAATAAATTGTGGCAGGAAGAGTTCGACAGTTTATTATCATGCCATGAAACATTTTAAAAATCTAATTCTCGGAGACTTCAGGATCGCTTTCCACAAAACAGCCCTAGGATTTTACCTCTCCAAAGTTTCCCTAATACTGGCGTATATTTGAGACACAAGAGACTGTAGAAGCTGGAGTATTGCGCACAACAAAGTACTGGAGGAACTTGGGGTCAGCCAGTAGTACCCAGGGAGGGAATGGAAAGGCGATCTTTCGGGTCGGGACCCTTCTTAAGACTCCTATACTATTGAATACGGGATAATTATTGCTTTTAACTCTTTAAATATGTAAGCGGGTGGATATAAACGCAATGTTTGTTGGTTTAATCTTTCTACTGTGTTGTGATGGAAGTAATTTTAGCCACGGTTAAAAATGATACTGCTTTTAACTTTATTTAACTTGTTCACATGTTTTGTACTTGAGTGAAACCAACAGTATCCATAATAATAATAGAACATCTGGACACAAAAAGCTGGAGTAACTCAGCATGACAGGCAACATCTCTGGAGAGAAGGAATGGGTGTCGTTTCAGACCGAGACCCTTCATTCTGAAGAAGGATCTCGACCCAAAACCTCACCCATTCTTCAGACTGAAGAAGGGTCTGGACTCGAAACGTCACCCATTCCTTCTCTCCAGAGATGCTGCCTGTCCCGCTGAGTTACTCCAGCTTTTTGTGTGTCTCTTTGGTTTAAATCAGCATCTGCAGTTCCTTCTTACACATTGAAAATCTGGAAATGGTCAGGTAACATTCATGCATTGAAAAACACAGTTAGTGCTTCAGGTTGATAGCCTTTCATCTTGTGACAAAAGAGTTTTCAGTTCTGACAGTGTTCTCAATCCTTGAGTACATCCTGTTACATCAGAATGGCAGACTTGCTACAGTTGATGACAGTGATATAATGACAGGAGGAAGTTGGCCTGGAATCCTCTCATAATATTTCACATCATCTGGCTAAATGTAAAGTAGGAAAATGCCTCCCCATTACTTATTATTTTCCCTCAAGCTGGTGAATCAGGAGAGGTCAACATTGAACGTTACCTGAAAGGAGCACCTACAGTTGTATGAGCATGCAATGTACTCCAGATAGGCCATTTCACTGTCTATCACCAATAATTGCTTGGTGGCATCACCATTGACAAGCTGACAGAAACCTGAAGTATGACTGCCAAACTGAATCTGCATTAATCCCATATCCAATCCCCTTGAGGTCTTCATTACCCTCAGGATGAAAACATTTCTGCTGATCTGAATGGCTGACTCATTTTAGGACAATAATCCCTGGGAATTCATACCAACCAGTATCATCCCTGCTTCTGATCTGGACCACTCCTGACTCTAGTGATTCTTGAAAGATCACCCCTAGTGCCTCCTCAATCTCTAATGCTACCTCTTTCAGAACCCTTCAGAGGCTTTCTTAAAACAGTTTCATTCACTTTATGATACCAACAAATGGCTGACTGCACTGGATTGAGTAAAGACTATCAAGACAATATCCTGGTTGTTGTATTAACTGAAACAACGAATTAAAATAACTGGTATCCAACAATATAGAAAATTGACCAGTTATGACCTGTCCATAAAAGCAGGACAAATATATTCCAAATAGTTACTGGCCAGCCAATCTGTTTTGAATCATTGGAAAGGTGATCAAAGTCATCCTAAAAGCAATTAGGCAACGCTTAGTCAATCACTGATTGGATTTTGTGTGGATTTTTAAGAATCAAGAGTGTTAAATTGTCATATGCCCCAGACAGAACAATGAAATTCTTACTTGCAGCAGCACAACAGAATATGTAAACATAGTACTCTGTAAACAATATAATAAATGAGAAAAAAGTTCAGTATAATATGTGTGTGTGTGTGTTTTTGTATGTGTATACACACACAAAACCAATGCCTCCAAGCCTATGTAATTCAGAGTTTATTTGGAGGTTGTAGTGTTTAATAGCAAAAACCATCAGCTTTGGAGTTCTTTGCAGCCTTGATCAATACATGGACCAAATGATGAATTCCAAAGGTGACCTGGAAGTTACTGTCCATGACATCAAGGCAACATTTGAATGATTAAGAAGCTTTGGTGAAAGTGGTTAAAGGGTAAACATTTCTGAAAGCTGAAATCATGCCACAGAAATTCCACATGGTGACCATCTACAATAAGGGAGTCGAACTATCTATCCACTGTCATGTTATCATTGCCGAAGTCATAGCCCTCAACATCTTGGATCCTTGCTATTGACCAGAACTCAACTGAGCCTGTCACTTTAATTGAATGGCTGCAATGGCAAATCAGAAGCTGGCATCCTGCAGCAAAAGGGACACAGCGATGCCTTTCCACTATCGTCAAATCAATAGTGTGCTGGAATGTTTTCCATTTGACTAGACAAGTGGAACCTGAACAATAGACTCAGAAGTTCAACACTGTCAATGGCAGACAACCTTTATGATTGGTACCCCATCCACTGTCAATGATGCTGATTCCTTCCACTACTTGTGCACAGAGGTTGAGATGTGTATCGTTAACAACATACACATTTACTCACGTAGGCTGTTCTCACATCACCTCCCAAAACAGCAGCCTTTAATGAGTGGAACCACAGATGCATTGGAACTGCCTGCATGCTCCCTTCCAAATCGCACACCATTTCAATCTGAAATAAATTGCTGTTCTTTCATTGTCACCATCTAAATCCTGGCACATCATAGCTAACCACATTGGGAACACTTTTACTGGAAGGACGAGCTGTTGAAGAAAGCAGCTCAATATCACCTTTTTGAGGTCTTTTAAGGAGGGACAACATTTTTTTTCTAACTTGCAACATTTATATATAGAAAAATAAAGTTTCGAAGGACTATGAGGATAAAACCTGATCTTGTATGTTTAGTGAAGTCATCATTGATGACCAGAAATGGTGCAGGACTGTTTGTGTTTATTTATTACCATAGTTTTGCACATGTTCAACATAAATTTCCTGCTTTTGTACTTATACCATAAGAGTAACCAGTCTCAACAAGTACTACCACACTTAAGGATCTATCCATATATGCATGATCTCTTTGTTCCTGCACACATAAAAGAACTGTGCTTGTTAAGGAGAACAGTGTTTCTCATTCTCTAACAGTATAATTCTTTCTTCCTTACTTTCATCTCTCATGGTTTCTTTTCATTGAGTTAGTCCATGTAGATCCTTTAGTTACTGTTCTTCTCACTGCCTAACCCACTCCCAAGCTTTGTCCTCTGCAAATTTGAAAATGTTACCCATGTATTAATTAAAATAAAAAGCTATGTCCCTTGTGCTGACTTCAGGGATCACAACTGGCTAGGATCCTCGTGTCTGAGTAAGCAACCATTTATCACGACTTTGGATTTTAAACCATTTCAATCCATGCTGCTTTAGCCCCATCAATTTTGCTAGCAATCCCCTGATGTGAGATTGCAACATATTGAATAGTTTTGAAAATTTATGTAGATTTGTCTTGGAGAGAAATTCTTGATTGAAAAGGTGAGGCTATGGAAGAGCTCAATATCTTAAGGATAGCGGAGTGAGGGGGTATGGGGAGAAGGCAGGAACGGGGTACTGATTGAGAGTGATCAGCCATGATCGCATTGAATGGCGGTGCTGGCTCGAAGGGCTGAATGGCCTACTCCTGCACCTATTGTCTATCATGGAACAAAACTCAAGAAAGCTTTCTTTCTGGCCTTGGATCTTCATTTTTACTATCTGGTTGGGCAACCACCAAGATTCAGTTTTCAGGTGTCCAGTTGATTTCAGCAATGCCTTGGATCAATTGTACAACTCTCAATATTTCCTCTAGGCTTATTTAATTGTTATGCTCATACGTAATTTGAAATTGCTTACTTTTTCTCCTACTTTGCTTCTATGTGATGATCTTTATAGCATGAAGTCTCCACATTTTAATTGAATTACACATGCATTTTTTGGGGAAGATTCTTGGTTGTGCATCCATGTATATTGGCAACAAATGCTGATTTAGTTAACTAAAATATAGAATATCACCACCTTTATTTTTGTTAAATATATTTATGTAATTTATAAAACTGAGTTGGAGAATATATTTACAAGAAATGCATATTTACTCCATGTAGTGGGAGGAATGTGTATGATGATATTTTAAATTTATGCTGCTTTTAGTTTATACTATTTTGAATCTTGTGTAATAGTATTTGTGAACGCTGTGATAATTATGAACACTTCTTGCATTCTCTACTTAAAATTCTTAGGCTAAATGCAATTTGATCATAAGATTTTTAATTTTGTTATGCCCTCTTAAGTCTGGCTATAAGTTGGCTCAATAAAATCAAAAGGCATTGACTACTTAAGATTAATTTTATTTGTCCCTTTATAATACATGGGGAAATTATTGAATTTTTAAAAAACATTTACTCACTTGTTAAATTCTATAAATACTTGCTGCCTTCCTGACGTCTTTGTACTTGTTTTTTGCTGAATGGAAGTAGATCATCTGTACTGTCATGAGCCATACTGTGTATCACAAGATTTGTGAATAGCTCTCAATGTTTCAGTATGTCAACGTTGATTGTATATCAATGGAATTTACTCTTAAATATTTTTATAGACAATAGGTGCAGGAGTAGGCCATTCGGCCCTTCGAGCCAGCACCGCCATTCAATGTGATCATGGCTGATCATTCTCAATCAGCACCCCGTTCCTGCTTTCTCCCCATACCCCCTGACTCCGCTATCATTAAGAGCTCTATCTAGCTCTCTCTTGAATGTATTCAGAGAATTGGCCTCCACTGCCCTCTGAGGCAGAGAATTCCACAGATTCTCAACTCTCTGACTAAAAAGGTTTTCCTCATCTCTGTTCTAAATGGCCTACCCCTTATTCTTAAACTGTGGCCCCTGGTTCTGGACTCCCCCAACATTGGGAACATGTTTCCTGCCTCTAACGTGTCCAACCCCTTAATAATCTTATACGTTTCGATAAGATCCCCTCTCATCCTTCTAAATTCCAGTGTATACAAACCTAGTCGCTCCAGTCTTTCAACATAGACTGGAGAATTTTATATCTTATAATTTCTCGCCATCATTTTTGCAGCCAGTGATCCCATTTTGTTTGAGCTATACTTCTGTATCATGGCTTTTTCTTTCTAGTTGGGCATGAACTCTAATCAGTTGAATGCCTAAAATTTATATTCATGTACTTTCTATTTCAAGAAAAAAATGTATTTGTTCAAGGTGAAGTTGAATTGTTCACTTTATCTTCTGTGAGTTCATTTTGTTCAGAATTCTGAACATTTCGCTGTTTGCTGAACAATTTTTTTAATGCTGTTACTTCTTTAACAAAACAACACTTTTTGTGGTATTCTTTGCCTTTTAGTGGTGGTCACGATCTTGCAATAAGTTGCTTGATTAATTTCAGTGCCAAGGAGAAGTCTTTTAGTCTTTCATCATCTTAACTGATTTGGATTCAGATTTGTTTATTGTCATATACATCAGGGTACAATAAAATTCCTTGTTCACTCGAAGCTCAGAGTAAACAATATACGCAGTGTTGATAAATGTAACAATAAAAACAAACACGAGTGCTAAACAGCAAAATGGTGCATGATTGTAGTTCAATCTGAATCAACGGAATATGCAGATGAGTAAAGAGTACATAGCAGCACCTCTGGGAATGGTGGGGGGAGATTAGAAAATGGTTCAGGAGTCAGCTGTGGGGAAGAAGCTGTCCTTAATTCTGGACATCTGGGCTTTCAAGCTCCTATATCTTCTCCCAGAAGATAGTGACAAGGGAATGGGTAGGTTGGCAAGCATCCTTCCAGCCTTCACAATGCAGTGCATCGTGAAGATGGATTGGATAGAAGGAAGTGACGAGCTTGTGATGGATTGTGCTGTGTTCGCCACTCTGCAGGTCCAGACAGTCGAGAGCAGAGCAGTTGCCATATCACGCTGAGAGAATACTTTATAGACTACATCTGTAGAAGTTTCCGAGAATCCTAGTGGACATGCCAAAGATAGAAAATGTGCTTGGTCACTGCATCAGTGTGAAAGGACCAGGTTGGGTTGCTGATGACATGGATGCCGAAAAATTTGAAACTATTTATTATCTGTACAGAAGCTCTGTTCATAAGAACAGAGTTGTGTATGATTCCCATGCTTCTGTAGGTTAAAAACCTATTCGTTTGTCTTGGTGATGTTAAGGGCTAGGTTGTTGTTCTGACATGGCACAAAGTTCTCGATCGTTTTGTACTACGTCTACCGCCTTCTCATTGAACTTATTGGTTACTACTAAAAAACAATCAAATTCATGAGACATAGTCTCCCACCTATAAAGCTGTACTAACTATCCCTGATCAACCTGTCTTTCCAAATGCATTTATATCTTATCCCTCCGAATCCCCTCCAGTAATTTGCCTGTCGCAGTTCTTAGGCTTGCTGGTCTGTAGTTCCCAGGTTTTTCTTTGTAGCCCTTTTATTTATAAAGGCACAATGTTCGCCACCCTCTAGTCTTCTGGAACCTTATCAGTGACCCATGTTGCGTATCATCTTAGTCAGGGCTACTGCGATTCCTTTTCAAATTTCCCACAATGTTCTTGGATATATCTGATCAGGTCCTAGAGATTTATCTATCTTTGTACATTTTAAGAGATCCAGCACCTGCCCTGTTGCGATGTGGACTAGTCTCAGGCTTTCCTGTTAACTTTTGAATTCCCCTTTTGCTCTCAGAAAATTGTGTGCTTTCATCCTTTCTCTGCCCCTTATGATTTTACACACCTGTGGAAGATTATCCCTCAGTCTTTTACCCACAAAAGGAATAAAGTTCCACCCTCTCCCTTTAACTCAGCCCCTTGAGTCCTGGCAATATCCTCAAATATTTTCTGCTCTCTCTGCAGCTGAATGATATCTTTTGAACAATAGGATACAATTGTCTTGTGGTACAAGACAAACGTCTTGTACCACAGCATCAAAATGTTCCAACTTTTATTCTCAAATGCTCTTATTGATTAAGGCCTGTATGTCAAAAGCTGCCTTCACCACCCTGTCCACTGTAACACCAGTTTCAGGGAACTGTGAACTTGTAATACAGATAGACCTGGAAGTACAACACTCCTCGGGACCCTATATTCACTGTGAAGGTCCTGCCCTGGTTTGACTTCTCTAAATACAGTACCTCTTACTTATCTGAATTGAACTCAATTTACCAAAGCAGACGCAGATGGAATATAACATAGCAAAGTGTGAAATCATATACTTTGGTAGAAGGGATAAAGGCATAGATAATTTTTTAAATGGGGAGAGGATTCAGAAATCGGAGGTGCAAAGGGACTTCAGAGTGCTGGTGCAGGGTTCCAAAATGTTAATTTGAAGGTTGAATTAGTAGTGAGGAACAGGGCTGTGGAGTCGGAGTCGGAGCAATTTAGGTGGAGTTGGAATCGGAATCGGATACACATCAATTTCAAGAAATGACTGTTCACTTGCTGCATAATATATCCCACCCCTTGACAGATGCCATTGTAACAAGATAACCAATGTTTAAGAAAGAAAACTGCCGATGCTGGTTTAAATCGAAGGTAGACACAAAATGCTGTCTGAAGAAGGGTCTCGACCCGAAACGTCACCCATTCCTCTCCAGAGATGCTGCCTGACCCGCTGATTTACTCCAGCATATTGTGTCTACCTTTGAGATAACCAATGTTATTCACTTCACCTGTCAGTGGTCATAATGTTTTGGCTGATCAGTGTATACTTATTCGAGAAATAAATGTATACAATACATGATCCTTACCAAACTCCATCCAACATTCTCGGAAGCTATACATTCAATCCTGTTTACGCAAATTACACATATTCACCCCACATCCTTGCCACTCTTGTGGCCTACTGGTGGGGAATCCCTTCCCTTATTTTGAGGGGCGTCTCCACCACACCCTGCCCCCCATGTCCAGCAGCGGAAGGACCCTAGACTGTGATCCTCCCCCACAAAGCCTTGGTGTCGGCTGCACCAAGCTTCAGTGCGTCCCTCAGCACGTACTCCTGCAGTCGGCAACATTCCCCGTCGGACAGCTCGTTCTGCTGGGAAGTCAACAAAGCTCGGGCAGACCAAAGACCAACTTTCACCGAGTTGATAACCTTCCAGCAGCACTCGATGTCAGTTTCTGAATGAGTCCCTGGGAACAGTCCATAAATTACAGAGTCCTCTGTGATGGAGCTGTTCGGAATAAATCGTGACAGGAACCCTTGCAAACCTCCCCAGATCCTCTTTGCAAATCCACACTCTGCGAAGAGGTGGGCAACCGTCTCCTCTCCATAGCAGCAGTCCCGAGGGCAGCGTGCGCTGGTAATGAGGTTCCAACAGTGCAGGAAGGATCTGACTGGGAAGGCTCCCCTCACTGCCAGCCAAGCCAGTTCTTGGTGCTTATTGGTAAGTTCTGGCGATGAGGCATTTCGCCGGACAAGTTGGGCAGTCTGCTCTGGGAACCACGCCACAGGATCCATGGAGTCATTTCCCTGCAGGGCCTGCAGGACATTCGTGCTGACCACTGCCCGATGGACGTGGTCAAAGGTGTTGGTCCGGAAGAACCTTTCCAAGACCTCCGTGATAGACAGGAAATTCAGGGAGGCGGTGCTGTCTGTGGCCTTTCTGTCATACAAACCCCGTATAAAAGGATCTGCAGATCCTTAGCATGTCCGTCAGCAAGGATACCGAGCTGTCCTCCACCCTAAGGCTGTTGATTACAGAGCTCCCCCGTGAACCTTATGGAAGAAGAAGCGTGCGCACGTCTCATCTTGCTCCACGTTGCGGACCCTGGATCGGAAAATGATCTTGGCGGATTCGGAGGTAAAGAGCCGAGCTTGGCAACCCTTTCCTCCCTCGCATCTATCCCTCTCGACTGCAGAAGGAGCAGTTGCTGCAAATCTGTCTGGAGTTGACACAATTCCCTCTGACTGTCTTGCTCTCTGAACCCCTTTAAATATGAAGAACCTCTTGATGTTCTCTTTGGTTGCTTCCCACCAGTGTGTCGGGGAGTCAAAGAGGGGCTTCACAGTTCTCCAACATGCATAGTCCCTCTTTTTCTCCTCAATGTTCTCTGGGGTCAACAGCTTCTCATTTAACTTCCACGTCCCTCTGCCTGCCTTCCGTCCCTCCTGTAGGTGACAGGAAGCCTGAAGGAGGCAGTGGTCAGAAAAGAAAACTGCCGTGAGGTCGGCGTGTCTGACCATGACAGCCTTCGACGTGAAGAGGAAATCTATCCGGGACCAGGCTGAACCGTCCGGTCTCGACCAGGTGAACCGCGACTGGGACCCGCCTGCAGGGTCGCTGAATGCGTCGTGCAGCTTTGCGTCTTTGTCCGTCTCCATCAGGAGCTTGGAGCTGCTGTCTAGTCTGTTGTCGGCACTGCCAGATCGTCCAGCCGCGTCGATGATGCAGTTGAAGACACCGACCAGAACGAGCGGCCGGGACGTGGCCAGCAGCAGTGGGAGCTACTAGAGAACGGCCAACCGCTCAGCCGGAGAGGAGAGCCACGGTACATTGCATCCACCACCTGGAGATGCCCCCCAACCACCTCCCTGACCACAGTGATGGTGATGCTTCCTCCCCGCAGCAAGATCCCCAGACCGGAAGCGGGGCAGTCATTGCCCCCTGACCATAGCAACAGATCGTGGGGCCACTATCGAGATCATCTCCGATAGTCGCGGAGGTGTGATAGCCCGCACTCCTGCAGAAAAGTCACGTCCGCCTTGGCCAGGTACTGCAAGGCGTTTACACATCGCGCAGTGTTCTTCACAGCGCACGTTTAGCGATGCCAGTTTTAGCTCCATTGTCCTTAAACAGTCACTGACCGTCATCTTATCCTCTCTTGCCCACCGCTTTGGTGAATTGCAGCACCGTTTTGGGGCTCAAGAACTGGGTGCTGGCATCCTCAAGGAGAGGGGGGCAGGGGGTCTTCTCTGGCGTAGCTAGAGTTGTTGTCGGAGGGACCAAAACTGCACACAGTACTCCAGGTGCGGTCTCACCAGGGCCCGGTACAACTGTCTCTGGGGCCCATTCCTCCCTCGACATAACGAGCAAGGAAGGTGCGGACATCCGGGACGGGCACATACGGGTTAAGCATGTGCACCGTGATCATCCATTCCTTC
Organism: Rhinoraja longicauda; assembly: GCF_053455715.1. Lineage (NCBI taxonomy): Eukaryota > Metazoa > Chordata > Chondrichthyes > Rajiformes > Arhynchobatidae > Rhinoraja > Rhinoraja longicauda. The sequence continues at coordinate 45,705,190 of NC_135954.1, forward strand.
TGTGTGGGGAGGGTGAAGAGCGGCTGCACCTGCAGCAGCGACAGCGGAGCTCCGTTCCCTTTCTCCCGGAAGTCTTGCATCAGCTTCTGCCATCCCATTGGATACTTGAAAGTGACATCAAAGTATCCGTTACCCGGGAAGTCCTGGAGACAGTAACTGTCCTCGGCCTCAAATTTGCAGGGCTCCTGCAAGACCTTCCTGATGAACAGGTCCCATGAGAAGGGAGCTCCCTCGCTGAGGTTGTTCATGCTCACTCACAGGGTATTGCGAATACCCTGTCCTCCCGCTCCATTTGCTGCTGCCATTCTGACTGGATGAGGTGCTAGGTTGGTTACTCAACCAGCATGGATCCACCTCTAAGCCAGCAACTGACAGACTCCTGGTCACCAACGTGACCTCCAATTTCGATCGGGTGGATGCTAGATCCGTGATCCTTGTCCTCTACTGATACGAACAGATACTACACTTGATCTTAGTCAAAAGGAGGAGGTGCAGGATAGAAAGGTCAGTATGGGCATAGGCAGGGGAATTAAAGTAGTTAGCAACCGGGAGACCCAGTAGGCCCAGACTGAGGTGGAAGCCAAGTCATTGGATATTTTTAAAGTTGAGATAGATTTTTAGTACGGGTGTTAACAATTATGGGGAGAACACAGGAGAATCGGGTTGAATTGGAAAAATATCATGATCAAATGGCGGAGCAGACCCGATGGGCTGAATGGCCTAATTCTGTTCCGATGTCTTTTAAGCTTGTGTTTAAAGGCATTCAGCACCTCCTTGACAGTAATGCAGACTATCTCCAATACATCCCCATTAACTTTTTCGTTCCCTAATCTTCTTGTCTTTCTCCACAGTAAAAACGGAATAAATGTCCATTGAGGACCTTCATAAACGTGCTTAATAAATTCCACCTGATTTAAGCCCTTGGCACTTTGGCAGTCCCAGCCTATATTGGGAAAGTTAAAATCCTCAGCTATGACAACCTATTAGTCTTGTAGCTCTCTGCATTCTCCTGGTATATTTGTTCATCCAATTCCTGTTAACCATTTGGAGGCCTATAGTACAGTCCCAATGAGGTGATCATCCCTTTCTTATATCTGAGTTCCACCCATGAAGCCTCACTGAATGATCCCTCAGTAATTTTACCTCTGGCTACTTCCTGATGTGTTCCTTAATCACAAATGTCAATAGTCAATAGTCGTTTATTTGTCACATACACATAAATGTGTAGTGAAATGAAACATTACCCGCAGTTAAACAATAAGACCAATAAGAATAATGTAACTCCCTTGTCTCTTTCTCTACCTTTCTCACGCTTGTATCCTGGAACATCGAAGGTCAGTCCTGTCCTTCCTTGAACTGTTTCTGTAATGGCTATAATATTCCAGTCCTATGTCTTGAGTTTGTCCACCTTATCTGAGAGGCTTCTTGCATTGAAATAAATGCAATTTAATCCAACGGTTTTCACGATCCCTGCTGTGCTCTTGCCTCTCGGAAATCTATTGCGGTATATACAAAACGTGTCAATTTGTATCAGCCTTTAAATATCACTTGTTTATTATTTTAGTTCTGAATTTTGCTATTGAGGTTTGCTCGTTATCATTGCTTATATCAATAGCTGTTTTCAGATGAGAAATTTTTTGTCTTGTAATTATTCCTAAATTTACAAATACTTACAATTATAAATCTGCGATTGAGGAAATATTTACAGTTATTAGATCTAACAGATCCTTTTTGTGGTAAACAATATAAGTTTTTTTTGCCAAGAATGCTGCATCTGGGACATTCTTCATTTTCATTCTATTATTTAGTTGCCTTGAAAGATTCCATTGCTGTCTCTGAAAATAATTGTAAGGGCTTCTCAGATTACTGAGGATCTTACTTAGAGAAACCTAACTTTATGCAAATTCACCCGTAAAATATTTCACGGTGGTAGTGTGGTTAATGTTTTGTGGTATTGATTGACAACAGGATACAGAATGTACAATGACCTCCATAATGTTTAATGTTTGGGGCAAAGGCCCATAATTTTTTTTATTTGCCTCTGTACTCCACAATTTGAGATTTGTTATAGCAAAAAATCACATGTGGTTAAAGTGCACATTGTCACATTTTAATAAAGGCCATTTTTATACATTTTGGTTTCACCATGTCGAAATTACAGCAGTGTTTATGCATAGTCCCCCCATTTCAGGGCACCATAATGTTTGGGACACAGCAATATCATGTAAATTAAAGTACTTATGTTTAGTATTTTGTTGCATATCCTTTGCATACAATAACTGCTTGAAGTCTGTGATTTATGGACATCACCAGTTGCTGGGTGTCTTCTCCGGTGATGCTCTGCCAGGCCTGTATTGTAGCCATCTTTAGCTTATGCTTGTTTTTAGGCCTGGTCCCCTTTAGTTTTCTCTTCAGCATATAAAAGGCATGCTCAATTGGGTTCAGATCGGGTGATTGACTTGGCCACTCAAGAATTGATCATTTTTTAACTTTGAAAAACTCCTTTGTTGCTTTAGCAGTATGTTTGGGATCATTGTCTTGCTGTGGAATGAACCGCTGACCAATGAGTCTTGAGGCATTTGTTTGAACTTGAGCAGATAGGATGTGTCTATACACTTCAAAATTCATTATGCTACTACCATCAGCAGTTGTATCATCAATGACGATAAGTGAGCCAGTACCTTCAGCCCAGTACCATACATGCCCAGGCCATAACTCCCCCTCCCCCCCCCCCCCCCCCCCCCACCGTATTTCACAGGTGAGGTGGTATGCTTTGGATCTTGGGCAGTTCCTTTTCTCCTCCATACTTTGTTCTTGCCATCATTCTGATATGTTAATCTTCGTCTCATTTGTCCACAAGACCTTTTTTTCAGAACTGTGGTTGCTCTTTTAAGTACTTCTTGGCAAACTGTAACCTGGCCATCCTATATTTGCGGCTATCCAGTGGTTTGCATCTGGCAAGTAGCCTCTGTATTTCTGTTCATGAAGTCTTCTACAGACAGTGGTCAAATCCACACCTGACTCCTGAAGAGTATTTCTGATCTGTCGGACAGGTGTTTGGGGATTTTTCTTTATTATAGCGAGAATTTTGTCATCAGCTGTGGAGGTCTTCCTCAGCCTGCCAGTCCCTTTGCGATTAGTAAGCTCACCAGTGCTCTCTTTCTTCTTAGTGATGTTCCAAACAGTTGATTTTGGTAAGCCTAAGGTTTGGCTGATGTCTCTAACAGTTTTATTCTTGTTTCTCAGTCTCATAATGGCTTTTTTGACTTTCATTGGCACAACTTTGGTCCTCATGTTGATAAACAGCAATAAAAGTTTCCAAAGGTGATGGGAAGACTGGAGGAAAGATGGGGTGCTGAGAGCACTCTTACACCTGCGTTAAGGAGGCATTTAAGCACACCTGAGCAATTACAAACACTTGCGAAGCCATGTGTCCCAAGCATTATGGTGCCCTGAAATGGGGGGACTATGTATAAACACAGCTGTAATTTCTACATGGTGAAACCAAAATGTATAAAAATGGCCTTTATTAAAATCTGACAATGTGCACTTTAACCACGTGATTTTTTTCTATTACAAATCTCAAATTGTGTAGTACAGAGGCAAATAAATAAATGATGGGTCTTTGTCCCAAACATTATGGAGGGCACTGTATTCCATTAATTTAATTAAGGTTAGAATTAGGGTGAAATGAAAGAATTATAGTTGGTTATGCAGAACAATACAATATGGGTAGTTATAGAAAACATTTCTGACTGATAGAAAACCTGGCTTATGCGCAGTTCTCGGAAACTGCATCCTTCATCCCCTGGGGTTGCCTTTAATTAAGTCTGCTTGATGTCCTGCTGCTCAGCTCTTGCTCCACCTCCTCCCTGTCACAACAGGACTGTCCTCACCTTTCACCCTTTCAGCCAACAACATATAATCCTCCAACATTTTCGCCACCTCCAACAGGATCCCTCCACTAACTACATCTTCCCATCTCCACCCCTTCCCAAAGAGACCGTTCCCTCTGCAACTCCCTGGTTTACTCATCCTTTCCCACCCAAACCACCCCCTCCCCAAGTACTTTCCCCTGCAACCTTAGGAGATGCAACACCTGTCCCTATACCTCCTCCCTCGACTCCTTCCAAGGACCCCAACAGTCTTTTCAGGTGAGGCAGAGGTTCACTTGCACTTCCTCCAACCTTATCCACTGTTCCAGGTATGGACTCCTAAATATCAGCGAGACCAACCACAGGCCTGGCGATCTTTTCACTGAACACCTCTGCTCAGTCTGCTTAAACCTACCTGATCTCTTGGCTGATAAACACTTTAACTCCCCCTCCCATTCCAACACTGACATTTCTGTCCTGGGCCTCCTCCACTGTCAGAGTGAGGCCCAGCGCAAATTGGAGGAACAGCATCTCATATTTTGCTTGGGCAGCTTACACCCCAGCGGTAAAAATATTGACTTCTCTGAATTCAAGTAACCCTTGCTTTTCCCCTCCATCACTCCCCCATCATAGTTCTCCGACCAGTCTGACTGTCCCCCTGATTAAATTTAATCTCTGTATGCTTTATTGTCCTTCCTCAAGCTAAATGATCGATATCTCTGCTTCCCGCTCCCTTGACTCTCGGTCTGAAGAAGGGTCTCGACCCAAAACAGCACCCATTCTATCCGGTGATGCTGCCTGTCCCGCTGAGTTACTCCAGCATTTTGTGTCTCTTCGGTAAACCAGTATCTGTATTTCCTTCGTACACATAGCAGTAATTAAAGTCAGTATTATACAGTCGTTTCTCCTGCGCAAAAAGTAAAATAAATGTATGTTTTATAATGATGTATAAGGATGGCTTAACTGATCATACTATATATATATTTCCAGGCATACACTGCAAAAGATAGTTAGACTAGGTTATTTGAATGTTTTGAACCAATTCAGATTTTATTGTCAATAGACACAAAAAGTTGGAGTAACTCAGGCAGCATCTCTGGAGAGAAGGAATGGGTGACGTTTCTGGTCGAGACCTTTTTAAGACGTCTTGACCCGAAACGTCACCCATTCCCTTCAGAGATGCTGCCTGTCCCACTGAGTTACTCCAGCTTTTTGCGTCCATCTTCGGTTTAAACCAGTATCTGCAGTTCCTTCTTAGATTTTATTGTAGCTCCCTCTCACATTTACCTCTTTCATAATTAACTTGAGATACAGTGTAACAACGGGGTTTTTTAAAGATGAACAGTGGCAAAGATTATAAACTATATATTGAACTTTGTTTTGTGTCGCTGAATTCAGTGAAAGTCTTTATTGAGCAAAAAGACTGGAGAAAATTGATTGTAAGGTGAGCAAAGAGGTTACAGTAACTAAATATGGGTCCAAAGATTTTACACAATCTGGAGTTTCAGCCCATATCATTAATAAAACCAGGGAGCTCAACATTCCTGTGCTCGTTCTTTGAAACAGCATTGTTAGTTGTAGCTTCTTGCATTTTACCATAGCTCAGCAGATCCTGTTCCCATTTGGAAAGTTATTACATCACTTGTTACGTGATAGGTGAAACAAGACTTTATCCATGTCAGTTTAACCCTTGGCAAATGCAATTATTAATTGCAATTGTTAGGAAGTGCAGTTCTGGTAGAAGCAAGCATCCATTTTTCATGCTATGGTCATGCTAATGGCAGAGGTTTCAAACAACTCCAGCAACACAAAATTGTGCATCTATGAGGCTCCGTGGAGCATTGGTAGCACTGTGATTGTATTTGACTGGAGTCTGCTCTCTTGGTTCCGCATATTCCTCAATCTATTCATAGTCATGTCGCACAGAGACAGGGTCTTTGGCCCAATTGTCCATGCCAACCAAGATGCCTGATCTAGGCTTGCCCCACCTGCCTGGGTTTGGCCCATAGTGCTCTTAAACCTTTCCTATTTATGCCTCAATTTAGTCAGGTGATAAATTCTCATTTTATGATGAATATAGAAAACCATGTCATGGCCAGGTATATCTAAATATCAGATTGTGCTAAAGTGCTTACAACAGGCTGTACATGAAATATAATGATTCCAGATCTTAGTTGCCTATTAAAATGGTATCCTTGTGTTACTATACACCTGTAATATGCATTCACATTTATTCTCGTGCTGAAAGTGCTTTGTAAATGCTTCTTGTTTTTAGTGCCTGATTGCTGCAGTGCTATTGTGGGGAGAGGATATGAGGATTATATTATATATGCAATAGGTAGACTTTTTCTTTCTTTTTGAAGTAAAAAAAATCTGGAGATGTGGAATTTAAACCTAAAGCTGAAAATACCTGAAGCATACCAAGCTTGGCCTGTATCTGCTCTAAATGACTCTGTGAAGCTCATTGGGTTAGGCAGCACCTGTGTCGAATCAGTCAAAATTTCATGTCTGTGGCATTTCATCAGCAAATATATACAAATAAATTGAATAACTATGATTACTTGGTTCCCCATGTCAACATTAACTACATGTTTTTTGTTGTATGCAGAAATTTCTTGAAAGCTGTGAATTTGTGCAGTGAAATTCCAATTGATATTCATTATTGTTGATAGTCCATTATATTACAAGGCTCAATATTTTACATTTCTCCCCAACATAGTCACTTGCATCATAAAGGCTCTCCCACTGTCATTCTTGTCACATCCTTTTGCATATACATTCACCCAGATAGTAGTGCCTAGGTAGGTAAATTTTGACAAGTTGTCATGGTTCATTGATCCTAATTCAGATTGTGATGTGACTCATCTCAGTTATTGTATGTGACAGAAGAGGTAACTGAAGCATGTGATGCAGGTATCCTGAAAACCATCAAACAATGAAATCAGTGGATTGATAACTTTCATTGTTACAGCACATCCTGGGTAGGTAATCCAAAATAATCTTAAATAGAATTGTGCCTATTATACTAATAGTAGCACTGAGACGTTTACATTGCTCTGACCTTCTGATTGTGACATCATTATTATAAATGAAGAAAACCATTTGAATCTTAATTTTGGTATAATAAACAATTTAGACACCAAAGTGAATCCTACAATGTCCAAGGGTGAAGTTAAGATTATTTTAAGAAGTCATCTGTGTGTGTTGACATATTGACAAATTTGAACAAAAGCTACTGTTGTTCACAATGTTTGAATTTTGTTTCTGAGTTTTAAGATTAGTGATCATTTTGTTAAAATTGACAAGGAAAGCTATGCCATTTTTTACTCTACTTTATATATCATTTTTATTAAAAAACAATTGAAATCACTGCTTCTGGTGTTTCTAGGGATTCTGTCTCACCACTTACTACTTGTTTACTAACTGCCTCTTGGCAATGTCATTCAGGAGCACTGCATTAATTCTCACAAATTTGCTGAAAATGCTCAATTCTGCCTCCCCATCCCCAGGCTTGACTTCTCAATTGTCTCCAAAATTTCTAACTTCAAACCTAACACTCAGTATTAGATAATCAGAAATTTCTATCTGTTTGGTTTTAGGTAGTCCAAAGTGATTGTTTTTGGTCCCTTTCACAAACTCATTTCATTGGCAGTCTCTTCCATTCCTCTCTGCCATCAGTCCAAAACTAAGATAACTGTTCAGAATCTGGATGTCATTTTTGAATCTATGATTATATTCACTGAGACGACCTTGTTTTATTTCTAACATTGCCTGACTTTGCTACCTATTTTGAGTAAATTCTGGGGCAGGTTTGGATCAGGCTTTGTCAAGAAACGCTGTGTTTGGAAGCATTGAGATTCCCGGGAATATGGAATGAGCCCGCAGCCCACTCCATATACTCCGTACAAAAAAATGGGGTATACTGATACTTAAAGGTGTTTTAGCTGTAAACAAGACACAGAAGGTTGAATAGCCTTTATTTACAAAAATAGGTTAGGATATTATTTACTTCCAAATTATTGAAGACTATCATCAAAATACATGAGATGGAACTAGGTGTATGCCACTTGCCCCGCCATGTCTGTTCTGCATTCATTGAGATCGTAGCTAATCTTTTACCTTAGCACCACTTTCCCACACTAATTCCATATTCTTTGATTATATATAACATATATAACATATATAACAACTACAGCATGGAAACAGGCCTGTCCGGCCCTACCAGTCCATGCCGACCATTCTCCCTGACCTAGTCTCATCTACCTGCACTCAGACCATAACCCTCTAATCCCCTCTTATCCATATACCTATCCAATTTACTCTTAAATAATAAAATCGAGCCAGCCTCCACCACTTCCACCGGAAGCCCATTCCATACAGCCACAACCCTCTGAGTAAAGAAGTTCCCCCTCATGTTACCCCTAAACCTTTGTCCCTCAATTCTGAAGCTATGTCCCCTTGTTGGAATCTTCCCCACTCTCAAAGGGAAAAGCCTACCCACGTCAACTCTGTCCGTCCCTCTCAAAATTTTAAAAACCTCTATCAAGTCCCCCCTCAACCTTCTACGCTCCAAAGAATAAAGACCCAACCTGTTCAACCTCTCTCTGTAGCCTAAGTGCTGAAACTCAGGCAACATTCTAGTAAATCTCCTCTGTACCCTCTCCATTTTGTCAACATCCTTCCTATAATTTGGCGACCAGAACTGCACACCATACTCCAGATTTGGCCTCACCAATGCCCTGTACAATTTCAACATTACATCCCAACTTCTATACTCGATGCTCTGATTTATAAAGGCAAGCATACCAAACGCCTTCTTCACCACCCTATCCACATGAGATTCCACCTTCAGGGAACAATGCACAGTTATTCCCAGATCCCTCTGTTCCACTGCATTCCTCAATTCCCTACCATTTACCCTGTACGTCCTATTTTGATTTGTCCTACCAAAATGCAGCACCTCACACTTATCAGCATTAAACTCCATCTGCCATCTTTCAGCCCACCCTTCCAAAAGGCCCAAGTCTCTCTGTAGACTTTGAAAATCTACCTCACTATCAACTACTCCACCTATCTTAGTATCATCTGCATATTTACTAATCCAATTTGCCACACCATCATCCAGATCATTAATGTAAATGACAAACAACAGTGGACCCAACACAGATCCTTGGGGCACTCCACTAGACACTGGCCTCCAACCTGACATACAATTGTCAACCGTTACCCTCTGGTATCTCCCATTCAGCCATTGTTGAATCCATCTTGCAACCTCACTATTAATACCCAACGATTTAACCTTCTTAATCAACCTTCCATGTGGAACCTTGTCAAATGCCTTACTGAAGTCCATATAGACAACATCCACAGCCTTGCCCTTATCAATTTCCCTGGTAACCTCTTCAAAAAATTCAAGAAGATTAGTCAAACATGACCTTCCAGGCACAAATCCATGTTGACTGTTTCTAATCAGGCCTTGATTATCCAAATAATTATATATATTGTCCCTAAGTATCTTTTCCATTAATTTTCCCACCACAGACGTCAAACTAATAGGTCTATAATTGCTAGGTTTACTTTTAGAACCTTTTTTAAACAAAGGCACAACATGCGCAATGCGCCAATCTTCCGGCACCATCCCTGTTTCTAATGACGTTTGAAATATTTCCGTCATAGCCCCTGCTATTTCTGCACTAACTTCCCTCAATGTCCTAGGGAATATCCTATCAGGACCTGGAGACTTATCCACTTTTATATTCTTCAAAAGTGTCCGTACCTCCTCTTCTTTAATCCTCCTAATTTCCATCACTACTCTACTTGTTTCGCTTACCTCACATAATTCAATATCCTTCTCCTCGGTAAATACCGAAGAAAAGAAATTGTTTAATATCTCCCCCATTTCTTCCGGCTCAGCACATAGCTGTCCACTCTGACTCTCTAATGGACCAATTTTATCCCTCACTATCCTTTTGCTATTGACATATCTGTAGAACCCCTTGGGGTTTACTTTTACATTACTTGCCAAAGCAGCCTCATATCTTTTTTTCGCTTTTCTAATTTCCTTTTTAAGATTCCTTTTACATTCTTTATATTCCTCAAGAACCTCATTTACTCCCTGCCGCTTATATTTATTGTATATCTCCCTCTTTTTCCGAACCAAGTGTCCAATTTCCCTGGAAAACCATGGCTCTTTCAAATTATTATTCTTTCCTTTCCACCGAACAGGGACATAAAGACTCTGTACTCTCAAAATTTCACCTTTAAATATCCTCCATTTCTCTATTATATCCTTTTCATAAAACAACAATTTCCATTTCACTCCTTTTAAATCCTTTCTCATCTCCTCAAAATTAGCCTTTCTCCAATCCAAAATCTCAACCCTTGGTCCAGATTTGACCTTCTCCATAATGATATTGAAACTAATGGCATTATGATCACTAGACCCAAAGTGCTCCTCAACACATACCTCCGTCACCTGACCCATCTCATTTCCTAACAGGAGATCCAACACTGCCCCTTCTCTGGTAGGCACCTCTACGTATTGCTGCAAAAAACTATCCTGCACACATTTTACAAACTCCAAACCATCCAGCCCTTTAACAGAATGTGATTCCCAGTCTATATACGGAAAATTGAAATCACCCACAATCACCACTCTGTGCTTACTACTAATATCTGCTATCTCCTTACATATTTGCTCTTCCAATTCTCGTTCCCTATTTGGCGGTCTATAATACACCCCTATAAGTGTTGCTAAACCTTTCTCATTTCTGAGTTCCACCCAAACAGCCTCCTTAATCGAGCCTTCTAGTCTGTCCTGCCAAAGCACTGCTGTGATATCCTCCCTGACAAGCAATGCAACACCCCCACCTCTTGCCCCTCCGATTCTATCACATCTGAAACAATGAAATCCTGGAATATTTAATTGCCAATCGCAAACCTCCTGCAACCATGTTTCACTGATCGCCACAACATCATACTTCCAGATGTCAATCCAGGCTCTAAGCTCATCCACCTTTCTTACAATGCTCCTAGCATTAAAATATACACATTTAAGGGACCCATCATTTCTTATTCTCAGTTTATTTCTTTTCCCTTCTTTCTCTCCTACATATTGGGTCTGAGTGTTTCCCTTTTCTGCCTCCTGCCTCACACACTGCCTATTAGCTATCTGTGTTTGAGTCCCTCCCCCCAACCGTACTAGTTTAAAGTCTCCGCAGTTATTTTAGCAAATCTCCCCGCCAGGATATTGGTTCCCCTCGGGTTCAGATGCAACCCGTCCTTTTTGTACAGGTCATACTTCCCCCAGAAGAGGTCCCAATGATCCAGAAACTTGAAACCCTGCTCCCTGCACCAGTTCCTCAGCCACGTATTTATCCTCCACCTCACTCCATTCCTATTCTCACTATCGCGTGGCACAGGCAGTAAGCCTGAGATTATTACTTTGGAAGTCCTTTTTTTTAACTCTCTTCCTAGCCCCCTGAATTCTCCTTTCAGGACCTCTTCCCTTATCCTACCTATATTGTTGGTACCTATATGTACCACGACCTCTGGCTCCTCTCCCTCCCCTTTCAGGATATCCTGGACACGCTCAGACACATCCCGGACACCGGCACCAGGGAGGCAAACCACCATCCGGGTCTCCCGACTGCGTCCACAGAAACGCCTATCTGACCCCCTCACTATAGAGTCCCCTATTACTACTGCTCTCCTCTTCCTTTCCCTACCCTTCTGAGCAACAGGGCCGGACTCCTTGCCAGAGGCCCGGGCACCGTCGTTGCCCCCAGGTAGGCTGTCCCCCCCAACAGTACTTAAACAGGAGTACTTATTTCCAAGGGGTACAGCCACCGGGGTACTCCCTAGTCCCTGCCTCTGTTCCTTGCCCCCCCTAACAGTGACCCACTTGTCTACCTCCCGTGGTCTAGGAGTGACCACCTCCCTGTAACTCCTATCTATAACCTCCTCACTCTCCCTGATCAGACGGAGGTCATCAATCTGCCGCTCCAGGTTCCTAATACGGTCCCTTAGGAGCCCCATCTCGTCACACCTGGCGCAAATGTGGATGTCTGGAAGACTATCAGACTCCCAGATTCCCCACATCTGACACCCAGAACAAAAAACTGCCCTGGCAGTCATACTCTCCAAACAAAGCCCCGCGCTCGGTTACTAAACCTACCGCCCGGCCGCTACTCCAACCGCTCCAACCGCCCACCCAAAAGAACTGAGTGATCTCCATCTGTCTGTCTTGCTTGCATTGAAGGACAGCCTCCACAGCCCCCTTAGAGAATTCTAAAGCTTCACTAATCTCTGGATGAATAAATTTATATTTTCTGCATTGAATGGCTGGTCCCTTATTTTGTGACTGACCTCTGGATGTAGAATTGATAAATATCTGTTGAAGCCAGTAAAATAGTGAGTTTCAGTAATTTCATTCCAATGTACCAATTAGCATTGTGCTTGAAGACTGAAAGACCCACGCCGGGTCCTCCCATTGTTTATTAATTATTTCCCTCCTCCCTCAAGGCGGTGCCCGCATGTCGGGTCCTCCTTTGTTCCTTCCCTCGTCAGCAGTGTCCTCACTTCCTCGTCCGTTGGTTGGCGCCATCGTCAACCGCCACACCGACCTCTCCACTGTGGCTGCCAGGTCATCTCCGGATGCCTCTGGCGCAGTCCCAACCGCAGGCTCCACCGCCCCAGGCACCGTCGGCCAAGGGCTTCCTCGGCTCGTAATGCTCCACCTCCGGACCGCGAGGGTCTGCCCTCGGCTTCTCAGCGGCCCCTCCGGAAGGCGTCCAGAACTCCAGAAGTTTAATGGATAACCTCGTGGCCCTTATTATGAGTCTTACCCAATTTGGGCACCTTATCTGCCTGTGCTTGCTCTGGGGACGGGGGAGGTTTACAAGAATGATCCCAGGAATGAGTGGGTTAACATATGATGAGCGTTTGATGGTGCCGGGCCTGTACTCACTGGAGTTTAGAAGAATGAGGGGGGACCTCATTGAAATGTACAGGATAGTGAAAGGCTTGGATAGAGTGGATGTGGAGAGTATGTTTTAACTAATGGAAGAGTCTAGGACTAGAGATCATAGCCTCAGAAATAAAGGAAGTTCCTTTAGGAAGATGAGGAATTTCTTGAATGAGAGGGTGGTGAATCTGTGGAATTCTTTGCCACAGAAGGTTGTGGAGGCCAAGTCAATTGATATTTTTAAAGCAGAGATAGATAGATTCATGATTAGTAAGGGTGTCAGGAGTTATGGGATAAAGGCAGGAGAATGGGGTTAGGAGGGAGAGACAGATCAGTCTGACGAAGGGCCTCGATCTGAAACGTCATCCATGCCTTCTCTCCAGAGATGCCTCCTGTCCCGCTGAGTTACTCCAGCATTTTGTGTATACGATAGATCAGCCATGATTAAATGGTGGAGTAGACTTGATGGGCCGAATAGCCTAATTCTGCTACTGTCACTTATGACCTTATGAGAAGTTATAGAGTCTTTCAGAACGGAAACGGGCTCTTCGGCCCAGTTCTTCCATGCTGACCAAAGATGTCCCAATAGACAATAGGTGCAGGAGGGGGCCATTCGGCCCTTCAAGCCAGCACCGCCATTCAATGTGATCATGGCTGATCATTCTTAATCAGTACCCCATTCCTGCCTTCTCCCCATACCCCCTGACTCCGCTATCCTTAAGAGCTCTATCTAGCTCTCTCTTGAATGCATTCAGAGAATTGTCCTCCACTGCCTTCTGAGGCAGAGAATTCCACAGATTCACAACTCTCTGACTGAAAAAGTTTTTCCTCATCTCAGTTCTAAATGGCCTACCCCTTATTCTTAAACTGTGACCCCCTTGTTCTGGACTCCCCCAACATTGGGAACATGGTTCCTGCCTCTAACGTGTCCAACCCCTTAATAATCGTATACGTTTCGATAAGATTTCCTCTCATCCTTCTAAATTCCAGTGTATACAAGCCATTTAAGCTTGTCCCATTTGTCTATGTTTAGCCCATATGCCTCTAAGCCTTTCTTCTCCATGTACCTTTCTCAACTATTCCTCTGGCCATATACCTTGTACAAGAAAATGCTAGGAGCAATAATTAAATTTGAAGTACCAACCTAGAAAAGAAACGACACTGGTCCAAATGCAAAGGAAACAACTGAAATGGCATGCAATAGGCAGATCTAGGCAATTGCACAACTCGTATTTTGCAATTATGCCAAATCCTATTGTGTAGCATGATGGGCAATTAAACTATGAAGAGAAAGTGGTTACTCAATGCTATGGTGCTCAAAATATCATTTCAGTGACCAGGCAGAAGCACCCATCTTCAGTCAGAACTACTTTCAGACTTGAATAGATAAGTTGCTAAGCAACATTTCATGCCACCCAAGTGGAAGGCGCTGATGATCTCAAACATAGCCACCCAAATTTGGCTGTCCTGAGCATAACCCATGCCAAATTTCACACTGTTTTACTATAGGTGGTTCAGTCAATGTTAACAGTGGATTTAACTAGATTATCATCTTTGCTCAAACAGGTCAGAGGTTTGTCGGTCTATGCATTGTAGATTCCTTTTGTTTGTTGACTGCCCATTTTGCGATCATTATTGATTTCATTGATTTAAATGACAATGGTACCATTGAACATGTCTAGTTAATACTCTGAAGTAAGACAGTTTCTGATAACTGAATTCCTACAGTTTTTGCAAGGACAGCCGCCAGAGAGGTTTTGTAAGGACACTCGGAGAGCTGCAATGAAATCCTACATTTAATAAATTGATGGTAATATCCCCACTCCCCAAACAACTGATTTGTAAAGCCTGCTGATTTACAACTGGATTGCTATAATACCACAAACCACTTGTGCTCATTTAAATAATGTTGAATTTGAGATTATGGCAGATGAAGTGGCAAATCTCTTGGCACATGATGTTATCATTTATTTAGGCTGCAAATAGATGTATATATGAATTGATAATGGCATATTGTGTGGAAGTGGGTTATCTGGAACCTTGTTGAGAGATCAATTGTCTTGGCAACCAATTAATGTAAGTGTAAAGAAACAGAAATGTAAATAACTTTAATCGGAGTCAAATTAAAAATATAAAAATGGACAATAATTATATTAAGAGAAGCATTTCTAAAAAAAACGGAATAAATCCTTTATATAAATTAGTTTTACTGCAGAGCTGAGACTCTACTTTTCTAATCCTGTCATTTTAGAATTTAAATATCATTAAACACCATTTCAAAGTATTTATGAAATTATATCTGTTTTAAAAGAACAGATAGAGTAATTTCTTGACACATGGGAGATTTGCAGCAAATCACAATTTTTGCATAATTTATGGCAACAACATAATTCATATAACATTTTGTCATTTTTACGATACACAGAACATCTCCTTCGCTATGTATATATTAATGCTGGGTGCATTTAACTCACCATTATTTCATGAACAAATTCAGTTTTTGAATTTAATAAGCTGCCTTTTGAATATCCAATCATCCAGGTCAAATATTCAGCAAAATTTTGTCTGCCAACTACTTTCATTTTGTGAAGTTAAAATATCTTCCCAATTGTAATAGATGTAAATTTGTTCAAAATTGTAATGTTAAATGTTAAATATTTTCTTAACACTATAGACAAGCTAGCTATATGATGTCATCAAATAGCATCAGTGATTGATATGTCACCATAGACTTGGCGAGCCTGCAAGTTTAAATAAAAACTGATACTATTTTAACCTGTTAGTCATGGTACTTGTTTTTAAAAAATATCTTGCTTTGCTAACTGCCATCAATTTAGGTCAAGGTGTTATAAGCTTTACATTTTTAATACAGAATGTTATAATCTGGTCCAAAACACATGAAAATGCAGTTTGAGCAATGTCTCTTAATAATCTTTAAAAACAATTTAAAATGCATAGCAATAATTCCTTATTTAAAACTTGTTATTTCTGTTACAGGTTTGAAGAGGCAGAGTCTGGCCAATTTTGGAGGAGGTGAATTTCATTGGCGGTTAACAGTGGGAACCTGACAGGAATCTATGCTGCGACTTCTCATGGAGGAATAGCTTTATTGACTGTGAACCTTGCTATAGAAACCTATAAGGAAACAATGTCATCAAACAAGAGCCAAAATCCACATGGTCTTAAGCAGATAGGCCTGGATCAGATATGGGATGATCTTCGAGCTGGCATTCAACAAGTTTACACCAGACAGAGCATGGCTAAATCTAGATACATGGAACTCTACACGTATCCTGTTGCATAATCAGCATTGTTGTTGGCATCAGTTTGTCTACTTCTAGCTTATTCTCCAAGAGTTCAAGTATAGGCAGCAGGATCCCTCAAGGTAGTGTAACTGAAAATATCTTGATTTGAAGAATTCATTATGCTTTACAAGATTTACTAGCGAGGTAAAATATCTTTTTAACGTGGATTATTTAGTGTGCAAATAAAATAATAATTTAATTTTCTTTGAAGTAGAAAAGTGGAGAATCTTGAACTATTTGTGCTGCACTGTCACTCTGCTTTAGAATGGGCGTATGCAGTTCCACAATTATGAAGGAAAGCATGGAATAGTTCATAGTTATTGCTGTTTACTTCAAAGTTGCTGAGAACGGGTGACCCCTGGTGATATCAGTGAAGTGGCTAGAAACAAAAGAAAAAATACTGCAAATGCAGAAACCCCCGAACAACAAAATGCAGGAAATCGGCAGTTCAGACAGCATCTGTGGAGAGATAAACAGCTTCTGAGTATAAGACTTATAAATTAAGAGCATGAGTGGGCCACTTAGACCCTCCAGCCTGCTCCTCCTTCAGTAAGATCTGACTGAAGGCCTGTGACTAGTGGTGTACCTTGAGAATTGGTGCTGGGCCCATTGATGTTTGTCATCTATACCAACGTTTGGATGAGAATGTACCAGGCATGATTAGTAAGTTGCAGATGACACTGAAATAGGTAGTATTGTAGACAATGAAGATGATTATCAAGAATTACAGTCAGAGCTTGATCAAAGGGGCTTGGGCGAAGTAATGGCATTTGGAGTTTACCGGATAAATGGGAGGTGTTGTATTTCGGGAGGTCAAACAAGCTCACATTGAACGATGGGGCTCTGATGAGTGTTGTAGAGCACAAGGATCTAGGAGTACAAATACACAGTTCGCTGAAAGTGGCATCACAGGAAGATAGCATAGTGAAGGTTTTTTGGCATGTTGGCCATCATCATTCAAGGTGATGTTATGTTACCGTTGTACAAGCTGTGGAGAGGCTGGACTTGGAGTATTGTGTTATGCTTTGTCACCACTGCAATGGGAAAGAGACCTTGTGGGGTTTGGTGGTATATGCAACAAGCTGCCAAGGGTAGTTTAAACAGGTACATCAGCAACATTTAAAAAAAATACTAGGACAATACATAGAGTGGAAAGATTTCAAGGGATATGGGACTAGTTTGGATGCCACATTTCTTCGGCATGGTCGAGTTGGGCCAAAGGGCCTGTTTCTGTGCTGTGTGACTCTGACTGACCTGATTGTGACACATTCACGTTTTGTAATTCACCCCACATTTATCAGAATCTATCTCATTCTGCCTTCTACCAGTTCTTCAGGCACTCTGCTTCCACCGCCCTTTCAGGATGTTCCAATCATTCACAATTTCTAGAGAGAACATTTCATTTCATTTTGGTCTTAAATAGGTAACCCCTTATTTTTAAACAGTGATGCTTTGTTCTAGATTCTCTTATGACAAGACATTCACTCTGCATTCACATGGCCAAGTCTGAACTCCACTGGATACAATACCAGCCTGTCCAACCGTATAAGACAACTTACCGGGTCCAAGTATAATTTAGTAAATTGTCCATGATTGTGGTCTAAGGGTCAGGAAATCAAAGAGCCAGTGGCTGAGGGGGTTGCAGACTCCTAGTTCCAAGGGTTTGGAGATTATTTTTGTTGGGATTATTGTATTGAAGACAGAGCTATCATTCTCTCTACTATAAAGGTCAGGGGGCAGATTCAACCCTCCTGATCGGCAGGGAAGTTCCGATGAGGTAAAAATATGCCGCCTCATCTGGCCTAGGCACCGCATTTTCAGTGGGGGGTGGGCTTCAGGTGGGGGCATTTCAAGTGTACTCTTATAACTTTGTCATAATTAAAGGAGATGCCGGACAACCACTTGCCGGAAAATCGGTGATGGACCTGTACTTTATATGGCACAGATGACCTAAAACTATCAATGGATGCTACATTGTTTGACAAAGTATTTTACGTGTCAATAGAAGAGATTGCCTTTTGTGAGCAGATAGACATAAAATGCTGGAGTAACTCAGCAGGTCAGGCAGCATCTCTGGAGAAAAGGAATAGGTGACATTTTGGATTGAGGCCCTTATTCAGATTGTGAATTGGTCGGGAGTGGGAAACTAGAGGTACAAACAGCGGGCACCAATGACTCAAAGGTGGAGCTCATGATGATCCATTGTTAGCTGTGGAAAAGGTGATAATGAAGGGATACAAACAGGGAAACTAGCAAGATTACTAGGATGGGGGAGGGACGGAGAGAGAGAAAATGCAAGGGTTATTTGAAATTGGAGAAATCAATGGGTTTATGGCACTAAACAAGGGAAAATGATAATCTAATTTTCACAGAAGGATATCTGCTGTAAGAACCAGTATAATCAAAGCATGCCCTTGTGATACAGCGTTCCTAAAGGATCTTTAATCTTCACTTAATGTTCCACATTACCTGCTGATGCTGAGTGTATCAAATGAAAAAAACAGACTTTTTCAGTTTTAGAAAAGATTCTTTGGGAGTAAACATTTTAAACATGAAAGAAAAATACAAGGAGATATCCAGACAACCCCTAACCTCGTTCCCAATGTGGACACAAAGAATTGAATTGTGCAAAATAAAACCAAACTTTGGCCTATCATGTCCACACCAACCATTAAATTAAACTGATCTACACCAATGCGAGCTAAATAATTAAATAATTGAAATATATTGAAATGATCTAAACAAAAAACTTTCAGGTCAAGAATCTCCATTCAGACTAATGAAGGTTCCATAGGATCTCAGAGTTAGATTGCCTGGTGTTTTCCTAGAGAATCCCGCCATGATTAAATTCTATATCTGGTCTTAATCCCACTTCAAATATTCAGAATCATTTACAACTTCTGCTTGGTCCTGCCCAAATTCTTTTAAACATTATTTCTGACAATTTGAAAGCAAAATGGTTTTAGCTTTAAATTCTTTAACTATTAGAAAACTTCAAAGATATTTCAATTATAAATGTAAATTAAATCATTTAAATATTTTTAAATGCTCTGTGGAGTACATGGATATGTGATGTTTCGGATTGGGACACTTCCTCGGGCTGATTTGGGGGTGAGGAAGTGGAAGAGAGGGGGATTGGACAAAGCC
The DNA here is from genome assembly GCF_053455715.1 of Rhinoraja longicauda. Lineage (NCBI taxonomy): Eukaryota > Metazoa > Chordata > Chondrichthyes > Rajiformes > Arhynchobatidae > Rhinoraja > Rhinoraja longicauda. The sequence goes on from NC_135954.1 coordinate 45,724,482, forward strand.
TGGCAAAGTGGCCCAGTAAATTCTCACTCTTACAAACTAGGAAATCAATTTTGATTTGATGACCAATGCAGAAGTACATGTCAGAGCAGCAACAGTACTACCTGAGAGTAAAGTGTCAATCTGATAAAGTTGCATGACAGGACAATTTGCTTGATAAGCAGCATTCAATAGACAAATCAAAGTGATTTCACTGATTTAAATTCTGCAGCCCACCACAGTAGACAAATAAATAACTATCAGTGTTTATTAAATAACCACAGATTCAAGCATGGACAGCCATATCTTCACCCAATAATTCTGCAAAGTCGGGAATTCCCTTCCATGCCTCTATCTCTATACCTTTCTTTCCATCTTTAAGATACACAGAATCACTTGAAATACTTTTAAAGTTGTATATTCATTTCTACAAATTGCCTTGGGGTGTATTTGTCTTATTAAAGGCACTATATAAATGGCAATTGTTCTTTCTACTTTCTGCAGTAATTAATGTTGTTTTCTTTGGCTGCATGTAGTATCAACAGCAGTTTCAAAAATTATTTTGTAGAAATTGAGATGGAATGATGATATTGTTACACAAGCTGTGTAGGAAAAAAAACTGCAGATGCTAGTTTAAATCGAAGGTAGACAAAATGCTGGAGTAACAGCGGGTCAGGCAGCATCTCTGGAGAGGAATGGGTGATGTTTCGGATCGAGACCCTTCTTCAGACTGATGTCAGGGGAGGGGGCGGGACAAAGAGGATGTAGTCGGAGACAGGAAGACTAGTGACAGAACTGGGAAGGGGGAGGGGATAGAGATGGAAAGTAGGGACTATCTGAAGTTAAATCTGATATTACACAAGCTAGTGTGCAAGTTAATAAGAGAATAGACCAAGCTCTCTTGTCCACACTTGTATCTCTGATGCAGTTGTCTGAAGAAATATCTAAAAATAACAATGCTATCAGTATACCAACATAAAGACTTTTTAAAAAAGACTGTTTCTTCATGCCAGTAATTGTCTCCATTGGCTGTGTGACCAACACTGCTAGGCAAAGAGTATAATCTTGCACATGGGCTCAGTTTCAATTTATGAGCACATTATGTTGTACATTTGGGATCCTTTGAGAATACTGCAGCTTACAATTCCAGATTGTTGTCCAGAAGAGCAAGTTTGAATCCAACCACATCCAAAAAGACAATTTAAGAGTCATGTAGCACAGAATTAGTTAAGCCCTTTGGCCCAACCCATCATTGCTGACCAAGTTTTATAACTAAGCTAGTTCCATTTCCCTGCACATGGCCCATACACACTGTTATAAAATAAATTGGCCCACGCGTCTTTAAAATTTGCCCATCTCATCTTAAAGCTATGCCCTCTAGTATTTAATTTTACCATGTTCTCACGGTCTACCCTTTCAATGTTTCTCATAATTTTATATACTCCCAACGGGTTTTCCTGCAACCTCCAGTGTTCCAGAGAAAACATTCCAACTCTGACCAAAAAAAGAAACAAAATGCTGGAGTAATTCAGTCGGTCAGACAGCATCTTCCTCAGATTGATTGGGGGGTGGGGGAGATGGAAGAGAGGAGGGGGGATAGGACAAAGCCTGGGAAAGTCGCCCAGTAAATTCTCACTCTTACAAACTAGGAAATTAATTTTGATTCAATGACCAATGCAGAAGGCCATGCCAGTGTCAATCTGATGAAGTTGCATGAAACGACAACATGCTTGATAAGCAGCATGCAATACACTGGTGAGCCAAAACATTATGACCACTGACAGGTGAAGTGAATAGCATTGATTATCTTGTTTACAATGGCACCAGTCAAGGGGTGGGATATATTAGGCAGCTAGTGAAGAATCAGTTCTTGAAGTTGACGTGTTGAATGCAGGAGAAATGGGTGAGAAATGGGGAGTAAAGACCTGAGTGACTTTGACAAGGGCCAAATTGATATGGCCAGACGACTGGGTCAGAGCATTTCTGAAACGGCAAGGCTTGTGGGGTGCTCCCAGTCAGCAGTGATGAGTACCTACCGACAGTGGTCCGAGGAGAGACAAACCACAAACCGGCGACAGGGTGATGGGCGCCCAAAGCTCATCGATGCGCGAGGGCAACGAAGGCTAGCCCTGTCTGGTCCGAACCGACAGAATGTCTACTATGGCACAAGTCACAGAAACCTTCAATGGTGGTCACAGGAGGAATGTGTCACAATTCACAGTGCATCGCACCCTGCTGCGTATGGGGCTGCGTAGCCGCAGACCTGTCAGAGTGCCCATGATGACCCCCTGTCCACTGTCAAAAGCGCTTACATTGGGCACGCAAGCGTCGGAACTTTACCTTGGAGCAGTGGAAGAAGGTCACCTGATTCGATGAGTCCCGTTTTCTTTTAGATCACGTTTATCTGGGGAAGTGATGGCACCAGGATGCACTGTGGGAAGACGACAAGCCGGTGGAGGGAGTGTGATGCTCTGGGCAATGTTCTGCTGGGAAACCCTGGGTCCGGCCATTCATGTGGACGTCAATTTGACACCTGTCACTTACCTAAACATCGTTGCTGACCAGGTACACCCCTTCATGGCAATGGTATTCCCTGATGGCAGTGGCCTCTTTCAGCAGGATAATGCGCCCTACCACACTGCACACATTGTTCGGGAATGGTTTGAGGAACATGAAGTGTTCTCGGTGTGGCCCTGGCCTCCAAATTCTTTAGATTTACGTCCGATTGAACATCTGTGGGATGTGCTGGATCGACAAATCCGATCCACGGCAGCTCCGCCTCACAACTTACAGGACTTGAAGGATCTGCTGCTAATGTTTTGGTGCCAGATACCACAGGACACCTTCAGGGGTCTTGCAGAGCCATGCCTCAGCGGGTATGTTATGGCGGTACACGGAGGACCAACAGCATATTAGGCAGGTGGTCACAATGTTTTGGCTCAGCAGTGTAGACAAATCAAAGTGATTTCACTGATTAAAATTCTGCAGCACACCGGAAAGTGGAGGTTCAATGATACTGGGGCCCATCAGGCAAAGCTGTGGCCTGAACAGCCATGTTCAGCATGAATTGCCAGCTGGTTGATCCATTAAATTTCCTCCTGAGATTTCCACCATTAGAGAATGCTGAGTTCAGCACACATAATAACAAGACATGGTTTGCAGCGATGTACAGCAGAACATTAGAACCATGCAGCGCCTAATTATAGAACATGCATCCCAGAACTGGAACTATTTCCATCACAAGTCAAGCTGTTCTATCCTTACTATCCATGTTCCTTTTCCACTTTGAATGAGTGTAGGCCAGAGTTTCCTGGGAGTTGGTGGGAATGCTGAACAGCATGGTAACTGAGCACATTTTTCATCTTTTTATCTGTCTTGCCTGATAATAAAGCTTGGAGCAGAGTGCTTCGGGAGTCCAATGTTGGGACATGATGTTGAGGCCTACCCAGCACCGCTGAATGACAGTAACCAGGCCTCAAGGCTGGGGATGTTGGCCCTGGTGATAACTCCAACGTTGGTTCATTTATCTTTCCAGTAAAAATGGGTTTTTTTTGGCGGCAATGTTGATATTTTTCCAGTCCCTTGAGATGCCCACTGCAGGCCTCAGAAATGTGTAAAGGGGCAAGAATCACTGCTGCCCCAAACACCGCAGATTTTGCCCAAATCTTGATCTTCTGAAAAGGAGAAAGGTGGTTTGATGCATTGAAGGTGTTCTTTAATTCCATCATTCTTCTTCTTGCGTATGGCATGCACAGCCTAAAGTTGTAGGTCAAGGGTAGACATCCAGGCCAGGGCAGCATCAGTTGCTGGGTGGATGGCCTTGATGCCACCAGGGAAAAGCCTCCGGGGTAGTCATTCACGATGTGTGGGATGGTTTGGTCTGGATACCCGCAGTCACAGGCAGGGCTGTCTGTCATCCCCCACTTGTGCAGGTGATGGGCTGTTCTTGCATGGAGGGTGCGGATCCTGTGCAGGGTTAGCCATTGCTTGCGATAGAGGTCAAATCCCGATGGTTTCACTGTGGGGTCTGTGATGACCTCTCTCTTGTTGGTGTTGGCATCTTTCCAGGCTCTGCGCCACTCAGTCTTGGGGTCAAAGTCTTCCAGGGATTTAGCTGAAGACCAGAAGGGTTTACGGGACTTCAGGCGCATGTTGGGCAGATTGTTCTGGTCAGCATGGCTGGGAAGGTCAGGGTTAGCCTCAATGGTGCACCAATCTTTCAACATCCTCTCCCTTCTGTGAATGCTGGGAGGGGTGATGTGTGAGAGAGGACAGGGAGTCACTGCAAAATTGTTGACAAGCATCCGTGTGATGACCCGCATTGCGGAGTTAAGGACAGTGTCAACTCGTTTAGTGTGGCAGCTATTAGCCCAAGCTGTTGAGCAAAACTTGGCTGTTGAATAGACATGGGCTAAGCTTGCAGTACGGAGGGTGTGTGCATTGGATCCCCAGCTGTTGTCTGCACGTTTCCTGATGATGTTGACCCTTGCTTTCAGTTTATCAGCCACCCTCTTCAGGTGTTCATGATAGGTGAGGGTGTGGTCCAGGGTGACTCCGGGGTATTTGGGGAATTCATCATACTTCAACGACTTACTACAAAAGGACACTCGGAGCTTTGCATTGGCGAGCCGATTGCTGAGGTGAAAGGCAGTGACAGTTGTCTTAGATGGATTGAGGTGAAGTCGCCAGAAGGTGAAGTGCTCCATCCCCTTGAAGTCTTGGGTGAGCACTCTGCTGATATCCTCAAGGGCAGCTCTCTGGTAGGCAAGGATGGAATTCGACTAATGCAATCAACCCGACATGCACAATCTAATTCCATTATTGGTGTCTGCCTTTGTCAACTGGTGGCTCATGATTTATGGAAAGTGTTCTATGTTTTCTGGGTTCTCATTCCCCAACCTGGCCAAACAGGCTGTCAAACCTGGGGTTGCTAGCATGGGAAAGGACATCTTCCAGTTAATTTGAAAGATATTGCAATGATAGAGATGGTTTTATTTTTCCAACACCTTGAAATCTGGGCAGTGATTGTGATCCTGAAAAACGTAGGAGCCATCCCTTGATAAAGGCAGACACCAATGATGGAAATGTCAAGTGACCCTTCCTCGACACTCTCTAGTTTAGGATTTGCCTGGGCCACCCCCTTCCAAACCTAGTATCTGTTTTGGTACAAACATTACAGTTTAGTTTGTTTTAGAGATACAGTGTGGAAACAGGCCATTCGGCCCACCGAGTCTGCGCCGACCAGTGATCGCCCATACACTAGTTCTATCCGACACACTTGGGACAATTTACAGAAGCCAATTAACCTACAAACTTGCACGTCTTTGGAATGTGGGAGGAAACCAGAGCATCCAGAGGAAACCCAGGCAGTCACAGGGAGAATCATGTATCGTCTTTCGGCTGACTTATTAGCACGCGACAAAATGCTTTTCACTGTACCTTGATACACGTGGCAATAAACTAAACTAAAATAACATACAAACTCCATACAGATAGCACCTGTAATCAGGCTGAACTGTTTTCGGAGGCTTCATCAATGCCCTCCTTCCATAGGAAGGTTAGAAATGGGGAGTTTGCTGATGATTGTGCCCGTGCAGCAAGTCTTGGACAATTTTCAGACATTGGCTGATGTGGCACACATAACAAGCCACGCTGGGCAAATGGACACTTCTGACGAGAAAGATATTCAGGCAAGTACCATCAATGTTCAGTCACCTGGTGTATTTTCATTGTGGTCACAAGTGCTGATGAAAGACTGGGATTCCTGTTTCGATTGACTCTTCACCTGGCAACCTTAATCTTTCCATTATAAACAAGAAACAAATCAGAAATGTGATTGGATGCTCTGTACTTGGCTGAACAACAATTGAAGCTCAACGCCATCCAGGATAAAGAAGCCTGCTTGACTGGCACCCCATCCATCAGCAATGCACTTTGGCTCCACTGTGTACTACCTGCAAAATGCAATGGAGCTGCTCTCCAGAGGTACTCTAACAGCACCTCCCAAACCCACAACTTCTACCTTCAAGAAGGGAGAAGGGCAGCTGCCAAGGGATGATCACAATCTTCAGGTTCCCTCCTCAAGAAGCAGACTGTCCTGACCTGCAAATATGTTGTTATTTCTACAATACTAGATCTAAATCCTGGATCTTCACCCTTTGAATCAGCATTGAGGGAGTACCTTCATCTGTAGAATTGCTGTGATTCAAGAACTGTTTGAGCATTGGATCTACAAGACAAATGCTCTGTTATTGTGTTATTCAATTCTGCAGATTGTATTTTAGAGAAATATATATTTGCTTTTCATTGTTAGCTACCCATGTTTAATTTGCGGTTAATCCACTCAAAGCATTGTCCTAAATGTTTAACATTTATTAACCTTCTCTATCCCACCCAATAAACTGGAAAAGCATAAGAGAATAATAACTGAATAATGATTTGGGTCCTTTATAAAAATTAAAAATTGGAAGGTAAAAGCATTTTAATAGAATCAGAAGATGAAAAAGAAAATCACATCAACCAGGATAGGTGGCACAGTAGCGCCAGACACCCAGGATTGATCCTGACTAGATGCTGTCTGTACAGTGTTTGTAAGTTCTCCCGATGACTAGGTGGGTTTTCTCTGGGTGCTCCAGTTTCCTTCCACACTCAAGACGTATAAGTTTGTAGCTTAATTGGGCTTCTGTATAATTGTAAATTGTCCCTAGTTTGTTGGATAATACTAGTGTATGGGGTTGATTCCTGGTCGGCGCCGACTCGGTGGGCTGATGGGCCTGTTTCCACACTGTATCTCTAAAGTCTACTAAAGTAAAGGATAGGAAAACAAGTGATTAAAAACACTTATCAGTGCTTCATTATATGTACTGGCAACAAAGAAACAAAATTATTTCTTGCTGCTGCTTAATAGGCCCATTAAATAGTAACACACATACAATAATAATCAATAACACACTAAATTAATAATCAGTCAAACTAAGTAACCACATTAGTGCACAACTGAACTGTGTAGTGCAACCAAAAACAAAGTCGATAGAAAATCATAGTTGCTGAGGTAGCGGTTACTGTTGTGCGGTGTTCAAGAGCCTGATGGTTGCTGGGAAGAAGCTGTTCTTCTGCATCTTCTTCCTAATGCGAGTAGAGGGATAAGAACATGGTCAGAATGCTGTTTGTCTTTGACATTGGAGGCACTGCCTCCTATGCAGTCTCCTTTGTTCCTGGGCGTTTGAGCTACTGAACTAGGCTGGCTGTACACCATAGAAGCATAGAAAAGTAGGTGCAGGAGTAGGCCATTTAGCCCTTTGAGTCAGCACCTCCATTCAATATGATCATGGCTGATGGTCAATATGATCAATATGATCAGTACCCCGTTTCTGCCTTTTCCCCATATCTCTTGATTCCTTTAGCCCTAAGAGCTAAATCTATCTCTCTCTTGAAAACATCCAGTTAATTGGCGTCCACTGCCTTCTGTGGCAGAGAATTCCACAGATTCACAACTCTGGGTGAAGAAATTTTTCCTCAATTCAATCCTAAACGGCCTTCTTAAACTGTGATCCCTGGTTTTGGACTCCCCCAACATCGGGAACATTTTTCCTGCATCTAGCCTGTCCAATCCCTTAGGAATTTTATGTTTCTATAAGATTCCCCCTTATCCTTCTAAATTCCAGTGAATACAAGCCCAGTCGACCCATTTTTTCATCATGTGTCAGTCCCACTGGCAGTAGGATAGTAGTCCAGTGGAGGATATGGATACCAACCAAATATCTTTAATTTTCAAATAAAGTTCTTAGGAGTACTGATTTGGTTAAGGCATTAACAACCACAATAAAGAAAATGAGAGGAATGTAAATCAGATCTGAAATTAACCAGCAAAATGCAGAAGCAGGATTCTGCACTTTTCCATAGTTCTATTTTTTTCCTTATCCTGAAGAAGGGTCCCGACCCAAAACGCCACCTATGCATGTTCTCGGAGATGCTAGCCTACTGAGTTACTCCACCACTTAGTGCCTTTTTTTGTAAACCAGTATCTGCAGTTCCTTGTGTCTACATATAGTGGTGTGTTAGGTTCCATGTCGGATTGATCTGTTATTTGGTTAACTAATTCATGAACTAAGTAGAGATAACACTACAGATGCTCCCCGCCTTACGATGCTTCGACTTACGATATTTCGACTTTGCGGTGGTGCAAACGGTAGCGAGTCGTAGCTCGCTTCTGGCCACGTGATCAGGTGTTTTAAATGTATTTCGACTTACCATATTTTCAGTTTCCGATGGGTTTCATCGTAAGTTGAGGAGCACCTGTATACTAGAACGTTAACGACGGAATCAAAAGCAGAGTTAATGACATGGAAATGTTAGGAGATTGCGGATCTCTCCATTTGCTTATGAATATACTGGATATAAGTGTTACAAATAGACTAGTATTCATTTCCCTTGAGAAGGTGAGGTTGTATGGTGAGCTGCAATCCTGGTAGTGAAGTAACTCTCACTATCCTTTAAGTGTGGTGGCCTTTGGACCAATCAATAATGAGAGAGTACTGGCACATTTCCAAGTAAGAATGTTATGTGTAAATGATGGTGTTTCTTTGCATTTCTTGTCCTTGCTTTTTGTCTATAGGAGATTAGGGTTTGACGAATTTAATCAAAAAGATCTGTACGCATTACTGTAGTGCATATTGTGAATGGTACTGGGAGTTTCAGATCTCCATTGTACTGGTTGATGGAGTACCAATCATCCAGGCTCTTTACTAAAATTGAGTCTTCCAGATGATAGCAAGATTTTTGGAAATTGGGTAGTGATTCAGTCACTGCTGAGTACTCAGCATTTGACTTGATTGTGTTAATCCAGTATTATTGGGCATTGTCTCGTTAAATTTATGGTCAATGAGGAAAGGTTAAGCAGACAAAACCTGTATCCTCATGGACACTGATAAACGAGAGTTACTCTCATTGAAATGTGTAAAATTCTTTGAAAATTCAAAAGAGTGTATACGATAAGGATGGGTGAGAAGTCGACAGTGAGGGTAACAATTTCAAAAGGGACTAAAGTGTAGAAAAATCCTGGTGATTTTTTTTTAATTGTCTATCTTGGTAGGCTGTGGGGACTCAGAATGACCTCTAGAAACAGGTCTCAGCATACAAGACCTCAGAATACAGATCTTGTCTGCTTAATCTCTCCCCAACGTAACCAGACAATGAAAATTTGGATGTCCCTAGTTCGGCCAGTTTAGTCTGTCTGGGAAAGGATGGCACGAGTCTTACTTAAGAACTTTATTGACCAGATGGGTTAATACTGATGTGCTTTTAACAAAACTTAAATGATTAATTATGGGGAGAAGGCAGGAGAATGGGGTTAGGGGGGACAGATAGATCAGTCATGCTTGAATGGCGGAGTAGACTTGATGGGCCAAATGGCCTAAATCTACTTTTATCTCATGATCTTAACCTTAATTTAAAATCCTCATCTGCATGGAGAGATTTCAATTCCAGTCTCTGAATTGCTGATGTCAGTTACATGTGTGCTTGATTATACAGTTTGTTAACTGCATCTTCCATCAAATTGTTGATGATTAAGAGATTGTTTGGATAGTATTGGCTGGGAAAGATTTGTCCAGCTTTTATGACCAGTGCACACCTGACAATTTGTTGTTTTATCCAGCGAAAGCTAGTATTGTAGCTGTCGTGGGACAGTTTGACTAGAGGTATGGCTGGTTGTGGTGGAAAGGTTGTTTTACATTAGAGAGGGAATTTTCTAGGAGATCATAACCTTTTGGGGTACAGTGTATTCAGCCAGTTCTACTGATATGGAATTATTGTGATATTGTGAATTTTGGGAGGAGGCAAAAATAGATTGTCCATTCAACATTTGTTGTAGGAGATTATCTTTTTTACCTTTTGGGTTCACACCATATTATTGTTGTTGGGGGTGGAATTATTCATGAAGCCTCCACTTCCCATTATTAATTTAATCATCCATTGCCATTTATAGCTTGGTATGACTATTCAGAACGTCAGCCATTCAAGCCTACCACCTGTGCTAACTTAAACTTCTCTGTGCCTTTTCTCAACAACCTTCTATTGCTTGCTCTATTAAATATGTATTCATCTCCATGTTAAATACATAAAGATCTAACTTCCACCACTTGCCAGGGCAAGGAAGTTCAGAGATTCACCACCCTCTGCAAGAAGAAATTACCACACACCTCAGTTTTAAGTACCGACCCATTATCTTTGTTATTTCTCTTTGTTTGAGACTCCCACTATAAAGACATTCTGACATTGACCACGTCTAGCCCCCTTACATATGTTTGAAGAAGGTTAGCACTCTTTCCTTTAGATTCCAAGAAATATAGATCCAAACTCTTTAGTTTCTCTTGGTAGGACATCCCTCTCATTCCAAGAATGAATCTTGTGAATCTCCTTTGCACAACTACCAATGTTACAAAATCTTTTTTAGGTAAGGGGATCAAAAACAGTTTTCCATGTGATGCCTTGCTAATGCCCTGAAAAATTACAATACAACCTGCCTATTTTTAAACTTCAACCCCTTCACAGTGAAGGCCAAAATGCTGTTTACCTTCTTGACTAATTGAGCCTGCCTGCTAATATTTCATGATTCATGCACAAGAATATGCCTGTGCAGCACTGTTCTATGTTCCCACTCACTCAATCTCTCAGTGTGTCATTGCACAATTACCTTTTCCTTAAAAACAACATGTCTGAGCTGAATTTACAATTCCGATTATTGCATTTTGGAGCTACTTAGTTCTCCATCTAATCTGTGTCGGAAAGAACTGCAGATGCTGGTTTAAATCGAAGGTGAACACAAAATGCTGGAGTAACTCGGGTAGCATCTCTGAAGAGAAGGAATGGATGACTTTTTGGGTCGAGATCCTTCTTCAGACCGATGTCAGGGGAGTGGGTGCGGCAGAGATAGAATGTAGTCGGAGACTGCAAGACTGGAGGGAGAGCTGGGAAGGGGGAGTGGATGGAGAGAGGGAAAGCAAGGGCTATTTGAAGTTAGAGAAGTCAATGTTCATACTGCCGGGGTGTAAGCTACCCAAGTAAAATATGAGGTGCTGTTCCTCCAATTTGCGCTGGGCCTCACTCTGACAATGGAGGAGGCCCAGGACAGAAAGATCACATTGGGAATGGGAGGGGGAGTTAAAGTGCTGAGCAACCGGGAGATCATGTAGGTTAAGGCGTACTGAGCGGAGGTGTTCAGCGAATTGATCGCCGAGCCTGCGCTTGGTCTCGCCGATGTTCTCTATCTAATCTGTTAGCATGCACTGTTTAGGATGCATCTGACTTGTAAATTCACCAAATTGGCACTTCATTGTTGGGTAGAGGTGCTGATGTATCCTGCATGCTGTTTGGCACTGCTCACTGAAACAAATACAAGATGTAGCAGTATGAAAGGATCTTTCAGATACAGCAAGTCTTCCATGGAAGATGGAGTACAAAAGTAGATACGTTTTAATACAGTTTACAGGGTGGGGATGAGACTACAATGGAATTAGTGTGTGGACTTTTCACCTCTGAATTTAAGGAATATCATAATTGCCACTGGTGGCAGTGCAGACTGGGATGCATCCTTGGGATGAATGGATTGATGTTTAAAGAGAATGAGTAGGTTAACCTTTGTTCATTGTTTAGGTTTAGATTTATTGTCACGTGCCGAGACACTAAATCTAAACAATGAGCTAACAACTTAAATACCTTTTAGGTAGACTGCTATGGATGCATATTTGTATACAGTTGTTTTTACATGGAAACCAAACGGATTGTAAAATTTTTAAGATGAGGCACCTTTCTTGTGTTACCGCCCTTAACCTTGACTGCAGTCATGTTTATAACTATTGTACCAGCGTCCACCAGTCAAATCAAGCACGGGGAGGAGGAACAGCTGCTGCCAAAAAACAGAAGGGCCAAACCCCTGGGGGAGCCCAGTTTGTAGGGCTGGAACTCTACAAACGTCTGAAAGAGTTTCTGAAAAATTATTTGACGAATCTTCTTACGGTAAGTCTTTTCTTTAAATAAAAATAAAGCAGATAGTTTATCACTATAGAAAAAAATTCTGTTTGATCCGGGCAACTAATTAATACAACTTTTAAGACGAAGGCACTTTTTTTTTCCAGTGCTCCATAATCAGTCTCTTATAAGCCAAGAAGCTATTATTGACCAACAAAGTATAGAGGTGCTATTTGTTTTAAGTAGTTCCATAATTGTAATGGGGAAATTGATAAAAATGCACTGAGTAAGTTGCAGTAAAATATAAGGCAAAAAAATCACAGAAGAAGCTGCAGATCATCTCAATCCTATAAATGCCATTTAAGTAAACTTAATGTGGTCAAACCAAGTCAGCAGTTTTATTGGAATCATGCCTGGCAAATTTGCTGTATTTCTTCAGGGATTTAACCAGCAGTGGGGAACCATGTAAATTTAGTGTATTGGGATTTTCAGAAAGCATTTGGTAACCTGCTGCGTAAAAGGCTGGTGCACAGGATAAGCACTTATCGTTTTGGGGGATGTGTGTGGCATGAAACAAAGATTGGTTATTGCAAAGAAGATGGGGAAATTAGTCTTTTTTTTAGGCTGGAAAACTGTAAATAATGCAATGCACTAAGGATCAATTCTCAATGGGCAGAGTAAGGTATCCAAGTTTGCCAATTACATGAAAATAGCTGCGACGGCGTGTTGTGATGCAGATATTTGATCTCTGCAACATGACAGGCCCAGAGACACGGGTTCGATCCTGACTACGGGTGTTGTCTATACGGAGTTTGTACCTCTTCCCTGTGACCTCATTGATTTCCTCCGGGTGCTCCCGTGTCCTCCCACATCCCAAAGACGACTATGTTGTAAGTTAATTAGTTTCTGTAAATTGTCCCTAGTGTGTAGGATAGAACTAGTGTATAGGTGAATGCTGGGTGGCACGAATTCAGTGGCAGTAGGGCCTCTTTCCATGCTGTGGAACTAAACTAAACTAATGGGTGGGCAAACGCGGGGCAATTGGTGTTTAAATTGTGAAAATGTGAGGTTATGCACTTCAATGAATGGAATCTAAAAGCAGATTATTAATGAAATGGAGGAAGATTGTAAGTGAGTAATAGTGCAAATGAATCCAGGTGTTCTTGTGCACAAATTGCAAAATGTTAGCCAGTAGGCCCAGCAGGTTGGGAAGGCAAATGATATTTAGCCTCTTTTGCAAAAGGGTTAATAGCGAAGTATTGTTTCAGTTGTACAGGCCTACCCGGTGGGCCACACCTGGAGTGCTGTGCCTAATTTTGATCTCCTTGTTTAAGAAAGGATATACGGGCGTGGAAGGCAGACCAAAACACATTCACTCGGCTAATTCCGAGGATCAGAGGGCATCGAAGAATATAGATACAATTTCTGAAGTTTAGAAGAATGAGGAGTGATCTTATTGAAACATAAGAATTTCAAGGAGCTGACAGGATAGATTATGAGATTTTTCTACCAGTAAAGGATCTCGAATAAGGTAGTTATAAGAACAGGGGCAGTCATTTAAGGTCACAGAGGTGTATCGGTGCTACTTCTCACAGAGCGTGGTAGATCTTAGTAATTCTCTATCCTGGAGAGCTGTGGAGGCTAGATTATTGGAGAGTGTGATCATATTGCATGTCGGGACAGGCTTTTGAGAGGCCAAGTGGCCAACATCTACATATATTATTTTGCTCTTGCTACCAAAGGCCAAACATTTTGTACTTCAGGCAATTCATTTGGATTAAGATGTTCAGGAGTTTTGACAGTTAGATGTGTAGAGAATGTGTCTGTTTATGGGAGAATTGTAAACTTGGGTTCACTTTAAAATTAAAGAATTCGTCCATTTAAGATAGAAATGAAGGCATTTTTTTTTTCTGAGAGGATTGAGAGTTTTTGGAATTCTCTTCCTCAGTGACTGTTTCGTGTTAGTTTCGTTTAGAGATACACCGTGGAAACAGGCCCACTGAGTCCGTGCCGACCAGCGATCCCCACACACTAACATTATCCTGCAGACACTAGGGACAATTTACAATCATACCAAGCCAATTAGCGTACAAACCTGCCTTTGGGGTGTGGGGGGAAACCGGGGATCCCGGAAAAAACCCCACGCAGGTCACGGGGAGAACGTACAAACTCCATACTGACAAGCACCCATAGTCAGGATTGAACCCGGGTCTCTGGCGCTGTAAAGCAGCAACTCTACCACTGTGCCACAGTGCCGCCCTTGGTGGAAGCAGAGTTTTCATATATTGTTTAAAGACAGAGGTAGAACAGTCCTTGAATAAGGGACTGAAAAGTGACTGTGGAGAAACAGGATGCATGTTTGAGGTTGCATTCGGATCAGTTACTATCGTATTAATTAATGGAGCAAACTCAAGATGCCAAATAGCCAATTTTGCTCATAATTTGGAACTTCTTATTTATGCATTCTCTTAAATAATTGTCATGACAATTCAGTGAAAAGAAAAGAAATTTATTGGATCTTAAAACTTTTAAAATAATTAGCTGGCAATGATAACTGGCATGTTTCTTGTGGGAAGTCACTACCTGGTTTGATGAAATTAATTTGTGGAAAGGAATCCATTTGCTAACTGGTTAATTGGTTGATCTTCCTGTACTCCTTCATCTGGGTAATTGACATTTACAGAAGATAATATTTTGTTTCCTTCTCTAGGATGGTGAAGATTTGATGGATGAAAGCGTATTGAAATTTTATACCCAACAGTGGGAAGATTACAGGTTTTCTAGTAAGGTATTGAACGGAATCTGTGCCTATCTCAATCGACATTGGGTCCGCCGTGAATGTGATGAAGGACGTAAAGGAATTTACGAAATATATTCAGTAAGAAACAATTTTATTTGTCTCACATCATTTAATCAAGATGACAGATTGTATTTATTATGTCTGTCAATTTAAGTCTTGTTGCAGGCATCAGAATGTAATAAATTTAATATGACAAATATATCAACTTTCTCTTGGTATTGCCTCTGTGAATGTTTATCGTTCTTGAACATTACGTGGCAATTTGCTTTACCCCTGCAACTCTACTTTCCCTTAAATTCCAGAGTGCCTTGCATTAACTCTTATTTCAACTTTTCCAGTGTACACAAATTCTATTAAATAGCAGGGAGCACAAAATTGTAATGCACCAAGGTTTTATTTAGTCATGGAGTCATGCAATGCAGAGGTCTTTAAGCCTACCATCCAGGCTGATTATCAATGACCTGTCCATACCAATCCCATTTAACAGCATATGATACATACCCGAACTATTTACTATTCAAGTGCTCGTTCAGGTAATTCTCAAATGTGAGAATACGTGCCTCTGTCACCTGCCTTTATATCAAATTGAACACACTAGATGCAGGAAACGTGTTCCCGGTGTTGGGGGAGTCCAGAACCAGGGGCCACAGTTTAAGGAAAAGGAGTAAGCCATTTAGAACTGAGATGAGAAAAAACCTTTTCACACAGAGTTATGAATTTGTGGAATTCTCTGCCTCAGAAGGTAGTGGAGGCCGATTCACTGTATGCATTCAAAAGAGAGTTAGATAGAGCTATTAGGGCTAGCGGAATCAAGGGGTATAGGGAGAAGGCAGGAACGGAGTACTGATTGTGGATGATCAGCCATGATCACATTGAATGGCGTTGCTGGCTCAAAGGGCTGAATGGCCTACTCCTGCACTAATTGTCTATGTAATTCTATGCAATCTAACCTTCCTGACCAGCCTACCTTGCCAAAAGACTTGCTAAAGTCCATGTAGACATGTACCACGTTCCCCTCATCATTTGTCTTGGTCACCTCAAAATGTTCCATCGAATTGGAGAGACACGATTTCCTTTGAATAAAGTTATGCTGACAATCCCAAACTAGTCCTTGCTCTTCCAATTGCATGTAGATCCTGATGCTCAGAATCCCTTCCAATAACTTACCCACCACTGATGTTGGACTCACTTGTTTATAGTTCTTAGGTTTTTTCTTGCAGCTTTTCTTAAATGGAAGCATTAGCCACCCTCCATTCTTCTGGCAACTCAGCCATGCCTATTTTCTATACATATACAAATATCTCTACCAGGGGGCCCATAATTCCATCCCTAGCTTCCCACACTGTTAAGGATATATTAGATCAGTTCAAAGGGATTTTTGTACATTTATGGGGTTTAAAACCTCTAGCACCTCCACTTCTGTAATGTGGACTCTCTTTAAGACATCTCTATTATCCCTAGCATCCATGTCATTCTCCTTGGCAAATACAGATAAGAAATGTACGTTTAGGACCATGTCCATCTCTGTGGCTTCACACTTAAGACAACTTAGTTGATCTTTGAGGGATCCTATTCTCTCCCCAGTTATTTTTTCATCATCCAATCAGCATCAATGGTGCAGAAGTGGACATTGTTAAGAGCTTCAAGTTCCTTAGTGTAAATATTACCAATGATCTATCGTGGACCAGTCGCATTGAAGCTTGGATAGGGCAGATTTGGAGGGATGTGGACCAAACGCGGGCAGGTGGGACTAGTAGCTGGGACATATTGGCCGGTGTGGGCAAGTTGGGCCGAAGGGCCTGTTTCCACAATGTATCACTATGACTATGACTCTAGAAGCGACAGCTAAGAAGGCACACCAATGCCTCTACTTCCTCATAAGACTGGAAATTTGGCATGTCTGTAATGACTTTTACAAACTTCTACAGATGCACCATAGAAAGCAAACTGTCAGCTTTTACCGAAATTTCGTTCGGTATTTATACCGAATGACAATAAAGTTCTGTTCTGTTCTGTATCACGGCTTGGTTTGGGAACAGTTTTTGTTTAGTTTATTATTGTCACGTGTACTGTGGTACAATGAAAAGCTTTTGTTTGTGTGCTATCCAGTCAAAGAAAAGACTATATATATATATATATATATATATATATATATATATATATATATATGAATACAATCAAGCCGCCCTCAGTGCACAGATAAAATTTACAATGTTTAGTGCAAGATATAACATTGAAGTTCGATAAAGTCCAATTAAAGATAGTTCAAAGGCCTCCAATGAGGTAGATGGAATTATTGCAGTATGTCCCAAGCCATTTCTCTAGATTTCTCCAAGTTGTATCTGATTGTGGGCAGTCCCGCCAATTGTAAATTCTGAAAAAGGACAGTTGATATCCCTGTAGCATCTTTGTATAGTTGACTTAAGGGACCAGCAAATATGAGCAGCAAGACTGGGGTCATTTTGGCTATTGTGGATTGGTTCCCTCCTTTTTTGGTGGATCTGTCCATTGGATTTTTATGGGCAGGTAAAGACCCAGAAATACATATGAGCCGAATTGTCAATTCTGCAGAAGTTTAACTGCATTTCATTATAATCCAGTATACCAGCGTTTGAGCTCGATGCTTGGGCAATGGTGGCTTGAAATTCTCCTCAAATGGAGAGCATTAATGTTCATCCATTTCATAGCTTATTTATCTTTTAAGGTTACTTCTAGTCATGTCATTTTAAACTGGAAATCTGCAGTAGATGTCATGGAGTCATGCAGCACAGAAGCAGGCCCTTCAGCACAATTCATCCATGCCAACCAAAATGCCCCATCTAAGCTAGTCTGTGTAAAAATAGAAAGGTTGCCTCTCGGGTTCCTATTAATTCTTTCCCCATGCACTTTAAACTTATGTCCGATAGTTCTTGGTTTCCTTACCCTAGGAAAAAAGGCTCTGTGCATTCACCCTATCTGTTGCACCCATGAGTTTAAATACCTCTGTAAGATCATCCCTCAGCCTTGTGTGCTCCAAGGTATTAAATCCAAGCCTGCCCAGCCTCCCCCTGTAGCTCAGGGCCTTGAGTTCTGGCAACATCCTCGTAAATCCTCTCTACGCTTGCCAGCTTAATGGCGTCTTACCTTTAACAGAGAAATTAACAATGTAGAGAAAACGAAATGGGTACGTGTGCGTCATCGAGAATACATGGAAGAAAAATGGTGTAGATAAACGGAGTTTTGGACTTTAAATGGCACTCGTATTACAGTCATGAGATTTTGGTGAGCTGTTGCTAATTCTGGATAGGATTGATGGGCATGCTTTGCTATTGAAATCTCGAGAATTAATGATTATCAGATGTAACCTTAGACTTGAATCCAGAACTATTGGGTTAAACTAGGCTTCTTCTGCTCCAGCCCATCCACAGAATATAGCGTTGCACCTTTCTTCTACTTAAATTTATCTTTTCTGATTCATATTTGAAGTGTTTTGTTCATCTGTTAGTATCATCTTATCTATGTCATGGCAGTGCCTAGTCCTAATGTGCTTGAATATGACTGCCAGTATACTATGGTAAGTCAAACAATGATCCATTCAAATGTAGACACAAAAAGCTGGAGTAATTCAGCAGGTCAGGCAGCATCTCTGGAGAGAAGGAATGGGTGACGTTTTGCGTCGAGACACTTCAGCATCTGCAGTTCCTTTCTATCCATTCAAATGTAATGACTGAAATTAACCTGATGCCACAAACCAGCTTGGACGTAGTCTTTGTGCATTATATGCACAGATATTTTTCAGCAAACTGTTTTAAAATTTCTACCCCCTTTTCTTTTAGAAGCTTTTATGAATGTCATCATTCTTTCAGTTAAGGTATTCCATGTCGTATCAATTCTCCCTTTGTCCTTTTGATTCTAAATTTGATTTAATGTTCTCTAGTTACTGACGTGATGAATAGAAATATAATTTATTAATTCAACAAGAGCTCTTTATATTGTATTGCACCTTTGCCAGAAAAGACTTTAACCTTTGATCAAAAGGAAAAGTAATTAATCTATTCTGAACTCATTTATTTTTACAGTAC
The DNA here is from genome assembly GCF_053455715.1 of Rhinoraja longicauda. Taxonomy (NCBI): domain Eukaryota; kingdom Metazoa; phylum Chordata; class Chondrichthyes; order Rajiformes; family Arhynchobatidae; genus Rhinoraja; species Rhinoraja longicauda. The sequence continues at coordinate 45,743,286 of NC_135954.1, forward strand.
TCAAAGCTGCTTTGGAAATTCTGTAGGACTTAAAGTTTAAAAAAAGTCTTGATTTGCAATGTCGTTAAACTGGAAAGAGTGCAAAAAAAGATTTACATGGATGTTGCCAATACTTGAGAGCCTGATCTATAGGGTGAGGTTGAGCAAGCTAGGACTTTATTCTTTAGATCGCTGGAGGCAGAGGGATGATCTTACAGAGTGTATAAGCTGATGAGGGGACTAGATAGGGTGAATGCACGCAGTCTTTTACCCAGAGTAGGGGAATTGAGAACCAAAGGACATAGGTTTAAGGTGAGAGGGGAAAGATTTACTAGGAACCCGAGGGATCATTTTTTCACACGGAGAGTGATGGGTATATGGAACGAGCTACTAGAGGAGGCAGTTGAGGCAGGTATTGTAACAATATTTAAAAGACAGGTAAATGAATAGTAAAGGTTTAGAGGGAAATGGGCCCAACACAGGCAGGTGGTATTAGTGTAGATGGGGCATCTTGGTCGGCATGGGCAAGTTGGGCCAAAGGGCCTGGTTCTGTGCTTTATGACTCTATTTTACGTGTTTCAGAAAAACCTTTGCCTTCCAAGAATGTTAACCAAAGTAGGCCATATCTTAAATACAATTTTTCAGATTTGACTTTGTACAGTTTGGTGATAATGATAATATTTGGAAGCCATTTATTTATGAGCAACAATCACAACAAACTTTTTTTCTATCCTTGCAGCTTGCTTTAGTGACATGGCGGGATTGCTTATTTCGACCTTTAAATAAGCAGGCAAGTATTTTATCATTAAAATATGTTTGTTCAATACTAGTTCTATTACTATTCATTACTATCTCTTCAAAAAGCCTTGTGGTTTAAATATGTTTTTTCTGAATGTTATACTGGTGTAATCGATATTTCTACTACTTCCTGACACGTCATCATTTTAAAAGGCTCATTGATAATATCTGGCAGATTTAATGAGGTGGAAACTGTTAGCTTTCACCATCATTCCACATGAATTTAATAACAGTCTCCAGAGGCTATGTGCAGTTAAAAGTGAAAATCCAATTGTCATTATTTTTGGTCCTTGCTTCTCGCCAAAGAGCTGCTTTCCCCAAGGTAATCTTCAGAAATCAAAGATTTTGCCACCATTTCAGGTGTTTCCACTCTTTCCCATTGTTCATATTTATTACATGATATATAAGTGGATTTTTAATGGTGTCCTAAGTCGTTAACAATCTCTGGACTTCATTTAAGAAGAAAAAAACAACGATAGATTTTCAGCCAACTTGGTTGCAAACAAAAATTCTAAACTTGCTCAGTGGGATCATGCAGAAATCACGAAGAGGATACTTTTGCAGTAATATCTTGTCTGTTGATAGAGCTTATTGAGTATAATGTGCACCATGTGTGGGTGCCCACAAAATAGTTTGGAAAGGAATTTGATGGCCAGCGGTGTCATGACCTACCCCTGCCATCTCACTTTCACCACTGTCATCCAGGAAATAAACCTGGCACGGTACGGTACGGCACGGTAGCGCAGTGGTAGAGTTGCTGCTTTACAGCGAATGCAGCGCCGGAGACTCAGGTTCGATCCTGACTACGGGTGCTGCACTGTAAGGAGTTTGTACGTTCTCCCCGTGACCTGCGTGGGTTTTCTCCGAGATCTTCGGTTTCCTCCCACGCTCCAAAGACGTGCAGGTATGTAGGTTAATTGGCTGGGTAAATGTAAATGTAAAAATTGTCCCTAGTGGGTGTAGGATAGTGTTAATGTACGGGGATCGCTGGGCGGCATGGACTTGGTGGGCCGAAAAGGCCTGTTTCCGGCTGTATATATATGATATGATATGATATAAACCTGAATGTATTGGAATGTTTCTGAAATATTTAAAACTTTTTGCCTTAAGAATAAACTGAACATGCATATACGAGTGAGCATGAACAACCAAATGACCACTCTATTTTATGGCAAATATCTGGAATTAAAAGAGGGATTGAGCAAAGGAAAGTTCTCTTAGTTCTTAACACTGATCGCTGTACTGTCTACCCTCGTTGTTACAGACCTCTATAACGGATTTCTGTTATAGCAGACAAAATCAGTTTTAACCGAGGCATCTGTTCATATCGGGCAAGTAATGCTGATGAGCCAAAATAATTCCCTCCTCACGACTGATGGTACGATTGCTCAGCCTAAATTTGGAAACAATAAATATTTTGGGCTTGCTTTCAATTTATTGAACTCGAGCTGGCTGATTGGCTTTTAATGTTAAAGTTGGCGAACGGACTCTCTGCACTGAATAAAGAACTGCTGGGATCTGGGGCTTGAGGAGTCAGGAGATTTGTCCATCAGTGAGTTGGCACAGCTGGTAGAGCTGCTGCCTCCCAGCGCCAGAGACCCAATGCGATCCTGTCCTCTTGCGCTGTCTGTGTGCTACTGCAACAGCTGCCGTTTCCTCCCACATCCCAAAGACGTGCGGGTTTGTAGGTTAATTGGCCGCTATGTTTCGGGAGATATTTATCTCGTGTGTCGGGAGTGTATGCGAATGTGAGATAAAATAGGACTAGTGTAAGCAGGTCTGCCGCCGTGGACACGATGGGCCAAAGGTCCAGTTTCCGTGCCACATCTTAAACTAAGCTAAATCTGACAACACAACTTTATCAATTTGAGCTTCTCCCCCGTTTCTGCCATGAGCAAAGGTTTTATGGATCTTTGTCCTTTCAAAACCACCCCTTGGAATACTCGGTTATAGGGGATAACAAGACCAAGTGCACCTCTCCTCCTCTCCCATCTCTCCCTTCCCCCCTCCCTCCCTCCTTCCCTCCCTCCTTCCCTCCTTCCGCCCCTTATCCTCCATCCTCCCCCTCCCTCCCTCCTACCACCTCCCTCCCTTCCGCCTCCCTCCCTAGGAGATAGATTTAAACTTTAAAATGTGAATAACTTAAAAAATAAAAACACTGATTTCAATGAAACGTCTTCCATTAGCACCAAAGGGACGACGGTGAGTAAGGTGGGTCTAAAATTTTCGCGCTATCGTGTACTGTTTTGGTTGTAGTTCAGGAACAAACACAAACAAACGAGAATTTTAGTTTTTCGATTAGCAATAATGGACACCAATCCACCCCCACCATGGTCCGCTATAATGAGAGTTATCTGTGTGTTGATTTCAGCCACAAAGTCCTGTTGAACATGATGCCTAAGTCTCCACGAGTCGATTCCTTTTAATATAGCCGACATGACATATATATAATTTTCAAAGATTCTGCTAACAAACCTACTAGGAAATCAGTTGTCCGAAGAAGGGTCTCGACCCGAAACATCACCCATTCCTTCTCTCCAGAGATGCTGCCTGTCCTGCTGAGTTACTCCAGCTTTTTGTGTCTATCTTATATATAATTAAAGTTTGGAAAGGTATTGTAGTCATTTAATCTGTTATAATGATATATGAGGCTCATCTAAAAACCATTACGTTTCTCGCCAGGTTACAAATGCTGTTCTGAAGTTGATTGAGAAGGAGCGAAATGGTGAAACTATCAACACCAGACTGATTAGCGGAGTGGTTCAGTCGTACGGTAATTGTGAACTACTTGTGCTTACTGTGCTAACTGATTTCGTAGTAGGTCTGTTAGCAGAATCTTTGAAAAATTTTCAGGGTGAAATTTTTTGTTCATTGTGTTTATTTTAATCACAGTTGAACTTGGGCTGAATGAAGATGATGCTTTTGCAAAGGGACCCACATTGACCGTGTATAAAGAATCATTTGAATCTCAATTTCTGGCTGACACAGAAAGGTTTTACACAAGGGAAAGCACTGAGTTTCTGCAACAAAATCCTGTAACAGAATACATGAAGAAGGTTAGTAACTGCAGTTAGATAAATGGATAGTTAATAGAGTCTATCTCAAATGTTTACTGAATTGGGCAATTGCAGGACTGTGCATGTTTATCATATATATTAACAATATGGATGACAATAGACAATAGGTGCAGGAGTAGGCCATTCAGCCCTTCGAGCCAGCACCGCCATTCAATGCGATCATGGCTCATCACTCTCAATCAGTACCCCATTCCTGCCTTCTCCCCATACCCCCTCACTCCGCTATCCTTAAGAGCTCTATCCAGCTCTCTCTTGAAAGCATCCAACGAACTGGCCTCCACTGCCTTCTGAGGCAGAGAATTCCACACCTTCACCACTCTCTGACTGAAAAAGTTCTTCCTCATCTCCGTTCTAAATGGCCTACCCCTTATTCTTAAACTGTGGCCCCTTGTTCTGGACTCCCCCAACATTGGGAACATGTTTCCTGCCTCTAATGTGTCCAATCCCCTAATTATCTTATATGTTTCAATAAGATCCCCCCTCATCCTTCTAAATTCCAGTGTATACAAGCCCAATCGCTCCAGCCTTTCAACATACGACAGTCCCGCCATTCCGGGAATTAACCTAGTGAACCTACGCTGCACGCCCTCCATAGCAAGAATATCCTTCCTCAAATTTGGAGACCAAAACTGCACACAGTACTCCAGGTGCGGTCTCACCAGGGCCCGGTACAACTGTAGAAGGACCTCTTTGCTCCTATACTCAACTCCTCTTGTTATGAAGGCCAACATTCCATTGGCTTTCTTCACTGCCTGCTGTACCTGCATGCTTCCTTTCATTGACTGATGCACTAGGACACCCAGATCTCGTTGAACTCCCCCTCCTCCTAACTTGACACCATTCAGATAATAATCTGCCTTTCTATTCTTACTTCCAAAGTGAATAACCTCACACTTATCTACATTAAACTGCATCTGCCATGTATCCGCCCACTCACACAACCTGTCCAAGTCACCCTGCAGCCTTATTGCATCTTCCTCACAATTCACACTACCCCCCAGCTTAGTATCATCTGCAAATTTGCTAATGGTACTTTTAATCCCTTCGTCTAAGTCATTAATGTATATTTGTAAATAGCTTCCACTGGAGATCATTTTTCAATGTTCTATAGATGAGAATATAAGCGGCATGATTAGTAAGTTTTCGGATGGTGGACAGTGGAGAAGATTGTATAAGGCAAAAACAGGGTTTTTAATTCAACTGGGTAAGTAGGCCAAGGAATGGCAAAATGAAATTTAACTCGAACAAGAGCAAAGTGAAGTATTTTAGGAAGTTAAACCAGGACAGGGCATATACAGTGAATAACGGGGTCCTGGGGAGTGTTGTAGACTGGAGAGAACCAATGGTATAAATACCCTGAAAGTGAGAAGGTAGTCAAAGTGACAAAGACGACATATGCATGCTTGGTTTCATCAGACAGATGTGGATTCCAAGAGATGGGAAGTAGCATTAGTTATCCAAGATGTCGGTGAGATCGAATCTGGAATTGTATGCAGTTCCAGCAAGCTTACTATAGGAAGGCTGTGATTAGGCTAGCGAGGGTGCGGGTAAAAATTGACGAGGCTGTTGCTGAGACTGAAGGGTTGCATTCTCAGGAGACATCAGATAGGCTGGGCCTGTTTTCCCCAGAGTGAAAGAGGCTGACTGGTGACCCTATGCAGGCTTACAAAATCATGAGGGGCAGATATATGGATTTGAATATGTGGGGGTCTTTTGTTCTCTCGCCCCTTTCCTACCCCATTCTCTGACACTTGTTTTCCCTTTCATTTTCTAAACTTACATTGCTTGCTCGTCCCTCCCGCTCACACAGAATATGCCATGACTCTTGATAAACATGATGGCTTTTTGTTATTATATTCCTGCTTAAAATTCCAAAATGCTTTTTTAATGGATTTCCATACATAAACATATTACAGGATTAACCCAAAACCTGCCAATATTAAGAATTAAATGCCCTAGTAAGTTAATATCCTGGTTGTTGAGTTTTGGTGGATGTAAGATATTTGGAGCAAGAGAAATAAAGTAGTTGAATGCAATATGCCCCCTCAAGCTATGTGGCATTCAGTAAAATAAAGGATTATTCATAATGTGTTTCTCAATTATTATTTGAAAATAAGAGAAGTTGTCAAGAATGAGAAGCCTGACAATTTTGTTTTTACTTCTCTATTTTAAGGTTAATGATAATTGTAGCTCACCTCACATTCCTGGCAATAGGGAGTAGAGTTATAAACAGCAAATTCTAGAAATGCTCAGTAGGTAAAAGGCAGTATCCACAGAGTCAAGGCATTAATGGTTAACGGCCTTTCATCAAAATGAGGAAAAGTTAGAAATGTGATCTATTTTAATTTGCAGAAAACTTTTCCCAGTTCTGATAAATGGTCATCAAACTGAAACATTAAATATTCAAACTATTCTGTTGAGCATTGCCATCTTTTTCAGATTTTAGTTCAGATATCCCACTGCACAAACACAGCTGAAGGGATTTGTTGATAAATAATCCCTGTCTGTATAACTGTTCAGGGATACATTTTGAAAATTGACAAAGGGTTTAAACTTAGGTTTATACAATTTTGTATAGTATCATATTTTGAGTAGTTAGTTGTATTCAGGAAGCTGATTTTGTCTTTCAGGCTGAAGCTCGGTTGATGGAGGAACAACGTAGAGTACAAGTTTATCTTCATGAAAGTACCCAAGATGAGCTGGCTCGTAAATGTGAACAAGTACTCATTGAGAAACATCTAGAAATTTTTCATACAGAGTTTCAGAATTTATTAGATGCTGATAAAAATGAAGGTAATACTCCTGTTTATTGTGAAAAGGGGAACATTATGCTGCAGATTAGCATGATTTTCCTTTTCTCTTTGTCTTGTACTTAGAATCTCAGAGGACAGCTTATCTTTCATCTGAACTGAACTGCATGTTGCCATTACTATATAGACTTCTTCAGTAGAAATGGTAAATACGTTATTTTTTTAAATGCGACCTCTAAAAAGCCACCATTGGATGATGCACAGAAACAGGTCCTTTGATCCACCCTTTGAATGCCAATCGTCAGGTGCCTATTTATTTATTTCCATTTATCAGTACCTGATTCATTGCCATCTATGTCTTGCCAATGTAATTGTTTGTCCAATACTTCAATGTTGAGAGAATCTTTGCCTCTACAACCCTCTCAGAAAGTCCAAACTTCAAACCTCAGTTTAAAAAATCTTACTTGCATCCCTCTTCCTCCTCACTTGTGGCAGTCAAGGGGCAATGACGATTGATCATGGAATTCTCTGATTTATCTTAAAAGTAATAATTGTGCCTTTCATTGTTTGTGTAGATAACATAACTGTACATGAGGAATGGGCCCAACTGACCCCAATCTATCCATTTTAAGAACTAGCACAGTTCAAATCTGTGTGTGTACTGTGGAATTTTACTCTAGTATTTTATGGTGAGCAAAGAAAAGAAACAAAGAAGGACGAATTATAGTTTGTTTAATATTGGCAGCTGATTTAAAGTGCAGTATCCAACTATAGCAATAGTAAACCTGCTACTTAAATGATTTACGAGATAGAATGATAGCATGTTAAAAGTTCACATGCTCTAATGTAGAAACTTGCATTGTAGAGATGTGAAGTTTACGGATGACTTGCACAATGACAAGCATAGTTATTAGCTTACAAGGGCTTGAGTATTTTTTTAATATTGGCTTGTTTTTCTGTACACAGTTGCAATATTTTAGTGGAATGATTGGTGTATGTGATAGATTTTGATGATTTTGGATAAGTAGAATATTTGATGCCAGTATCAAAAAATAAATAACCAGATTTGCTTGCTTTACTTTGCTAGATCTGGGTAGAATGTATAACTTAGTGTCTCGAATCCAAGATGGCCTTGGGGAGCTGAAGAAACTTCTAGAAACACACATTCATAACCAGGGTTTGGCTGCCATTGAGAAGTGTGGAGAAGCTGCTCTGAATGTGAGTTATTGATTTTTTAAATAATTAATTCATGACCCTCTGGTTACTCCGCTTTCTGACACACTAGTTATCTTTACATACATTTTTGGCATCTGGTAATTATAGACAATAGGTGCAGGAGTAGGCCATTCGGTCCTTCGAGCCATTCAATGTGATCATGGCTAATCATTCCTTTTTTTGCTTTGAAAACTTTGATTTATGTTATGCTTGTCTCCCCTTTTCCTACCTTCTCACAACATTGTTCCAGGCAATGTGTGAATTTTTATCTTTGCCAATGTTTGATAACTTTGGGTATTTTTGTGAAGAATGCTAGAAAGCATAGTGATAATATCTGAAACTGTCTCCGGCGACTATGATGTCTCTTACTCATAGTAAAGCTGCTTCTGACCATAATGGAGTGGCAAATCATTTAATTCTAAAAACAAAAGTGCTTTTGACATTCAGAATTTTCTATTCTATTCATTAAATGTTTGTTTGTGGTTATCCATATTTTGGAAAAGCCACATGCTCTCATCACATCTTTTGTGAAGGTTGCACAAATTTTTTATCAGTACTTCTATTGAAGGACTTGGAGAATGGTAGAGCACTGGGGAGGGATGTATGGCAGAGGGACGTAGGAGTATAAGTACATGGTTCATTGAAAGTGGCATTGCAGGTAAATAGGTTAATGAAAAAGCCTTTTGGTATCTCTGGAGAACATGGATAGAGAACATTTCGGGTCGGAACCCTTCTTCAGAAAGTACTCCAGTACTTTGTGTGTCTTTTTTGTAAGACAGGATTTACAGTTCCTTTTTTCTACATCTAGGCTTTTGGCATGTTGGCCTTCATCAGTGAGGGAATTGAGTATAGAATGTGCATACAAGCAATTGCAGGTGCTGCAAAAAGAGGAACAAAGTGCTGGAGGAACTCAGCAGGTCAGGCAACATGTCTGAAGAGCATGGATAGATAACGTATCGGGTCTGAAGAAGGGTCCTGGCCCGAAACATCAACTACCCATGCTCTCCAGTGATGCTGCCTGACCTGCTGTGTTACTCTGGCACTTGTGTCTTTTATTAATTGAGTACAGAAGTTAAGACATAACATTATAGTTGTATAAGATGTTGTCAAGGTTACTATTGGAGTATTGTGTTCAGTTTTGGCCACCTTGCTAAAGGAAAGATACCATAAAGCTGGGAAGAGCACAGATAATATTTGTGAGGATATTGACAGGACGTGAGGGCCTGAAAAATAGAGAAAGGGCTCAGCTGGCTAGGACTTTATTCCTTGGAGCACAGAAGGCTGAGGGGGTAATCTTATAGAGGTGTATAAAATTATGAGGGGAATAGATGTGAATCCATAGTCTTTTCCCATGGCAGTGGAATCATAGAGGTCATATAGGTTTAAGGTGAGAAGGGAAAGATTTAAAAGGAACTTAAGGGACAACTTTTTCACACAGAGGTATGTGGGATGTGCTGGCAGAGATAGTAGTTGAGGCAGATACAATTACATTTGGACAGGGACATGGATAGGAAAGGTTTACAGGGATATGGGCCAAATGTGGGCAAATGGGTCTAACTTAGATGGAGCATCTTGGTTGGCATGGACGACTGTGCTTATTATTTTAAAACTGAAGATGGAGAAGTGAAAATTAAATGAACACTTGTGATGCCAAAATATAGTGAATACATTTCGCATGACTTTCTGTTACTAAAACCAGTAATCATATTGAGAGTAGTAAACAATTTAAAAATAAACATCTGCTCAATTTAAATTTCATTTTAAGCCATAATGCTGCTGATTTTCTTTCTGAGCAGTCTTAATAATCATTTTCTTCCAGCCAGCATGTCACTAATGCAAATGCAAAACCGGTTTTAGTAACAGAATCAGAAGTACTGAGTCGATTGGGATTGTGTACGAGAAGTAGTGTTGTTTTGCACACATCTGCATTAATTTTCTCACATCTACTAATTGAGTTTGTGCGTAATGGTGGCAGGGCATGGAATTATCAGTGTATGCAGACCTCCCAACCCTTCCGAATTTGGCGGAAAGTTTCTGCTTTCTTATTTCATTTCCGCCATTCTGATTTTGCCTCACATTTTTCCGCAAAACACATGCCTCGCTGCTTGCCTCGCCTCGCCGCTGTACTCGCCTCGCCTCGCCGCTAGCCTCACCTCGCCCCGCCCTGCCGTTCACCCCGCCCCACCGCTTGCCTTGCCTCTGTACTTGCCACGCTCCTCGCCTCGCCGCTGGCCCGGCCATCGCCTTGCCTTTCGCCGCTGGCCCGGCCTTGCCTCGCCTCGCCGCTGGCCTAGCCTCGCTGCGGAGCGCGAGGCCCGTTGATGTTGAGAGTGGATGGGTGGGGGGCAGTGGAGTGGGAGGAAGGAGTGGGGGTCGGGGGGGGTGGAGGAAGTGAGGGGGAGAGTGTGGGTGGGAGGGGAGTGGGGGAGGAGGGATGGGGGAGTGGATTTGGGGGGAAAGGGGTGGGGGAGTTGGGGGAGGGGTGGAGGGGAGGTGTGGGGGGAGTAGGGGGGAGGGGAGGGGTGGGAGGTGAAGGGGGGGAGTAGGGGAGTAGTGGGGGGTTGGGGAGAGGAGGGGGTGGAGGGGAGTAGGATTGGGGGGGGACATGGACCGTTGTGATTTGCTGTTGAAGACCACTGGAGCAAGTATGTCTTCAATTAAATTAGGTATGTGCAATTGTTTAAATGAATATCTTTTTTCATAACTTAGTCATACATTTTATGACCATTGTTCTTTTATTCAATACCAAGAGAATTGGGATGTGTAAGGAAAAAGCAAAATAGGAAAAACAAAACAAAACAATCTTTTCTTTGTTGTAAAAAGTATTTCTGTTCAATAACCTTTCTATAATAGTAGAATATACTCATGATAGGCCTGACATTGTACATGTAGTCCAAGAACCAGACTGTTGGAAATAATAGTCGTTTTTCACACGTGAATTTAGCGCAACGTGTATGCGCATTTGGCATGTATACTTTGTTTTGCGGAAAAGTTGCATTACGCGCCATATTATGAATTTTGATGTAAAATTCTGAATTTGTAAAAATCAAATGTTGGGAGGTCTGGTGTATGTTAAAATAAAAATGTCCCATTCTTTGGGGCGACTGGAACGTGGAACGTGGAACCAGGAACAGGTGACCCCGACTCACTCAATTGATTTCTGTGTAGGTTGCTGCACCTCCAACTTCTCATTCCCTCTCTCCACTCGTAAACTCCAATCGGTGATTTACACTGAGCGCATTGAAATTACTAGACTCACTAGGGTCGCCTTGATATCTCACAGCTCCGCTCTTACTCCCCCTCCCCCCATTTGTAACAAGGACAGAGTCCCCCTTGTCCTCACCTTCCACCCTATCCCTCATCGCATACAGCATATAATCCTCCAACATTTTCGCCACCTCCAACAGGATCCCACGACTGGCCACATCTTCCCATCTCCACCCTTTTCTGCTTTCCGCAGAGACCGTTCCCTCCGAAATTCCCTGGTCAACCCGTCCCTTCCCACCCAAACCACCCCCTCTCCAGGTACTTTCCCGTGCAACCGCAGGAGATGCAACGCCTGTCCCTTTACCTGCCCCCTCGACCCAAACAGTCTTTCCAGGTGAGGCAGAGGTTCACTTGCACCACCTCCAACCTCATCTACTGTATCTGCTGTTCCAGGTGTCAACTTCTCTACAACGGCGAGACCAAGCGCAGGCTCGGCGATCATTTTGCTGAACACCTCCGCTCAGTCTGTCTTAACCTACCTGATTTCCCCACCCTTCCTCCCCCACTCAGCACTTCAACCCCCTCCCATTCCAAATCTGGCCTTTCTGTCCTGGGCCTCCTCCATTGTCAGAGTGAGGCACAGTGCAAATTGGAGGAACAGCACCTCATATTTTGCTTGAAGGTATTTATTCACAAAATGCTGGAGTAACAGCAGGTCAGGCAGCATCTCAGGAGAGAAGGAATGGGTGACGTTTCAGGTCGAGGCCCTTCTTCAGACTGATGTCAGGGGGGCAGGACAAAGGAAGGATATAGGTGGAGACAGGAAGTCAGTGGGAGATCTGGGGGGTGAAGGGGGAGGGGAAGAGAGGGACAGAGGAACTATCTAGTTTACAACCCAATGGTATGAACATTGACTTCTCTAACTTCAGACCGCCCTTGCTTTCTCTCTCCATCCCCTCCCCTTCCCAGTTCTCCCACTAGTCTACTGTCTCTGACTACATTCTATCTTTGTCCCACCCCCCTCCCCTGACATCAGTCTGAAGAAGGGTCTCGACCCGAAACGTCACCCATTCCTTCTCTCCAGATATGCTGCCTGACCCGCTGAGTTACTCCAGCATTTTGTGTTTACCATTTAAATTATTGTTCCAAATGAACTGTTATGAAGCCTTGTTGTTAAAGAAACTCTTCACATCAATAAGTCAGTTTTCAGCATGGCCATGTATTCATTTGCAAATATTTATATTTACATGTATCTTTCCTTTTTTGACTCAGGATCCCAAAATGTATGTACAAACAATTCTGGATGTCCATAAGAAGTACAATGCATTAGTGATGTCAGCTTTCAACAATGATGCTGGTTTTGTGGCTGCTTTGGATAAGGTGAGACAGTTATTTTATGGCAACCAACATCTAATAAAAACTAAATGTGACCATTCACAGTTGCAGAACAGAATCAAAGTAAGTGTAAAACATATAAAAAGAAAATTCTGGTAAAACTCAATTGGCTAGAGGTTGAGTGGAGGGGAAAACTGAATTAATGTTTTTGTTTAATGATCTGTTGGTTAATGAACTGTATGGAGAGCTAAAATGTTAATTGAAGGTATCACCAAATGCTGGAGACCCTTCAGACTGAAGAAGGTCTTGACCTGAAACGTCACCCATTCCTTCTCTCCTAGATGCTGCCTGACCTGCTGAGTTACTCCAACATTTTGTGATACCTTCGATTTGCAACAGCACTTGCAGTTATTTTCCTACGCTAAAATGTTAATTGTTTTTCTGGAGAGGGGTGCTATTTGAGTTTATTAATCTCATATGTACCGAGGTACAGTGAAAAGTTCAAGATGGATGCAAAAGGTTGGAGTAACTCAGTGGGTCAGTTAGCATCTCTGAAGAAAAGGAATAGGTGATGTTTTGGGTCAAGACCTTCAGACTGAAGAAGTCTGAAGAAGGGTCTCGACCCAAAATTTTCAAACCTGCAGTGAATAGAATTTTATTGGTAAGGATATAGAAGGATGGGAAACAAAACAATAAATGAAGGTGAAGGTGTGAAGACCTAACAGCCATTTTTATAGTGATGTTTAAAATTGTGGTTTGGTTTTATGTAGGCATGTGGTCGTTTCATAAATAATAATGCAGTAACAAAAATGGCTCAGTCTTCAAGTAAATCTCCAGAATTACTGGCAAGATACTGTGACTCTCTATTGAAGAAAAGGTAAGAACTTGGGAAAATTATCCAGCTATCCAAAATGTCTTCACATAACTGAACTCTGGGCTAGTGTTAATATACATAGAACAGTACAGCATAGGAACATGACCTTTGTCCCATGATATTTGTGCTGAACATGATTCCAAATTAAACTAATCCCTTCTGCCTGCTTGTGCTCCATTTCCCTCCATTCCCAGTATCTTCATGTACCTATTTATATGCCTCTTAAACGCCACTATTGTATTTGCTCACATCGCTCCCCTGGCAGTGCATTCCAAGTACCCACCAGTCTCTTGAGTGTGTAAAAAAAAAAAAACTTGTCTCGCTCATCTACTTTAAACACTTTGAGATCTATAGAAGGCGCTGCTCAAAAAGGCAGCCAGCATCATGAAGGAACCAAATGAACCAAATTACAAACTCTCTTGGTTGCACTGGGGACTTTGGGGTTTTGTTTTGCACTATATTATTTTTTTTATTAAACTTTTTTGTTTGTTTATCATGTTATCTATTGATAACCTGCTGTGCTGCTGCAAGTAAGAATTTTATTGTTCCGTTTCGGTACATATGATAAGTCTCTTGACTCATGAAGTTTTCTCCTTCTCACCTTAAAGCTATGGCCTGTAGTATTTGACATTTCCTCTCTGGGGAAAAAGACCATGACATCTAGCCTTACTGTGCCCCTCATAATTTTATAAACTTATTAGGTCTCCCCTCAGTCTCTGATGCAGAGAAATCAATCTGTTTGCCCAGCCTCTTTTTATAGCTGATACCCTCTAATCCAGGCAGCATCCAGGTAAACTTTTCTTGCACCCTTTCTGAGCTTTCACATCCTTCCCATCAGGGTCCTAACCAAAGTTTTATGGGAAACTCCACACGATACTTCAAATGCAACCTAACCAATGTTTTATAATGTGGTGTTATACCAATAAATCTTGGTTTACTCTTTCCAAGGCCTTGACATTCTTAAATGTGTTACTGTGTTCTAACCAGTGTTCTAACCAGATTTGTAAATGTTTTGCATAGCTTCTTACTTTTCTCTTGTTCCATTTATGAAGGCAAGATTCCTACATGATGCTGCTATGACAACATGGTATTCACATTTATTCAAAGAGCATTTATCAATCAAAAGTCACCCGAGTATCTTTCATGTTCTCAGATTATTTTAAATCCTAGAGTGGGATAATGTATGATTCTGAGGCATGAATGCTAACACTAAACTAGATTTAATACCATTCGATTAAGCTCCAAGGATGTAAGTTTAAAATCTTTGGTGTGATACTGTGTTACCTACCTACCCGAGGCTAAAGATAGAAAAGTTAGATTTGGCTCTTAGGGCTGAGGGAATCAAGGGATATGGGGAAAAAGCCAGAAAGGGGTACTGATTTTGGATGATCAGCCATGATCATATTGAATGGCGGTGCTGGCTCGAAGGGCCGAATGGCCTACTCCTGCACCTATTTTCTATGTTTCTAAAAATATGACAGTGATATCAACTGTTTGGCATGCAGGCTAACATAATTTTCATGTTTTAAATAAATGTCCCTGCGTTCTACTCAATTAGGTCTGAATTTATTCATAGGAAAGTTGGCTTTGCTCAGGGCTGGCCACGGAGCAAAGTGGCTTCATCTTTTTTGGTTCTGTACATAATGACTTGCTGTCCAAAGCCCTGCTAATCATAAATGCAGAGACTTTGCATAGAAATGTAGAAAAATAGGTGCAGGAGTAGGCCATTCGGCCCTTTGAGCCAGCACCGCCATTCAATGTGATCATGGCTGATCATCCAAAATCAGTACCCCATTCCTGCTTTTTGCCCATATCCCTTGATTCCTTTAGCCTTGAGCTAAATCTAACACTCTCTTGAAAACATGCAGTGAGTTAGAAACATAGAAAATAGGTGCAGGAGGAGGCCATTTGGCCATTCGAGCCAGCACTGCCATTCATTGTGATCTTGGCTGATCATCTACAATCAGTAACCCGTGCATGCCTTCTCCCCATATCCCTTGAATCCACTAGCCCCTAGAGCTCTATCTAACTCTCTTTTAAATTAATCCAGTGAATTGGCTTCCACTGCCTTCTGTGGCAGAGAATTCCACAGATTCACAACTCTCTGGGTGAAAAAGTTTTTCCTCATCTCAGTCCTGAATGGCCTACCCCTTATTCTTAAACTGTGACCCCCTGGTTCTGGACTCCCCCAACATCGGGAACATTTTTCCTGCATCTAGCCTATCCAATCCTTGAGAATTGTATATGTTTTTATAAGATCCCCTCTCATCCTAAATTCCAGTGAATACAAGCCCAGTCGTCCCATTGTTTCATCATCTGTCAGTCCCACTATCCCAGGAATTAACCTGGTGAACCTATGCTGCACTCCCTCAATAGCAATAATGTCCTTCCTCGAATTAGAAGACCAAAATTGCACACAATATTCCAGGTGCGGTCTCATCAGGGCTCTGTACAACTGCAATAGGACCTCCTTGCTCCTAAACTCATCCTCTCGCAATGAAGGCCAACATGCCATTAGCTTTCTTCACTGCCTGATGTATCTGCATGTTTACTTTGAGTGACAGATGTAGAAGCATACCCAGGTCTCGTTACACCTCCGGCTTTCTTAATCTGACATCATTCAGATTATAATCTGCCTTCCTGTTCTTGCCACCAAAGTGGATAACCTCACATTTATCCATATTATATTGCATCTGCCATGCATCTGCCCACTTACCCAACCTATTCAAGTCACCCTGCAGCCTCATAGCATCCTCTTCACAGCTCGCACTGCCACCCAGCTTTGTATCATTTGCAAACTTGGAGATGTTACATTTATTTCCTTCATATAAATCGTTAATATATATTGTAAATAACTCGGGTCCCAGCACTGAGCCTTGCGGCACCCCACTAGTCACTGCAGTAGGGCCTTATGAGATTATGCACTGTTTCATGAAGGTGGGCCAGAACACGTTTCTCCACAAAACGGGAGGTGGGGGGGGGGAGGATTTAATGGGAATCCGAAATGCAACTTTTTTACACAAAGGGTCGTAGGTATATAGAATGAGCTGCCAGTAGAGGTAGTTGAGGCAGGTACTATCACAATGTTTAAAATACATTTTTGGACAGGTACCTGGATAAGATAGGTTTAAAGGGATATGGGCCAAACACTGGCAGATGGGACATGTTGGTCGGCACGGGCAAGTTGGGCCAAAGGGTCTGTTTCCACGCTGTATGACTCTAAGCCTCTATTGGATTCCACGCAGTTCATCATTTGGATGCAGTCAGGAAACCTAGTGTGGAGGGCATCTATTAGAACTGGCACACATAAAATTCCCATTTGTTAGCACTTACATGGCACAGTGCTGACAGAATGGCAAAGAATAGGCAATGTTTCCTTAACTGAGCACAATATTTTCACATAAGAATGCAATAACATTATCATTCCTTGGAAATGCATATTTGATTTTTGCTGTATTTCAAGGTTCCTAACTAACCATTGCTATATAATCATAGATCACTGTTGCCACAATTAAAAATAAGTATTGCTGTTATGGAAAATTTGTAGTTATAACTTTTGCAAGTATTGATTTAATATTGCTTCTTAAATCTGTGTTCTGCAGTTCTAAGAATCCAGAAGAGGCTGAGCTTGAAGATACCCTCAATCAAGTGGTGAGAACTTTAAAAAATGTTGCCACTCTACTTTAGATGCCAAGATGGGTTTGGCCAGTCGTGTTATGGGTTCATACAACAATATTGCAACTCGTAAAAGAAAATTGAAAAGTCTTTAATGTTTCCCACCTGCAGCTTTTATTTTATTGGAATATCTTGTCCGCAAGCAGCAAGAACAAAATAATATTCTACTTGGACTGAAAAAACACTAATCTTTGTGCAATTGAATTACAGACGAGAATATCTAACCACTTCCCTATAACATTAAATGACTTACCACCACTAAATCATTAACCAGAATCTGGGAGTTAGTTAGCCAGTAAACCGACTGGATGTACAAAACGTACCTCAGTTACTGGAGCAGGTCAGCGAATAGTTGTACTACAAATGGGGCACGTTCCAAGTCACAGCACTTTATTGGATACATTAAGAATGATAGCATGCTTTCCAATTTCCTTCATCGATCCATCAACAGCAGTTCATCGTGATCCTAAACAAATCTGTCTGCGTGATTATCATTCACTCCGTCACTCAGAGGTCAGTGTGAGCTGCCAGAGAAGGTAGTGGAGTCAGGTACACGAGTAGAAAAGATTTAGAGGGATCTGGGCCAAACACGGGCAAATGGGACTAGCTTAGATGGGGCATCCTAGTATGCATGGATGAGTTTGGCCAAAATACCTGTTTCTGTGATGCATGGCTCTCTTACTCTAAATGTGTTATTAAAAAACAATCATTGATTGAATTGGTCATTTTTCAGATGGTGGTATTTAAGTATATTGAAGACAAAGATGTATTTCAGAAGTTCTATGCCAAGATGTTAGCAAAGAGACTGGTTCATCAGAACAGTGCAAGCGATGATGCAGAAGCAAGCATGATCTCCAAACTAAAGGTCAGTGCAGCTTTCTTTGAACTTGATTTTTCCATTAGTGTTCATGTCATCTTGGCTAATATTGGCCATTGCTCTTGGGTTGTTTATCTCTTTTTCAAACCAAAGTTATCAGCGGAGCTGAATTAACTTTTTAAAGTCTTAAATTTAGATATTTGAGTTCTGCGAATAATTCAAATGTATAGAACCTTGGCTTGCCCAATTTCATGTTGATATAAATGCGTATGACAACCTGGTACTTCATTATCTGCTGCGCTGAAAATCGAGGCACTGGCATGGTTTGGATACATGGTGACGATGAGGTTGACCAAGGTTTTGCAGAGTGAAGCCCGCCAAATGTGCTCAATGCTGAACCATTTCAATCACATACTTGTAAACGTATCTAGAATAGCCAAGTGAAGGCTTGTGTAAAGTAATTGTGTCATGTGGGCAGGTTTCAAGCAGTGGCGAAACCAGGAACTGCAGATACTGATTTACCAAAAACAAACACAAAATGCTGGAGTAATTCCGTAGGTCTGGCTGCATCTGTGGAAGACATGGAATGGTGACATTTCACTTCATGACCCTTCTACATACTTCTTCAGTTTCAAACTCCTGGCAGCAAAGGCACTACCCATGCTTACCATCTGTTTTATGAAGATGTGACCAGGCAGATTGATGAGAGCACAGCTCCAGACATTGTCTCTATGGATTTCAGCAAGGCATTTGACAAGATTCTGCATGGTAGGCTGTCCTGGAAGGTTAGATCACATGGGATCCAAGGAGAGCTAGCCAACTGGATAGAAAATTAGCTTCCTGGAAGGAAGCAGAGGATGATGATGGAGGTTGTTTTTCAGACTGAAGGCCTGTGATTAGTGGTGTGCCTCAGGGTTCAGTGCTGGGCCTATTGCTGTTTGTCTTCTACACCAATGATTTGGATGAGAACATACAAGACATGATTAGTAAGTTTGCAGATGACACTACTTTTTCTCCAGAGATGCTGCCTGACGTGCTGAGTTACTAGTGCTCCAGTTTCCTCTCACACTCGAAAGACAAACAGTTTTTTGGATAATTGGCTTCGGTAAAGATTAAAACTAAAGATTAAATAATAAATCACTCATCCAAGAGATTGCGCTACAATAGCAGGTGTTCAAATAAAATCAATCACTAGTTAGTGCATGTCAAAGATAGTAAAAGTTCCTAGTGTGAAGGATAGTGCTAGTGTAAGGGGGTGATCGCAGGTCGGTGTAGACTCGATGGGCCGAAGAGCCTGTTTCCACATTGTATCTCAAGTCTAAAAGAGAGGTTGAGCTGGCTTGGACTTAAGGAAGGAATAGGGTAGAATTAGGCCATTTGGCCCATCAAGTCTACTCCGCCATTCAATCATGGCTGATCTATCTCTCCCTCCTAACCCCCCATTCTCTCTCCTGCCTTCTCTCCATAACCTCTGACACCTGTTTTGATCAAGAATGGTATCTACCTCTGCCTTATAAATATCCACTAACGGCCTCCACAGCCTTCTGTGGCAAAGAATTCCACAGATTCACCATCCTCTGACTAAAGAAATTTCTCCTCATCTCCTTCCCAAAAGAACATCCTTTCATTCTGAGGCTATGACCTCTAGTTCTAGACTCTCCCACCAAAGGAAACATCCTCTCCAAGGACTATTCCTTGGAGCACAAAAGGATGAGGAGTGATCTTGTAGAGGTGTATAAGATCACGTGAGGAATAGTTAGGGTAAATGCACCATATCTCTTCCCCAAGGAAATCAAGAACCTGAGGACATAGGTTTAAGGTGAATGTGGAAAGATTTAACAGGAACCTAAGGGGCAAAGTTTTTACACAAAGGGTGGTAGGTATTTGGAAAGGAGGAAGTAGTTGAGGGCAGGTACTATCAGAACTTTTAAAAAGCATCTGGACAGGTACATGGGTAGGATGGGTTTAGAAGGATACTAGACCAAGTGGACCCGTTGGGGCCCAAACCTCTCCTGCATTGGTGCAGCATCCTCCCCCCACCCCCTCTCCCCCCTCCTCGCATCCCTCCCCCCCCCCCCCCCACCATACCCCTCAACCCCCCCTTATCTTCCCCCCTCTTTCCACCCCACTCCCTCCCTCCCTAGGAGATAGATTTAAACTTTAAAATGATAATAACTTAAAAAATATAAGACTGATTTCAATGAAACCTTCCATTAGCACCAAAGGGACAACGGTGAGTAAGGTGGGCCTAAAATTGTTGCGCTATCGGGTACTGTTTTGTCTGTAGTTCAGAAACAAACAAACAAGAGTTTTAGTATATAGAAGATGGGTCAAACACAGGCAGGTGGGACGAGTGCAGATGGGGCATGTTGGTCGGT
Source organism: Rhinoraja longicauda (assembly GCF_053455715.1). Lineage (NCBI taxonomy): Eukaryota > Metazoa > Chordata > Chondrichthyes > Rajiformes > Arhynchobatidae > Rhinoraja > Rhinoraja longicauda. The sequence continues at coordinate 45,763,391 of NC_135954.1, forward strand.
CCAAGATGCTTTACTGCTTCTGAGTGCTCTGATGTTCAGACCCATTTAGAAGCTACTAAATATGAAGTTATTAAAACTTTAACCAAGACTTTAAAAAAACTAACACTTAAAGCATTATAAATAATAAAGATTATTACTGTGGCACAAATAATCAAAGAAAAAGTATGTAAAATCTCAATTTGAAGTCATTGGGTTTGCAGATTGTGTGTCAGATTTAACCTAGAACAGGATCTGAGAGTAGATTTCCCCGCAAGAGCTCCTGCTCTGCCTCCAGGCACCCACAATCAAACCATGGTCAGCATGTTCAGGTTTTCCAAATTCATGTAGGATTCCCAAACTCCCCACAACTACAAGAGTAAATGCTGGCAGTTCCATACAGAACTGCTGGCAAAACCCAGCAAGCAAGTCACGGGCCATATGTTTTGTGAACACATAAAACCCATGCCAATTGGCAGTTGCTTTGAAATGCACTCGCAAGTGATTGATTTTTTTTGAACACCTCTGTTGTAGTACAGTCTTTTGGATGAGTGACTTATTATTGCTGCAAATGGCACAATTTCTTATTTGCAACTTTACTGCATCTATTTAATTACAACTTAATACTTAATTTTACTGCATTCTACCAATGTTGTAGAATTATATTTTTACAATTTAGACAATAGACAATAGGTGCAGGAGTAGGCCATTCGGCCCTTCGAGCCAGCACCGCCATTCAGTGTGATCATGGCTGATCATTCACAACTAGTACCCCGTTCCTGCCTTCTCCACATATCCCTTGACTTCACTATCTTTAAGAGCTCTATCTAGCTCTCTCTTGAAAGCATCCAGAGAATTGGCCTCCACTGCCTTCTGAGGCAGAGAATTCCATAGATTTACACCTCTCGGACTGAAAAAGATTTTCCTCGTCTCCGTTCTAAATGGTCTACCCCTTATTCTTCAACTGTGACCCCTGGTTCTGGAATCCCCCAACATTTGGAACATGTTTCCTGCCTCTAACATGTCCAATCCCTTAATAATCTTATATGTTTCAATAAGATCCCCTCTCATCCTAAATTCCAGCGTATACAAGCCTAGTCGCTCCAGTCATGACGACAGTCCCGCCATTCCGGGAATTAACCTAGTGAATCTATGCTCCACGCCCTCAATAGCAAGAATGTCCTTCCTCAAATTTGGAGACCAAAACTGCACACAGTACTCCAGGTGCGATCTCACTAGGGCCCTGTACAACTCAACTCCTCTTATCATAAAGGCCAACATGCCATTAGCTTTCTTCACTGCCTGCTGTACCTGCATGCTAACTTTGTGACTGATGAACAAGGACACCCAGATCTCTTTATTTCTGTAATTCTGTTTATTTTACACAATAAACAGAATTACCCAGAATATCTTTATTGAATAGTTTATCAGGACATTGGAATGAATTAAACTTAACTGATTAGCTGTTTTCTTTATATTTAAGCAAGCCTGTGGCTTTGAGTATACCTCGAAACTACAACGAATGTTTCAAGATATTGGTGTGAGCAAGGACTTGAATGAACAATTTAAAAAACATTTGTCTAACTCGGAACCACTTGATTGTAAGTACAAGTTGTGAATAATGATCTGTCAGTTGCTTGGTACAGAGTGTTTATGTATTTTCATTATGTAAGCCACCCTACTTTATGGCAGTTCAGGTAATGGAAATTCAACGTTATGGAATTTGCAAATCGCTAACGAAAAACCTGGGATATGAATTTTTTTAAATTCTCACAAATTTACGTGGAAAAAATTAAATACAGTTTTATTTTCACTTGCATTTCTTGGTGCCTGCACAGATAACACGGCTTTGAGTTAAGGATAATTGCAATATGAACCGTTTTCTAAGAACACAAACTCCTCCATAACAGGGAGGGTGACCTGCATTGAAAATATAACAAGGGCAACATTGAAACCGTGTAACTTTCATTAAGAATTACATTTCTAAGGGTTAAGGCAGAGAGTTAGTAATGTGTGAACATTTCGATAAGCGTCAGAAATCCTCATATTCATTGGTTAGTGAAGGATTAACCTTTTAAAGTGGATTATTGCCACCTTTAAATAGCACCAAGAGCAATTTCATTTAAACATTTCAAACATTGTGTAGTATTATCACGCCTGCATAAATGTAGGGTTATTTCCTTGCGATTTTGGGTGTTCTCGTCGACTTTGTTGTAGTTTGATGTTTTGATTCAACATCGTATCACAAGTATTTTCTTTAATAAATATATTTTTCTTTCCCTTCAGTGGATTTCAGTATTCAGGTTTTAAGCTCCGGTTCTTGGCCCTTTCAGCAATCTTGTACATTTGCACTTCCATCTGAGGTAAACAATATGTTTTGCTGCTCATTTCTAGTTGTTATGTGCTTTATAAATAATAGTAAAAATGAATAAAACTATCAACTAACTACCAGCTTTCTGTTATTGCAGTTGGAACGGAGTTACCAGAGGTTCACAGCTTTCTATGCTAGTCGGCACAGTGGTCGGAAGTTGACATGGCTCTACCAGTTGTCTAAAGGAGAGCTAGTCACAAACTGCTTTAAGAATAGATATACCTTACAGGTGAGATGTGTTAAATAGTCTTAAGTAATTGGCAGGGTTTGGGTATTGCCACAAAATGTATAATGCACTACCTAGAAAAATTGTCATATGAACCAATTTAAGGTTATTATAATTAATAATTTCTTTTTAGAATATAAATAAGATACATAAAGCATCTTTCAGTGGAGAAAGTCAGGATGTTCTAAGGTTTATAATGATACAAATTGTTGAGCACTGTTACTTTTTGTCACAATTAACTAACTTTGATACTCGAGCAATAGAGTGTGATTTCCAAATCATGACTGAATACATAGTATAAGAAGATAACTGCAGATGCTGATACAAATCGAAAGTATTTATTCACAAAATGCTGTAGTAACTCAGCAGGTCAGGCAGCATCTCGGGAGAGAAGGAATGGGTGACGTTTCGGGTCTGAAGAAGGGTCTCGACCCGAAACGTCACTCATTCCTTCTCTCCCGAGATGCTACCTGACCTGCTGAATTACTCCAGCATTTTGTGAATAAATATCATGACTGAATACTTTTTGTTGGATAAAAGTCTGTATTTTCTTTAGAAAAAGGCTTTCATGTCTATCCAAGCCATTTCAATAAATATAAAAGTAAATATTTACCAAATGCTGAAAATCTGAAATAAAAACTGAAGCTGCTAGAATTCCTGAAAGTCAGTTAGCATCCGTGGAGAAATAAACACAAATTCTACTTCTTATCGTGTCCACACATGTTAGATATTGTATTTCAGCCAAAACTGAACACAACTCGTAGCAATATCATTGTTCTCTGCGAGGTCCTCAGCTTTGCATTCGTGCTCCAATAGAAGACATCTCAATAGGTGCTCCATAGTTTGTCAAGTCAAGTCAAGTCAAGTCAAGTCAATTTTATTTGTATAGCACATTTAAAAACAACCCACGTTGACCAAAGTGCTGTACATCTGATTAGGTTCCAATGGAAAAAAAAAAGAAACATACAGTAGCACGCAAACAGTTCACAGCGCCTCCTCAATGAGCCTCAAACGCTAGGGAGTAGAAATAGGTTTTGAGCCTGGACTTAAAGGAGTCGATGGAGGGGGCAGTTCTGATGGGGAGAGGGATGCTGTTCCACAGTCTAGGAGCTGCAACCGCAAAAGCGCGGTCACCCCTGAGCTTAAGCCTAGACCGCGGGATAGTGAGTAGCCCCAAGTCGGCCGACCTGACGGACCTGGAGTTAGAGAGGGGGGTTAGAAGATTTTCGATGTGGGGGGGGAGTGTCCATTTAGGGCTTTATACGTGAATAGGAGGAGCTTGAAGTTGATTCTGTACCGTACAGGGAGCCAGTGGAGAGAGGCCAGAATCGGGGTGATGTGGTCCCTTTTACGGGTACCCGTCAGGGGTCTCGCTGCGGCGTTTTGGACCAGTTGCAGGCGGGACAGGGAAGATTGGCTGATCCCAGTGTATAGGGAGTTGCAGTAGTCTAGGCGGGAGGAAATGAAAGCGTGAATGATTTTTTCTGTGTCGTCGAATTGGAGGAAAGGTTTGACTTTAGCTATGGTTCGAAGTTGGAAGAAGCTGGCTTTTACCACAGCGTTGACTTGCTTATCAAATTTTAATGCAGAGTCAAATATCATGCCAAGGTTTTTGACATGCGGTTTGACTAGGCAGGATAGACTTCCAAGACTGCCTGTTATCAATTTGATGGAGTCGGGGGGGCCGAATAGGATGACCTCAGACTTGCTCTCATTTAATTGGAGGAAGTTCTGTGCCATCCAACATTTTATGTCCTCAAGGCAGTGTGAGAGGCTGTTTAAATTTGACTGGTTGTTGGGTTTCAGGGGGAGGTAAAGCTGAGTGTCATCGGCATAGCAGTGGAAAGAAATGCCGTGCCTTTGAATGATTTGGCCAAGGGGGAGCATGTATAGAGAGAAGAGAATGGGGCCTAGGATGGAGCCTTGTGGAACTCCGCAGGAGAGGCTAGCTGGAGCAGAGGAATAACTGCCTATGTTGATGGCGAAACTCCTATCTTTGAGGTACGAAGCGAACCAGCTCAGGGCAGTGCCATCAATGCCAACCGCCTCCGGAGACGGTCAATAAGGATGGTGTGGTCCACTGTATCGAACGCTGCGCTGAGGTCGAGAAGTAGCAGGATTGCACAGTCGCCGGTGTCGATGGATAGAAGCAGGTCGTTGTGTACCTTCAACAAGGCAGACTGTGCTGTGGTGGGCTCTGAAACCTGACTGGAAACTTTCCAGGATGGTATTTTGGTGCAGGTAGGGCACTAATTGGTTTAGAATTGCCTTTTCAAGGACCTTTGACAGGAATGGCAGTTTGGAAATGGGTCTGTAGTTGCTAGGCAAGGTGGGGTCTAGGTTAGGTTTTTTCAGTAGGGGCTGGACCACCGCGTGCTTGAAACTGGTTGGAACAGTGCCAGTGGCCAGAGAACTGTTGATAATAGAGAGGATGCTGGGACCAGCTATTGCAATGACATCCTTCAGAAGGGCAGTGGGGGCAGGATCAAGGGGGCAGGTTGCAGGTTTCATAGCGGAGACAAGCTTTGCAAGGGAGGATAGAGTGACGGGTTGGAAGCAGTCCAATTTAGATGAACAGACTAGTGAGACAGCTAGGTCACGGGTGGGAGGGGAAATGTTCATTCTAATGTTCTCAACTTTGTTGGTGAAAAATTTAGCGAATTCTTCGCACTTAGCAGGGGACCCAACTAAGCTGGTACTGGGGGCGGGACATATGACAGAGGTAATTGTTCTAAATAGGACCTTGGAGTTATGAAAGTTTTTGGAAATAAGGTCGGAGAAGTATTGTGCTCTAGCAGACTTTACTGCTTCCTGGTATTTGAGAAGATTGTTTCTCAGAATTTCGAAGGAAATTTGAAGCTTGTCACATTTCCACCTCCTTTCTGATTTTCTGCACTCCCTTCTTAGGGCTTTGGTGGAGTCATTGAGCCACGGCCGACCTTTGGGCTTAGGCTTTTTCATTTTAAGGGGAGCGATAGAATCCAGGATGGAAGAGCAAGTGATATTAAATAAAGAGGCGAGATCCTCAGTGCTGAGATGGGGGGGAGAGGCCTCAATAGTGCAGATGTTGGGGGCAGCTGTGAGAGCCTCGGAGAATTTACTGGCAGTCAATGAATTTATGTCGCGGGAGTAGCGAACAGGGAGATGAGATTTTGCGGGAGATAAAGACAGAGATGCGTCAAAATTGATAGCGCTGTGGTCCGATAGACAGGCTTCAGTAGTTTCAATGTTGTTGATTGGGAATCCGGACGATAACACTAGGTCGAGAGTATGGCCTAACTTGTGAGTGGGTCCCGTGGTGTGAAGAGTCAGATTGAAGGACTCAACCAGGTGCATAAATTCACTCACAAGAGGCTTAGTGGGACAGCAAACATGAATATTAAAGTCACCAAGAATCATGATCCAGTCAAATTTGGGCAAAATGCTAGAAATCAGATCAGCAAATTGGGTGATGAAGTCCTTATGCATTTTTGGTGGGCGATACACAAGAACAATTAAGAGGGGATAGGCTAGGCCTACTTTAATTAGTTGCACCTCGAAACTGGAGAAATGATCAGCGTTCAGGAGGCGGCAGTTGAAATGTTTCTTAAACACAGTGGCTAAGCCCCCACCGCGTCCGGAGAGCCTAGGCGAGGTGAAGAAGTTACAGTTATCAGGACAGATTTCCACGAGTGGAGCAAGCTCACCAGGGTTAAGCCAGGATTCTGTGAGCAGTAAGAAGTCCAATCCACGGGTGATGAAGAAGTCGTTGAGGATGAAGGTCTTGTTCTGTAGGTTCAGTGCCACATATTCAGTAACTATATTGCTCTTTTGAATGTATTAAGATTGGCTTATAAAACCGTTTAGCCTTGAACATGGACCTTCTGTGTCAAACATATTATATATCATATGTATTACTGCTATAAATGTTTGCCTACCTGCGTTTATCAGTATTAGAGGGAAGTCATCAATCTTCTGATAGAATACACTGCCTGATTAATTCCTTTGGATAGTTGAAACGAAGCAGCAAATTGTTATATCTTGCTTAGGTAAACTTGCCTACAGTTTAAAAAAAGGTTAATTATTGATTTGTGTCCCATTTATAACCTTCCCAAGCTATCCTTAATATTACAAGCAATCTAATTATCAATAGATTTTATTGGAATTAATTGGCAAGAGTTTCTGAACAGAGTTGTCTGGCAGTCTTCACTAGAAATACCTCCGTCAAAGGTTTCAATTCTCTTAAGGTTTGTGGGTAACGTTTGAGCGCAAGCATCTATAAATAAGATGTCATTTTCGTAGTTGAGAGCAGAATCTGTACTTGCATGAGAAAACTTTTTCCGTAATCTATCTGGAGCTCTGCTAGCAAGGAAGTTTGTCACCCTCTGAAGACGTCTTTGGTACTTTGTTCTTTGAAAAAAACAGATCAATGGCAGTTGAGTTATCAATTAATTTACATTAATAATTTTGTCCTTGTTGATATTTGAGAAGATATTATCGGGAAAGATAACCACAGCCTATAATTCCTCCACAGGTATCCCTCCACCCCCTCAGTCATCTAGTGGTGACTAGACAATGCTCAGATTAATTAATTTTTGTAACTATTTCCATTCTATAGCCTCCCCTTGTGAAGCAAAGTTTTTGTATTATGTACAGTAAAACTCCAATCCAGCATGTTCAGGACTTTGGTGCTGCTAGACGAGCAGATTTTCTGGACTATTGAATGTTATTCCCATTTATCCTCCAGTTGTGGCGGGCCGAGCCACTTTGGTATCGAACCGTCGTTTGTCAGGCTCGAACTCTTGCGTGGACCGGGTGTGATCTGGACCGACCAATCACGCGGTCAGGGGGGCGGCCGTCGTGTGCCAGGAGAACAAAGGATTTGGCAATTGGGATTTGAACTCGGGCAGGCGCGGGTGAGCGACAGGGGTTGTATTTGGTTATTGATTGACTAATCTTCTGGAATTTTTTGAGGATGTGACAAGTAAAATGGATGAAGTGGAGCCAGTGGATGTAGTGTATCTAGACTTTCAGAAAGCCTTTGATAAGGTCCTGCACGGGAGATTGGTGACTAAAATTAGAGCACATGGTATTGGGGGTAGGGTGTTGACATGGACAGAAAATTGGTTGGCAGACAGGAAGCAAAGAGTAGGTGTAAACGGGTCCTTTTCAGAATGGCAGACAGTGGCGAGCGGAGTGCCGCAAGGCTCGGTGTTGGGGCCGCAACTGTTTACCATATATATTAAAGATTTGGAGGAGGGAATTAGAAGCAACACTAGCAAGTTTGTGGATGACACAAAGCTGGGTGGCAGTGTAAACTGTGAAGAGGATGTTAGGAGATTGCAGGGTGACCTCGACAGGTTGAGTGAGTGGGCAGATGTGTGGCAGATGCAGTATAATATAGATAAATGTGAGGTTATCCATTTTGGCGGCAAAAACAAGGAGGCAGATTATTTTCTCAATGGAGTTAGGTTAGGTAAGGGGGAGGTGTAGCGAGACCTGGGTGTCCTTGTACACCAGTCACTGAAAGTTGGCGTGCAGGTCAGCAGGCAGTGAAGAAAGCTAATGGAATGTTGGCCTTTATAACAAGAGGATTTCAGTATAGGAGTAAAGAGGTTCTCCTGCAGTTGTATAGGGCCCTGATAAACCACATCTGGAGTATTGTGTACAGGTTTGGTCTCCTAATTTGAGGAAGGACATCCTTGTAATTGAGGCAGTGCAGCGTAGGTTCACGAGATTGATCCCTGGGATGGCGGGACTGTCATATGAGGAAAGATTGAAAAGACTAGGCTTGTATTCACTGGAGTTTAGAAGGATGAGAGGGGATCTTATAGAAATATATAAAATTATAAAAGGACTGGACAAGCTAGATGCGGGAAAAATGTTCCCAATGTTGGGCGAGTCCAGAACCAGGGGCCACAGTCTTAGAATAAAGAGGAGGCCATTTAAAACTGAGGTGAGAAAAAACTTTTTCACCCAGAGAGTTGTGAATTTGTGGAATTCTCTGCCACAGAGGGCAGTGATAGCCAAATCACTGGATGAATTTAAAAGAGAGTTAGATAGAGCTCAAGGGGCTAGTGGATGGAGGGATATGGGGAGAAGGCAGGCACGGGTTATTCATTGGGGACGATCAGCAATGATCACAATGAATGGCGGTGCTGGCTCGAAGGGCCGAATGGCCTCCTCCTGCACCTTTTTTCTATGATTAAACAGAATGTTTACACAATGCGTGGACCTCTACAGTGGTGACCCCAACAATCCAAAATGGCCTATTTTGGATTGTATCATGTCTGCAGCCGACAACCCAGACCAGCAGCACGCAGTTTCCATCTAAATGCCCGCTTTATGGACATCACAGCCCCACGTCTGGTTTCAACTGGCTGAAGCCCAGTTCCACATCCGCCAGGTCACCGCCGATGCCACCAAATACTATTAAGTGGTCAGTGCGCTGGACCAGGGCACTGCCGGCCACAAAATCGATTACCTTCGCCAGCCGACGGCAAGTACGAGGGCCTCAATACGCTCCTCATGCGCACTTTCGGTCTCAGTCGCCGCGACAGGGCAACCAAACTCCTGCACATGGAGGGCCTAGGTGGCTGCAAGCCATCCGTGCTTATGGATGAAATGCTCGCCTTAATGGACGGACGCAAGTCCTGCCTCCTGTTCGAACAGGTTTTCCTCGAGCATATGCCTGAGGACATTCGCCTGCTCCTCGCGGACGAGGATTTCACCGACCCCCGACGGCTGACAGCCCGTGCGGACGTGCTATGGCAGGCGAAACAGCAGGGTGGCGCCACCATCAGCCGGGTGGCGGCGGTGCCTCGGCAGGTCAAGCGGCCGGGCCCAGCCTGCACCAAAGGTGCGGCAGTGAAGCCGGCCACGAGCAACGCCGGCAAGGGTGAGTGGTGCTGTTACCACCAAAGATGGGGTTCCACAGCCCACTGATGCCGACCACCCTGCGCACATCCCGGGACACGCCTCGGCTGGCCGCCAGTAGTGGCTGCAGCCGTTCAGAAGCATCACCTCCTCTACACGTGGGATCATCATTCTGGGTGGCGTTTTCTCGTGGACACAGGAGCAGAGGTCAGTGTTTTGCCCCCATCAGGGGCCTACACTCATTCCAGAAAGAGGGGGCCTTCTCTGACTGCCGCCAACGGCAGCAACATCAAAACATACGGGGTCCGCATGATCCCGCTCAACTTCAACTCTTGTCACTTAAAGTGGCTCTTTACTATCGCCGACGTCTCCCAACCGCTGCTGGGCACCGATTTCCTCCGGTGGTCGACGTGAAGGGACAACGTCTCGTCAATTCTGAGACATTCGAGTCGATCGCCTTGCACCACGCCGAATTGACTGCGCCACATCTCGGCTTGGTGCCCTCCAACGACGAGTACGCCAGGATCTTGGCCGATTTCACCGACATGAGAACCCTCCAGTTCACAACGGCCAGCCCAAGCATGGGGTGAAGCACTATATCCCCACCACCGGACCGCCACTCCATGTGCTATAACAACTGATAAATTTTTAAGCTGGCAGCCTCTCGCCTTTTTCAGTTGTCACCTGAGGACCCCCCCCCCCCCCCGAGCAGAAATACAGCGCTTTCGACCAGGAGCTCCTTGCGCTCTACCTGGCCATCTGGCATTTCTGCTACTTTCTCGAGGGCAGGGATTTCACAGCTTTTACCAACCAGCACCTGGTGATCCACTTCTCTGTATTAAATTCCATCAACCATTCCTCCGCCCACCTGGTCAATCGATCCAGGTCCTGCTGCAATCTTTCACAACCATCTTCACTATCTGCAAAACCACTCACTTTTGCATCATCAGCAAACTTGCTAATCTTGCCCTGTACGTTCTTATCCAAATCATTGATGTAGATGACAAACAGTAACGGGCCCAGCACCGAATCCTGAGGCACACCACTAGTCACAGGCCGAGAAGCAACCTTCCACCATCAAATGACTTTCTGCCTATTCATAAATGTACATAGGCCTTTATGAGTCATTAGTTGTTGATTTGATAATCTTGGTCATAGGGAACTTGATCAATGAGCAAAACTCTATTCCCATCTCCCCAGCTAATCAATTTATTTGGAAATGGACATCTGACCTAAATATCAAGTTATGACCCTTTTGGAAAACATCAGGTTGAATATTATTTCATTTTCTGAACCTGTGGCTTTTTTGTAATGTTTTGATGAGGTGACCACATATTTTTGACTTTCACTTCATGACCCATACCATCTGTCACAGTTTCTTTAAAAGACTATTTTTATTAACCCAATTTGATCCTGACCTGACGATCTTCTCACGTCATTGTTTTTGAATATTGGAAGTTTTCTGATGTGTTGTCAGATGAGAAGCTGGGGTATTTAACTACAGAACAAATGGCTGAGATTTTTTGGTTGAAACAACTGCAATGGTTTAGCTGCATTTTGAAGAATGTTTAAAATCAAGATATTTTTATATTTCTTCAGAAATTAGAAAAAAACATTTGATAAAATAAAACAAGTTGATCGTTTCAGAAATTGGATTGAAAAATAACAGTGGCAGAGCATTTCTTATGCAATGTACCAGTGGATTAGAATGATGGTTTTACATAGGAAGGTAATGGGCAGGTATTCCTGATTTACAAAGCTGCAGTGCTAAAAAGATATTGAATGAATACTATCTTCCTGGATTTATCTATGGCAATCTCAGTTCACTCTGTATTTGATGAAATGGTTTTGTCAGCTCTGACATCTTACTTTTAAAGGAAGGAAATGGGACCTGAAAGCTATGGAAAAGAATTGTGAGTCAAGGCAACGGAAAGGACAGTAAAGTGGCACAGCTAGGTGACCTGCATCTTCAGCTCCAGTGACTTGGGTTCATTTCTGTCTTCTTGTGTTGTTTGTATGGAGTTTGCATGTTATCCATGCACGGGGTTTCTTCTGCGTGCTCCAAATTCTTCTCACATCCCAGAAATGTGGGTTGATCGGTTGCAGATGCTGTAAATTCTCACTTGTGTGTAGGTGAGTGGTAGAATTTGGGGGGAAAATAAAACAGGATTTGTGTAGAGGTTTGTTGGTTGGCGTGGACTCATTAAGCTGAAGATCCGGTTTCTGTCAGCATAATTCAATGACTCGGAATTATATATGCTGGTTTATTCTCATATAAATGATCATTCTTGCATTTCATCCAGCATTCTTGGTGCGGGGGATTTTCAGCAGCAGTTATTTGGACATGTAGAGATAGAATTTTAGAAGCCAACTAGCCAAAAAACGATTTCAGATTTTGTATCATGCAATGAAGAAGAGTTCATTAATAATCTAGTGGTAAAGAAGTGTTTAGGAAACAATGTCCAAAAAAGAGCAAGAATATTACATTAAGTTTGTAAATAATGTTGTTCATTCCAATGCTAGGCTCTTAAATGTACAAAGGAAACAATGGATGTATGAGGAGTGAGTGGACTTTGGTTGATTAGGAAATTACATTTAAGAAAATACAATGGACAGTTAAGGGCTAGTGTTTTAAGAAGTAAAACATGATTTCATCAGCAGCTGACAGGAGAAAATAAAGACGGTATTAAGTCAAAAGAAGAGGGTTATAACGTTAGAAACAGAGTGCTGGAGTAACTCAGCAGATCAGGCAGCATCTCTGGAGAATATTGATAGGTAATGTTTCAGATCAGGACAGTCCCAAGCCTACCTATGTTCTCCAGGGATGCTGCTTGACCCAATTAATTACTCCAGCATGTATGTCCTTATTCTAAAGACCAGCATCTGCAGTTCCTTGTTTTTAACAGGGTTATAGAGTTGCTGTTTATGGATTGGAACATTTTAGAACTCATCAACGAAGTCTCAAGAAGTTGATTAAGAAAGGCAAGAAAATATAAGAGTGAATTAGCAAGATGAACAAAAATGGACTGGAAGAATTTCTATTGGTGGGCAAAAAGAAAAAGACTAGCAAGGGCAGGTGTTGATGCATACCACAGTTGGGTGAACTTATAATGGGAAATGAAAATGCCACTGAAAGTAAATACTTTGCTTTGTGAAGGAAGACAGAAAAATATTCATCAGAAATACGAGCGTGCCGGGTGTCCAGTGAGAATGAAAAAACGAAGAAAATCATTTTTAAAGTAATAATATTAGAGAATCTGGTGACATTGCAGGACACTTTTTGTAATAGAGAATGTGTGGGAGGAATGGATTGAAAATAAGGGGGTTTCCTGATACGGTGGGACCAAATGAGTTAATGTTGCAGTTACAAGCACACTGTGGGTGTTGCTGATAGCAAAGCTATGGGGCTTGCCCAGCTGGTCAGACTGTATTAAGAGAATAAAAATGCTGAGGTAAAATAATAGAGGGCCGGTTCTAAACAAAGATAAAGAAAGAGTGAGTTGCTTGAAGTTGGAGAATCCAATATTGAGTCGGTTCGGCTTCTTGTGCCCAGATGTAAAATGAGGTGCTATTCCTCAAGGATGCTTTGGGCCTTGTTTTAACAGTATAGGCTACAGTCAAATGGTCAGAGTGGAGGTGGGTTGAGATGGCAATTGGAAACTGAGCGTCTCACTTCCGCAGAACTAATACTATTGCCCAAACTATACAGAAAAGGTTCTGTACTTTTTCATACCTCTAGTTTCCCCCTCGCCCATACTCTCGGTCTGAAGAAGGGTCTCGACCCGAAACGACACCCATTCCTTTTCACCAGAGATGACGCCCGACCCGCTGAGTTGCTCCAGCCTTTTGTGTCTATCTATAGTTGTCATAAATATGTGACAACTAACATTATGATGAGGAACAGTCCTTTGGGGATACCAAAGATCTCATCATTTGAATGGGAGAGAAGCATTATAGTGTCTGTTTTGCATTCTTCCACCGATGGTGAGAATCTTTCAATGTTTGCCAAGTCATTGTGTTGCTTTGTAGGAAATGCTTGGTCCGAGCCTATTTTACCACACCACCTTCTCCAATCTGCCCTAAGCCACCACCCCTCCTCTCTTTAAATAGGTCTCTTCATCCATTCCTCGATCTTCTATTCCCACCTCTCCTACTCCCATCATTTGCTCTATCAGTCTCTTGATTGCCAATCTCAAGTCTTCCTTCTGTTGTGGCAACCATTTCAAAGATGTAGTTGCTAACCTCTTGTGTTGTCTGCTTGACGTTTGTATTTTCAGTATAATCACATATAACCCCATCTGTGCTGGTTTTTCTCATAACTCAAAAATGTTTTGAGATGGCCGCTGTCAATTGCCCCTGGTATGGATGGCAGGACAATCGGGACTGTTGATGGGTAAATGGCAGAGAATAGGTTGTAGGGAAATAAACAGGAGAATGGAATTGATGGTCTTGTAGCATCGCATTGACCTGATGGGCTGCATGGTCTCCTGTTTGTAAAGAAAATGATTGGGGAAAAAACTGCATGGACCATTTGGGGCAGTGTTATGTACTTTAAGTTTGAAATTCTTGCTCTGTAACCTATTTAATTCCCTTTTGTACTATTGACTTTTTACCTTCAGTGTTTATCTTGAAATCTATTTACTGAATTTTAAGCCACAACAATTTTCAACATGTATTTTGCCAGAAATAATACAGCTGGAATGATGTCAAGTTTATTGAAATGTATTTCTTTAGATGCAAGTTTTTGTTTTTTGTTTTATACAGTCCACAAAACAGGCTATACAGCAGTTTAATGCCTTTGAATTTGTTTTTGGCACAACCACGTTTTTTATTATTCTAACTGATTCCTTATTGAGAATTAAAGTCTTGAAATATGGGGAAAAAAAGGGTGGGACATTGGTAGAGTGGTAGTACAAATAATACAAATTATCATACAATAATAGGCAAGGCAGATATTTGTCTGGATCTTCAAAATAAATCCTCAGAATTTAATTTACTTTTATATTCAAAGGCATCCACATTCCAGATGGCAATCCTACTTCAATATAACACGGAGGACGCCTATACTGTTCAACAATTGACGGACAGCACTCAAATCAAAATGGTGAGAAGACATCTTGACACCTTTGGGATAATGTCGGTACCACGCTAGTTAAATCTTTTCCTCTTGGTAATCTGCTGTGAAAATTAAGGTGTCATGTTTTTTTTAAATTGTGTTAGAATAGCTGGTCTTTATCTGCTTCATTGTGAGGTGAAATGTTTTTCAATTTTGCAATTCCACTCATTTTTTGTTTTGAAAATATTGATTTCAGGATATACTGGTACAGGTTTTACAGATACTTTTGAAGTCCAAACTACTGGTAAGTGCCGTTTTGTTATTTTGAGACCATTGTCAATTAGTAATCAAATACACAACTCGTCTTAGTCACCTGTTTTGTTTGTTTAGGTTTTGGAAGATGAAAATGCAAATGTGGATGAAGTAGAAATGAAGCCAGACACATTAATTAAACTGTACTTGGGGTACAAAAAGTAAGCAATGAAGAAGTAGTGAAAATCAGAGCTGTTGAGCTTCTGTTTAGCATTGTATTTCCTAAACTGAGCTGTTTCTTGCAGTAAAAAGCTGAGGGTGAACATTAATGTGCCGATGAAGACTGAACAAAAACAAGAACAGGAGACTACACACAAAAATATTGAAGAAGATAGGAAATTGTTGATTCAGGTAAGTCCTTTCTGATTAAAAAAAAAAATATATATATATCTTGATTTGAGCATTATATTTTATTGGCCTTTTCATAATCAGGCCTGATTGCAACAGGCATATATTTTTAAATGTGTTAGTTGTATGTTTTCCCAAAAAATAATTAACATAGAAAATAGGTGCAGGAGGGGGTCATTCATCCCTTCGAGCCAGCACCGCCTTTCATTGTGATCATGGCTGATCTTCCCCAATCAATACCCCGTGCCTGCCTTCTCCCCATATCCCTTGATTCCACTAGCCCCGAGAGCTCTATCTAACTCTCTCTTAAATCCATCCAGTGATTTGGCTTCCACTGCCCTCTGTGGCAGAGAATTCCACAAATTCACAACTCTCTGGGTGAAAAAGTGTTTTCTCACCTCAGTTTTAAATGGCCTCCCCTTTATTCTAAGACCCCTGGTTCTGGACTCGCCCAACATTGGGAACATTTTTCCTGCATCTAGCTTGTCCAGTCCTTTTATAATTTTGTACAAGGACACCCAGGTCTCGCTGCACCTTCCCCTTACTTCCTAACTCAATTGAGATAATAATCTGCCTCCTTGTTTTTGCCACCAAAGTGGATAACCTCACATTTATCTATATTATTATACTGCATCTGCCACGCATCTGCCCACTCACTCAACCTGTCCAGGTCACCCTGCAACCTCCTAACATCCTCTTCACAGTTTACACTGCCACCCAGCTTTGTGTCATCCGCAAACTTGCTAGTGTTGCTTCTAATTCCCTCTTCCAAATCATTAATATATATGGTAAACAGTTGCGGCCCCAACACCGAGCCTTGTGGCACTCCACTCACCACTGCCTGCCATTCTGAAAAGGACCCGTTTACTCCTACTCTTTCCGTCCTGTCTGCCAACCAATTTTCTATCCATGTCAACACCCTACCCCCAATACCATCTGCTCTAATTTTGGTCACTAATCTCCCGTGCGGGACCTTATCAAAGGCTTTCTGGAAGTGTAGATACACTACATCCACTGGCTCCCCTTCATCCATTTTAAGAAAGGTGTTGGGCGAAGCGATCGCGTTTGGTTTCGCCGATGTAAAGAAGTTGACATCTAGAGCAGCGGATGCAATAGATGAGGTTGGAGGAGGTGCAGGTGAACCTCTGTCTCACCTGGAAAGGCTGTTTGGGTCCTTGGATGGAGTTGAGGGGGGAGGTAAAGGGACAGGTGTTGCATCTCATGCAGTTGCAGGAGAAAGTGCCCGGGGTTGGGGTGGTTTGGGTAGGAAGGGACGAGTGGACCAGGGAGTTACGGAGGGAACAGTCTCTGCGGAACGCAGAGAGGGGAGGGGATGGGAAGATATGGCCAGTGGTGGGGTCCCGTTGTAGGTGACGGAAATGTTGGCGGATGATTTGTTGGATACGCTGGCTGGTGGAGTGGAAGGTGAGAACGAGGGGGATTCTGTCCTTGTTACGAATGGGGGGCGGGGGACCAAGAGCGGAGCTGTGGGATGTAGAAGAGACCCTAGTGAGAGCCTCATCTATAATGGAAGAGGGGAAGCCCCATTTCCAGAAGAATGTGGACATCTCTGATGCCCTAGTGTGAAACTCCTCATCCCGGGTGCAGATGCGGCATAGACGGAGGAATTGGGAGTAGGGGGATAGACATTTTGCAGGAGACAGGGTGGGAAGAAGTGCACTCCAGATAGCTGTGCGAGTCAGTGGGTTTATAGTAGATGTCAGTCACTAGTCTGTCTCCTGTGATGGAGATGGTGAGGTCCAGAAACGGTAGGGAGATGTCGGAGATGGTCCAGGTATATTTAAGGGCAGGATGGAAATTGGAAATGAAGTGTATGAAGTCAGTGAGTTCTGCATGGGTACAAGAGGTAGCACCAATGCAGTCGTCGATGTAGCGGAGGTAGAGTTCTGGGATGGAGCCAGTGTACGCCCGGAACAGGGATTGTTCGATGTACCCGACAAAGAGGCAGGCATAGCTAGGGCCCATAGCTACGCCTCTGGTTTGGAGGAAGTGGGAGGAATCAAAGGAGAAGTTGTTGAGGGTAAGAACCAGCTCTGCTAGGCGGAGGAGAGTGTTAGTAATGGGGATTGGCTGGTTCTACGGTCGAGGAAGAAACGGAGGCCTTCGAGACCATCCTTGTGGGGGATGGAAGTGTAGAGTGACTAGACATCCATGGTAAAGATGAGGGAGTGGGGGCCTGGAATATATCCATGACAGCCTCCACAGATTCACCACACTGACTAAAGAAATTCTTCATCTCCTTCCTAAAAGAACGTCCTTTAATTCTGAGGCTATGACCTCTAATCCTAGACTCTCCCACTAGTGGAAACGTTCTTTCCACATCCACTCTATCCAAGCCTTTCACTATTGTGTACGTTTCAATGAGGTCCCCCCTCATTCTTCTAAACTCCAGCGGGTACAGGCCCAGTGCCATCGTATGTTAACCTACTCATTCCTGGGATCATCCTTGTAAACCTCCTCGGGACCCTCTCCAGAGCCAGCACATCCTTCCTCAGTATATGGTGCCCAAAACTGCTCTCAATATTCCAAATGCGGCCTGACCGCCTCATGTCCTTTTTTGAATACGAACCCTCTTGAAATATTCATGATGAAATTCTCTTGAGAGTTCAGTGCTCTAATCCTGACCTTGCACACTTCCTTGATTTTAATCTGTCCACTACTAGATGTTCTGCCGTAGTTTAGGTCCTCGGTTCTGGAATTCTGTTCCTCAGCTTCCCTGCTTCTTTTTGGATATTGGGATATGGAGTTATTGCAGGAAAGTGTACCAGATTCAAGTAGTCAATTAGCCAGCTGCAGGTTCTGTTGCTTGCATTCTTTCAAGTAAATCCTTTCATTTCTCTACTTCAAAGAGCTTTGAATGTTCATGAGGGTTAATTGGGTAACTAGTTGGTAAGGCAGCAAGTGTGCTCTACCATTTTACAGTTTCAATTTGCACCAATGAATCTTGCAACAAGTAGTGTTAATCCTTTTTCTTGATATTCTTGCAATTTCCAAGGCTGCAATTGTACGAATAATGAAAATGAGGAAAGTTTTGAAACATCAGCAGTTACTGGCAGAAGTACTGAACCAACTCTCCTCCAGGTTTAAACCCAGGGTTCCCGTCATTAAGGTATGCTCTTCAAATATTTGCATTTCATCCTATGATCCTATCCTCTCATGATCTTATACACCTCTATATACTGATCCTAAATCAAAATCTAGCATTAAACTATGCATGTTTGAAGAAATATTAATTGATTTTTAAATTAGGAACATTTGTAGCTTCTTAACGATTTTTGTGAGAAACAAAATTTTAAGTCGATACTTTTTTTTCCTGGTAAGTTTTTTATATGGTTAAAATAATTCTTAAGATCTTAAGAGTACTTGAAAGACATTGGAAATTATGCATAGTTGTATACTAAATCTTGTTAAAATAAGAAAATAACTGCAGATGCTGGTACAAATCGAAGGTATTTATTCAGGACCTGCTGAGTTACTCCAGCATTTTGTGAATAAATCTTGTTAAAAAGTACTTTCCCCAAATGTTGATGTCTTCAGAAGTGATATATATATATAATGGATGCCAGTTGTTACCTTGTATAAAAACTGAGCAACAAATTGGCAAATATTGGTTTAAATCAAAGATAACAAAATGGTTGTCCTCTTGGTTAGGCTACAAATATCTAAATATTGCAAATGAAGTCAGCTTTGAAAATTATAAAGCCTTGTATCTGTTACAAATGATATGGGTCTGTTACAATAACTTTTATATTTAGCTGATTATTCCCTTCTGATTAATTTTGACATAACAGCATGAACTGGTCAATGCTTGCAGTTAAGGGATGTTGTAAACTGGGTTCGGCCCAACTTGCCCACACGTCTCATGTCTCATCTACACTAGTCCCACCTGCCAGCATTTGGTCCATATCTCCCCAAACCTGTCCTATCCATGAACTGGTCTGTTTCTTAAATGTTGGGATAGTCTCTGCCTCAACTACCTCCTCTGGCGGCTTGTTCCATACATCCACTACCCTTTGTGTGAAAAGGTTACCCCTCAGATTCCTATTAAATCTTTTTCCCCTTCACCTTAAACATGTCCTCTGGACCTTGATTCACCTATTCTTGGCCAGAGATTCTGTGCATCTACCCGATCAATCCTTTCATCATCTTATACACCTCTATGCGATCACCCCTCGTCCTCCTGCGCTCCAAGGAATAGAGACCAAACCTACCCAACTGCTGCCTTTAGCTCAGGCCCTCTAGCCTTGGCAACATCCTCCTAAATATTCTCTGTACCCTTTCCAGCTTGACACCATTTTTCCTATAACATGGTGCCCAGAACTGAACACAGTAAATATGGCCTCACCAACATCTTATACAATTGCAACATGACCTCCCAACTTCTATACTCAATACTCTGGTTGAAGGCCAATGTGCCAAAAGCCTTTTTGACCATCCGAACTACCTTTAGGGAACTATGCCCCTGTACTCCTACAATCCTCCCTCTGCTCTACACTGCTCAGAGCCCTACCATTCACTGTGTAGGTCCTGCCCATATTAGACTTCCCAAAATGCAACACATTTTTTAGCATTAAATTCCATCAAGCATTCCTCAGCACACTTGGCCAGTTGATCAAGATCCTGTGACAATTTTTCACAACCATCTTCACTATCTGCAAACTTGCTAATCTTACCATGTATGTTCTCATCCAAATCATTGATGTAGATGACAAACAGTAACGGGTCCAGCACCAAACCCTGAGGCACACCACTAGTCACAGGCCTCCAGTCCGGGAAGCAACCTTCCAACATCACCCTCTGCTTCCTTCCATGAAGCCAATTTTCTATCCATTCAGCTCTCTCTCCTTGGATCCCCTTTGTAATTTTGTAACATTTATATTATCCCTTAAATCATTTGTACAAAAATATCCCAAAACAATCTGGTGTCAAAGCAGTGATATTAGAGTGGAGTGTTTGGGGCAATAACCAACTACCAAGAAAGCACATTAACCCCTCTACTTCCTTAGAAGGCCTAGGAAGTTTGGCATGTCCCCTACAACTCTCACCAACTTCTACAGATGCATCATAGAAAGCATTTTATCAGGATGCATCACAGCTTGGTTTTGGAACAGCTCCATCCAAGACCGCAAGAAATTGCAACAAATTGTGGACACAGCCCAGACCATCACACAAACCAACCTTCCATCTAATTGACTCTATTTATACCTCATGCTGCCTCAGCAAGGCCAGCAGTATAATCAGGGAAGTGTTGCTCCCTGGCCACTCCCTCTTCTCCCCTCTCCCATCAGGCAGGCAAAAGATATAGAAGTGTGAAAAAGCACACCACCAGATTCGGGGAGAGTTTTTTCCGAGCTGATATCAGGCAACTGAATCATCCTACCACAACCAGAGAGCAGTGCTGAACTACTATCTACCTCTTTGATGACCCTCGGACTATCATTGATCGGACTTTGCTAGCTTTATCTTGCACTTATGCCCTTATGTATCTATCTATACACTCTATACACTGTAAAACGATCGGTTGTAATCATGTACTGTCTTTCTGCTGACTGGTTAGCACGCAACAAAAAGCTTTTCACTGTACCTCAGTACACGTAACAATAAACTAAATTAATATTTAAAGAATGGGGCTCAGCACTTTAAACTGAAAAAAACTCGTTCCCAGAGCAAAAGACCAATTTACCTCCGGGGATGAATAAAGTTTTTTCGTATCGTAATAGAGGCTATTTGGTCCATTGAGTCTACTAGAGTGAAGGTCTATCAACTGGTCAGAAATATCAGTCAATCCTTCTTTTGATTTCCTACTTTGTATCAAATTGCTTTTTAATATCATCAAATATACAATCATATATTTTGAATTGTTGGTCTATTGCTCTTCAGTGGCATCCCAGTCCATGATTACATTGGTTTATCTAGACCAGATACTTTTAAAATATGTTCGCTTCCAAATCCTTGTCCTTTACATTTTTATATTAGAATAAATGTATTCTGATGTGCAGCACCCTGTACTTAAGTCACATTTTATCAACAATATGCATTTTACATAGATTGTTCTGTCTCAAATCTTTATTTATTGATTATCCATTGACATATGCAATCTTTTACAACAAATGCAAGTATCCTTACCATCTGTGAAATCAGTTCTTGATTTTGAAATAAGTTGTGATATGTTCAGTGAGCTAAATTCTGCTCTATCTCCCTATGTTTCAATTAATGTAGGATATTTTATGTTTATCTTAAGTTTCATTAATATTTTGATTGGACAAAGGCATTGCAGTAGATAAAGTTAATTTGAGCTCAAAGCTTGTGGGCCAGAGCTGTTATTACAGATTGCTCTTCATCCAAACGGACTAAGTAGTATGGATCTAACCTCTGATAGCTGTCATGTATTTGTGGCCTTTATTGTCAGGAACAGCCATTTCCACGTTAATGGGCTTGTAGATGTATACAAAATTAAAAAATTGAAAACAAAATTCCTTGAATGTCACGGTATGTTAAAAAAACAGAATTTAAAACAGTGTCTTGCAGTTGCAATGCATTTCTAACAATAAAATGAGAGTTCAGACTTAATTAAATAAATCGGTCCTACATGACCAGTTAAGTTACATCAGCAAATAAAATGTCACTGATTTTTTCCCAAGTCCTGTTCTGCAAATTCCCAGCTTCTAATTTTAAATTAAGATTTATTCAGAATTAGATTTAGCACTTGCATGCAATATAATTTACAGATTCTATTGCTTAGATGCTTCAACTGCAGTTAGGTTTTATGCATCATTTTAAGGCACTTTGTTTCTGGGTTACTTTAGATGTGTTATTTCAACTTTGTAAATAACATGAATGTAAATTAAGATATAATTTTCATTCACATCTTATTTTACTAACCAAAATCAATAGATTGTGCTGAGATTTTTATTTTATTTTGTTATAAATACAGTTAATGCAGATCAGTGCTAGTTCAGCCTGATAATTTTTTTTTTTAAAGCTATAAACATGCTTTTGGTATTTAAAAAAAACTTGAGCCAGCAAGATTTGAACAATTCCAGGGGTTGGATTGATAGAATTAAATTTTTATAGAAATTTGGACCTTTGGTTGATGATTTAACGCATTTTTGCAAATACATTTAAATAACTTTAAACAACACAGAATCTGTACTGAATTAATTACTTTATGCAAATATAAAAGTTGTGTTCATCAATAAACATTCAAAAAGTTCTAAAACTCTGCTGTTGCGCACCGGTGAAATTTCTTCCCAAGTCTGGGAAAGAAAAGGACAACAGGCAAATGAAACCCACCACCACCACCATATCATATGGTATGATGATGTAGACATTTAGCACCAATCCTTCATCTTCATAAGGCCAATGATACCCAACACCCTATCCAATAACACTGGGAGCAATTTCACATGGATTGCAGGGACTGGACAGTGATATTACCTACATTCCATTACTGAATAAAATGACAGTATATTTACATTAATATACTTATGCCAGGTGTTTAGCAAATTCATAATTGGCAGTTGTACCAAAATAACTACATTTGTTTTGTCATGTGTTGTTTAGTCTTGAGCTGTTGCTTCTAATGAAAATATTAATTAGCCATTTATTTGCAAATAAAATGTCCTAAGTGTTGTCCCTTTTCAGGTTTTGTATTAAAACTCTGAATTCGAATGTGTTTATATTGTCATGCACTTGTTTAATGTAGGAAATAAATTTTGTACTATACTGAAGTATTTTTTCTTTTACAGAAATGCATCGACATTCTGATAGAAAAGGAGTATTTGGAACGTGTGGATGGGGAGAAGGACACTTACAGTTATTTGGCTTAAATATAATACAAGTGTCTGAATAAAAACTTCATTCCTAAGACATACTGACTCAAATACAGAGAATGCTATTAGTTTTGTGATAAAGATGGGAATGTAAGATTGCATTCTTGAACTCCATCGCAGCTTTCTGCTGCCTGCTGAGCCTCCTTTTAACTGTGAGAGGAAATGCCAGCCAGTCATTTTACTTTACTGAACTGTTCTCAGGATTGCTGCATTTCACTATGTAAATATCAAAAGAAACCCCTAACCTTAATTCAGCAAATGATAAAGGAATTGAATCTTCTACGTAGGGGTTGCATGCTACTGCCTATCTGCATTAAAAACTTATTTCAGCTATATATGGCCACCACTGCTCTGAAAATAACAGGCAGCAGGAAAAACTAATTTATGAATGCAATGTTGGCAGCACTTTCCAAAAGCATACTAGTGAATTTGAACAAGCCCTTTAGAAAATGTGTAATCTGCATTATCTGCTACAAGAG
The DNA here is from genome assembly GCF_053455715.1 of Rhinoraja longicauda. Classification (NCBI taxonomy): domain Eukaryota; kingdom Metazoa; phylum Chordata; class Chondrichthyes; order Rajiformes; family Arhynchobatidae; genus Rhinoraja; species Rhinoraja longicauda. The sequence continues at coordinate 45,786,867 of NC_135954.1, forward strand.
AAACCATTTGTATAGTGTGGTTCATTTTTTAAATGTGTGATAAATAAAAATTTAATGATTTCTGTAACAGTTGTGATTTATTAGTTGGGGTTTTTAAATTGCTAAAATTATTAACCACTGCGTAAAGACTGAATAATACAGTTAAAATGAACCTAATGCAACAATGGACTGAGTTTTAAAAGTAAAGTACTCACTATATATGTTTTTAATGCCACTGATAAGTTGGGTTTGGAGCATGAATCAAAAGAATAAGGTGCCAGCTGGCTTTGAATTAGTTTTCCATTGTCTACATTTTATTCACATTCTGTTCACTATCATCTTTCCACCTATTTTATAAGTGGTGTTTGCAATTGTTGCAGATGCAAATTAACAGGAAATATCTTGATTTAGTTTAAGGATATATTATCAAAGCATTTTTACAGTTAAATGCTTCACATAATACCTGAACGCTGATCTGAATAGTGATTTTAGGTTTCCACCTGTGACAATTCCATAAATTACTGTGCCTGGAAGTTCCCTCTATTTCTTTACGAAAGGTGAAAGCCTGGAGCAAACACTTCCCCACCTTGTGGATGATTATAAAGGAGTGATTAGAAAGGAAAAGGGCAGATATTTTGGACTTAGTGCCTACTGCTGCAAACAGTTTTAAGATAAGTACGTGAACAAAATCTAAGCTGCTGACAAATGTGGCATTTCTATTTGCATGGAAATTAGTGTGAAATAATAGTATTTTGGTTACAATATGTTTCTCATAGTTCACCAATGAATGACTAACCAGTTAGGTATCACAGGATTGTTGGCACCCTCTGCTGTTCTACTGTTGGACAACTTTATAAAGTTGGAATCTCCCTGTTTGCATCTAGTTTAAATGTTAATGGCACAATAGCTAGTGTCAATATAAGCACTGTAACTGAGATCATACCATTTGTTCTCTATTGCCAATGGACTATTTATATCACCAGCTTTTAAAGATGGCTGATCCCTTTGATTTAGCCAAGATTTTCTGTTGACCTTAAATAGATACTGGTTCCATGGCCATTACTAGATTAGTTGCCTAATCAGTGCTCCCCACTTATAAAACAGAACTCATTCCATCATGTAAGCCATTAATTACATTTTATTTTGACCTTGTTTAAGAATAGAAAGTTCAAAAATTTCAAATTACATTAAAATGCAACTCTGATTTAATTGATGTTATAATTGCACATAACAACTCACCATATGGGTGTATAGCAAAAGTACACATATAAAAACTGGCAGCTTTTGAAAAGATAAAAAGCCTTTTTTTACAGTATAAATTATTGTCACAGTAGTTTTTGAATCAACCAGAGCTGTTTCAAATGTCTGCATACAGTACATAAATCCTGAAATATAGAATCAGCTGCCTATACTTTTAATGGAGGCAGTTTCATTTCAGGGGATTTCCATTTCTCTTTCAATTCCAACATATTTCAGGGCATCAGCTTGACTGTACCTAAAAAATACAAAAAGTCAAATGTATAAGTAAATCAGTTTTGTCCTGCCATGCCACGAATTTAGGATAAATTTAGAACTAATTTAGACAATAGGTGCAGGAGTAGGCCATTCAGCCCTTCGAGCCAGCACCGCCATTCAATGCGATCATGGCTGATCACTCTCAATCAGTACCCTGTTCCTGCCTTCTCCCCATACCCCCTCACTCCGCTATCCTTAAGAGCTCTATCCAGCTCTCTCTTGAAAGCATCCAACGAACTGGCCTCCACTGCCTTCTGAGGCAGAGAATTCCACACCTTCACCACTCTCTGACTGAAAAAGTTCTTCCTCATCTCCGTTCTAAATGGCCTACCCCTCATTCTTAAACTGTGGCCCCTTGTTCTGGACTCCCCCAACATTGGGAACATGTTTCCTGCCTCTACTGTGTCCAATCCCCTAATTATCTTATATATTTCAATAAGATCCCCCCTCATCCTTCTAAATTCCATGGATACAAGCCTAATTGCTCCAGCCTTTCAACATACGACAGTCCCGCCATTCCGGGAATTAACCTAGTGAACCTACGCTGCACGCCCTCAATAGCAAGAATATCCTTCCTCAAATTTGGAGACAAACTGCACACAGTACTCCAGGTGCGGTCTCACCAGGGCCCGGTACAACTGTAGAAGGACCTCTTTGCTCCTATACTCAACTCCTCTTGTTATGAAGGCCAACATTCCATTGGCTTTCTTCACTGCCTGCTGTACCTGCATGCTTCCTTTCATTGACTGATGCACTAAGACACCCAGATCTCGTTGAACATCCCCTCTTCCTAACTTGACACCATTCAGATAATAATCTACCTTTCTATTCTTACTTCCAAAGTGAATAACCTCACACTTATCTACATTAAACTGCATCTGCCATATATCCGCCCACTCACACAACCTGTCCAAGTCACCCTGCAGCCTTATTGCATCTTCCTCACAATTCACACTACCCCCCAGCTTAGTATCATCTGCAAATTTGCTAATGGTGCTTTTAATCCCTTCATCTAAGTCATTAATGTATATCGTAAATAGCTGGGGTCCCAGCACCGAACCTTGCGGTACCCCACTGGTCACTGCCTGCCATTCCGAAAGGGACCCATTTATCCCCACTCTTTGCTTTGTCTGTCAACCAATTTTCTATCCATGTCAGTACCCTACCCCCAATACCATGTGCTCTAATTTTGCCCACTAATCTCCTATGTGGGACCTTGTCGAAGGCTTTCTGAAAGTCGAGGTACACCACATCCACTGACTCTCCCCTGTCAATTTTCCTAGTTACATCCTCAAAAAATTCCAGTAGATTTGTCAAGCATGATTTCCCCTTCGTAAATCCATGCTGCCTCGGAATGATCCTGTTACTGCTATCCAAATGCTCAGCAATTTCGTCTTTTATAATTGACTCCAGCATCTTCCCCACCACTGATGTCAGACTAACTGGTCTATAATTACCCGTTTTCTCTCTCCCTCCTTTCTTAAAAAGTGGGATAACATTTGCTATCCTCCAATCCACAGGAACTGATCCTGAATCTATAGAACATTGAAAAATGATCTCCAATGCTTCCACTATTTCTAGAGCCACCTCCTTAAGTACCCTGGGATGCAGACCATCAGGCCCTGGGGATTTATCAGCCTTCAGTCCCATCAGTCTACCCAAAACCATTTCCTGCCTAATGTGGATTTCCTTCAGTTCCTCCATCACCCTAGGTTCTCCGGCCCCTAGAACATTTGGGAGATTGTGTGTATCTTCCTCAGTGAAGACAGATCCAAAGTAACGGTTTAACTCGTCTGCCATTTCTTTGTTCCCCATAATAAATTCCCCTGCTTCTGTCTTCAAGGGACCCACATTTGCCTTGACTATTTTTTTCCTCTTCACGTACCTACAAAAACTTTTGCTATCCTCCTTTATATTATTAGCTAGTTTACCCTCGTACCTCATCTTTTCTCCTCGTATTGCCTTTTTAGTTAACTTTTGTTGCTCTTTAAAAGAGTCCCAATCCTCTGTCTTCCCACTCTTCTTTGCTATGTTATACTTCCTCTCCTTAATTTTTATGCTGTCCTTGATTTCCCTTGTCAGCCACAGGTGTCTCTTACTCCCCTTAGAGTCTTTCCGCCTCTGGGATAAATTGATCCTGCAACCTCTGCATTATTCCCAGGAACACCTGCCATTGCTGTTCTACCGTCTTCCCTGCTAGGGCCTCCTTCCAGTCAATTTTGGCCAGCTCCTGCCTCATGCCTCTGTAATCCCCTTTGCTATACTGTAATACTGACACTTCCGATTTTCCCTTCTGCCTTTCCATTTGCAGAGTAAAACTTATCATGTTGTGATCACTGCCTCCTAATGGCTCTTTTACCTCTAGTCCCCTTATCAGATCAGGATCATTACACAACACTAAATCCAGAATTGCCTTCTCCCTGGTAGGCTCCAGTACAAGCTGTTCTAAGAATCCATCTCGAAGGCACTACAACTACAAATTTACTACTGTAACATTTATGGATTGGACAGATTTAGAGGGATACGAGCCAAATGCAGGCAGATGGCACTAGTATAGATGCGAAATATGTGGGCAAGCCCTCGCTTCCTGACTCTAAATCTGCGGCAGTGTCTCTCTATACTACTAAAAGGATCAGCACTTACATGCAAAAGTGCTGTAATATTTCAGCATAAATTGCCAACATAAAACTTTCCATAATTCCTAAGAGATCTGCAACTGTCAAGGACAAAAAAGAAGAAATTTCTTGAGGGGATGAGAATCGTTAGAAATTTCTACCCAGAAGGTTGTGAAAGCACCTAATCAGGACCATAAAAGGAAGTTCGGCCATGGTTTCATGATTTACTGAACTATATTTACTCAATTAGTTTTATAAACCAGACACATTTCTAACAAACGTGTCAAAATAGGACTATCCCAAGAAAATTTCTGAAGTGAATGAAACACAAATTATTCTAAATTTTTGATTTTCATTCCCAGATTTTTTTCACCCTCAATTGTAACAATGTCAATGAATCATTCATTGCTGCATCTTTTCTTTTTTTTAAATCTTTCCTCAAGTAGACATAAATGTGTGGTTAGTTTTATGAGCTGGGACTAAATACTTACCAAATCTTGTTAAATTTTAGGAGTGCAAAATATCAATTCACTGCCACTTCAACCAAGATGGGAAGGAAGTGAACAACCGCTGGTTTCTAATATAATAGTTAAGTGGAGAAAGAAGATCAGATGCTGAACAACATTGACGGGACAAAGGGCCACTGACTTACGTGGCAGGACAGGGTAGGCGGTCAGAAACTCCCTCCTCCCTTCCCCCTAGGTGCAAACATCAAAAAGACTAGAGGGCATAGGTTTACTGTGAAAGAGACAAGTTTAAAGGGAACGTGCAGGGCAGTTTTTTTTTAATACACAGTAGTGGGTACCTGGAATGCATTGCTAAATGTGGAGGAAGCAGATACGACAGTGACATTTAAGCCATTGGACGGACATGTGCTGATGTAGAGAATGGAAGGATATGGATAATGTGCCAACAGTGGAGTAACTTGGCATCATGTTTGGGATGGACATTATGGTCCGAATGGTCCTGTTCTGTTATGTTCTATAACTAACGTTTAATTTTACTGGTAAGATTCTTTAAACTCCTCATGTCTTGATCATTTCATGTTGCAGTACAGGCTTTGATTCGTGCAGGAAATCAAACCATACTTTATAGTTCTCACGTTTTCCAAAAGGAATCCGATTAAAGAGATTTTTTTTAAATAATGGTTAAAATGTACTTGATTTCAGGTGACGATTATTAAGGCTTGATTATATTGATGCAAAACTCAAATCAATTTTTAATTTTCCAGTTCACTAGCCCATCAAGACAATTCCACTGCCTGTACCACAAAATGAATAATTTCCATCCTTAAGAGGAGCTTTTTTGTTTTGCAAAAAGGTTGCATCTAACGTCTAGCATATTACCACTCATAACAAGTTTACCATTATTGCAGTAATAAAGTAAATGTGATTGCAAAATTAAATTTTAGACAAATTTCAACATTGAAAATATTTCAACAAATGGTTATTAGATTAGTAGAAATATTCAAATAGATAAACATCAAAATATTATCCATAGATCCTCTTCACCTAAAAGTTCATGCTGTTCATACCTATAGTCGAAGAATAACTCCTCGCCAGTCTGGATTGCTCTTTTGGCAAATATGCCTATTCGATGGTCTCCATTAACCATCATTACTAAAAATCAGGAGAAAAATAAAACATCCATATCTTAATACCCTTACCACTTAAATCCAATGCCACTCCTACTTTGTTCATGAACACTGTCTATTGATTATTAGAAATCCGATGATCTCTCAGCTATTCAGTTTCTCAATTATTCCCATGTTTATTTAAAATTTACAACCAGAACAAGAGATTGATGTTCAGCATCATTACTTCTGGAGAATCTCTACCATTAAATATTGGCAGTGCAATTAGCTACATGTTCCCTGGTGTTGAGACACGGGTAGGTCACTGGTATAAACCGTTATGGTTCCCATTAATTTTGCAGACAATAAGCCCAAAATGAGAGTAACAAATGGTGACACTTACCTTTGGCATAACAGTTGGGATTGACAGAATGGTTCGCAAAACGTATTTTGTTACCTTTGCGTGTTGCATCAACAACAAAGTCTACAACAACAAAAATCAAGTTATTTCTGCAGGTACACTTTTCAGATTTTACTTTTGTTATGTATTTTATCCAAATTGTGAATATTCATACCATTATTCAGATTGAAGAGAAAGCTGCACATATATTTGTCATAAACTTTGCCACGACGATCAGCTTCATCCTGGGATATAATCTAAAACGTTAATTAAATTTAGATGATGGAACAAAAAGACCGCTATACACAAAATGCCATACACCTTTTGTTAATAGAAAATCTTATCAAGCAGCCTCAGGTTTCAAAATATCATTATTGTCCCAGCATCAATTTCTATTTGTAGAATAGAAAGTTTCTACCCAACTGTAGAAATATTTCCCAGCTTTACCTGTGAAAGGGCCTAGGTCCAATTTGGATGCAGTGGGCTAAAGGTCATTTTCTTTGTCATGACTTTCAACCTAATTCAAATTTCCAGTAATAGGTTCATAGATCTCTAGTTGAGGAACCAAGTACTTCTTATAATGGATGAGAGTCCTTTCAGGTATGTTCTGTAGCTGAACAATATCATGATTTTTTTTCTCCCTCAAATCCCCTTTAATGCCCCCTCATTATTGAACCTTCAGCTGAAAAATAAGCCCTTCCTAGTTCTCTAGACACCTAATTTTTTTACATCTCAATTATTCTCCTCCTTTGAAAGCAATCTCCACTTAATTAATCCTTACAGCAACAATTTTCCAGTTCCAGCAAAATCTTTTAAATCCTCTTTGCTTTCTTTCCACTGCAATCGCATCTTTCCCGCAATGTGGTGACCAGAACTGTATTCTGTGGACTAACAATTTGGTACAGAATTGATATAAAATACGGAACTGTAATTTGTGGTCAACTCTCTGCACCTGCATTCTTACAAAGGAAAGCCTTACAATCCAGCTTACAGAACATGACATTTAGCATCTAATAACATTTGCTTCAATTGCACCATCTTTACTATTCTTGTTACAATTCTTGAACAACCTCTTACTGTTTTGTTTTCTCATCTATATTAAACTGCACCTGCTTAAGTTTAAGTATTATTAACATGTGTACCAAAGTACAGTGAAAAGCTTTGGCTTGCATGCTCTCCAATCAAATCAGATAATACCATACATAAATACAATCATGCCGAGCTCAAGTGCAATAGATAGAGCAAACGGAAAGATCCAAAGGAAATTCCAATGATCGCAATGAAATTGTGGAGAATTCGACTGCATCTTAGCTTATGGAAGGACCATTCAGAAGTCTGATTACAGAGGGGATGCTCTTCCAGAGTCTGGTGGTGCGTATTCTCAAGCTTCTGTATTCTCTGCCGGACAGGAGCAGGATGAAGGTACGACTGGTGTGGAAAGGCTTTTGATTATATTGGCTGCTTTCCTCAGGCAGCATAAACCAGATGGAGTCAATATTGGGGAGTCTGGATTAGGCTACACCCACGACTCCATGCAATTTCTTGCAGTCTTGGGCAAGAGCTGGTGTCAAACTTAGCTGTGATGCAACCCAACAATATAGCTTTCTATGGTGCTTATGTAGAAGTTTGTAAGAATCATTGGAGACATGCCAAATTTCCTCAGGCTCCCGAGGTAGTAGAGGCGTTGGTGTGCCTTCTTGACTGTAATTTCAATACGCCTGGTCCACAACAGATCATTGGGTAATACTTATTATGACAAGAAACGAAGCCCCCAACCATTTGAATTTCAACACCATTGATGCTGATTCGGGCATGTTCTCTACTGCTACCTATCTGCCCATTCTATCGGAATGATTTATTGTGCTCCAAGAGTTCACAAGCATGCACGCAATGTGAGATCAAAATAGATTTAATAATCTCTCAAGACCAAAACTCTAAACTGGATGATTATCATTCCTAAGTTATTAAAATTAAGTTAACATTTACATGTAAGTAAGCGTCACTATCCCAATTTCACGTATCTTGCCTTTAAACTGGCTCATTACTTGTAGCGTTTTTATAAGAAAATATCTTGTACGTACCTCACTGAAGAATAAATCTCCAAAAATATGCAACTTCTAACTCAAATGTGTATTACAAATCTGAATAAAAAGCTTAAAATGCAGTCTAAAACCGCTTACCCCAGCTAGGTGAAATCCAAACAAAAGCCATTTCTGGATACACCTTGTACCAGACAAAATCAAGTCAATTTTACCGATTGGGAAATTTAAAATTTGTTTGAAATTACAAAATCAGGTAAACAATTTTTCTATACTTCTTGCACATCATTATAAATGCAAGTTAATTTTTGACTAACCTCTCCACAATATTCAGAGATGAATTCATTTTTCTGCACTGGCTCTTTGATGAAGATGCCCCATCCAGCCACATCAGATGGAGCCAACAGTAAATGCTGTTACATAGAAAAGCAGATGTAACCAACAAAATAAAAATACACTATGACTATAGAAATTACTTCTCATTTACATTTTACACCAGTTCACTCATACAACAGGGTTGGAAATCTGGTGTAAGTTAACAGAAGCCTGAAATAAAAATAAGACCAAGATAAAGAGCAAAAGTAATTGTCAGCAAACAATTATAAAACACAAGTATAAAATAAGAATGTTGCTAGATAGATTAAATCAGTCAGCATCCAAAAAAAAAAGGAACATTGCAATTTGTAGTGATAATTCAAACAGACAGCAATAATAACATGAGAAAGGTTAGTGAAGGAAGAGATGCAGGTGCTGTACTAGAGATAACAATGATAATGATAAAAATAAATGAGTTAACTTAGAACAGAAATTATATCTGAATTATTATAATGAACAAGTAAAAATTGATAATATCTAACAGTATTCTATTGACCAACTAATATTGGAATAGAAAAAAGAACATACAAGCATTATGAAATTGGAAAAGGTATTATTAATTATGGAAGATATCAGTTGCTGACTCATCCCCAAACAAATTAAAAGTTGACCAAAAGAAAAATATACAAGAGAAAGAGATTTAGGACTTTGTTGGTCTCCTTTTTCTGAACATTCTATTTACAAATTTCCACAATCACGATGACTTGTCAGAATATAAACCAGATTTATAAAGCTCCATTCACTATAACAAAAAACATTCAAATTTCAGCTCAAACAGTAAATTTACACTTGCGCCCAGGCCATTTCACCTTTACTGAGATTGCAAAGTTCTATTTGTTATTGCAATTTCTCAAAATTTAATTTCCATAACCTTCAAGATGACTGCAAAATGTCCAGGAATTCTGAAGATTGCACTATTTTAAATTTTAGAGTACAATGTAGTACAAAGGAAACAGGTCCTTTGACCTGACTTAGTCGGTGCTGACCAGCAATCACACTTACACTAGTTCTATCCTACACCTTAGGGACAATTTGCAGAAGCCAATTAACCAACAAACCTGCATGTCTGGAATGTGGGTGGAAACCTGAGCACACGTAGGAAACCCACATGGTCGCAGGGAGAATGTGCAAACTACAGACAGCACCCCTTGGATTCAACACGGGTCTCTGGCGCTGTGAGACAGCAACTCTACCACTGCGACACTGTACCGCCACCTCCTCTAATAAATTACAGAAAGCTATCAGCATTAATACCAAGGGTAAAAGATTCTTACACTCTACCATCTATATTCTCAACTTTTTATGCCCCAGTCACCTCTCAGCCTCCTCTGCTCCAGTGATTACAAATCAAATTTATCTAATCAATCCTTGTAATTAAAATGCTTCAATTAAGCAACATCCCGAAGAATCTCCTCTGCACCCTCCAGTGCAATGACATCCCTCCTGTAGTGCGACAACAGAGAACTGCAGCCAATATATTAGGTGTCATCCAACCAATATCTTAGTCTTTTGGTGACCTCCCTACTCATATATTTCATGCCATGGCCGATGATGCAAGCATCCCATATGTACATTGTCACCACCCTATCTACCAGCATGGCTATGGTCAGGGAACTGTGGATTTGCACTTGAAAAAATGCAATACCTTCAGTGCCAGCCATGGCAGCTTTGGACATTTCAAGAAGTGTGCACGCCTCAATAATATTCTTTTGGAAGAGGATGCCCACGGTTGGGTTCAATAAATGGGAAAACAGTTCCAAGATGCCAATACTAGGTTTAATAGCAGGTAAAATTATATATATTCAATAATCACCTTTTTGGATCCTCTCTGGATGCTGCAGTTTTTGCAAGACACATTCTTGCTATCCCAATGATCAGCAGCTCCACAGGTTTGACACAAGTCAGGATCACACTCGCGTACAGCAAGATAACAAGGACATTGCTTGGTGTTACATTGTGCCTTACATCGACAGCCAGGGAATCTGTTCTGACCTAATAGAAAAAGATTCAGCTGAATTAAATATTTTGCTGTGAAATTTAAAGCATTATAAACCAACATATTCTATTTAAACGCTTCACTGTGCATCCTCATTTACAATCAGTTTGAACTTAAATGGTCAAATTCCAATTAGGTATAGGATTAGCTTTTCTGCTTCTATTTGAATAACATATGCCGTTCAAATATGCCGTCCATAACAAGCATTCATAGGATTACAATTTAAGAAAACTAATACACGGATGGAATAGAAAGAAATAATGATGCATCGCGTTTATTTTTAAATTGTTAACCTGATTTATTGAAGGAAAATTGTACATCAAAACATTTTATTATTTAGCAGTCAGAATCAATTCATAGTTATCAAAAGCTGGCTAAGACTGTGCCAACATGTACAATTTGTAGCAATGCACTCTACTTGTACTGTGTTAAAAATTGGGTATCTCATGAGAATTATACTTTCCCAGACTAGTGTGCCTTTCCGCAATCCCTTATTAATGATTAACTGCAGATTGAATATTGGATGGAAACAAATTAATAGCAGTATTGCCCTTGCATATTGTACTGGCCTTCAAATTTGACCGTTATAACCGATTTTCCCTTTCTAATGTAAATTCATGCAATGGTTTAAGCAGCAAGAAAATGTTCATAATTATTTAGAAATTGTAGAATATATTCCTCTTCCCTTCTCTTCCATTTTACTCTCAGCCTCCAGAAAAATACTTAAAAAAATCAGATAGGAGCATCATACTTAATGAATTGTAAATGACGCAAGTATAATGAATATATTAGCCACATCTGCCCCTCACGCCAGTGGTAAGGGTGGTTATTGTCCAGTTATCTATTCAAGGATCCCAGATTGCATTATAGATGACATATTTCACTCTGCCATCTGCACTTCTGGCTGCCCTCGTACTGCTTTGACAGATTCACGGTATATAATGCAACAGCATAATTTTCTGCAGACTTCTTCAGCACAGGCTGGGAAGTTTGCCCTCTGAGCTTGCATTGGGTCAAACTTGGCAGGGAATAGAATATGCTATTGAAATGTATTGGAGACATTAACTACCAACTTTTTCCCCAGCAGTCAATCTTAGATAATTTAAATCAACTTTGTATTTTCTAACTGCAAAAACAAAGCCTTTTTTGTACATATCTAAAGTTTAACTGAATGATTGTTTATGGCAAAAATATTTGAATATTCAATTAATTACCCAACCATGCTAACATTATTACCAGTGAGTTTGGGATGCTCACTAACTGTAAAAATAATTCTGCTGTGGATAGCCTAGCCTATGCCAAGAAAACCATGGTGAAGACTGCGCCTAGGCCTTGATGATACAAATAACGCAGCACAGGAACAGGCTGTCAGCAATTTTGGGACAATCTGTTTCATGACATTCTCAAGAAGGAACAGTGTCTACTCAGGGTCAAAGTTTTAAGTAAGCAGAATATGACAATTTAACTTGTTTGCTAGAAGAAATGCATGGATTAAAATGGTTGGAAATTTGAGGCTCCAAGTCAGCAACACAACATTTGGCAAAGGCAGAGGAAAACCCTACCTCAGACCATAGATTTCTAAACTAGTGTGGTGAGGGAATGGATGTTTAGAAGATGACAGTAAGCAAAGTTTGAAAATCTTTGGATTGGACATTTCGTATTCAAATAAAATAGAAAATCTGTCTATGTTGCTGAAGATTATATTCTGAAAGGAACATTATATGCATGATACACCTGCAGCTAAAGGTATGCACCCATTAATATTATAAAGTACAATAATATTAGATGCTGCTCAGACATTATTAAATTCCATTACACCTATCTTGACCCATGCCAAGTCCTGTCCATGCCACAAATGTGCCTTTATAAAAATCCATTTAAACATATTAGGAGCTGACCACCCAGACCTCTCAAGCCAGGTCTGCCATTCACTAAGATTGCAGCTGACCCAATTGCATCCTCACTTCCACTCTCTTCCAGCCCCAGGGACTTTTCAGTCCACTTGCTTTTCAAATATGTACCTCTGTCAGTCTTAAACTATTCAGAGGCTCTGCCCTTTGAGGAGTTCCAAAGACTTTGACCTACACCAAATCCTAGATAATTGAGTCAGATTAGTAGCAGATCACATTAATCCAACATGATCAATGACTAAATTAGTTTTTTAAGAGAACTCCACTTCAGCTGCCACTTCAGCAATGACAATGGAAATAAACTGTTGTGTTTTTCCCTTTCAAGTCCATGTGCTAAAGCTGATTTGATCAGCTGTTTGAACACAATTGGCATTACTGCATTTGTCAGTCATCTGAAGAGGGTCATTGTACAAATACCATCTCTGGTCTCTGCAACAAATACAGATGTCTGAACAGCTGGTCAAATCAGTTGGCTCCTGCAGTGAAGATTTCAATATAGGCATGATATTGCAAATTACAAAATATCAATGTTTTAGAAATTGGCACAGCCTTAGGCACTTTAGAAATAAAATCAAAATCAACCACCATAAGGTCACTTAAAGAGGTGGTGCAATAATGAAAATTGCCATGCCCTGAAGGATATTAATTTGAATAATGCTGTACAGATTGATAATAATAGTCATAACATCATTTTGCCTAGTCATGGTCATTGCTAGCCATGTTCAAAGAACACACAGGAAAGAGGGATTTAGTTAAAAAAAACATTAAACTACCCTCCAAAATGATGTTATTGCTATTTATTATACTTACATTCAGAGCTGCACTGACAGAACTTTTCACAGAAGTTTTGAGCCATGACACAAGGACAAGAGCTGTCACAGGGCTGACGTGGGTGATCACAAGGCTGGTAGTTGTAAACATGATTGGATGAACCATCTAGGTAAAACAACCAAAAAAGGGAATCAGCAAACTGGCAAGGAAAAATGCAGATTGCTTTGGGTCTTTTTATAGAGAAAGTCATATGTAATAATAAAGTCAAATTAGATGACTAACCTTTTTTCAGTTGTATTTTCCTACAGTGTGCTGCCCACAACCTGAAATATGTAGAAAATCATGTTTAGGTGCTAACATATTATAAAACACAATACAATAAATGTTGCCAACCATTTTGTTAGATTCTGCCAGGTGGAATGGGTAAATGTAAAAATGTCAAGTTTTTACCAAAATGAAAAGTAATTTTCCATATTCGCAAGTGCCTTTTGGACTATTCACACATAACTAAGGCATTATAACATTGATAAATGCTTCCAGGAAATGGCCAGCTGAAAGAAAATTCAGTCCTTTGGTTCTGGAAATTAATGAAGTACGGATAATACGGAGAGAAACAATACGGAGAGAAAAGATGAAGTACGAATGCATGCTAGCTAATAATATAAAAGAGGGCAGCAAGAGTTTCTACGGATATATAAAGAGCAAAAAAGAGGCAAGAGTGAACGTTGGGCCGCCAGAGAATGATGCAGGAGAAGTGATAACGGGAAATCAAGAAATGGCAGAGGAATTTAATAACTTTTTGCATCAGTCTTCACAATGGAAGACACCAGCAGTGTGCTTGGAATCCTAGAGAGTCAGGGGGTGGAAGTTAGTGGAGTGGCGATTACCATGGGGAAGGTGCTAGGAAAACTGAAAGGTCTGAGGGTGGATAAATCACCTGGCCCAGATAGACTGCACCCCAGGGTTCTGAAGGATGTGGCCTCAGAGATTGTGGAGGCATTAGCTGTGACATTTCAAGAATCCCTAGAGTTAGAAGGGGTTCCTGAAGATTGGAAAATTGCAAATATCACCCTGCTGTACAAGAAGGGAGCATAGCAGAAGAGCAGAAACTATAGGCCGGTTAGCCTGACTTCGGTGGTTGGTAAGATTTTAGAGTAAACTAGCAAAGAGGGCCCGTTGGGCCCGTCCCCACACCCCCCATTTTCTCCTCCCCCAACCCCAATCTTACTCTCCCCACACCCCCCCCTTTCCCCACAATTTCCCCTTTTCCAAGTACCCCTCTTTCCCAGTCCCCATTCTCAGACCCCGCCACCATTCTCTCCCCCGTTGGGCCCATTCCCACACCCCCCCCATTCTCTCCTCCCCCAACCCCAATCTTACTCTCCCCACACCCCCCCTTTCCCCACAACCTCCCCTTTTCCCAGTACCCCTATTTCCCCCACCACCAAGCCCCCTCCGGACGACCCCTGTTGTCCCCCTCCCCATTCCCCATTCTCAGACCCCGCCACCATTCTCTCTCCCCCAGACACACTCTTACTCTCCCCCCTTTCCCCAGCACACCCCTTTCCCCTACTCTCTCTTTCCCCCAGCACCAACAGGTCCCGGGGGGGGGGGGGGGGTGGGGGAACGCATCAGTGAAAGTTCCGGGGGGGGTGCGCATTAGTGAAAGGTCCGTGGGGGGCGGGGGAGCGCATCAGTGAAAGGTCCGTGGGGGGCGGGGGAGCGCATCAGTGAAAGGTCCTGGGTTGGGGGGATAGCGGGGAGAAGGTCTCCCGGGTGTGGGAGAGAGGAGAGAAGCAAGGGGAGAGAGGAGAGGTGAGCCCATACGCACAGACGCACAGCAGCTCCACGCTGAAAGCCTTCAATAAATCAGCAGGAGGGGGGTTGCGCGAGGTTTTTGACGTCACACGCTGAAGGCAATTGAAAAAAACGGCTGATTTTTTTTTTTTTTACTAAAACCTCTGTAACTTAACAAATACGCGACCGAATCAAATAAAAAAACATTTTCCAGCAGCGTTCAGCGTGGTGATTAAGGCAGTGCAAAAATCGTGGCGCTACGGTTCACCGTTTTTGCCGAAATCAGCCGAAATAACAGAGAAAAAATATCTTTACTTTTAAACCTCTGTAACTTAAAAAATAAACGACCGAATTAAATAAAAACATCATTTTCGGCAAGCGTCCAGCGGTGTGATTAGGCGGTGCCAAAATTGTGGCGGTACGGTTGACCGTTTTGCCGTAATCAGCCGAATCAGTGAAATATATATACAAGCGCCCACCTAAAAACCTTCAATAAACCAGGGGGGGGCAGCGCTTTAAAACCTCTGTAACTTAAAAAATATGCGACCAAAATAACTTAAAAAAACATTTTCCAGCAGCGTGGTGATTAAGGCGGCGCAAAAATAGTGGCGCTACGGTTTACCGTTTTGCCGTAATCAGCGAAATCACAGATACATACATAACATATATTCACGAGATCTGACTTTTAGTATAATAGATTTTAAAAGTATGAGGTTATGCAGTACTTAGAAGTTCACGATAAAATAGACCAAAGTCACCATGGTTTTGTGAAGGGAAAATCTTGCCTGATGAATCTGCTAGATTCTTTGAGGAAGTTAATAGCAGGACAGACAGAGGGGAGGCTGTAAATAGTGGGTTGGTTGGATGGTAGAAGGCAAAAAGTTGCAATAAAAGGCGCTTTATCAGCTTGGTTGCCAGTGACTAGTAGAGCGGTTTCGGGGCTGCTGCACGTTGTATATTAATGATCTGGATAAGGGGATAGAAGGCTTTGTGGCCAAGTTTGCAGATGATGCTAAGATAGGTGGAGGGGCAGGCAATGTAGAGGAAGCAAGGACTCTGCAGAAGGACTTGAACAGGTTAGGAGAGTGGGCAGAGAAGTGGCAGATGAAGTTCAGTATAGCAAAGTGCAGAGTCATGCATTTTGGTGATAAGATTAAAGGCGTACATTATTTTCTAAATGCAGAGAGAATCCAGAAATCGGAGGTGCAAAGGGACTTAGGAGTGCTGGTGCAAGACTCCCAAAAGGTTAATTTGCAAGTTGAATCGGAAGTAAAGAAGGCAAATTTAATACTAGCATTTATATCAAGAGGGCTGAATACAAAAACAGAGATGGAATGCTGAGGTTCTATAAGGTGCTGGCCAGGCCACAATTGGAGTACTGTGAGCAAATTTGGGCCCCATATCTGAGGAAGGATGTGCTGGCTCTGGAGAGGGTCCAGAGGAGATTTACAAGAATGATTCCAGGAATGAGTGGGTTAGCATATGAGGAGCGTTTTATTGCACTGGGCCTCTACTCGCTGGAGTTTAGAAGGCTGAGGAAGGATCTCATTGAAACTTACAGAATAATGAAAGCCATGCATAGAGTGGATGTGGAAAGGATGTTTCCACTGGTGGGAAGAGTCTAGAAACATAGAAAATAGGTGCAGGTGTAGGCCATTCGGCCCTTTGAGCCAGTACTGCCATTCAGTATGATCATGGCTGATCATCCAAAATCAGTACCCCGTTCCTGCTTTTTCCCCCATAACCCTTGATTCCGTTAGCCCTAAGAGTCTCAGAATTAAAGAATGCTCTTTAAGAAAGGAGGTGAGGAGGAACCTCTTTAGTCAGAGGGTAGTTAATCTGTGGAACCTGCCACAGAGAGCTGTGGAGGCCAAGTCGGTGGATATTTTTAACGCAGAAATAGACAAATTCTTGATTAGAACGATTGTCAAGGGTTATGGGGAGAAGGCAGGAAAATGGGATTAGGAGGCAGAGAGAGATCAGCCATGATTGAATGGCAGAGTAGACTTGATGGCTGAATGGCCTAATTCTACTCCGACAATGTGAACTTGTGAAGTAAAAGCAATTTTCAATGTAAAAACATCAAATTTTAGAGAACTTCTTTAAAACCCCTCACCGTACAAAACATCAAGTAGTTATTTAATTGTGAAGAAAAATGTAATGTCAGAAAAAGCTTTCCCCTTTCATGACCAAAGAGCATTTCCAGCCAGTGAAGTATTCTCAATATTGCATTTACTGTTGTAGCACAAGTGGATTTAATTTGCAAAAAAAGCAACGTTCCAATTATCACTATATGAGAACTGACTAGCAGATCTGTTTTAAAAAAGAGATAGAGAAAATACTGAAGGCACATTGGAGGAAAAAATGCTGCTCATGTTTGAAATGATGCCAGGCAATCTTGTGTCTTCCAGGGAGTGCAAGGGAATCCAGTACAAGGTCTCAACCAAATGACGAAAATCCCTCAGAGTGAACTGTCAGCCTAGGTTTTGGTGCTCACTTCAATCTTTCAAGTGGCATTTGAACTTGCAATTTTTTTCTGAGTAAAAGGATTGATCCATACATAACTGTCACAATTTATTAGAATATAGCAAATGATTTTCCTTTTTAAAAACTTTTTTATTTTTACAATTAAAAACTACAGCTTGTATCAATGAATTCAAATTTCCAACAGTATAGTAATAGGTCTTATGACTGTGGTCATAAGTGATTAGTTCAAAATACTGATTGAGGGCAATTACAACTACTACACACCCCTGGATTATAACAACCATCCTGGCACAAAAAGATAAACCAAATGTTTTGATATAACTTTTTTGGCATGATGCCAATAAAATATCTACAACCCAAATAAGAAACCCTTCCAATTCAGCCTCCCTTTTTGATGGGCTAATCAATGAAATTATAAGCAAGGAGCACTGTGTCACATATGACTCACCGTCTGTGACAACAAGTCCTGTTTAAGGATGTCCAACACTCAACGTTTAATGGGTCTGAGAACCAAGTCATCCTCAGCCAGTGTAGAGTTATAAGGATTATGGTCAGCTCTTGCGCTTAAATCTTGCAAATGATCCCAGCTATAAAAGGAAACATTGGGAATCTGACAATTTATTTGTGTTGCCTATTGCTGCTAATTTTTGAACCTTTAAGCTAGCTGTGAGATTGGTGGATAATCACATATTCAAATTTTATCTTGTCAAAAGCTTGAGGCAGCACCATAAATATTGTGACAGCTAGATTTTTGCCAATTTTCCAGCATTGACAGGGTAGTCAGCATTCAGAGCATTTTTTCACATATGTGAAAATGAAAACTGACTTCATTCTTGGATTACCTCTCCAGAAATGTCATACAACATTCAGCTACATATTTTGAAGACCACTGTGTGGTTGGGAACTCTCAAGACGACTGTAGCATACAGCAACATACAAAACTGGAACAGCAGCAAGCATAAATCCCCAAGAATTGTTCAAAGAATGTGAACTGTTCAAGGAATATGAGAGCATTCGAGAGGGGAAGAGAGCACTAGTGAGTGGAATATGGGAATGGGAATGGTGAAGGCTTTGTCCAAGAGGCTGAGCTAACATGGTGAGATGAGTAGGGTGGAAGAATATACAAAGTATACAAAGCAGAAGGAATGGACAGGAAAGAAAAATGAACTCTTGCATGAACTAGTTTGTTTAAAGATGAGCAAATAAAAATCTTTGAATTGAATGGCAACCCATTGAGGGATAGTTTATCCAAAATGAGGAAGAAATTAGTTGCTGGATTAGGTTTTTTAAATGTTGCTTTGCATGATTTTTTGATTTTCATTTAACAAAAAAAATATATAGAATTGCGGTTGTTAATTTTGACTTGTATCATGATATATATTGGGATCCTTGCATCTGCCTAAACCAGGAAACTATAAATTATGAGGATGCACAGTGACGAACATTGAACACTCGTGTTCAGATACAGCATCTTAATTTAAAACATCCTTTTGCACATTTTTGATTTTCTGTAAAATTTGCAAATGCCAGTGTTGCATTCTAAGAAACACATTGGAATAGATGATGACAGTCTCCTCCTGGGCAATTGGTTTAAATAAATTCACAGCGAGTTAGCAAAATGACAAATATTGGTCTCCTGGTCAAAATAGAGAAGCAAATCTTGCCGAGTCTTCAGCACATTATACGACACGCTTAATAGAAGGATATGTTTAGGGAAAAAATTGTATTTTGATCATTGAGCCAATCCACGACCGTTATCTTGATGCTCCACAAATTAAAATATAGAAAATGAAATATTCAGAGTCTATAATTGTAGATATGATAAGGCACCAGAAAATAAATTGATGTTCATATGTTCTACGAGAATTAGGCAAGTCAGTCCATCAAATCTACTCCGCCATCTAATCATGGCTGAACTATTATTCCCTCTCAACCCCATTCTCCGGCCTTCGCCCCCTAACCCAATAGGTTTAATTTAGCAGGTAAAAAGCAATTCATGTTATCTTAATGTTAATTTAAAGATTAAGACGCATAACAAAAATTATCCTTACCGATGCTTTCTCTTCTTTTTTCTGGGAGGCGTATCAGCATCCTCCGCAGGAACACGAGCAATAATATTAGATTCCTTCACTGCAAACTCATACACCTAAATGAGACAATAACTGATTTCAACAAATGAATACACGACCTAAATTATGTTTTTGTCATTTATTCCTAAATGTACAAATATGATGGCAAAAACCACTAGTTTGTTTCAGATGATGCTGAATCAAAATCATAACTGTCAGAATTCAATGACATTTTCTCAAATTAGAAAGACTTTGAAAATAGCTATTTTTGAAAATATGCTTCAATTTAATTAAGACAATATTTTTAGAATCATGGTCTGTGTTGAAAGTCAACACCTCTTAGTCCACTAAATATCCTTATTGTACAAGGACAAAAATAGTAGGTAATTTAAAAATCATTCATATCCACTATTAGATTGTAATCACAACTGAATTACTCAAATTTCTGCATTTCACAAAATGCATGCAATTTGCTTTGTTTACTAATTTTCAGGGATTTTCTTTCCAAAAAGCACAAGATAAATCACTCATCTCTTTCACCAAAAGAATCTCATACTGATTAATATTGCAATATACTGTATTTCACCTGTCCACATGTTTTGGTGCCGAACAACTTGGCTATAGCACAGAAGTTATTGTAGTAAGTGCCATGCAGAACTCTGAACAGCGAGGCTTCAGCTCCACTCCATTCCACATCAGAAAGATCAGAAGTGAGCTTCATCTTAACTGGAGTTTGACATCTGGAGTTTGCCTCTGCATGAATAATAGTCTATAATTAGCAAAAGGGCATGGATTGAAAAGGCATCAGACTTAAATGAAAAGTATTTGTATACACACACACACACACACAATCATCTTTGTATTTTCAAACAAATGTTTGTATACTTTTATTCTTTATTATGCCACGGACGTAATTAACTGAGCCATTCATTTTGAAGGGAGATACAGACACTCCCCAACTTATGCAATAGACGACTTGCGTAAACTCGAATTTACGTAACCAATTCAGTCCCTAGTTTGTAATTTCTGCAACAATGTTTCACTCAAGTTTGCCTGCAGTCCGTCTGTCTTTTGTGTTTTTTGTTGTTTTTGTCTCAATTGTAGTGTTAATATGATGTAGTGTTGTATGTTATGTTTTGGGGGGGGGGGGGGGTGGGAGGGAACGGGAACTGTAACTGTAACATTCTCTCTCCAGAACGGAGACGCGACCTTTGTTCTGTGCCGTGTCTCCGTTCCCGTTGCGGCCTACCACCGGCCATGCACCTGGAACCACCTGGGTCTCTGGTTCGCAGAGCCCGCGGTCCGGACTCACCACCTGCGGCGCTGGCTGCCTGCGAATGCTGCGGGAACGGCTGCGACTCGTCTCCGGAGGCTCCGGCGCGGGCCGCGTGGACGTCGGAAGCCCGCAGGCCCCTGGATGGGGGCCGACATCGGGAGCTCCGGCAGCGGCAGAGGCAACGTGTTCGCCCGCCCCGAATCGCGGGGCTTGGGTCGGCCCGCCGCGGACCTTTCACCATCCGGCGCGGCCTGAAATAGGCCGCGGGATTATTTTTTTCACCGCCCAGCGGGGGCTTCAATATCGGGAGCCCCGACCGCCCCGACGTGGCAACTCCAACAGCCTGACCGCGGGACAAGACGGCAGGGAAGAGAAAAAGACATTCTGGCCTTCCATCACAGTGAGGAGGGACTGGAGGAGACTCACTGTGATGGATGTTTCTTTTTGTTTGGTGTTAGTTGTGATTGTATGTGTTATTGCATTTTTATTGATTAATCTTATTGGTCTTATTGTTCAACTGCGGGTAATGTTTCATTTTACTACACATTTATGTGTATGTAACAAATAAACGACTATTGACTATTGGCAATGGTGGCGGTGCTTATTCGGAAGGCTCTGTGCCACAGAGAGTGCCCCATCGATGAGATGTAACTGAAGCCAGTAATGGCGGCGTTGCTAACCCGGAAGGCCGTGTGCCGCAGTAGGTTACACCAAGTCCAAAAAAGTTGTCAATTTTGTTTAAAATATCAGACTTCAGAGAAATACAAAGAGGATATTGCCCAGCACAAGCAACCAGGGCAAATATATATTGATATATTGAATAAAGTATCCCCATTTAACTAAGGGAGAATTGGGGACCAAATTCAAGACTTGGCTGCCAAAATATCAAAACCTAAATGCAGGCTGATCTGTCTACATAGTAGCCAATTGACTTGTACAGCAAAGCAGACAAGGTGACAAGAAACATGTCACATGCATCCAAATGCTTAGCTAAAGTCATTACAACATCACAATATGGATATTCTTATAATAGTTAGGAAGCTGCTTTTTACTTGAATACAAATGAAAGTTTAATGAGTTACTGTATATATATCTTTGAAAGTGATTGCATCCACAGTAATTACATTATCTTCTGCTGATTATCTTCCTAAACATTTGACAACTCATATTTTACATTTTGTTAATCATTTCATGCAACTTTGCTATCTATATTTTACAAGCATCTTTTTTTTTTTTACTGATCATCCCAATGCTCACTAAATTACACTGGCTTTCATTGAGGCAAGGAGTTCAAATCTCTCCAAAATCTTGTATCAATGTAATTTTTTTAAAATTAATCAAAGCTAATTGAATTTCTCTTACCAGAGGAGCTTGTGGTATCATCCTTTTTGTCCTCATCATCTTTGTCATTTATCTCACCACCAGTATCTGTCCCAGCCTCTCTGTCACTATCTGTGTCCTTCGCCTCTGACGTGTTTATTGTTGGTGTGCTGGGTCGGCTTGTGCCGTTTGCATGGCGTCCTCTGCGACGGCCACCTGGACGCTTGGGTGGTGTTTTTATTCGCTCAGCTGTTAAAGCCACTGCAAAATCTTTTGCTCCATCCTAAATAACATAATCGTATTACAAATTCTGATTGTGTAATTCACCAAGGATATAGTATGGTGCACTTTGGAAAAAAATATTGCATTTATAAAGTGTCTTTAGCATATAAATATTATCTAACAGAAACTGCTGATGACAAACATTCTTTTAAAAAGGAAGACAGACTTTCACATTCATTTCAAGGCAATTTACTCTCAAGACAATTTACAGCCAATAAAGGACTTTTGAAAAGTACTCAGTTATAATGCACAAAACATGAGCTAATTTATCAGCAGCAATCTCCCAAAACAATGCTGTCCTGTTCCAGTAATATTTAAGTAACACTGACCATTGCATAGGTATTCACCAGAACATTGCGGATAATATCCTGCTTCTCGTGAAAGATATGCCATAGGATTTTTGCACTCTCTCAACAGAGAAGACACTGTCAGTTTGATACATCAAACGGCTCAGGTGCTGCTCAAAGCATAAACTTAAGATTCATAAATTAGGACCATTATAGGAACCACAAAGCACAAATTATTATAGCTTCCCTCAGCATTTTAAAACCACAAGAAAGAAAAGTGGATGCAAAAAAAACTTCTCACCAGAAACAAACAACAATCTGGTCCACATTGTTCTGTCTCTGCTCTGGTCTCAGGAGTTTTTCGTTTATATGTATTAGGAGTAGCATGAAAAGCTGGATCAGAAACATAATCACCATGAATTTCTTGAACTTTCATTATAACAAGTTTATTTCAAATCTTCAATAGAGATAACAGATCAATATTTATCTTTCTAGGAGAGACTGTTTAAAATTGCAAGATTAAGCCATACAATGCCTCAACAGTCTTTTGCCATTTGTCAAGTGCCTTTAGTTCCCTGGCTTATCCTGTAGCAGTTCATAAATAAAAGGAACAATATTAGCATACTCCAGTTTTTCAGGTACTGTACCTCACCCAAGGCCAATGAAGGTACAAAAAATGTATCTCAGGGCCACCAATCAACTCCGTTGCTTTCCATAACATTCTGGGGTACACTCGGTCAGGCATAGGGATTTATCCACCTCTTTGCATTTCAAGACATCCAACTGCTCCTTTGTAATGTTAACATGCTCCAAATATCAGTTTCCCAAACTTACTAGCTTTCATGTCCTTCATCGTGGTAAATGAAGATGAGAAGTATTCATTCACTACTTCATCCATTCTCTTTAGATCCACATATAGATTACCACACAGATCCTCAAGGGAATCTATTTTCCTGAGCTAACTTTTATCCCTACAGGCAAGAGATATCCTGTGGTGGAGGCAGATAAAATAGTGGCATTTAAGAGGCCTTTGGAAAGCACATGGATATGTAGGGCATATTAATCTTCCCATCCTGCTTTGTGATTTTAACTTGAGGACCAGCCCTGTCATTTTATTGACCATTTAAAACTAATAAAATTATGGTCACTCGTCCCAAAGTGGTATCCCACTGACATATCAACCACTTGTCCAATCTCATTTCCTAAGAGGAAGAATCTCTATATATTGCTTCAGAGAACTTAGATTTTGCCCCATTTAATTCCTTGGCACTAAGGTACTTCCAGTCAATATTAGGGAAGTTGAAAATCACCTATTTCCAATGTATTTGTAGGAGCCATTTGTGTTTATTAGCTATCTCGGCACATTATCATATTACTTTGTATCCTGCTGTATTATTTTTGTACACCAGGGGATTGTCCTGAGATGAATGTTGGAGTCTTACGTATATGGACTGGGAGGAGCCATGGGAAGAGTCAGAATTATGAGTATAATTTGCCCAGCACTGACGTAATGCTTCAGTGTCACACCAGGAGTCTGCTGAACAAAGGGATTCAGCAGGCCATACAAGTAACAACGAGGAGAGTGCTGACATAGGGATTTGGCGGACCATACAAGACACACCTAGCCTACTAAACATAGGGTTTAGTAAGTCAGTAACAGGATACGAAGGAGTGACAGTGAGATACTAAGTTCTTACTAAATAAGTCAAACAAACAAATTAACAATGGGGGATATACTAATCTGTTTTGTATTATTACTTCAATAAACAACTAACTGCAACGTCGTGAAGATCTCTCTGTTGTTGTTATTTGCGTCAAGAACCATCTCTCCCCTCCTTCGTCAACGGTAAGCTTAAAGATTTTATTGGGAAGGACCGAGTTTGTGAAAATTCATCTTTAGCCGGAGCGCTATTGTAAGAACATATCTGAACTGGAGTGATTTATTGCATGAGCTTCCTCAGCCGAAGAGCTATCCTCGGTGAGAGAAGATAATGTAATCCGTCTCTAAGAGTTATTTGAAGTTTAATTGGCTTTAGGAAGGAGACTGCGGTAAGAGCGACTAACAAATTAGGATTGTTTTGTCGCAAAACTTTGAAGTTGAAACATTGTCGCCGTTAATTTGATAATGGAGATTTTAAACTTCGAAAGCCGGTTGCAGTAAGTTTTATTGAAAAGTTGCTGGATCAGAAGCTGTTTTGGACAGCTGCTGAAACAGAATGCTGAGAACAAAGAAATGACCTTGAGCATGGCATACCATCAGTTTTGTTTTGAATTCCTTTAAAGATACGAGTTTGCGTCAATAAGTCTTAAAGGGATATTGACGCACAAGTATGCTTGTACGAAAATCTGATGTCCGGCCAACAGTTGGCACCATCAGAATGGATTCCCAAAGGGAAAATGGTTTTTCTTCAATAGGTGAAACTTTAAAGTTCTTTTATGTCTCGAAGTGGGTTGCTACCCTGAAAAGACAGCGTGTGATTGAAGGAAAAAAACAGAAAAACTCAAGATATAAACAAGCTACCAAGTTAATAGAAATCAATGAAGAATATGAAGCACTGATAAAGTAACCACTGCCTGAAGATGAGCTGGAAAAGCAAAATCAGTGGATTCAGCAACTCTCAAACTAAATTGAGCTTCAAATCTCGTTCTTCATCTCATGCATCTTGAACGCACTCTACTCGTATGAAGGCTAAGGCAGACCTGGCCGTTCCCACAGAACAGGCTGCCTTCATGGAAGACAAGCATGAGATTGAAGTACAGGAACAGGAATTGGAAAAAGAACAACTGAGAAGAAAGGAAGAACAGAAGAAACGAGATGAACAATTGAAAAACAAAGAATTATCATTTGAACAAAAGAGAAGACAATTAGAAATGGAGCTCGAATGGGGGAGCCAGAAGGAACAGCTGAGAAGTCGGAAGGTACGATTGGAACTAGATGCTGCAATAGCAGCAGCCAAGACAAGACTCAATGTACTTGAGGGTAGGAAATCAAGATACAGTAGTTGATGGGATGAACTTTTATTTGAAAAGAGGATCTGTCAAAGGCCCAACCTTTGCTAAGGCAAGAGAAAAGCCGCAAACAGCCAAAAGCGGTTTGGCAAAGACTACAGAACCTGTAGAATCACTGGTGCAAGAAGATCATTCTGAAATACTTCATATTGAACAAATGGACAAGAAAAAGAAACCAGAACATACAGAACAGCCAAGTGCAAGTGATGCTGCTCTCCCATTTCAAACGTGTGACCATATCAGGGCCGGTGTTGAAACCTGCATCTCCTCCAAAGCAGTCCAGGCTGGTCCATTGGCTGGAGAATCTGGTCCTGAAAATACTTGTTTGAACACAGAGATGACTGAGACCAACGCTGAACTAATACCAGAAAATCGTGAATCTTCGGATCAAGAAATGATAGAACTGGAAACTTCAGGGGATCCTGCACCAGAAAACCCAGCACACCTTGAAGACGTTTCAAGCAAAGTAATTGCTGAATAAACTAGTTCTGCAGAAAACTCTACAGTTTTTGTCGATGGTGGAAAACTAAATGAATTCATCACTAGCGAAACTGAAGATGACTATCCAGAAATCTCTGTTAGAAATGAAACTACCCTGGATGGTGAACTGAGAAGAGACCAGGACAGCAGGGATGGAAATGGCTGCCCTGCCGCTGCTGTCAATCGAATATCCATTGCAAGCCAAGAGGAGCTTCTGGTCAAGCAATACAATCATGACTTCATAATGGGAACATTCAGAGTTGACACAATGCTGCAAAACGAATTACAGCTTCAACTGGACAAATCCATCTTCTGGACCGATAGCAGAACGGTGCTTAAGTACATCAACAACGAAACCAAACGCTTTCAAATATTTGTAGCAAACAGCATCTTTTTCATAAGGGATGCTACTGATGTATCACAATGGAGATATGTTAGCACAAAGGAAAATCCTGCAGGTGATGCATCAAGAGGGTTGACAGCAGATCACTTCTTAAGTTGGAAGAGAAGACTGAAGAAGATCCTGTCTAATGGACAGAATATTGGGGGCTGTACCAGATGCACAAGGTATGTGCGTACTGTTCGACTTCAGACTAAGAACAACATCTTGGAAAGACTGATTACGAACCTATGTCTGCTCCTGGAAGCTGATACCTGATTACAGCAAGGACTGGTGGCCTTGAAGATTGAAGAATCACTATAGTAGATTAGATGCCAATATATAATGCATGCTTTTTTGATTATGTATGAAGTTTATGGCTCCGTTTAATGTTTATTAGTAATTGTTGCGTTACACACTTAGAACAATTAGGGGCCAGTGTGTAGGAGCCATTTTGTGTTTATTAGCTATCTTAGCATATTATCATATTACTTTGTATCCTGCTGTATTATTTTTGTTCACCAGGGGATTGTCCCGAGATGAATGTTGGAAGATTGGTCTTACGTATATGGACTGGGAGGAGTTATGGGAGGAGTCAGAATTATGAATATAATTTGCCAGCACTGACGTAATGCTTCAGTGTGACACCAGGAGTCTGCTGAACAAAGGGATTCAGCAGGCCATGCAAGTAAAAACGAGGAGTCTGCTGAACATAGGGATTTGGTGGACCATACAAAACACGCCTAGTCCACTAAGCATAGGGTTTAGTAAGTCAGTAACAGGATACGAAGGCGTGACGGTGAGATACTAAATTCTTACTAAACAAGTCACACAAAGAAGTTAACAATGGGAGATATACTAATCTGTTTTGTATTATTACTTCAATAAATGACTGACTATAATGTCGTGAAGATCTCTCTGTTATTGTTATTTGTGTCAAGAACCATTGCTTCCCTCCTTCGTCAACGGTAAGCTTAAGGACTTTATTGGGAAGGACTGAGTTGCCGCTACATTATTATTCCTACACCTATTCGTGATTTCCTCATGTATCTGATCTTCAAATTCCCACTGCCTACTGGGGGACCATAGCATAATCCCATAAAAATGACACTCCATTTTTATTTCCATGTCACCCATACACCCTTACTGAACATAACGCCACTGGATGTCCTCTACTGTTGTGATTTCTCCATAATAAATAATGCCTCAACCTCCTCTCACCTCCATCTGCTGGAAAAGTTAGCATCCTGAAACAATGAGCCGCCAGTACTGTGCATCCTTACAACTGTTATATTAAAATCCAAAGTGCCAATCCATTAATCTGCCTTACTCGTGGGGGTTCTGGCATTAAAGTTAATACAATTTGGCCTATCAACCTTCTTTTCTGCCCTCAACTGGGTTGCCCACTGAATTTGCCTCAACATTCTCATTTGATACATTACTACTCTGTGCCCCACTGTCCAACCAGACTAGTTTAAATTCTCCCGACTAGCATAACAAACTTCACCACCTCCTCTGGTTCAGATGTAACCAGTTCATCTTGAATAGGTCACCTCTGCCCCAGAAGTGATCCCAGTGGTTCAAGTAGCTGAAGTCCTACCTTGTTTGCCTTACCCTCTTCTTACCCTCAGTCAACATGGAGGATTACTAATTCAGCAGATGAGAGAGATGTTTAGAATTCTAACGGCATAGGGCAACATTTTGGTCATCAAGTATAATTCCCCTGCTTTTTCTCCATAGCTTTGCAAATTATTCATTCTTAAGCATTTGCCTCTACTTGCCTTTTGAAAGTTATTTGATTAAATTCCAACAATCCTGCAGGCAATTAATTCTGTATCATAATGACTCTGGACAAAAGACCCACCTTGTAACTTTTGCCCAGGATTTTAAGGGGAGGGGTGGAGGGGAGGAGAGGGTGCTGCACCAATACAGGAGAGGTTTGGGCCCAACGGGTGCACTTGGTCTAGTTCCTTTTAAAAGCCTCCTACATTAGAATTTAAACTGACTAGCCTTTAAGATAACTGGCAATCCTTGGACCCCTTTTTGAAGAAAGATAATATAATTGCTATTACCTCCTATAGATCCAAGGAGGACTGGAAGAATGTGACAAGCCCTTTTGCAACCTCCAACTGCACCTCTTTGGCAACAAAAAAAAAAGGATGAAGCACATCTAAACCAGGGAACTTGTATATGTAAGCATTGTGTGTCTTTTTAGTACCTTTTCCTTTCAATGTTCACTTCATCCATTACCTCTAACAATCTCTCCATTCCAGCAACTAAGATTTTGGCAATAAATAAAGTGCCAATTTAAGTATTCCAACTATATCTTCTGCCTCCAGGCATGGATTATCCACCCAAACTTTTATTTTACCATCCTTACATTTAAATTTGTATATCCCTTGAACATTAACTCACTTTCTTCTCTTACTCCTTTGTCATCTTACTTTCCTTTTCATTCCCCCCCTCAGCTTCCTGTATTCATCAGGGGCAAGTTATACCCACAGATCATTTTCGAGAAATCTAGGAGTTGGCAGAACGAATGATTGCGAGAAATCCTTCAAATATGCCGTACGATTTTCCAGTCAAACAAATGCGCTTTATTTTACTCGTGCCACACCTATTTCAGATCCAATGTTCTCCAACAGCTACAGATATAATTGGGCATACAATATTTATTGAGATTAAACATACAGATTGCAGCCAACAAGATATTGTACTCACGATGCAGGAAACAATCATATTTGAAGCAACGTCTGCAGAAGAGAGTATGGAAAGAATGCAAGCTCTGTTCACGTTGAACTGATTTCGCATTTGGCCCATCAATATTTGGTGTGCACTCTGGAGGAAGTGCTCCCGGAAGCTGCTGCTCAGTCAGTTCTTTGTACCTTAAAAATAACAAAATGAATAAAGTTCCAGTGCCTACATTGCAAAACTTTATCCTTTAATGGAATTCCTAACAACAGTAACAAATCAGAACTTATCTCACATTTTTCTATTAACCCTGTGGAAAAGATGACAGAATTAACTAATTTACTTCTGGGAAGCTGATGCATTGCAAAATCAAAAATTCATTATTTGAGGATGATAACTTTTCAAAGAACACCATCAAACTCTACTTAACATGTTATTCATATAGGTTTCATCGAGTGTTGAAACCCAAGTGGGAATTCCATTATTTACATACATTTCTGTTTTCATAAAAATTACGTGCCCTTTTAAACAGCAACTACATCCTTTATGGCAAATGTGGAAACAACACAAAATAGTATTTTCCATTAAAATTTGAAAACATTTGAAAATACTACTGATGGCAGTTGATTCACCTCACGCTGCCTTGGAAAAGCAGCCAATATAATCAAAGATGTACCACTCCAGTCATTTCTTCTTCTCCCTGCTCTCCTCTGACAGAAGGTAGTAGCTTGAAACACAAGAGCTCAATTATGTAATCTCATAACTGCTATGGTACTTACTTTTCTTTCAGCTCCTCCGGTGTACCTTTATCTGGGAACATGGATGAAATTGCTTCAAAGATCTTGTCACAGGGTTTTTTTTTCCCTTCATCACATTCTTTAACTATGGAAGAAGAAACCAATGATATTAAGTTCCATGGTTTAAGTACTAAATAAAATGTACCATCCACATTATTAGTTGAGAAAATTATCATGCTAATAGTAAATCGAGAAACAAGTAAAAATACATTATCTATACATAATTATACAAATGGTTAAATGCAAGCTCAATCAAAATTGTGGTTCAGGAAGGAAACTTTTGTGCTTCAGGCATTAATAAATTAGGGAATATACAAAATCTACCTATCATAAAAAATGGTTTGCAGCAAGACATATGCAAAACCAGGCTTTGCTTTGGAAGGCATTTTTTGTGACAATTCAAAACTAATCTTCTCTCTTCCCATTAATCTGATCTTTTCTCTACAAATTGCCTGATTTCATTTGTTTCAACTTCTTTGATAAAATGCAATTGAGTTAGTTCATAAATTGGGTCTTTTCACATACTAATATTTTTTTCCGTAAAATGAGTCTTGTCATATATAAAATGCCCCAAAATACTTCAGTCAATCAGGAATTTAAGATGCAAGCTCCTTAAAAGTCACTTAGCTACTAAACCACACAGATCAAGACATGCAAAAAATACTGAGGAACGGACGTTATTTTTTCCCCCTCATGCTGTGTTGAAGTTATGATGCTTCATTCCTGACTTTTGAACCAGAGAAAGTCTCTTTATTCAGAAATCATTTGGATTTTTGAATTTTCTTCTTAACTAGAGGCTTCTGTTCCAGTTCTCCTTCTCACTGGGTTCCCAGTAGGATCAATTTGCATTCTCTCAATTCAAACAGCCATTAAAACTGCATACTCTCATCCAGGGCATAACTAAAGTTTTTGCATAACTTTACCATTTTGTTGTACACTTGCAGTCTACGCCTACCACATCGATGTGCCTACCACATCGTATTTAACTGCAAACTATCTAGGATTTAGGTACTTGACCACAATTCTTCAGCACTTCATAATACACTTGTGTTCATTGTTTACTTTATACACACCGCTTTTCCAAGTCCAGTCTTTTGCAGTTTAGCAACACTTCCCCCTGCCTACTCCTATTCACAGCCATTTGTTGGGTTTCATGAGATTTGGAGTACCTATATCCATGTACAAATCATTTACATAAACATTTCAAGAACAAAAGAACTCCCCATCATTGGGATACAACATTAATACTTAAATACAACTATTTAAGTAGTTTCTTATCTGTCAGCTAACTAATTTTCCTCCTATAGTGTACTGTGTTTCTGAATTTATCTTTAACATGCCTATCTAGAAACAGAAGTACTCACTTACCATCCATATTAATCTCCTGATAATCTTTTCTGGACTCACTGGTTTCTTCTTTGATATCACTTCCATCAGTCTTCTCAGATTTATTCTCCTGGTCCTCCTCCTCGTCTTCATCCTCCTCTTCATTATCACTGTACTGTGTCAGAGCATTTACCAGCTCTACAAAGATCTCATCATTGATAAAACCACATTCTGCAGCATTGAGAAAACATTACAACAATAGTGTGAGCCAAATGAAATTGACAATTTTAAAATCCTCCAGTAATTATATTAGCATGTTTTTGGCACTACATAAAAATGACTAGTTTTTTTTTTACTGAACAGTTTGACAAATTAGTCAATAGAGCGGAGAGAGGTGCAGAGTTGAAGTTCTGCATCATTTGTAGATGCAGATTTGTAGGTTAATTGGCTGCAGTAAAAATGATAAATTGTCCCTAGTGTATGAGGATCGCTGGTCGGCGCAAACTCAGTGGCCGATGGGCGCTGTATCTCTAAACTAAACAAAACATGACAACTGATATTTCCCCCCACTTGCAACATATAAATGAAAAACAGGATGTGTACTTGGGGAAACATAGAAAAAAGGTGCAGAAGTAGGCCATTCGAGCCAGTCCAAAATCAGTACCCCATGGAAAACAAGCAATTGAGAGGCAATTCATTACTTGGGAGGTGATTCATTACTGGGAAATACTTTAGCTCTCATTGGTATCAAACAAAACAAGTACACTCCATCCAATTGAAAAAAACAATGCAAAAGTACTAAGAGGATGACATGGTCAATAATGTGACACGCTGTGAGTTAAGATCTTTAAGAATCATAAAAATGTGCAGCACAGAAACAGATAGTTTAAGTCTATGCCTTCTCTACCAGCTGTGATGCCTATCTACACTAATCCTATTTGTCCGAATTAGACCCATATCTCTCTGCCTCTCTCATCCAAGTGCCTGTCCAAACATCTTTTAAACTTTAGCAAAAAATAGACCGCTGGAGGAACTTAGCGGGTCAGACAGCATCTGTGGAGGGAAATGAAAATACAATGTTTTGGGTCGGAACCCTTCATCAGTCTGAAGGCAGTAGAGAAATTAGAGGATTTTCTGAAACATAGAAAATAGGTGCAGGAGTAGGCCATTCGGCCCTTCGAGCCTGCACCGCCATTCAATATGATCATGGCTGATCATTCAGCTCAGTAGCCTGTACCTGCCTTCTCTCCATACCCCTGATCCCTTTAGCAAAAAGGGGCCACATCTAACTCCCTCTTAAATATAGCCAATGAACTGGCCTCAACTACCTTCTGTGGCAGAGAATTCCACAGACTCACCACTCTCTGTGTGAAGAAATGTTTTCTCATCTCGGTCCTAAAAGACTTCCCCCTTATCCTTAAGCTGTGACCCCTGGTTCTGGACTCCCCCAACATCGGGAACAATCTTCCCGCATCTAGCCTCTCCAACCCCTTAAGAATTTTATATGTTTCTATAAGATCCCTCCTCAGTCTTCTAAATTCCAGCGAGTACAAGCCCAGTCTATCTAGTCTTTCCTCATATGTAAGTCCCGCCATCCCAGGGATCAATCTGGTGAACCTTCTCTGTACTCCCTCTAAGGCAAGAACGTCTTTCCTCAGGTTAGGAGACCAAAACTGCACACAATACTCCAGGTGCGGTCTCACCAAGGCCCTGTACAACTGCAGCAGAACCTCCCTGCTCCTAAACTCAAATCCTCTTGCTATGAATGCCAACATACCATTCGCTTTCTTCACTGCCTGCTGCACCTGCATGCTTGCTTTCAATGACTGAAGAAGTCCAAAAAGCAACATGGCAGACATAAAATTGGCATGCTACCAGAGTAGCAGACGGAAAGTCTTACCTCTGTCTCCATGCACTTTTCCATCATAATTTTTAATGAGTTCTTCTATGAAAGTCCCATCCTGATCCAAAATTTCATCACCCATGTAAGGAATGTTATGTAAAACAGTTTCATCCTCCACCTTAAATTTAAGAGAAGATTCCTTTGATATAAATGTAAAAATAACAGACTACGCATCCTGTTCACCTCAGAACTCTTAATTAGTGCAGAATTCAGATATGTACTGAATCTTTGCGTGCTTTCCCCAATGCCTTGGAATATCTATCGTCCAACGATTTAGGGAAGTATGAATTATACAAGGTGTACAAAGCCTCAAAAGAATAATTCAGTAACAATGTCAAACCTTTTGCCTAGAAAGTAAACAACATTTTTCCTTGAAAAAGGACACTAGACCAAACGTTACCCCCAGTTTTATTGCCGTGTTCATCACAAAACGTATTTAGTCCTTATGAAACGTTTTAGTTTTTAACGGTTAGTGTACAATAATTAGCACCTACATTTTAGTTAGAATAAAAATAGAATTAAAGATTTTCAATGCACCCCTTCCCCCATCTCCGTAATAGAATTTCCGAATGTATTCCAAAAGAAAATTGTAAAATGATTATTCACTTGTCCAAACCACATACCATGAAATTTTGCTGAAGAGGAGACCATGAATACATAACTGGGATTGAGGCAACTGCATTCAAGGTCTTCAGGGGGATTATCTGCTTTGGAAACTCAGGAAATCCACTCTCCACAGCACACTGGAAATAAACAGAAGTATCAAATCACCAGTGATCAAATTACTATTTCAACTCTGCTAACCAGAATGGTAAATGGCCCCACTGTAGATAAATTTTGAAAGTATAGAAATACCAAGCATTTGGGTTACCAAATCCAAACCAGTCATGCTGAAGTCTAAACTCACAGCTCATACTCAAAGAACTCAAGCGGGGAATTAGAAAGGTCAGTAGAAGAGTCAAAGAAATGCCATTGGTAAATTGGGTTAAAGAGTATCCCAATGAGATGTATGCATATATTGAAAACAAGAGGGTAATAGGGAAAGGGTAGAACCACTCATGGATAAAAGAGGGAATTTATGTTAGGAGTCAGAGGATGTAGGCTTCACTCAAGTAGATTCTGTCCTCTGCCATATATTAGTAGCTGTTACGAGTACAGACCTATTAATTTGTAGTATATCTGTATTGTTGGGAAACTTACAATGATAGCGTTGGCATTTTATTGTTCTTGTTGCAGGAAGGTGAAAAGAAAGGTAGCCATAAAGAGACACTGGGAAACAGTACAGTGTCAAGCAGGGAGAAGGAAAAAGACTGACCTGACAAATCATTTGTAAACAATTATGGTAAAACATTAGACTGCCATTAAATGTTAAATGATTGGAAGAAATTACATTCGGGCATCACAGAGGAACACTCAAATTTTGATTGTGTTAATTTTAGCTATTATGTAACGTACTTAATTTTGTCGTGAGTTGAAATGCTCTGGAGGTATAATAAAGATATGGTGCAAGCTGCTCTCAGAAACATTTTATGCATATATTTCCCCTTTTTGGACAAAGGCAGTTTCAATCAATCTCAAATTCGACCAGTTTCAAAAAATGAGCAAGGCTGAAGATCACATAAACGTGTTACATTCTTCTGACGCTTCCACGGGGAAAGGAAAAACAAGACTCAATACTAAACTAATGTTAGTGTGCTCAGTGAAGTCTTGATGATACCAAATATGCTCTGTATTACTAGAATTGGACTTTAGGTTCAAGTTTATTATTGTCACACGTACAGTGAAAAGCTTTGTTTTGCCTGCTATCAAAAACAGATTAGATATTTTATACATAAATACAATCATCAAACTCGGGTACAATGGAACCAACGGGAGGATACAGAGTGCAGAGTCCTTAGCGCTGTAGCGCATCAATTTCATAAAGTCCAATGGGGTAGAGGTGAATTAAACAGTCCTCTTGTAATAAGGGCCATTCAGAAGCCTGATATAAGAGGGGAAGAAGCTGTTCCAGTCTGGTGGTGCATGTTTTCTAACTTCTGTGCCTTCTGCCGCATGGCAGAGTAACTGAAGGGCAATGACTGAGATGGGACATGGATAAGGAATGACAGGAATAGTTTACTAGGTGCAAAGCAATAAAGTTAATATTCCCTCTAATGTTACATCATAGAATCAAAATATTTTCAATACATTTTTTTATATTTGATTGTACTTTTGGATGCTGTGATCCTTTAATCTCGGTTTATAAGCAAAATTCTAAAATAGAAGGATAAATAATACAGCAGTTTCCTCAGAACAAAGTAGTCAGACTACTTGAAATTTGTCAACTACCCTAGAGCAGTGCTTCTTAAACTGGTGAATGTTCACCCAAGGGTGAATGAAATTATTT
The DNA here is from genome assembly GCF_053455715.1 of Rhinoraja longicauda. Lineage (NCBI taxonomy): Eukaryota > Metazoa > Chordata > Chondrichthyes > Rajiformes > Arhynchobatidae > Rhinoraja > Rhinoraja longicauda. The sequence goes on from NC_135954.1 coordinate 45,822,529, forward strand.
TGGGGTGAATGAAACTAGAGGGGTGAATGACTTAATATATATAAAATTATACACAAGGGAGAATAAGACGAAAATTACCAAAACCATAAGAAAATGTAGTCGAAGGCGAATGAAATTTTGCGATAAAGACGCAAAGGTGAATGACACTGAAATAGTTTAAGAAGCATTGCCCTAGAGCACAACAAAAGCTCTATTTATTTCATTTCTAAAATGCAAATAAACAAAATCAATTCTGATATAAAAAATTAGGTGTAGGTAAATTAATTGGCTATTAAGTATTGCGTGCAATTAATTTTGCAACTTGGCATTTAAAGAGCCGTGCAATCTCGAACACTATAATGATTACCAAATTTCCTTTACCCTGTCTTACAAATGTATTATACCTCTCTGGTACCACGCATAGTGCTCACTGTCATAATGTGAACAGGCTGTATCCGGTGCTGCTTCCAATCTTGGTTCAATATTTCAGTTTTTTCTTTGATTTTCTGGCGATTTGCACTGAACATACTCTGTGAAGAGAATCAGGGTTTCTTTTAATTCCATTTATTTTGATCTAGACCACAAATCAAACTTGATAAATGCACATCCAGACTCCATGCAACATAAAGGAAAAATGGACCACATACAAAATAAGTGTTGAAACAGTCAAGAAATTACATGCAAGAAAAATAATTTCAGCAGAGGTGTACAATATCTAAAAACCAGAAACTAGTTGTAAATACTCCAAATGGCAGCTAGATACTGCCTAGAAAGATACAAAGCTCATGTTGATACTCCATCAAAACTGAAATCTAGTTTGTTATCAAATTTCAGAATAGTACTCCCCAACTCTCTTTACCCAAAATACTAAATTTAGTATAACACGACACTGGGCTCCACAATATCCAATACATTGCCAAAATAGGGAAAGAGATACAAAATGCTGGAGTAACTTAGCGGGTCAGGCAGCATCTCTGGAGAAAAGGAATAGCTGACGTTTCGGGTCAGAACCCATCTTCAGACTGAAAGATAGAGAAAGCCAGAAGAAAACAGGGCTAGCAGCAGATGACCTAAGGAAAGGCAGAGTCCAAAGTAAACAACAAACTCTATTTCTTTCCTTTCCTTTCACAGTCCAGATGAGTGGGAATTGCCTTAATCAACTTTGTGTAATTGGAGCAGCAGAATTCTCTCCACCCCTCTTTTTCTCCTACATCCTCATCGCCGACTTGGGAATTCTAACTACCACTCCCCCACCACCCACCCACGTTAGGTCATCTTCTATTTGATGGTGTTCAGTGAAATCAACCAATTTAAAATTCATTCCTGAACTGTGACCAATACTGGCGTGTGGTGGTGCATTTTCTTTTTACTTATTTGAATGCAGGACTGAAGATGTCACAGGCCAGCTTTTATTGCCAAAATCTAACTTTGAACTGAGAAAAGCATTAGGGGTCAACTACACTGGCAAATCTGAAGTCACATATATAGGCCACACTAGGTACAGATGACAGGTTACCCTCCCCCCCACAGTCAAGTTTATTGTCACATGCACAAGTACAATGAGTTACAGATACAATTAAATATCTAGTTCGCAGCAGCATTAGTTTAGTTTATTATTGTCATGTGTACCAAGGTACGGCGAAAAACTTTTGTTTACATGCTATCCAGTCAAAGATAAGACTATATACAAATACAATCAAGCCCTCCACAGTGCAAAGGTGAAGGATGCAACATTTAGTGCAAGATAAAGTTCCGATAATATATAGTTCAAAAGTCTCGAAGGTAGGTAGAAGATCAGAACCGCACACCAGCTGATGAGAGGACCGTTCCGTTGTCTGATAACAGCTGGGAGGAATTTGTCTCTGGATCTGCAGGTATGCGTTTTCAGTCTTCTGTATTACTTGCCTGATGGGAGAGGGGAGGTTATACTGGTGGTCTTGCCACGGCAGCATGAAGTGTAGATGGAGTCAATGGAAGGGAGAATGGTTTACATGAAGGTCTGGGATAGACCTTTGAACTATCTTTTATTGGGCTTCTAAGGAAGTAGTGGTGTTGGTGTGCTTTCTTGGACATAGCATCAATTTGGTTGGTCCGGGACAAATTGCTGGTGATATTTATTCCTAGGAACTTGAAGCTTTTGACCATCTCTACTTCGGCACCATCAACATATACCAGGCTTCGCTTCCTGAAGTCAATCACAATCTCCTTTGGCTTACTGGCATTGAGGGAGTAATTGCTGTCTTGGCACAAAGTAACAAGGTTCTCAACCTACTTGCAGAACTATCTCATCATTATTTGATATCCAGCCCACTATAGTGGTGTATTATATGTGCATTACATACACATAGACACAAACACACAAAAAATACATAACACTTCTCATAGAAAGGGGACTGCAAAAACATCAAGAAACAAGTGGACCATGGTATTCCATTGTTGAAGTAGATTTATTGCTGTGCAGGTTGCTTCAAGAACTGGATTGTTGTAGGAAAGTAGCTGACCTGAACCTAGTGGTGTAAGACTTCAGGCTTCTGTACTTCCTGCCTGATGGAAGCAGTGAGGAGAGGACATGGCCTGGATGGTGGATATCCTGGATGATAGATGCCACCTTCTCAAAGGAGTTCCTCATGTAGATACTTTCAAATGGAGGGGAGGGCTTTTCTTATGATTGACTGGGCCGAGTCCACCCCTCTCTGCAGTCTCGTGCATTTCTGTGCGTTGGACTTGCCAAGATATGATGCAACCAGTCAGGATACTTTTTATAGTACATCTGTAGAAGTTTGATAGAGTATTTAATGACATACTGAATCTCTTTAAAACTAAATAAAAGTAGATCCATCTCTCTCCTGTACGCCGACTCATTAGCACTGGTAATTCAGCCAACCACAGTGATGTGACAAATTTACAGATGGCATTGAAGCTGTGCTTATCCACAGACAATGGGTGTAAAGATAATAGAGCAGGTAGATAAGCACACAGCCTTGATGGTCAGTGAGGAGGTGATTTTTAACTGATCCGCACTGATAGAGATCTGACGATGAGGAAGGCAAGAATCCAGTTGCGGAGGGAAGTACAGAGGCCTAAGTCTTGAAATTTGGTGATGTTTGGAAGAGACATTAGTGTTGAATGCCAGCTGTACTCAATAAACAGCAAGCAGATATATGCGTTCTTGCTATCCAGATGGTCCAGAGCAGAGTGGAGAGCCAGTGAGATAACATCCGCTGTTGATCTGTTGTGACGATACGCAAATTGAAGCCAGCAATAGAGATATAGGCAGGTAATTTGGTTCTTCATGACTGCCAAGCCATTCAATATTGATTTTTGCTGATGCTTTACCCCAATACTATATCCCTTCTTTTTCACCAAACCCCAAATATATACAAAATAAATAAGAAACCTATGTCCTTCTTCAATACACTCAGGGTTTTGGCCTCCAGACCATTACACAATGGAGACTTCCTCAGGTTCACCAGCCTTCAAGTGAAGACATTTCTCTTCACCTTAATTCTAAGCATAATACCCAGCATTCTAAAATGGATGTGTGGGAAGGAACTGCTGATGCCGGTTTAAACCGAAGATAGACAAAAAGCTGGAGTAACTCAGATAGCATCTCAGGTGAAAAGGAATAGATGACATTTCGGGTCGAGACCATTTTTCAGACTGAGAGTCAGGGGAAAGGAAAACGAGAGATATCGATGGTGATATAGAACAAATGAATGAAAGATATGCAAAAGTTACGATGATAAAGGAAACATTAGCTGTGGGTTAGGTGAAAATGAGTTACAGACAATGAGACTCAACAAGACGACTTTGAACCTAGTACAACAACTTGGGTGGGGGAGGAATGGAGAGAAATCTGATGCATGGGTTATTTGAAGTTTGAGAAATCAATATTAATACTGCTAGGTTGTAAGCTGCCCAAGCAAAATATGAGTTGCTGTTCCTTCAATTCGCGTTTGGCCTCACTCTGACAATGCAGGCGGCGGCCCAAGCCAGAAAGGTCAGTGTGGGAATGGGAAGGTGAATTAAAGTGCTTGACAATTGGCAAATCAGGTAGGCCCAGGTGTAATGAGCAAAGGTGTTCAGCGAAATGATCGCTCAGTCTACGTTTAGACTCGCCGTTGTAAAACTGATGCTATTTCTTGTCCTCTCAGTCAAGTGAAACATCCTATCATGTCCTTTTGTACATTTTAGTTAGTTCATTTCTCATTCTTCTAAACACAATAGCACAGTTGCTGCTTCAGAGTGCTAGAAAATTCCGGGTTCGATCCTGACTTTGGGTGCTGTCTGTGAGTTACATATTCTCCGTGACCACATAGATTTCCTCCAGGTTCTCCGGCTACATTCCATGACCCAAAGACGTGTGGATTTGTAGTTTAAATTGTGGACGCATTGGTGATCATTTTCCAATGTTCTATAGATTCAGGATCAGTTCCTGTGGATTGGAGGGTAGCTAATGTAAACCCATTTTTTAAGAAAGGAGGGAGAGGGAAAACAGGAAATTATAGACCAGTTAGTCTGACATCAGTGGTGGGGAAGATGCTGGAGTCAATTATAAAAGACAAAATTGCAGACTATTTGTATAGCAGTACAGAATCGTTTCAAATCAGCATGGATTTACGAAGGGGAAATCATGCTCGACTAATCTTCTGGAATTTTTTTGAGGATGTAACTAGGAAAATGGACAGGGGAGAGCCGGTGGATGTAGTGTACCTTGACTTTCAGAAAGCCTTCGACAAGGTCCCACATAGGAGAATAGTGGGCAAAATTAGAGCACATGGTATTGGGGGTAGGGTACTGACATGGATAGAAAATTGGTTGGCAGACAGAAAGCAAAGAGTGGGGATAAATGGGTTCCTTTCAGAATGGCAGGTAGTGACTAGTGGGGTACCGCAAGGCTCGGTGCTGGGACCGCAGCTATTTACAATATACATTAATGACTTGGATGAAGGGATTAAAAGTAACATTAGCAAATTTGCACATGACACAAAGATGGGTGGCAGTGTGAACTGTGAGGAAGATGCTATGATGTTGCAGGGTGACTTGGACAGTTTGTGTGAGTGGGCAGATGCATGGCAGATGCAGTTTAATGTGGATAAATGTGAGGTTATCCACTTTGGTGGTAAGAATAGGAAGGCAGATTATTGTCTGAATGGTGCCAAGTTAGGAAAAGGGGAAGTACAACGAGATCTGGGTGTCCTAGTGCATCAGTCACTGAAAGGAAGCATGCAGGTACAGCAGGCAGTGAAGAAAGCCAATGCAATGTTGGCCTTCATAACAAGAGGAGTTGAGTATAGAAGCAAAGAGGTCCTTCTGCAGTTGTACAGGGCCCTAGTGAGACCGCACCTGGAGTACTGTGTGCAGTTTTGGTCTCCAAATTTGAGGAAGGATATTCTTGCTATTGGGGGCGTGCAGCGTAGGTTCACTAGGTTAATTCCCGGAATGGCGGGACTGTCATATGTTGAAAGACTGGAGCGACTGGGCTTGTATACATTGAAATTTAGAAGGATGAGACAGGATCTTATTGAAACATAAGATTATTAAGGGATTGGACATGCTAGAGGCAGGAAACACGTTCCCAATGTTGGGGGAGTCCAGAACCAGTGGCCACAGTTTAAGAATAAGGGATAGGCCTTTTAGAACGGAGATGACGAAAAACTTTTTCAGTCAGAGAGTTGTAAATCTGTGGAATTCTCTGCCTCAGAAGGCAGTGGAGACCAATTCTCTGGTTGCTTTCAAGAGAGAGCTAGATAGAGCTCTTAAAGATAGCAGAGTTAGGGGATATGGGAGAAGGCAGGAACGGGGTACTGATTGTGAATGATCAGCCATGATCACATTGAATGGCGGTGCTGGCTCAAAGGTCCGAATGGCCTACTCCTGCACCTATTGTCTATTATCTATTGTCTATTAATTCGCATCTGTAAATTGCCCCTAGTGTGTCGGGAGTAGATGTGAAAGTGGAATATCACAGAGCTAGTGTGAATGGGTGATTGTTGGTCAGCGTTGTCTCGGTGGGCCCGAGGGCCCATTTCCATGCTACATCTCAGAATGAAATTCTGGTGAATACAGACCAAGTTGACCAAATCTTCCTTCATACAATGGTCGCACCACCTCAAAAGTTAATCTGGTGAACTTTTGCTGTTCACCTTCTACAGCAAATATTTCCTTTCTAAAGGAAGATCAACACTGGGGTCTCTAGGCTCTGTAAAATTGTAGCCAATATTGGACTGTGGAATCAAAAATACATTGTATGCTGTTTCTATGATATACTGCCAGGTCAGAGAAAAAGATGGCAGCTTAGGAACATCGAAAAATAATTTTGGCAATTACAGATGTGACACAGTAGCAGTTTCTCCAAGGTTAGAAACTTTAATCTTGGACCAAATGAATTGATTTTATGAATAATTGAGTACCAGCTGCTATTTTTCTTACTATACTTTGTTACATTAAAGAATGAACCAATATAGTTAAATAGTTAATTGACCAATTTAGATTCATAACTGCTGATTTTTTATTTATTTTTTAAATGGGCCATGGTCAGACATAATGAAACACTTTAAAGACATGAAACATTGAGACTTGAACATCTGACCTAATTAAAGAGCACCCTCTTCTGGTCCCAGAAAATCTTGCAATTGAAGTTAGCTGGTGCCAGCATCCTTTCAAAGTTAAACTATGTTATGAACAGTTTCAAATCAAAACAAGTAGTCCCTTACCTTAACTTCATCAGCTCGTCTAAAGCGCTTTAGTTGTCTCAGACGCATATATTCAGACTTAACCCTTCTTCGCCAGCAAACTGGTCCTTTTGTGGATTTCTTGCTCGCAAAACCCATGGTTATTTGATAGATGATCTTTTGTGAAACTTATGCTCTTCCAACCAGGAAAATGTTCTGCAAAAATTGTAATAAATATCACAACCCCTTATTACATACTGCAAATAAGAATTTTGTTGTTCTTTTTCAGTACATATGGCAATAAAACATGCTCTCTCTCACTTTCCAGGCATACGATGCAAACTTCTACCTACACAGTATAGCCTCAATCCAAGGAAAGTCCTCAGAACTTTTTAAAATAGCAAGACTCGTATCAATCATTTGGTCATTCAAATTATTCAGCGTTACTTTCTTTTGATATCCAATTGGCTTTCCAAATTGAATAAAGGTTAATCTTTCATTTAACAAAATATGTACTTGGGACCTTCACACTGTACTCCATTTGAGACCACCAACATAAACAAATTAATAAAGGACTTAAAGCACTAGAGCAACTCAGCGGGTCAGGCAGCATCTCTGGAAAACAGAGTGGAGAGGCAGGACATGGCAGATGCAGTTTAATGTGGATAAATGTGAAGTTATCCAGTTTGGTGGTAAGAACAGGAAGGCAGATTATTATCTGAATGGTGTCAAGTTAGGAAAAGGGGAAGTACAAAGAGATCTGGGTGTCCTTGTTCATCAGTCACTGAAAGTAAGCGTGCAGGTACAGCAGGCAGTGAAGAAAGCTAATGGCATGTTGGCCTTCATGACAAGAGGAGTTGAGTATAGAAGCAAAGAGGTCCTTCTGCAGTTGTACAGGGCCTTAGTGAGACCACACCTGGAGTACTGTGTGCAGTTTTGGTCTCCAAATTTGAGGAAGGACATTCTTGCTATTGAGGGAGTGCAGCGTAGGTTCACTAGGTTAATTCCCGGAATGGCGGGATTGTCGTTTGTTGAAAGACTGGAGCGACTGGGCTTGTATACACTGGAATTTAGAAGGATGAGAGGGGATCTTATTGAATCATAAGATTATTAAGGGATTGGACACGCTAGAGGCAGGAAACACGTTCCCAATGTTGGGGGAGTCCAGAACCAGGGGCCACAGTTTAAGAATAAGGGGTAGGCCATTTAGAACGGAGATGAGGAAACTTTTTCAGTCAGAGAGTTGTAAATCTGTGGAATTCTCTGCCTCAGAAGGCAATGGATGCCAATTCTCTGGATGCTTTCAAGAGAGAGTTAGATAGAGCTCTTAATGATAGCAGAGTCAGGGGGTATGGGGAGAGGGGTACTGATTGTGGATGATCAGCCATGATCACAATGAATGGTGGTGCTGGCTCAAAGGGCCGAATGGCCTACTCCTGCACCTAATGTCTATTGACAGTCTGACAGGTGATAGGTAGACACAGGCAAAAAATTTGATCGCAGATGGTTGGATCAAAAGAAAGAAATTAAACCAAAGGGGCTGGACAAAGTCTGGCAGGTGATAGGTAGGCACAGGCAACATTTTTGATAGCAGATGGCTGGATCACAGGAAAGAGATTAAAACCAAAGGTGTGAGACAAAGGGATTAAAGAGTTGTGAATTATAAAGCCAGAGGAAAGAATGTGGATGGTGGGGGTGGGAGGATCTTCGGGTTCATATTAAATCTTTCCTCTCTCACCTTAAACCCATGTCCTTTTTGATTTCCCAACCCCAGGGAAAGGACTGTACAATTAGTTTCCTTGTCTTCTGATCTTTCTCCGTTGTAAAAGCAGGAGAAACAATTATTAAGGACATTGCCCATTTCCTGTGACTCCAACATGGATGCCCACTTTGGTCTTTGAGAGGGCCCTTGATTACGCTTTCCCCTAATATACTTAAAATATCTTTGGAATTCTCCTTAATCCTCTTTGCCATAGCAATCACATGCTCCATTTTGTCCTCCTGGTTTCCTTCTCGAGTATACCTTTGTATCTCCTATATTATTCCAGAGGTTCACTAGATCCCAGCTGCTTGCATCTGACCCATGCTTTCCTTTTAGCTATTCAGAGCCGCAATATCTCATCCAAGTTACCTATTCCAGTCGGCAGTCCTTAGACTGTTTTTAAAATTAAGATACTCCAATCAACGTTTGCAAGCTCATCTAATACTATAAAACATTGAATAGTACAGAAGAATGGGCCTTTCAGGCGACAATGTTTGTGCTGAACATGATGCCAAGACCATCACTTACCTATGTGCATATAACCCATATACTTCCCTTCCCTGTCCGTCCAAAAACTCGTTAAATCCCATTAATGGATCTACTTCAACCACATCACCTGGCAGTACATTCCAGGCACTCACCATTCTGTGTGTATAAAAAAAAGGCCACACACATCTACGTGAAACTTTGCCACTCTCCCTTTAAAGCTATGCCCTCTGGTATTTGATTTACACAAACCCTGCATGAAACATGAGGTACCTGCGCTTCTATCAGGACTCCCCACACCCTCCGGTGATCAGGAAAGAACAATCCAAGTCTGTCCAACCTCGCCCTGTAGCTAATATCCCCTAATTCAGGCATCATTCTAGCAAACCACTTCTACACCCTTTCCAAAGACTCCACATCCTTCCTCTAATCCTGAAAATAGTAAGTGATTCTTCTTGCACGTTAACTAATCTCAATGACGGAGGCCTTTACTATATGTAAAAATATATCTACATGTTTTGCTTAATCTAATCTTCATAGCATCAGGATAACTTAAATTGAGACCATTGCCAATTTAGATTCCATTATGAAAAGCCCTGGAGCATCTGCCACCAAATGACTTAATGTTCATTTGATTTGATTTGATGGACAGATGTTCCAGAAACAATACTAGAGCAAATATACTTACAAGAGTTCACATTTTCTCAAGAAGCAAATACAAAGGGAAAAAAACAATACAAGATGATTTATCTAAAAGCAATTTTTAAATTGCACAATGGATCTAAAATAATTCTGAAAACTCATTTGTTCAACAAGGAGAAACATAGTCATGTCTCTTTGAATAGCAACTTGGCACCTTGTGCATCTATCTAGCAGATCAAGTAGGGCAATGTGCTAATGTTTTTTTCTCCAAATCCAATGTACCCGAGATTGAACACTCCCTCAAATCAGGATGAATTATCTGTCCAAGTCTCTGAAACAAGGCTTGAAGAGCGAGCTATGGAATAATATAAATTCTGCCACTAAACTAGAAACTGTAATGAGTACATTATTTTTATTATAGTGCAAACCAAATAGGCAGCACGGTATCATAAAATACTGAAAACTGTTGCAATAACAGGGACCTAATCAACTAGTATATTCTCAGACATTGTTTATAGAATTCAGATTGAACACTTACAATTGAGTAAGTCAAAATCAATCTTCACTTGGACATACCGCAAACACCAATTCATCAGCTTCTACATGCATTTGTTTTAAATGGCAATACTCGTCATTAGTACTGAAATGTACAATATTTATTTTACAATATTTACTGTACAATAAAGAACAGTGCACATTCTAATCTGAAAAATGATGAAAAATGATTAAGTAGATTTCGCAGCTAAGCACAAATGCAAAGCTATGACTATAATTCTAAACTAACTTGACAAGTGCTTATTTGGGAAACTACAGCCATGGGTTACAAGAACCACAAAACCACAATTGAGAAATTTAGACAAAGGAATTTAATATTTGTATAGAGAAAATTAACAGCGCTCCCTTTCAGAAGCCATTTTCCTTGGCTAGAAAAGGTAAGAAGGGTTTAGCCAAGATTTATAAAATTATGTGGCCTAGATAAGGTGAATAAAAAGGATTTATTGAGCAACGACCATACTGACGAGGGAGCAAAGGTTTAAGGTAATAATTGTTGCAGAATTGTTTTTTCCATCATGGAAGTGGTGTGGAATTTACTACAGGTATTCATTCCTGCAATTACAAGTGAGCTGTTAGAATTTTCACAATAACACTATTGACATTTTAGGGTACCAGTCCTTCATTTACTAATTCATTTCTTGCTGTAACAATAAGCTTGGCTATGGAATTACACTGCATCACAACACCCTTAATACGCTTAAACACCTCATCCAAACTCATCTACTGTATCCATGGTTCAAGATGTGAACTCTTATACATCGGTGAGACCAAACGTAGACCGGGCAATCATTTCGCTGAACATCGTGGCTCAGTCCGCCTGAACCTACCTGATCTCTCAGTTGCTAAACACTTTAATTCTCCTTTCCATTCCCGCACTGACCTTTCTGTTGGCCTCCCCCATTGTCAGCGAGACTAAACACAAATTTGAGGAAGTGTCTCATATTTCGCTTGGGCAGCTTATAGCCCAGTGATGTGAATATTGATTTTCCTCACTTCAAGTAACCCTGGCATTCTCTCCCTCTCTATCCCTCCCCCACCTGACGCACCAGCTTCTCATTTTCACCCAACAGTAGCAATGCCGTTTCCTTTATCATAGTTACTTTTTTGCATGTTTCATTCATTGTTCTTTATCTCTCTATTTCATCGTCTATACCTCTCATTTCCCTTTTCCCTAACTAGTCTGAAGAAGGGTCTCAACCCGAAACGTCACCCATTCCCTCTCTCCAGAGATGCTGCCTGTCCCGCTGAGTTACTCCAGCTTTTTGAGTCTACCTACCCTTAATATATTTGATTCATCCCTTTTGATTAATTAAAATTTCACTTAATGATATGCAAGACAAACAAAAAAATATTTAAATAAAAATCAGTGAGGCAACAGATGCATGGATAAGAAAGGTTTAGAGGGAATAGGTCCAAAGATAAATGGGACTAGTTTAAATGGCAAATTTTGGTCGGCATGGATGTCTCTATGACTCACTTGGATGAACATTTGATGCGCTATCATATCCATCAAGGCCAAGTGTTCTGGGGAAAAAAACAATGTCAAGTTTCAATTGCTTTTTTGGCCTCGTGGACTAATGAGTCATAAATACCTATAATTTGTTCTTACCTGTGGAGTTTAAAACAAACTCAATTTGCGAAATAGATTCCCACCATCCTTTTCTACCTTTTATTAGGCTAATCATTGCTTTTGAATATAATTCTCAGCATATTTTGAGAAATCAAGCAGACTTTTTTTAAGTCTGCATTGTCAAAGAGCATGACAATAAAGTTCCATATAACCTTTAACACTGCTACAGGATGATCCACACTTAGAACTCGCCCAATAGTAATTATAATCCAAAGAGGACAAGTGAAGAAATATCAGTTTCAGTTCAGTTTCGTTTATTGTCACGTGTGAAAAGCTTTTGCTGCGTGCTAACCAGTCAGCGGAAAGACAATACATGATTACAATCGAGCCATTTACAGTGTATAGATACATGATACACATAGGTAAGGCCAGTAAAGTCCGATCAAAGATAGTCTGACGGTCACCAATGTGGGTCCGAGGGTTAAAATATTGAGGAACACGTTTCAGTGACCAATATTCAGACACTCGTTACACATCAATAGTCTCTTTTGTAACTGTGCGGGAGGAATCATTGACTGTGACTAATCACTACGTGAAAAAGTGATGAATAGCAGTGAAACAATTTTGTTGCCTGCCTACACAGAATCATTTCAGCATGGGTCGAGTCATCTGTGGCATTTTAAACCTTTGTGTGCTTCAGCAAAAAAAGCTACCTCCATACCAACATTACAGCTAACCTAATAGGGTTTCTGATTGCAGCAATTTCTTAACAGAGCATTTTACATAAAGATAGAAGGGAAGTACCAGAGCAGGTTCATCAGAAATATGTCACTTTCAGCTGGTCACCAATTTCAAAATGGAGTACATACCCTAATCAACATCAATTGTGCTGACGTTGAGATCCTAGTGTGTGTAGGATGTCATTAGTGTGTGGACTCGGTGGGCCGAAGGACCTGTTTCCATGCTGCATTTCTACACCTTAAACCACTAAACCATGCAACCAACTTCCACCCAAATCGACTGCATGTACACTTCACTCTGCCTCAGGAAAGAAACCAACATAATCAAGGACCACTCACATCCCTGTCATTCGGGTAGAAGATACAAAGCTTGAAAGCACATACAGAGCCAAGAACTTCTTCCCCACTGTTATTAAGACTCTTGAACAGCCCTCTCTTAAACTAATCTTCCCAATCTACTTCAGCCCTTGCACTATTTATATCTGCACTTTCCTAGTAACTGTAGCATTATATTCTGCATTGTTTCCTTTCTCTTTTTACATGTTATAATCGTTAATGGTTTGATCATATTCATGAATGTTTGTTTTACCTGGATAGCACACAAAACATTTGTTTTCCTTCACATTACATCTTGGTTCACATAAACCAGCTTCTGTCTACCAACCATCAGATTCTTGAACACCCTGTAAAATTGTACCTCAACCCCACCAAACCACTATATTCTTTGTACTACTATGATTGTCGTTTCAATAAATATCAACTTTACGTCAAACATTTTGCATTAATTCTTTTATTTCCCTTAATGTAATGAAATAATTTAGTTTACCCATACCAGTTTACAGGACAACCAAAATGTATTTCAGTCACTTAGATCTCTCAATACTAGCCAGCAATAAAGATAGCCAAATCAATCTTTTATACTGGGTCTAGCTGAATAGCTCTTTCATTCTTGACTCCTTTTTATGCTGAGCTTCAACGTGTGTATTTCAAAGAGTTAATTATCATCGCATCAAGAAACGGACTTTTGAAGGGTTGATAGCGACATGGGATATCAAGGTAATTCCTTAACCAAAACTTCAGGGAAGGCAAAGGAGAATGACTAAATTAGATCTCCATTTCAGATTAGCCTTTGACAATTTTGAGATTGTCTCAGAGACAGATGATGGAATCTTGAGTAAAAACCAAACTACTGAAAGAACATAGTGAGTCTGGCAGCACCTGTAGATGGAAATGGACAGATTTTGTTTCGGGGAGGAACCTTTTTTCAGACTGATGGAACAGAGGAGAGATTGCTGGGACAAAGAGGTGAGAGGAAGAGATGGAACAAATGAGTTCTCCATTTTTCTTTCCCCACATCATTCCCTTCTACCAATTCTACAAATCACTCTACACCTTCCTTTCTTATCCAATTAGAAACATTGAGTCTTCTCAGCGCATCATCTCTAGTCTGCATTACTATCAGCTCCCTTCTCTCCCCTATGCGACTCGACTATCAATCTTGCTTATAGGTCCACCATCCGTGTGAAGAAAGGTCCTGACCCAAAACAACATCTGCACATTTTTGCTCACAATTGTCAGTTGTGTCATCTTTACAAAACAGTACTCATGGCTTGATAGGAAAACAGTCAAGAATATCAACGTTAGGAATGGAAGAGGCCATTGTACCATTGTTGCTTTTACATCGTTCCACAAAAGCATACTGCTCTGAGAGAAATGATTTTCTGATGTAGGCTCACTAGTACGACATTCTCTTCACCAAGTGCTACTTTTTAACTAATTATATTTAAATTCTCATTACAATCTTCTGCTGGATAAATTACGTTGGGTTGTGCTTTGAAACTTGGGTAAATATCAGTAATTAACTATTCTTTTATACATATTATGATTGAAGTTACAACATAAATTCTCAAAAGTATGCACAAGGCCATTTCTACCTCGAGTCTTTTCTATCAAATCAGTTAATTTGCAATGCAGCATCATTAACCAATCATTTAAACCTGTAGTTCCTCTCTATTTTTCTGCAATTTCTTCTCCTTTCTCTCTCTCTCCACCCCCCTCCACCCCCCCCCCCACGACCATGGAATTAAATCTTGGACCATTATCCACACGGGTACATTGTACCGGCTCCATCATCTCTTAAGTCTACATCCCTAGAATAGTTTCTAATTTTAACTTTTTTCTATTTAAAGCATATCTTTATTTTTCCTAACCAAAGAGTGTCACGATGCATGTTAAAGTTCATATGTAAAAAAAAAAATCAAATCTTATTTTTCTTCTAATTTCTTCTCATATAACATTGCAGTCTACCTCAACCTTGGCCATATTCCCCGTTTAGTGGCATCTGTAATGCTGATATTGACTTAATCATTGGAATAAATTGTGAATAACTGTGATCTTTCCAATCAAGAGTAAAAACATTTCATCCCAACTGATCCCCTTATTTATTTCCATGGTTTTCACATCCATTTAGCCATGCTCCATTACTCCACAATCTCTACTATTCAACACAAACCTACACTGTGCTATCTTCAACGGTCTTTGAAACTATCAGTGTACATTGTGTAGGAAAATAATCCCTGGTACAAATCGAAGGCATCACAAAATGCTGGAGTAACTCAGCGGGTCAAGCAGCATCTCAGGAGAAAAGGAATGGGTGACGTTTTGGGTCGAGACCCTTCTTCAGACTGATGTCAGGGGAGGGGCGGGACAAAGATAGGATGTAGTTGGACAGGAAGACAGTGGGAGAACTGGGAGGGGGGAGGGGAAAGAGAGGGACAGAGGAACTATCTGAAGTTACAGAAATCAATAGTCATACCACTGGGATGTAAGCCGCCCAAGCGAAATATAAGATGCTGTTCCTCCAATTTGGGGTGGGCCTCACTATGACAATGGAGGAGGCCCATGACAGAAAGATCAGACTGGGAGTGGGAGGGGGAGTTGAAGTGCTGAGCCACCGGGAGATCAGGTTGGTTAAGGCGGACTGAGCGAAGGTGTTGAGCGAAACGATCGCCGAGCCTGCGTTTTGTCTCGCCGATGTAGAGAAGTTGACATCTGGAACAGCGGATACAATAGATGAGGTCGGAGGAGATGCAGGTGAACCTCTGCCTCACCTGGAAAGATTGTTTGGGTCCTTGGATGGAGTTCAGGGGGGAGGTAAAGCATCTCCTGCGGTTGCAGGGGAAAGTACCTGGGGAGGGGGTGGTTTGGGTGGGAAGGGATGCGTGGACCAAGGAGTACGGAGGGAACGGTCTCTGCGTGTACATTTGTCATTATGATTATTGTTTTATCTCATCAAAAATTAGATCAGGATTTGTTAACCACGACTTATCCTTTATGCTTTAATAACCATAAATTTCAGTATTTTGACAATCATCATTGATCACTGCCGGATGCTATTCACACTTTTTAACACAATCCTACAGCACAGCAGGGCTTCAGCCTTACAACAGTTGTCTAAAGTAATTATCTAGCTAGTCCCATTACATTTTCCCCCAAATTATGCACTTTCCCTTCCCTAATCTAGCCATTTTGATAACTCTAGAGGTGGCTCATTACATTCCTTTTTTTGGTCACCTATTTTAATTGTAACAGGTGCAAAAGTATTTGTTGGGATAATAGCGAAGAATAGAAAGTGCAGGTTAACTCCCAATGCCATCAAATTTACCATAAGTACAGATGGCAGAGCTCGGCTGTTAATTAAAATGAGAGTGTGCTGTATTCCATCTCCCTTCCCCCCCACCCACTGGGCAAGTGCCAGATTAAAGGAGGGACCACTCCACCCGTTTAATGTGTTCCATGGTTCAGGGGTTGTTTCACCCACTTGCCCCTCGCTGCACGTTGCGAGGGGTCACGCGAGCCTCGAGCCTGTCACCGGCTTCTCGCGCCGGCCGTTGGGCTTCAAACCCGGGCGCCCGTCCCTGCCGTCTGCCGGTCCCGCCGTCTCCGCGCCCCCGTCTGCAGGTCCCGCCGTCCCCACTCCCCCCGTCTGCCGGTCCCGCTCCCGCCGTCCCCGCTCCCCCGTCTGCCGGTCAGGCTCTCCACGTCTACAAGTCCCCGCTCCCCCGTCTGCCGGTCCCGCTGTCCCCGTCTGCCGGTCCCGCTCCCCCCGTCTACAAGTCCCCGCTCCCCCGTCTGCCGGTCCCGGGACTCGATGGTTGGCACAGATCTAGGCGGGGGATGGGAGAGGGAACCCGCCTTCTTACCGGGAATGAGAAGCTGAGCCGCGTCCTCTTCCTCCTGCTCTCCTCTGCCGACGAGCGGGGGCCAACTTGGAGCCGAAACTTTGCGAGAGTTGTGTGGGGCGAGTTCGCTCCCCGGGCTACGTTGCAGCGAGCGTCGGCTGGGTTGCCGATTCCCTGCCGGTGTGAGCGGGCGGGCGGCTCTCTGTCCCGCGTCGGCTCGGCGCCGGGCTCTTTGCCCTTCTTTTCTTTCTCTCTCTTTTGTCTTCCTTCTCCGCCCGGATAGAGCGCGAAAACAGCGCGGCCAACCCGATCAAACTTTGCTGAAACCCCCCAACAAGCGGCGCCGGCGTTGGCCGGGAGGCGGCGACTCCCCTCCAACCGGCGGGCGGCTCGCGCGGGAGTGGAGTGCGGGATGCGACCATGTGGTGCCTCTTTGTGGGTCGTCGGGCTCTTGCTGGGTTTGTGCAGGAAGCGACTGCAGAGGCTGCTTTGCACCGAAGATAGACTCTAAGCGCCGGAGAAACTCAGCTGCACAAGCAGCGTCTCTGGAGGGTGACGTTTCGGGAATCTGAAGAAGGGTCTCGACCCGAAACGTCGTCCATTCCTTCCCTCCAGAGACGCTGCCTGTCCCGCTGAGTTACTGCCCAGCATTTTTGTGTCCATCTTGCTTGGGGGGTGGGTTTACTTCGCTACGGCGTTGAGTAAGTCGGTTTTCTGCAGCGAGGGGTCAGGCAAGTCAGTAATGCCAGTATCCGACCTAACGTGAATGCCTGTGCGCGCCAGGCCGAATCGTCATGTAACCTGCAGCTTTCTATTTATAGTGGCATGTCTGAAATAAAAACATTGGCTGCTGTCGACGTCTCCCGTCTTGATCGCATGTTCTGAAAGATTAAGTCCACTCGTGTCCCAAAGTCACCCCATTTTGTGATATATAAATACATAGACAATAGTGCAGGAGGAGGCCATTCGGCCCTTCGAGCCAGCACCGCCATTCAATGTGATCATAGCTGATCATCCTCAATCAGTACCCCGTTCCTGCCTTCTCCCCAAATCCCTTGATTCCGCTAGCCCTAAGAGCTCTATCTAACTCTCTTTTCAATGCATCCAGTGAATCAGCCTCCACTGCCTTCTGAGGCAGAGAATTCTACAAATTCACAACTCTGGGTGAAAAAGTTTTTCCTCATCTCAGTTATAAATGGCCTACCCCATATTCTTAAACTGGTCCCTGGGTCTGGACTCCCCCAACATTGGGAACATGTTTCCTGCATCTAGCTTGTCCAATACCTTAATAATTTTATATGTTTCTATAAGATCCCCTCTCATCCTTCTAAATTCCAGTGACTACAAGTCCAGTCGCTCCATTCTTTCATTAAAAGACAGTCCCACCATCCTGAGAATTAAACTCGTGAACTTACACTGCACTCCTTCAATAGCAAGAATGTCCTTCCTCAAATTATGAGACCAAAACTGCACACAATACTCCAGGTGTGGTATCACCAGGGCCCTGTACAACTGCAAAGGAACCTCTTTGCTCCTATACTCAACAGGGGTAAGCCATTTAGAACTGAGATGAGGTGGCGCAGCAATGGCTGCCTCGCCAACAGTCTGTCCCTATCTTCTTTGTTGTTTTTAGTGTTCTTTAGCTTGTTTTATGTGGGGGAGGGGGTTGGGGGAAACTTTTTCTAATCTCTTACCTCGACAGAGATGCAATTTTTTTCCGTATTGTATCTCCGTCTGCACTGCGGCCTAACATCGAGGAGTTGACGGCCTTTGCTGGAGACCGACCGGGAGCTCCACCGCGGGTGCCTGCGAACTTAACATCATGGAGCCTGCGATCCCTTTGCCAGGGGTGGACCTCTGAGCTCTAGCGAGGGTACCTGCTGATTTTAACATCGTGGAGCCCGTGGTCTCCGGACAGAGACCGATTTCGGGAACTCCAAGCCGCAAGAGCTTCGACCGCCCCGACGCAGGAGCTTCGATCGTCCCGACGCAGGGGCTTCGACTGCCAGCTGCGTGAGCTTTGATCGCCCCGACGGATGGTTCGACTTCCCCGACCACAAAAGAAGAATGAGGGAAGAAGATTGGACTTTATTGCCTTCCATCGCAGTGAGGAATGTGGGGAGTCTGCTGTGGTGGATGTTTATGTTAACTTTTATGTAGTTGTGTGTCTTGTTGCTTTTTTTTGGTATGGCTGTATGGTAATTCACATATCACTGTACCTTAATTGGTACACATAACAATAAAAGACCTTTGAACACCTCTTGTTCTGAAGGTTAACATGCCATTAGCTTTCTTCACTGCCTGTTGTTCCTGTACACCTACTTTCAGTGACTGATGTACTAGGACACTCAGGCCCCTTTTCCTAACCTGACACCATTCAGATAATAATCTGCTACCTGTTCTTGCCTCCAAAGTGGATAACCTCACATTTATCCATATTATACTGCATCTGCCATGCATCTGCCCACTCACCCAACCTGTCCAAGTCACCGTGCATCCTCACAGCATCTTCCTCACAGTTCACACTGCCACCCAGCTTTGTGTCATCTGCAAATTTGCTAGTGTTACTTTTAATTCCTTCATCTAAATCATGAATGTATATTGTAAATAGCTGCGGCCCCAGCACTGAGCCTTGCGGCACCCCACTAGTCACTGCCTGCCATTCTGAATGGGACCTGTTAATCCCTACTATTTGTTTCCTGTCCGACAACCAATTTTCTATCCATGTTCTCACCCTACTCCCAATACTATGTGCTCTAATTTTGCCCACTAATCTCCTGTGTGGGACCTTATCAAAGGCTTTCTGAAAGTCCAGGAACACTACACTGGCTCTCCTTTGTCCATTTTACTTGTTACATCCTCAAAAAATTCCAGAAGATTTGTCGAGCATGATTTCCCCTTTGTAAATCCATGCTGACTTGGACCGATCCTGTTACTGCGATCCAAATGCGCTGCTATTACATCTTTTTCTCAAAATGCTGGAGTAATTCAGCAGGTCAGGCAGCATCTCAGGAGAGAAGGAATGGGTGACGTTTCGGGTCGAGATCCTTCTTCAGACTGATCCACTGCTATTACATCCTTAATAATCGACTCCAGCATCTTCCCCACCATTCTAACTGGTCCATAATTCCCTGCTTTCTCCTTTCTTGAAAATTGGGATAACATTAGCCATCCTCCAATCCACAGGAATGCTCTTTTAATTCCTTTGGTGATTGGGTGGGAGGAAGTGACACTTTGTTTCGACTCTGTCTGAATTCAGGAGTTCCCACTCTTCTCGCTATCTGATAACCTGCCACAAGGTCGGGTCGTGGCAGCATTAAAGCTTGGCCCTGATCGGAAAAAAGCAATGGGACAGTTTGAAACTACTGGGCCCATGGATGGTGAATGTCTGTTTGTCCAAGATGAGAGGGATCACCAGACGCATTTAACCAGATTCCAGGATGTTTCATTATTTTGTTTTTGCGAGAGAAGGAAATAACATTCCTTTTCTCTAGAGATGTTCTCTGACCCGCTGAGTTACTCCAGCTTTTTGTGTCTGTCGGTTTAAACCAGCATCTGCAGTTCCTTCCTACACAGGAAATAAGAGGCTTCAGCTTGAATATAGCTTAGGTTGCATAATTGAAATGCTAGCAGCATATTACAATATTCCCACAGTTTAAATGTATTTTATTTGTAATTGCCTTTTCATACTGTTGGATAGTGCAACCAAATTGCAGATAGAGAAGAGACCCCATTCATGAGCTAGCTTCTGTGGATTTCCGACTTGGAAAAGAATACTTTTAAAGATTACAAGAAATAGTCGACATTGGTACCTTCCCCTGCAACCGCAGAAGATGCAACACCTGTCACACCTCGACTCTATCCAGGCACCCCGACAGTCCTTTCAGGTTAAGCAGAGGTTCACTTGCACCTCCTCCAATCTCATCTACTGTATCCGTTGTTCAAGATGTGGACTCTTATATATCAGCGAGACCAAGCGCAGACTGGGCGATCGTTTCGTGGAACACCTTCGCTCAGCCCGCGTGAACCAACGTGATCTCCCGGTTGCTGGACACTTTAATTCTCCTTCCCATTCCTACACAGACCTTGCTGCCCACGGTCTCCTCCATTGTCAGAGTGAGGCTGAATGCAAATTGGAGGAACAGCATCTCATATTTCGCTTGGGCAGTTTACACTCCCACATCACCATCTATATCTCTCGTACCAGTCTGAAGAAGGGTCTCGACCCGAAATATCACCCATTCCTTCTCTCCAAAGATGCTGCCTGTCCCGCTGAGTTACTCCAGCTTTTTGTGTCTATATTGGGACATAAAAAGCTGGAATAGACCATTCTCAAATCTGTTCCACTATTCAACATGCAAATTATCTCAACACAACTTTCCTGCTCTGCACATTTCTCATTTTTATATTATTTGAAAATCTATCAAACTCAATTTAAAATTCAAACAATGGCTCAGTGTTCATATACCTCCAGTTTGGTAAATTCCAATAATTTTAAAAAAAATCTAATTTCATTTCAAAATAGCCATCCCCTTATTTGAGACTGATTTTGTGTACATTCCTCAGCCAAACAAGTCCTTATTTGTAAGTTTCAATGAGATCGCCTCTAAGTCTTCTAAATTCAATATTACCTCAGTCTACTTAATCTCATCTGACAGACCCATCATTTCATGAACTAGTTTGGTGAATATTCACTGCACTCCCTAATTGTAAGACACTTTACTTTTGTACTCATCCTCTTGCAATAAATACCATCATACAATTTGACTGCTCATGTATTTTAGCTTTTAGTTACTTATGCGCAGGACATTTGGTGTGTTCTGGCTGATGAGCCAACAGTGCAAAATCCTTTCCTACCACAGATTATGATTAATCTGCCTAAACATAAGGAAAATAGGTATTTAACACATTTTGCAAACCCCTCATGATCTTGTACACCTTAATAAAGTCACTCATCCTACGTGCCAAGTGGCACAGTTGGTGGAGCTGCCGTCTCACAGCGCCAGAGACCCAGGTTCGATCCTGACCTCAGGTGCTGTCTCTCCTACCACATCCCAAAGACATGTGGGTTTGTAGGTTAATTGCCGTCTGTAAATTACCCCTACTGGTCAGGAGTGGATGCAAAACTAAGATAACAGAACTAGTGTGAAAGGATGATGGATGGTCAGCATAGGCCGAATGACCTGTTTCCATGCTGTATATTTCAATCAATCAAAGAAAAATGTCCCCAGACTAACCAACCTCTCCAGAGACTCGAGAGTTTAATTGTCATGTCTGAAGAAGGGTCTCGACCCGAAATGTCACCCATTCCTTCTATCCAGAGATGCTACCTGCCCCGCTGAATTACTCCAGCATTTTGTGTCTACCTTTGATTTAAACCAGCGTCTGCAGTTCTCTCCTACACATTAATTGTCATATCTCTTGGCAAGGGAACAATGAAGTTCTTATTTGCTGCAGCTTTAGAAGCCCATTATTGCAATAACACTAATAAATAAACAATAATCAGTAATACAATAAATTGATATTCACTAATACTGTTATCAGACCATAATACCGAAAAACCAAAGTACGAGGTCAACCAAACCAAAGTTCATAGTTGCTGAGTTAACAGTGATCAAGAGCCTGATGGTTACTGAGAAAAAGTTGTTCTTGGACATGGAAGACACAGTTCTCAGGCTCCTGCACCTTCTTCCCAATGGTAACCACGAGATGAGAGTGTGGCCAGGGTAATATCGGTCCTTGATATTTCCTGCCTTTTTGAGGCAGCACCTCCTGTAAATCCCTTCAATCTTGGGGATGTCAGATGGACCGTGCAATGTCTACCACTTTCTGCAGCCTCCTTCATTCCTGGGGTTCAAGTTACCGAACCAGACTATGACGTGTTCTCTACTGTGTACATGTAGAAGTTTGATAGTGCATCCAGCGAGATTCTAAATCTCCTTAATCTTCTAGAGGAGTTGATGAGGTGTCTTTGTGGTTGCATCAATGTGCTCGGCATAGAACAGATCTTTCCAGCTTAGAGTCATAAAGTCATACAGCACAGAAACAAAACCTTTGGCCCAACTTGCCCATGCTGACCTAGGTGTCCCATCTACACTAGTCCCACTTGCCCATCTCTGGCCCATATCTCTGTAAACCTTAGATAGACCAAAAAAGCTGGAGTAACTCAGTGGGTCAGGCAGCATCTCTGAAGAAAAGGAATAGGTGCCGTTTCGGGTTGAGGCCCTTCTTCAGTCTTCTTGGCCCGGTGAGTTACTCCAGCTTTTTGTGTCTATCTTAGGTTTAAACTAGCATCTGCATTTCCTTCCTACATATGCTCTCTAAACCTTTCCTATCCACGTACTGTGCAAATGTCTTTTAGATGTTATAATACCTGCCTCAACTACCTCCTCTGGCAGCTCATTCCATATATCCATCACACTTTGTGAAAAAGTTGCCCTTCACGTTCCTCTTAAATCTTTCCCCTCTTACCTTGAACTTACATCCTCTGGTTCTTGATTCTCCTGTTCTGGGTAAAAGACTGTGCATTTCCCCCTATCTATCCCCTCATGATTTTATACATGTTTATAAGACCACCCTTCAGCCTCCTGCGCTCCAAGGAATAAAGTCCCATTCTGCCCAACATCCCATTACAGTTTAGGCCCTCAAGACCTGGCAGTTTCCACGCAAATCTTCTCTGCACTCATTCCAGCTTAACAACATCATTCCTAAAAGAGGGTGACCAAAATTGAACGCATTACTTCAAATGTGGACTAACTATTGCCTTGTACAATTATAACATCATATTCCCAACTTCTATATTCAATATCCTGATTGATGGTCAATGTACCAAAAGCTTAATTACATATTTCTCACAGCAGGGTGACCAGAACTGAACACAATACTCCCTGTTGTGGCCTCACTAAAATCTTGTACAGCTGTAACATGAGCTGTAACTTCTATACTTCTATACCCATTTCCCAGACTTGATGAAGGCCAGCTGGCCAAAAGCCTTCTTCGCCACCCTATCGAATCAAAATGGAGGTCATAAATTATTTCCTTTAATGCCAACCATTGCCTGCCCCTTATCATGCATTTTGATGTATTGTCCTAATTACCACTGCCAATATCCCCCTGTACCTTTGTAGTTTCCTTTGTTTAGTGGCTCGGCGGCGGCACTTTCCATCGCCCAGTGGGGGCTTCCAAAGTCGGGAGCCTCGATCGCCTCGAGGTAGCAGTTTGACTGCCTGACCACGGGAGAAGAATGAGGAGGAGATAAGACTTTTCTTTGCCTTCCATCACAGTGAGGGTGTGCCTGTAGCAACTGCTGTGATGGTTTTTGTGTTAAATTGTAATTGTGTGTCTTGTTCTTTATTGTTTACTGCCGGACCCTGACGTGAGAGGACGCTGGCGCTATTTGTTCGCCACTTCTCCGTCAGGACAAATCTTTTGTTTGTTTGTTTGTTTTTATGTCTTGTTTGCTTTGTAAAGCGTCTTTGAGTATCTTGAAAAGCGCTATATAAAATAAATGTATTATTATTATTATTATTAGATAAAAACCTAATTTCAGATTGAATGCAAAGATAGACACAAAAAGCTGGAGTAACTCAATGGGACAGGCAGCATCTCTGGAGAGACAGAAAGGGTGACATTTCAGGTCGAGACACTTCTTCCGACCGAGGAGAGGGAAACTAGAGATATGGAAGGGTGAGATGTGAAAACAACAGATCAAATATAGTATGGTTCATTGTTACATAGAAACATAGAGCTGAGGAGAAGCTGACAACAAGGCATACAAACAGTAAAATTAATCAGGACAGTGAAACTAGTCAGAGAACTAGGGTGGGGGAAGGATGGAGCGAGAGGAAAAGCAAGAGTTATTTGAAGTTAGAGAAATCAATATTCATACTGCTGGGTTGTAAGCTGCCCAAGCAAAATATCTGGTGCTATTCCAATTTGTGTATGGCCATACTGACAGTGGAGGAGGCCCAGGACAGAAAGGTCAGTATGGGAATGGGAGGGGAAGTTAAAGTGTTTAGCAATTGAATGCTATTGTTTTTTGAAATTCTATCATATAATCATCTCTTTGCTTGGGCCCCCTTTGCAACAAAGTTATCAATTAACTTATCTTTGCACAGTATAAGTCCTAAAATAGTGTGTATCCTGTAATTTCATCGAATAATTGACTAGAAATCCATGTCATGCACATGCCAAGAATTAATCATTGATCTTTTTGGTCCTAATTTGATTTGACCAATTCATATGCCAATTAAAGTCCCTATGATTGGTGTATTTTCCCTGTTACATGCATCGCATGTATTTGTTTCCACCTTATTCACATCACTACTACTATTTGGAGACTTAGAAATGACTTCCACCATTGTTTTCTAGCTCTTATTGCTACATAGTTCAGCAAAAACTGATTCTAATTCCATACCATGATCTGCTGACCCACGCTCCTTTCTAGCTACTGCACTGATGCCACCCCATATTTTACACAATGACTATACCTACTTTTTCTTTTTGCCTAACATAGAACACCACAGCACAAGAACAGACACTTCAGCCCACAATATCTGTGCGAAACATGATGCCATGACCATTTACCTGCACATAATCCATATCCCTGCTTTCCCCACATTTCCATATGCATGTCCAAATGCCTCTTACATGCCACTTTCGTATCCGTCTCAATCACCAACCCTACCAGTGCATTCCAGGCAGTTACCACGCTTTGTGTAAAAAGCTTGCCCGACGCATCTTTTAAACTTTGCCCCTGTCACCTTAAAGCTATATCACCTAGTATTTGATATAGACAATTTGTAATCTTGAATGCCACTGGAATAGTTAGTTCCCAGTTTCCTTAAGCGTGCATTCACATTTCTGCAATTAAAGTTAGATTTTATCCATTAACAAGAAGTTTGCATTATTACTTCATCCTCTTGCTGCCAATCCAGTATTCATTTAGACAACAACTACTAAATTTGGCCTTTTAACATTCTTCATGCATTTTCATTTTGCTGTTTGTTTATTGTTGTTTAGTTTATTGGCACGTGTACCAAGGTACAGTGAAAAGCTTTTGTTACTTGCTAACCAGTCAGCGGAAAGAACATACATGATTACTATCGACCCATTGCAGTGTATAGATACGTGATAAGGGAATAACGTTCAGTGCAAGGTAAAGCCAATAACGTCTGATCAAAGAAAGTCTGAGGGTCACCATTGAGATAGATAGTAGCTCAGGACTGCTCTCTAGTTTAGATTGAATGATTCAGTTGCCTGATAACAGCTGCAAAGAAACTGTCCCTGAATCTGGAGTTATGCGTTTTCACACTTCTAAACCTTTTGCCCGATGGGAGAGGGGAGAAGAGGGATTGGCCAGGATACATCTGTTTTGCCTCTGTTTTAGTTACTTATCTGTTTTGCATACTATTTGCAGCTTTCTGTCCCTCCCTCCTGACTCTTTCAGCTTTCAATGCCCTGACAAATTAGTTTAAATCCACCACAGTGGCAGTAGTAAATGCCCCGGATAATATTAGTTCTGTTTCTGTCAAGGTTAACCGTTCTGACGTGCAGGTAACCCACCTGCACCAGAAACAGTTCCAACGTCCCAGAAATCTGAAACCTTCCTCCTCCTTTTCTCTCTCGTTTATTATATTGTTTACAGTGTACTATATTTACATACTCTGTTGTGTGGCTGCAAGTAAGAATTCCATTGTTCTATCTGGGACATATGATAATAAAAATCTTGACTCTTGATATAGCTCTTAGGGCGAACGGAATCAAGAGATATGGGGAGGAAGCAGGAACGGGGTACTGATTGTGAATGATCAGCCATGATCATATTGAATGGCGGTGGTGGCTCGAAGGGCCAGCTGGCCTACTCCTGCACCTATTTTCTATGTTTCTATGTTACTACATCATGCCTTCAGCCACATTTTTATTTGCTCTTTTCTCCTACTAAACATCGAAAATGTGTCTAGATTTTGACTTTCGTGACGCATCTCTGGTATCTACTTGAAATTTGGCACAGATTTAGATTAAAAATCATTGAGAAGGAATTCATAACTAGTCAGTGCAAAACGTTGCACACTAATTAATTAAACTAATTAGAAAAAGTCAGCCGCGGGCTCTGTCGATCTGCGAGACCCCGCTCTGGCCTGCTCCGGTCCCAGCTTCTCCGCCCGCGGCTTTCCAGGAGCTCAGAGAGAGAATTCTGAACACGCACTGCAGGGTTTTGCCAGGATTTACTGCAGAGATATTCTGTTTGTGTTGATATGAAAACTAAATTGGACAGAGAACTTCTTAATCTGTGAATTTGCATTCTTAAATTGGTATCGGTGAATGCACTCTTTATTTAAAACATTCATTCAAGGGATGTGAGCATCACAGGCTGCGCCAGCATTGAATTACTCATCCCTCGATGCTCTTGAGAAAGTGCAGGTGAGCTGCCTTCTTGAATCGCTGCAATCCTTGTGTTGTTCGCGAGTGAGTTCCAAGACTTTGACCCATCAACAGTGAAGGACTTTGACCCATCAACACGTTTCCAAGTGGAGATGGTGTCTGTCTAGCAGGGCAACTTCCAGGTGGTGGTGTCCCATGCTTTGGCTGCCCTAGTCCTTCTTATGGATTTGGAAGGTGTCTTCTCAAGAGTTTCAATGACTTGCTCCAGAGCATCCTGTAGATGGTGCAAACTGCTGCCACTGTGTCAGGGGTGGGGTGAGTGGATGAATGTGAATGGATGTCAATTAAAAGAACCACTGTGTCCTGTTTGGTATCAAGGCTCTTGAGTATTGTTGAAAATGTGCTCATCTGGACAAATGGAGAGTATTCCATCACGCTCCTGACTTGAGCTTTGTTGATGGGGGACAGGTTTTGGGGAGTTAGGAGGGGAGCTGCTTGCTTTAGTTTAGTTTAGTTTAGTTTAGAGATGCAGTGTGGAAACAGGCTCTTCGGCCTATCGAGTCCGCACCGACCAGCAATCCCCGCTCCTCAACACCATCTTACACACACTAGGGACATTTACATTTATACCAAGCCAATTAATCTACAAACCTGTACGTCTTTGGACTGTAGGAAGGAACCAAAGATCTTGGAGAAAACCTACGCAGGTCACGGAGAGAACGTACAAACATCGTACAGACAGTACCCGTAGTCGGGATTGAACCTGGGTCTCTGGCATTGCAAGTGCTGTAAGGCAGCAACTCTACTGTTGCGCCACCATGCCACCCTGCTTGCTGCAAGATTACTAGCCCCATACCTGCTCTTTTAGCCACTTTGTGTAAATAGTTAAAGTAGTTCAGTTTCTGGTTAATGGTAATCCCCATATATCTATATTGCAGATTCGGTTAAGTAAATCCCAGTGAATGTCAGGAGATGATAGTTGGATTTTCTCGTTTGTTATTGTCACAGCCTGGCACTTGTGCGGGTGAATCTTACTTGTCGCCTATCAGCCTATTGTTAGACATGGTTCAGGTCTTTCGGCATTTGGACGTAGAATGGCTTCAGTATCTGTGGAGTCATAAAAGGTGCTGAACATTGTGCAATCATCAGCGCACATCCCTCCTTCTGACCTTACGACTGAAGAAAGGTAATTGATTAAGCAGCTGAATGTGCTGAGCCCGGGACACGAAGCTGAGGAAGTCCTGCAGAGATGTTCTGTGGCTGAGATGACCCCCTGTCACCACAACCATTTTCCTTTGTGCTAGTGTGTAGAAGGGAACTGCAGATGCTGGTTTAAACCGAAGATAGACAAAATACTCTCCGCCATGATCCCAGTGGGCTCCCTGCCTAGCTAGCCTGAAACAAAGCGCGTGATTGGTTAATTGCCGTCCAACTCAATAACAAACGTGCTTTGATTGGACAATTACTACTCGGAAAATTGACAAGATTTTGGAGGTTTTTTCCATATTTAAAAAATATGTGCAGGTTTTGTTCTTGACGAGTTTCAGATATAATTTCTATAATATTTTTACACAATATGTTATAAATACAGGTAGATATGGGATGTGGGTCACGACATGAAATGAAAAGGCATCTTGGCCCACAGTCTATACCTCTGTGACACAGGAATTATCCTGTTTCTGTTATTAAGGATCTTTTTAACCTTTCATAGCTCCCTCAAATCTGCTTGTAAGATCTCATCCCTCCTTTCACCCGTCCACATATGTAAATATCAAACAAAGATATTATTGAAATTAACTGTGATAGGCCCTTGTTCAGTTACATATTCAAAATAGTCGATTTGCTCACGGAAAATGTTTAGAGGTACTGGAGGTCATTAGCCGAAGGTTCTATTATACTTTAAATTGCCAATTCAAATTTGAAACGAAATATAGGAAACAAATTCAGACACTGTCTTTACAGCTCAGAGTTGCTTTATGCTGAGAGTTGATCAATTGATCATTGCACCAAAGCAGAAGGGGATAACAATTTGGACATACTCTTCAGTTTATTATTTCTGAAGTACTTCCACATAATTTGCTTTTAGCAGTTTATCTGGAAATCTGTTCTGTGTACTGATTTAATTTTTGTGTGATGACTAGCTTCCTGTTTTCAGTCGTCATGATTTTATTAATTTGATCCTATGTGTCGTTGGTAAACTTAATCTGAAGTACATATTTGTATTTATTATTTCACTGTAAAATCGCTGTAATATCTTTAATTCCAGGTTGATATCTCAAGCCTGGTATTAACCCATTGCCCCCAGTATTTTATTGATTATTTTCTGCAATGGTGAACAGAATTGGAGGTAGTACCAATGTGTAATTTGATCACTGCATTTTGATCAAATTACACTGTGGTACTGCCTCCAGATCCAAAGTGCAGTTGAACTGGCAGCAGTACCAAATTGTAATCAGATTAAATTGCAGTACAATTTGATTATGATTTCCTCTGGCATACATGCAACCATTTGGCTATGTGTTTTAGTATAATATTGACTGCTCGTTTGTGTTGTTAGACATATTTACTCTAAAGTCTGTTAAGATTCTCGGAGTATAGGTATTGTTAGTTTTTATAGATACAGCATGGAAACAGGCCCTTCAGCCCATCAAGTCCATGCCGACCATCGGTCACCCATTCACAGGTGGGTTCTATCCAACTAATTCTTAATCATTTTACAATCATTCATGGAATGTGTTTCAGAGTATTAGTTATTTATATAATTGAGGATGTCAAGGCACCAGTTTTGATACTTTCACAACCCTGACTCACTGTAATAAATATTTATTTGTCTTCTACTCTTTCTTGTCAATTCTTTGCATTTGTAACATTGACGAGAAGGTAATGAAATTGATGCAATGCATACATAAGACAGGAGACAATCCTGCCTTATCTACTAAAAGATGTTATGTTACAGTTACATAAGACGTTGGTGAGGCCACATTTGGAGTAAGGTGTACAGTTTTGGTCACCCTGCTATAGAAAGAATGTTGTTAAGCTGGAAAGAGTGCAGTGAACATTTACAAGGATGTTGCCAGGACTTGAGGGCCTGAGCTATAATTGGGCAGGTTAGTATTCTATTCCTTGTACTGCAGGAGGATGAGGGGTAATCTTATAGAGAAGTATTAGATCATGAAGGGAATAAATAAGGTGAATGCACAGTGACTTTTACCCACAGTAGGGGAATCGGGAACCAGAGACATAGTTTAAAGTCTGAGGGGAAAGCTTTAATAGGAACAGTTTCACGGAGAGGGTGGTGGGTATTTGGAATGAGCTGCCAGAGCAAGTAGTTGAGGCAGGTATGATCAGAATCAAAATCAGAATAGCCTTTATTGTCATCCAAAAAACATGTCTTTTGGACGAGATTCTGTTACCCACAGTCCAATAATAAGAAACAATACAAAAAAGCAATAACACACACAATCACAAAAAAAAAACCAAAAAACCCAACAACATTTAAAAGACAAGGTTTAGAGGGATATGGGAAAATATGATATAGATGAGGCATCTTGGGTGGCACAGGAAATTGAGCCGAAGGGCCCATTTCTATGCTGCTCCAAGCTATATGACTATGTATAAGTTCAACATGTGTACAATGACACTCACCAATTTCTAATGTTGCACCATACAAAGTATCTTATCCGGATTCTTTGCAGCACGGTTTAGCCAAAGATGGCAAGAAGTTGTGAACATAACCTATTGCATTGCGTGAACCAGCCTCCCCTTCCTTCAAATTCATTTATACTTCATGCTGTCTCTGGAAAGCAGACGTTATAATCAAGGATCATTCACATCCCAGATATTCTCTATTGTTGCATTAGGCAGAAAATACAAAGTTTGAAAGCACGTCCCACTAGATTCAAGATTAGCTTCTTCCCGCTGTTGTCAAACTTTCAAACGGACCACTCATGTGCTGGAAAATAATTTTTGATCTTGCACTCTGTTTATTTTCTTTAGCACTATGTGATATATTCATGTATGGTATTATATGCCTGGATGGCATGAAAAACAAAGTTTTGCACTGTATGATGGAACATGTAACAAGAATACTATACCAATACCATCCCTGTTTCCATTTCCAACCATTCTCTGATGAGCAAGCAAAGCCGCAACAAGGAAGAATTTCATTGTACCAGTTCATATCGGGTGACAAATAATCACTCTTGACTTGATGATGAGGCCTCTTTCACTTTCTTTCTGTCTTTCACTCAACTAGCTTTTACTCTCAAAACCTTATGTCTCCTGAACGATAGTTCCTGTTCACTCAACCCTGCTGTTCTGTCCATTCCATAGCAGTGCATTTCTGATCACTCCTGAGTAGGAGGAGATAAATCTCGATGCTCACACGTTGGAATGCTAAATGGGGCAGTCGGTCTGATGATGGAATAGATAAGCAGTTTTACAGTGCAACTAAATTTAAACATTTGACATATCACAAACTGTTTCATTGACTGTATGTATGACAACAATGGTTGTAATGAGATCATGCTTCAATTTACAGTATAAGATGCCAGTTTAGGGTGAGACTCAATCTGCACACTCAGCTGGATGTAAGTAGGTTTGATATTTGAAGAATACAGTGGCATAACCAATAATTATTAAATATCACCATTAAAAACAGATCATATAGTAATTTAACTCATTATTGTTTGTATGACATTATTGCAAGCAGTTCGCTAAACAATTCCATCATTGTTTTAAAAATATTTTGAAACATACTGATGTGATGAAAATGCATTTAAGACAAGTTTATTTTTATCACCATAAGAAAAATCAAGAACCTTGAAAAGTATATTTTTCTTAAAACAAAAAATACAGCACAATTAGGCCCTCAGTGCTTGTGCATGTCCCTGCAATCCAACAACTCTCACTGCACACTGGAATTTTGCAATTCTCAAGACACAAAGGACTACAGGCGCTGGAATCTTCAGCAAAAAACAAAGTACAGGAGGAACTCAGCAGCTCAGGCAGCATCTATGGATGAAATGGACATTGTTTTGGGTTGGAATTATTCTTCAGACCCTGAAGAAGGGTCCCAACCCAAAACATCATGTGTCCATTTCCCTTCATGGGTGCTGCCTGACCTGCTGATTTCCTCCATCGCGTTGACTTTTGATTATGTAACTCTTTTGAAAGATATTATAAAATCAATTTCCAATATACTGTTGTTTAAAACAATAACCTGTTTGAAAAAAAAAATCTGAGTCACCTCTGACTATTTTCCAGAGAGTTAAAGAGAGCTTCTCTTTATTTAATTCAAAGGTTTTCACAATATTGGACAACTTGACTCGATTTTAAATCTACCACAAGCCTTTGCAGCTTTAAAGTGAATAACTTCCAATCCACTAATTTCTCCAAGTAAGTGGAGTTTATGCATCCATTGTAGCACTCCCATAAATCTCTGCATTCTGATCTGCTCTCTCTCTCTATACCCTTGACTGTGTGGTCAGATAGAGTTCTAATATTATCTTCAAATTCACCAACGATACCATCGCTGTTGGATGAATAATGGGCAATGATGAGTCAAAGTACAAAAGAGAGATTGGAAATCTGATTGAATGATG
This sequence comes from Rhinoraja longicauda, assembly GCF_053455715.1. NCBI lineage: Eukaryota > Metazoa > Chordata > Chondrichthyes > Rajiformes > Arhynchobatidae > Rhinoraja > Rhinoraja longicauda. Next base: position 45,855,104 of record NC_135954.1, read on the forward strand.
CAAGAACATCTTGCTCTCAATATCAGCAAGACTAAGGAGTTGATTGTTGACTTCCGGAGGGGTAAGCCAAGAATCCATGTACCAGTCTTCACTGATGAGACACCAGTATATCAACAGCTTCAAGTTCCTGGATGTCCATCTGCTTCCTACCATCACACATATCATGTGTCCAATTAGCCAGCACTCCCTGGATTCCATCAATCTTCCAGAGTAACCTACCTGTGGAACTTATCAAAGGCCTTGCTGACATCCATATGGACCATGTCTATTGCCCTGCCCTCATCAACCTTCCTAACTATTGATCTTGCCTGACTATTGTGTATTCCTAGCATTTTCAGTGTATATTTTTGAATTCCATTATCTAGTATTTTGCTTCTGGATAAGATAATTTATCTTGCTTTTTATTCTTCAAGTTAAGTCAAGTCAATTTTATTGTCATATGCACACTGCAGTATGGTACAGGCAGAATGAAAATCTCACATGCAGCAGTACCACAACCACAGAGATTTTCTCCTAGGATTAAGCACCAAACTTATTTTTAATTTATTTTAAGTTATATTACCTCAGACTTATTCTACCACTTTCTCTTTGTCCAGGTATGTTTCCATATGTTTCAATGTTTGCTACATTTTCAATTTTTTATCATCTAATTATTGAAATACCCTTGTAGGATCAACTGAATCCCACCACAGAAAGCAAAGAACAAACGACACTTAGCCGAGCCAGACACCTTGTGTTTCATTTATTCCGGAAGCCACTTTTACCTACATTCTCACCAATCATTACACGTGTGCAGATATGGCCAATTAGTGCGTCTGACCATGGAGTTGTTATTGAGCTCTTGTGGCTGGACCTCGTGTGGCTGCTGGCAAGTTGCCAGCGGTGACAGGCTGTATGCAAAACCAACGTGGGCGTGAAGGTGCCACAGCTCCCCCCTCAGCCACCGAGTCATACAAGGTGGCGACTGTGGCGACTGCCTGGCTTTGTCCTGCTGGTTGATTTTACAGCCTGATCTTGTTTGCTACTGCAGTGTGGGAGGTCTATGAAAGGAAGTGTTGGGGTCTTGTGACTTCGCCGGTTTGGTGGGTGAGGTAGTCGGTTGGTTCTCGACATATAGTGCATTCAGAAAGTATTCAGACCCCTTTGCTTTTTCCACAGTCTGTTACATTATAGCCTTATTTTTAAATGGATTAAATTCATTTTTTTAATCATCAATCTACACACAATACCCCACAATAAAAAGGCGAAAACAGGTGTTTAGCATTTTTTGAAAAGTAATTAAAAATAAATAACTGATATATCTCATTTACATAAGTATTCAGACCCTTTACTCAGTACTTTGTTGAGGCACCTTTGGCAGCGATTACAGCCTCAAGTCTTCTTGGGTATGACGCTACAGGCTTGGCACAAGTTCTCACATTCTTCTCTGCAGATCCTCTCAAGCTCTATCAGTTGGATGGGGATCGTCGATGCACAGCTATTTTCAGGTCCCTCCAGAGAAGGGACCACAGTATGTGAGGATAACGGACCTGGTCTCGGACAGGGTGGTCTGCAGCACTGGGGTTCCGCAGGGAACAGTGCTAGCTCCATTCTTGTTCACCCTGTACACTGCGGACTTCAGGCACAGCTCTGCAGACTCCTATCTACAGAAGTTCTCTGACGACTCTGCCATCATCGGCCTCATTACGGGCGACGAGGACAGGGCATACAGAGAACTGATCAAGGAGTTTGTGGACTGGTGCCAGCGGAACTGCCTCCGGATCAAAGCGGGGAAAACCAGGGAGATGGTGGTAGATTTCCGCAGGCGCAGCCAGGTCCCCCCGACACCGGTGAACATCCAGAGAATGGGCATCGAGAGGGTGGATTCTTATATGTACCTGGATGTCAACCTCAACAATAAACTGGACTGGACTGAAAACACCGATGCGCTATACAGAAAGGACCAGAGCAGACTTTATCTGCTAAGGAGACTCGGGTCCTTTGGACTGCAGGGGGCACTCCTAAGGACCTTCTACAACACGGTGGTTGCATCGGCCATTTTCTATGGAGGCTGGGGCAGCAGCATCTCAGCGGCGGAAGGGAAGAGACTCGACAAGCTGGTCAGGAAGGCCAGCTCTGTCCTGGGTTGCCCCCTCGACAGTGCAAGTGGTGGGAGAGAGGAGGATGATGGCAAAGTTAACCGCTGCTGGACAACGACTCCCACCCCATGCAGGACACTGTCACTGCACTGAGTAGCTCTTTCAGTGACAGACTCCTGCACCCCAAGTGCGTGAAGGAGAGATATAGGAGGTCCTTCCTTCCCACTGCTGTGAGACTGCACAACCAGCACTGCTCCCAGCAGACGAGTCAACAATAACAGCTAAGAACACACAGAAAACTGATGACAATTTATGTATCTTTTATTTATAATGATTAATCTCTTGCTCTCCTACTATCCATTTTGCTGCTGTAACACTATAAATTTCCCCGGTGTGGGACGAATAAAGGAATATATTATTATTATTATTATTAAGTTCGATCGGGTTCAAGTCTGGGCTCTGGCTGGGCCACTAAAGGACATTCACAGACTTGTCACGAAGCCACTCCTGCGATGTCTTGGCTGTGTGCTTAGGGTCGTTGTCCTGTTGGAAGGTGAACCTCTGCCACAGATTTGCCTACAAATATGTTCTTCTATTTCCCTCTGACTGTTTGGGGGTCTGTAGTATACACCCAGTAAGGTGCATGCCTCTTTACTATTTCTCAATTCCACCCAAATAGCCTCATTTGAGGAACCCGCTAATATGTCATCCCTTCTTACAGCAGAAATAGATTCTGTGATTAATACTGCAACACCCCCTCCCCTTTTTCCCTGCTCTCTGTCTCTCCTGAAGATTCTATATCCTGGAATATTGAGCTGCCAGTCCTGCCCTTCCTTCAACCATGTTTCCGTAATGGCAACAATGTCGTACTCCCATGTGTTCAGTAACACCTTCAATTCATCCCCCTTGCTACCAATACTCCTTGCATTAAAATAAATGCCGTTCAGACTTGCCCTACCACATTGTGCTGGGGCATTCTTGTTCTGCCTCCCAATCTGACCAGTTTTTTCCTCTATATTTTCCTTCTCCTCACCCCCTATACTAACTCCATGCTGTATCCCAACCCCCTGCCAAATTAGTTTAAACCCTCCCCAACAGTGCTAGCAAACCTCCCCGCCAGGATATTGGTCCCCCTCTGGTTAAGTGGAGACCGTCCGGCCTATACAGTTCCCACCTTTCCCAGAAACAGGCCCAATTATCCAGAAAAACGAATCCCTCCCCCCTGCTCCAACTCCTGAGCCACACATTATACTGCTCTATCCTCCTATTTCTATACTCACTAGCTCGTGGCACAGGGAGCAATCCAGAGATTACAACCTTAGATGTCCTACACTTCAATCCTCTACCTAGTCCTTTTTTTAACTCTCTTCCTAGCCCCCTAAATTCTCCTTTCAGGACCTCTTCCCTTATCCTACCTATATTGTTGGTACCTATATGTACCACGACCTCTGGCTCCCCTCCCTCCCCTTTCAGGATATCCTGGACACGCTCAGACACATCCCGGACACCGGCCCCAGGGAGGCAAACCACCATCCGGTTCTCCCGACTGCGTCCACAGAATGGCCTATCTGACCCCCTCACTATAGAGTCCCCTATCACTATCGCTCTCCTCTTCCTTTCCCTACCCTTCTGAGCAACAGGGCCGGACTCCGTGCCAGAGGCCCGGGCGCCGTCGCTGCCCCCAGGTAGGCTATACTCCCCAACAACACCTAAACAGGAGTATTTATTGCCAAGGGGTACATCCACTGGGGTACTCTCTCGTCCCTGCCTCTGCTCCTTGCCCCCCCTAACTGTGACCCACTTGTCTACCTCCCGTGGTCTTGGAGTGACCACCTCTTTATAACTCCTCTCTATAACCTCCTCACTCTCCCTAACCAGACGGAGGTCATCAATCTGCCGCTCCAGGTTCCTAATACGGTCCCTTAGGAGCCCCATCTCATCGCACCTGACGCCGATGTGGATGTCTGGAAGACTATCAGACTCCCAGATTCCCCACATCCGACACCCAGAACAATAAACTGCCCTGGCACTCATACTCTCCAAACAAAGCCCCGTGCTCGGTTACTAAACCTACCGCCCGGCCGCTACTCCACCCGCTCCAACCGCCCACCCAAAAGAACTGAGTGATCTCCTGGGAGAGGCGAAAAACCGGATAAAAACCCAGGCCAATTTGGGGAAAAAAATCCGGGAAATTCCTCTCCGACCCCAAGCTAGGCGATCGAAACTTGTCCGGGAGATCACACAGGTCTTACTCCTTACTATCTCCACACAATACTTCCCAAGCTGCTATTGCTGCTGCTGCTGCTGCTGCTGCTACTGCTGCTGCTGCTGATTGCTACTGCTGCGTCCTTCTGGAAGGTTCTCCCATCTTCACAGAGGAACTCAGGAGCTCTGTTAGAGTGACCATCGGGTTCTTGGTCACCTCCCTGACCAAGGCCCTTCTCCCCCGATTGCTCAGTTTGTCCGGGCGGCCAGCTCTATGAAGAGTCCAGGTGGTTCCAAAGTTCTTCCATTTAAGAATGACGGAGGCCACTGTGCTCTTCAGGATCTGCAATGCTGAAGAAATTGTCTTATACCCTTCCCCAGATCTGTATCTCGACACAATCCTGTCTCGGAGATCTATGGACAATTCCTTCGTCTTCATGGCTTGGTTTTTGCTCTGACATGCAATGTCAACTGTGGGACCTTATATAGACAGGTGTGTGCCTTTCCAAATCATGTTCAATCAATTTAATTTACCACTGGTGGACTCCAATCAAGTTGTAGAAACATCTCAAGGATAATCAATGGAAACAGGATGAACCTAATCTCAATTTTGAGTGTCATAGCAAAGGGTCTGAATACTTATGTAAATGTGATATTTCAGTTATTTCTTTGCAAAAAATTCTAAACACCTGGTTTCACTTCTTCATTCTGGTGTATTGTGTGTAGATTGATGATTAAAAAAATGAAATTAATCCATTTTAAAATAAGGCTTTAACGTAACAAAATGTGGAAAAAGCGAAAGGGTCTAAATACTTTCTGAATGCACTGTATGCTGGCTTTAACTGGTCAACAGATACGTTGTCAGTTTTTCCGTTCCGATAGATCACAAAGCTTTTGGGTAGGCGTTGGATGACTTGCTAAGGGCCATCCTATGCTTGCTGAAGAGGTCGGCGGACATTGTCGTGTCGGACCAAAACATGTGTGCAGCGTTGGAGGTCAGCATGCACGTAGACCATTGCAGTTCGCCATAATCGATCAACATACTTGCTTGGATCATAGGATCTGTCTGTGGGGATTGGTTCGACAAATTCGCTGAGCAGTTTCAGAGTTGTGCCGTAAACCATTTCCGCCGATGAACATCCTAGGTCTGCTTTCACCGCCATACGAATGCCAAGCATTGAGCCGTTCACTCCAGTTTGACGCGTCTCCTCCGGCTGCCAGAGCAGCTTTCAACTGGCGATGGAACCGTTCAATCAGGCCGTTTGCTTGTGGATGATATGCAGTCGTTCGAAGCCGGTTCGTAACCAAGAGGTCGGTTAGTGTTTGAAACAGCGCATACTCGAATTGCGGTCCTCGGTCTGTTGTGATCGTATTTGGGACCCCAAAGACCAAAATCCATCGGTCAACAAAGTGCGGGCTATTGTTTCCGCTGAAATGTTGATGACTGGGATAGCATCTTGCCATCTTGTGAACTGGTCTCCACAAGCGAGCAGATATGTGTAGTTTCTTGATGGTGGGAGTGGGCCGACCAAATCCAGGTGCACATACTCGAAACGGGTGTTCGGTACATGAAATGCACCAAAAGGGGTCCTAGTGTGCCTGAAGGTCTTGGATTGTTGACACGGTAGACAAGTCTTCGCCCATAATCCTTGATGAAAGGCCAGATGAAACATTTGGAGATTAGTTTTATCGTAGCCTTATTGCCTGGATGTGATAAGTTGTGCAGTGCACTGAAAACTTCTCGGCGCATCGTCCTAGGCACAAACGGCCTTGGTTTGCCAGTGGAAGTGTCACATATGATGGTTTCTCTCATGTCACCGATAGGTACATCTTCCAATTTTAGGGCTGTACACATCCGATGGTAATGGATAGGATCAGGATCTGTATGCTGCGCGCGAGCCATGGCATGAAAATCGATGAGTGTTGCTGCATTCAGAACATCCACCTCCAGTCTTGATAGGGTGTCGGCAAACGGATTTGCTTTTCCTTGAATGTGCCTGTCACTGGAGAACTGCAGAACGAAGTCCAAGTGACATATTTCCCGCGATGAATAGCTCCTCGCACTTGTACGAGTAGTGTATGTGAGCGGTTGGTGATCCATATAAATAGTGAAAGGACGGACTTCCAACAGTTAGCGGAAATGCTTGACGGTGAGGTACACAGCCAAAGGTTCTCGCCCGAACTTGCTGTATCTCATCTGAGTGGGTGATAGTTTTGCCGAAAAGAATGCCAGAGGCTCCCACCTGCCCTTGACTCGCTGCTCCACGACGGCTCCCATGGCGTTGACGGAGGCATCAATGGTGAATGAAAATACGACATTGGGCCTTTGATGGACCAGCATAGTTGCGTCGGTGAGAGTCCTCTTAGCGGCGTTGAAGGCTTGCACTGTATCCACGGGTAAACACAACGGTTTCTTTGAAGATGATTTGTCCGAACCTTTGAGTAAGTTGGTTCAGGGTAATAGGGAATCTGTAGCGTTTGGTAGAAAGCGGCGGTAGAAATTCATCATCCCCAATAATCGCCATAATTGGTTTAACGAATTTGGCACTGGTTAGTTTCGGATTTCCTGCACCTTTGCTTCGCTGGGCAGGATGCCGTTCTCCATCATGCGTTGCCCGAGGAAAGTGAGTTCACAAGCGTCAAACACGCATTTGTTCGTGTTAATGACAACACCATATTTGTCGAGATGCCGGAACAGTAATCCGAGGTGTTTCTTGGGTTTGGCTTTGCTGGAGCTTGCTACCAAGACGTTGTCAATGTATGCACGGGCAAAATTGAGGCCGGAGAGTACATGGTCCATGAAACTTTGGAACGATTGTGCTGCGTTCCGTAAACCAAACGGCATCCGTGGAAATTCGAACATCCCGAAAGGAGTGGTCACGACTGCCTTAGGAATATCGGCAGACTCGACTGGAATTTGATAATATGCGCGCACGAGATCGATGCTTGAAAACACCCGCTTACCCTGTAGGCTTGCAGAGAAATCCTGCAAATGTGGGATGCTGTATCGATCTAGAACAGTGGTGTTGTTTAGTAAACGGTAGTCGCTTCAGGGTCGCCAATCTCCGGGAGACTTCTTCGGGACCATGTGAAGAGGTGATGCCCAGCAACTCTCAGACCTGCGGATGATCCCCAGCTCCAACATATGGTCAAATTCGGCCTTTGTGACTTTGAGGCGATCTATGAGTAACCTGTGCGCTCTTGCCGAAACGGAAGGGCCGCGGGTCTGAATATAATGCGTGACAGAGTGTTTGACATCAATGTGGCGGTAAGATGGAGTGATTAGTCGTGGAGATTGTTTAAATAACTCCTGATATGGGCTGGGTTGGAGGCTGGTAAGGTGAGAGATAGTCATTGCCGGACGGCAGATGCAGTTAGAAACATAGAAACATAGAAAATAGGTGCAGGAGGAGGCCATTCGAGCAGCACCGTCATTCATTGTGATCATGGCTGAACATTCTCAATCAGTAACCCGTGCCTGCCTTCTCCCCATATCCCTTGATTCCACTAGCCCCTCGAGCTCTATCTAACTCTCTCAAATCCATCCAGTGATTTGGCCTCCACTGCCCTCTGTGGCAGAGAATTCCAGAAATTCACAACTCTCTGGGTGAAAAAGTTCCTTCTCACCTCAGTTTTAAATGGCCTCCCTTTTATTCTAAGACTGTGGCCCCTGGTTCTGGACTCCCCCAACATTGGGAACATTTTTCCTGCATCTAGCTTGTCCAGTCCTTTTATAATTTTACATGTCTCTATAAGATCCCCTCTCATCCTTCTAAACTCCAGTAAATACAAGCCTAGTCTTTTCAATCTTTCCTCATATGACAGTCCCGCCATCCCAGGTATCAATCTCGTGAACCTATGCTGCACTGCCTCAATTACAAGGATGTCCTTCCTCAAATTAGGAGACCAAAACTGTACACAATACTCCAGATGTGGTCTTACCAGGACCCTATACAACTGCAGAACCTCTTTACTCCTATACTGAAATCCTCTTGTTATGAAGGCCAACATGCCATTAGCTTTCTTCACTGCCTGCTGTACCTGCACGCCAACTTTCAGTGACTGGTGTACAAGGACACCCAGGTCTCGTTGCACCTACCCCTTACCTAACCTGACACCATTGAGAAAATAATCTGCCTCCTTGTTTTTGCCACCAAAGTGGATAACCTCACATTTATCTTCATTATACTGCATCTGCCATGCATCTGCCCACTCACTCAACCTGTCCAGGTCACCCTGCAACCTCCTAATATCCTCTTTGCAGTTCACACTGCCACCCAGCTTTGTGTCATCCGCAAACTTGCTAGTGTTACTCCTAATTCCTTCCTCAAAATCATTAATATATATGGTGAATAGTTGCGGCCCAAACACCGAGCCTTGCGGCATTCCACTCGCCACTGCCTGCCATTCTGAAAAGGACCCATTTACTCCTACTCTTTGCTTCCTGTCTGCCAACCAATTCTCTATCCATGACAACACTTTACCCCCAATACCATGTGTTCTAATTTTGCTCACCAATCTCCCGTGCGGGACCTTATCAAAGGCTTTCTGAAAGTCCAGATACACTACATCCACTGGCTCCCCTTCATCCATTTTACTTGTCACATCCTCAAAAAATTCCAGAAGATTAGTCAAGCATGACTTCCCCTTCATAAATCCATGCTGACTTGGATGTATCCTGTTACTGCTATCCAAATGCACCGTTATTACCTCTTTAATAATTGACTCCAGCATCTTCCCATCACCGAAGTCAGGCTAACTGGTCTGTAATTCCCCGTTTTCTCTCTTGCTCCTTTCTTGAAAAGTGGGATAACATTAGCTATCCTCCAATCCACAGGAACTGATCCTGAATCTAATGAACATTGGAAAATGATCACCAATGCGTCAACTATTTCTAGAGCCACCTCCCTGAGTACCCAGGGATGCAGACCATCAAGCTCAGGGGATTTATCAGCCTTCAGTCCCATCAGTCTCCCCAATACTATTTCTCACCTAATGCAAATTTCTTTCAGTTCCTCTATCCCCCTAGATCCTCTGTCCTCTAGTACATCTGGGAGATTGTTTGTGTCTTCCTTAGTGAAGACAGGTCCAAAGTACCTGTTCAACTCTTCTGACATTTCCTTGTTATCTATAATAATTTCACCCGTGTCTGCCTTCAAGGGACCCACATTTGTCTTTGCTAATCTTTTTCTCTAAACATATCTAAAGAAGCTTTTACTGTCCTTCTTTATATTCTTGGCCAGCTTCCCCTCGAACTTCATCTTTTCAGCCCTTATTGCCCGTTTTGTTACCTTCTGTTGTACTTTGAAAGTTACCCAGTCCTCTGGCTTCCTGCTACTCTTTGCTATGTTATACATCTTTTCTTTTAGTTTTATTCAATCCCTAACTTCCCTTGTCAGCCACATTCACCTGTGCGTGGGTGTAGTAATCGCTTAAGCAGCGATTTTTAAAATCCACCAGCAAAGAGAAGTGTGAAAGAAAATCCGCTCCGATAGTGGGTTTTGATACGTCGGAGATTGTGAAAATCCAGCGAAACTTTTTTTACAGACAGAAGTCGAGCGTGACTGATTTCTGACCAAATGCCTGTACTAGAATAGTTCGCTGCGGTGAGAACACATCTGGGGTTAGGGTGAAAAAGCTCTTGGGAACTGGGAGAAATGACCGATACCTTGGCACTGGAGTCAGTGAGATATAGCATACCCGAGAGGCGGTCGCTGAGAAAAAGGCTGTGGCTAGTTTGCCCATGGGCAGCAGTTGCCTCTGCAGCCGGGCCTCGTCGCTTCCAACCCCCAAGGTTTGGGTTAAACCTGAAACGGGGATGGTTCTGCTGGGCCGCCAAAGCCTCGACTTGCACAGTGAGCGCTGCAATTTGCTGTTCCTGCTGTGCATTTCCCGCCTTTACTGTTGTTGCATTAACCACAGTCACCTGCTGCGCAGTGGTTGTCTCCATGACGATGTCAGCCTGTTTTGCGAGCTCGTCAATGCTGGCCAATTGAAACATACCTATCAGGTGCCCCTGCACCAGAGTAGGCATGCAGGGGATAAACCTCTGTTTCCAGACATCGCCATCAATCTTTTCGTCTCCCACCAGCCTGTGCCATCTCCACAGCATTTGTGATGGCCTCCTATCACCGAGATTATCATCTCCCAGCAGCTCCGAAATGCGGGCTTGCTTCGAGGGCTGTGTTTGCTCCAAGATAAACATTTCGTACGCGTAATTTCTTCAGGATTAAGAGCCTCCTGAAGCACGTCTGCGATCTGCTCTGAAAGAAGAGCGCTAGGAACCCGGATTTTGTCCGTTGGCTCGTGACCTTGAGGGAGTGAAACCGAGATTCTAGTTTTGAAAACCGCCCTCTGGGGTTGGTTGCAAAAAGAGTTGGGACGTCGAGTCTTACTTTGTCGACTGACACCGTGTCCATCTTATCGTCATACATTTCGTGAATAAGTGGAAGGTAGCGTGTCGCAACGGGGTCACCAGTTGTAGGATCAACTGAATCCCACGACAGAAAGCAAAGGACAAACGACGCTTAGCCGAGCCAGACACCTTGTGTCTTGTTTATTCCAGAAGCCACTTTTACCTACATTCTCACCAATCATAACTGGAGTTGTTATTGAGCTCTTAATAGACAATAGACAATAGGTGCAGGAGGAGGCCATTCGGCCCTTCGAGCCAGCACCGCCATTCAATGTGATCATGGCTGATCATTCTCAATCAGTACCCCATTCCTGCTTTCTCTCCATACCCCCTGACTCCGCTATCCTTAAGAGCTCTATCTAGCTCTCTCTTGAAAGCATTCAGAGAATTGGCCTCCACTGCCTTCTGAGGCAGAGAATTCCACAGATTCACAACTCTCTGACTGAAAAAGTTTTTCCTCATCGCTGTTCTAAATGGCTTACCCCTTATTCTTAAACGGTGGCCCCTGGTTCTGGACTCCCCCAACATTGGGAACGTGTTTACTGCCTCTAACGTGTCCAACCCCTTAATAATCTTATACGTTTCGATAAGATCCCCTCTCATCCGTCTAAATTCCAGTGTATACAAGCCTAGTCACTCCAGTCTTTCAACATATGACAGTCCCGCCATTCCGGGAATTAACCTAGTAAACCTACGCTGCACACGTGGCTGGATCTTCTCGTGAGGCTGCTGGCAAGTAGCCAGCGGTGATAGGCTGTATGCAAAACCGACGTGGGCGTGAAGGTGCCACACCCTCAACAGCAGATCGTTGCACACTTACCACTCTTCTGAAACACAATCAATCAGCACTATTCTGCTTCCTGTCATTTTACCAATCTCGTGCACGCAGCCACCACACTACTCACTCCGAGTAAGAGTGAAACTTCTTAGATAAGAGAAAATTAACAGCAAACATCACAAACAATTTATAAAAGCCAATTAACCTACAAACCTGTAGTCTTTGGAGTGTGGGAGGAAACTGGAGCACCCTGAGAAAACCCACATGGTCACAGGGAGAATGAATAAATTCCCTACATACAGCACGCATCATTACCCTGTGACCAGTTGTCTGCAAAATTCTGCACTTTACAACAGATGGATAGCTCTAATCTATTGGTCTCTTGTGCCTTTCACACAAAAATGATGCCTTGATTTTCTGAATTCTCACATGGTTATTAAGCCTGTACAAATCATCAAATTGGTTAGCTTTATCATGAATAAGTGTGTTTAAATGATCTTCAACAGAATCCTTTTGATTTCAGTGGCTTGTGGCCAAAATTGCCATTCCATTGAAAACCACAAGTGACCTTTCAGATCCAGCCAGTCGAGTACCTTGTGATAGTTCAGCCATTATTAACCTCCCTTGTATAAAGTATCCATATCCATCTATCCATGTCTACCCCATTGTCCCTTTAAAAGTAGTTGCTTATAATCCCGTTTCAATCAATTTATTGATCATGCAGGCATGGTTTAGCTTGTCTTTGCGTTCTTTCAAAATAGCACAACTTGTGCATGCAAAGACCAGTTCAATAAAAAGGTATTTCACTTAATGCTCACTCCCTCCCATTTTAATAAAGATTTTTGGTGAACTCTGCTTTTATATATAGTCATGCATGATTTAATAGAGACAGACTAAAGCAAAATATGAAGTGTGATTCATTGAAGTGAAAATGAAAATAACTCAATAAAAAATAAAATTACCGTGTAGAATTTATAAAGCTATCTTAATATAATTAACAATAAGCAATAATATAAAGCACTTACTTAATGAAGATAAATTATGACAATTTGATTTGCCAATTTGAACTACAAGAGGCCTGAGTGAATAAGCCTGTCTTGGTAAATGTGCTATTAAAGGTTTGAGTATCTGCATATTAATTCATATTACTCAATTAAATTGAGACTCTGTGGCCATGCATGTTATTTACACTTTTATGCCCTAACCATATTTCTGAAAAAAAAATCCTCAGTAAAAAGTCATGTTTGAATTGTACTTTCCTCTCAATTTGCAGTGTTCTTCCTAAACCTCTTCCTTGGTATAAATTCTCTTCTGCCTCATGAATTTCTCTTCAATTTATAGTGTGAACTACAATTCAACCTCACTTTCTTAAGTCTGAAGTTTTCCAGTTCAGTTCCAGTTAAGAGAATTTTGCACAAAAATATATGGAATTGCATTGCTGGGATTCCAATTTTTAGAGAAAACAATAGGCAAAGACCCTAGTGAGGATTTCTAAATTACATTTCATGCCTCAGCTTATTGCGCCATTTGTTCCAAATTTCAATGGAAGTTAAATACATGTAAATCAGGTATCTGATATGGGAACAGGAATTGTGCCCAGGACAAAAAGTTGTGGTATTATAAAAATCGACTGAAGCATTAGTTGGATTCTTTAAAATAAAATTGTGGATTTTGTTTGTACCTGGGAGGAAAGGCAAAGGCAAAAGTGTCAGAACCCTAAGTTTGGCTCTGGATCTGTTTACTGAAAAAGATGAGTCAGTAATGCATCAGAGTATGACACCGAGTGTGAGAGATGTAGGAGGAAAAGAAATAAATGAATAAAGATTGGGAAAGAAGAGACATAGAAAGTGAAATGTATATATTTAGAACAGAAAACGAAATGAAACTCTGAGTAAGACAATGAATTAAAGTGTGTAATTTGCATAAATGCTTAACAAAAAGTCACACATTTTCACAAAGTAGGGAAATGTTAAGACACCAACATCAAGTACCTCAGTCATAATTCACACAGAAATAGGCAGAAGCGAACTGCCTCTGAAGCATCAAACTTACCCAGAACTCTTCCGAATTGGCAAGGCAGCACAGCCCCCCTATGGCCTCTAATCTTTGAATTTTCAGCTTCATACATTTTCCACAAAAAGCATTTAAACTATTTTATATAGTATAAGAAAATAACTGCAGATGCTGGTACAAATCGAAGGTATTTATTCACAAAATGCTGGAGTAACTCAGCAGGTCAGGCAGCATCTCGGGAGAGAAGGAATGGGTGACGTTTGGGGTCAAGACTGAAGAAGGGTCTCGACCCGAAACGTCACCCATTTAAACTATTTTCATCTATTTGCCTATTTTCATCCTTGATCCATAATTTGTTACTGCCCATAGCATATCTGCTGTTAAAGCCATCATTAATGATTTTATTAACTTGTGACCTTCTAATTCTAATGCACTTCTGATAAACAACCTGCCACCCCATCCACACCGAACTCTGTCCTCCAAACCTGTGGTAATCTAACTTTCATTTCATTTCTGAACTCGCGCCAAATCATATTAGCCTCTGAACTTATTATCCTACAGCACCTCCCAGTTCAGCATTATTATGATTTTAAGCCAAGCGACTTTATTTTTCCATAGCATCATCTTTTCATTTGATCAGCTTAGCAAACCTCTGAAAAATCTGTGCTTGTCAAAATTGACAATAGTTTCAATTGCGAGGGATGGTGACTTAGTGGTTTTGTTTCTGGGCCAATAAATTTGGACAAAGTGTCCAAAATCAGGAGTGCAAAGACCCAGCTGTAGCAGCTGGGAAATTTAGATTTGGTTAACTAAATAATCTGAAATTTTAAATTAATAAAGTTGTGCCATTGATGGTAATTGAAAATCTTTCTTGTGTTCTAATGTCCTTCAGAGAAGGAGATCTGCTATCTTTACCTAGTCTGGTCAGGTGATTCCAGATTCACAACAATCTATTTGAATCAATGTCGATTAAGCCATTCAGTTGTAACAAAATTGCCAAGTTAAACTGACATAATAGTAACATTGAATACACCACCTGGCGTGAATCTAGGCATCCAATTTAGATACAACAGAATTACTTCTGTGTCAGTTGACCTTGCAAAAGCATGGAATTTTACAGACACAAGCAACCAGCAGATGCTGGAAGATGTAGAAATAAGGAACTGCAGATGCCGGTTTACAAGAAAAAACACACAAGGTGTCTCTTTGTTTCTGAAGATGCTGCCTGACCCGCTGAGTTACTCTAGCACTTCGTGTCCTTTTTTGCAGATGCTGGTGTCTTGAACAAAATGCTGGAATAACCCAGCAGGTCAGGCAGCATCTCTGGAAAGAATAAATTTACAGACTGCTGTCCATCTCCATACGCTGACTCAATAGGACAGCCTGGGAGTCCTTTGCATAGATTCAAGAATCTTTATTGCATCAGGTCAAATGGTGGTAAGGAAACCTGATGAATTAGTACTCATGATGAACAAAGTTAAGAATAAGTACTGAAATCAGTAAGGGGAAAGTTTTTTTTCCAGTGGTGGCATCAATGTTGATCACTTAATTAACACAGAAGAGAGGACGAGGCTTGGGTCAAATCAACCGTGATCATATTGAGAGACTGATTGGCCTACTGCTCCTCTGATGTTCTTAAGCCTGGCTTGAGAACAGATCTGGGAGTTGCACAGAGGTCAGATGGTAAAAACTGAAAATGTCCTCTTATAAAGAGCATTCATGAACCAAAAGGAATTTTACAACAGTCTACCAATACTCCGTGCTCACGTTCATCATTTCTAACACTGGTCAGCTTTTCCCCCCTCAAATTGTACATTATTAACAAATTTTGAATTTCACAACTTGATTGGATTTAAACTTGGTTTCTGGATTGTTAGTCCAGAGCAACCGGAGGAAACCCATAAAAGTCACAGAGAGAACGTGCAAACTCCAAACGCCTGAGGTTGGGATCAAACCCAGGTCTCTGGCGCCATGAGGCAGCAGCTCGACCAGCAGCACCATTGTACTGCCCCAACAAAGTGTTTCAAAATTAAAAAATCTATTATTACAAAATAGATGAAGCAAATACTATTAAGGAGAACATCGCAAAACTATGCGGTTGAGAAGTGAGTCTTTTAGCTAAATTCAATGTTGCCTTGATTTTCCATGGTTATTCGAGATTTTTAACTGCGCTTGTTTGGGTAATATTTATTTTTTAAATTAAAATAATTGTAACTTATTTCAATGTGAAACTGTCCAATGGTTTTGGTAGACCCTCTGTAAGATACCACATGCTAGCCTTTCTCATGGCACAGCTAAGAAATCAGAAGTGGTGGTTTCAGCAACATTTTTGTTGGATCAGTTGCTAAAGGCACCATGCAACAATTTTGTAAGTCAGATGTTGCAATTGGTCTGCACTAGATTAATGGATTTTACTTGGAATTCCAGTGGGGCAGGGGGCAGGGGGCAGGGGGCAGGGGGCAGGGGGCAGGGGGCTAGGGAGGGAAAAATGACCTCAAGCAAAGAATTTCACTGTGACTTGTCACATGTGACAATAAAGTATTCAATTCAATTCCTTATGATTTTTCCTTGCATATTTAGTGATTTAGTAAGAATAGAATTGGATCGGATACCAACACTGAAGTAGTACTATTTGGCAAAGGACTGGAAATTGCTAAATAATCAAGAAGTGGGTAACTAATTTAGAGCATATGAAGTTCATTTGTTGGTACTATTGGGGGGAACAATTAAAAGTGAACAAACAGATATTGAACTTTCTCAACACTTCAACACTGTCAATATTTATTCAGGAGAAAAAAGGGCATTATCTATGTACTAAAACTCTCATTTGTTTGTTTCTGAACTACAGCCAAAACGGTACATGATAGCGTGACAACTTTATGCTCACCTTACTCACCGTCATCCCATTGGTGCTAATGGAAGAAGCTTCATTGAAATCGGTGTTATATTTTTTAACTTATTCACATTTTAAAGTTTAAATCTATCTCCTCGGGAGGGAGGGGGGTGGAGGGAGGGGGAGGAGGGAGAATGGGGGGGTTGAGGGGGATGGAGTGGGGGGAGGGGAAGGGGAAGGGGAGGAGGGGAAGGGGGAGTGGTGGAGGAGGGAGGGTGAGGGGGGTGGGGGAGGAGGGAGGGGGTGGGGAGGAGGGAGGGAGGAGGGAGAGGGGGATGGGGAGAGGGGAGGAGGAAGTGGGGTAATGGGGGGAAGAGGGGAATGGGAGGGGAGGGGGGAATGGGGGGAGGGAGGAGGAGAGGGTGCTGCATCAATGCAGGAGAAGTTTGGGCCCAACGGGTCCACTTCGTCTAGTTTAATAGAAATAAATCAGGAGGAAACTACCAGATAAGATAATACCAGAGCAACCTTAAAAGCTTACTCAAGTAAAACTGAGCAAAGACTTATTTTTGATTATTAGTATGCAATTTCCTCAGTACAAGATTTAAAAAATAATATTAATGACGTTGTTGTGTTTAGCCCACAGGAAATCAATCCAGGTCTCTACTTTAGTATTTAGACAACCCCAGGAACGGGTAGAGAATGGAGGGATATAGACTCTGTGCAAGCGCATGGGATTAATTTTGTCATTTTGGTTGCAAAGATTTCATAAGTCAAAGGCTTGTTCCTATGAGGTACTGTTCTGTGATCTATATTCCTTGTGTGTGGAGGTCAGATTAAAAATAAAAATATTCCTTCCTTTTGAATTTTTTTCTTTAATTGTTATTAGCAATTTAAGTTGACAATAATTTACTTAGATGACTGAAGAAGGGTCTCGACCTGAAACATCACTTGCTTTTCTCCAGAGATGCCGTCTGACCCGCTGAGTTACTCCTGCTTTTTGTGTCTATCTTCGGTTTAAACCAGCATCTGCAGTTCCTTCTTACATAGTTAAATGGCTACTTGGCTAGTTCTATTAAACAATTGTGTAACCACTAACACATTTATTCATTCGGGACTAGTGCACACAAGAGATACACATTTAAAAAGGAATTTATAAATGGGTGTGATTATATTTCTAACAACACAAAATAATTCCAAGTTCCTTCCTTCCCTCTTCCTGGTTATATCAGCACAGCCATCAAACACCCTCTGGTATTTCATCCCAAAGTTCATTATTCCATGTGTAAATGTAAAGCTCTATTAAAAAGAGAGGTCAGCGTAGTGGTGATAAATGATCTTGAATTGAATGATCATGTTTGTAGAACGAGAATCAATTTGTGTCAAGCTAAGAAATATAAAACGGAAGGAAATAATGGTAGAAGTTATTTATAGGCACCAAATAGCAGTTGTAATATCCGGCAAGGCATAAATCAGGATATTAGAAATGTGTGAGACAGGAGTAATACTGTAATCATGGAAGTCTTTAACTTGCTTATAGACTGGGCAAATCATATTTAGTGTAATAGGATGGAAGATGAATTCATGGAAGGCCAGAAAGAGCAAGTGAATGGCCATTGCAAATAGTGACAGAAGAAGTTATAATGGAGAATAAGGAAATTACAAAGGAATTCAATAATTAGCCTGCTTTTGCTTTCACAAAAGACCCACAGAACCTCCTTATATATATAATAGAGTAATGTGAGAAAGAAGAAATTAAGGATTAGTCAATAAATAGTATCAGAGGTTTTAAAAAAGAAGGCATTGGTTTAAGATAATAGGCCAAAGACGTACAGGTATGTAGTTAATTGGCTGGGTAAATGTAAAAATTGTCCCTAGTGGGTGTAGGATAGTGTTAATGTACGGGGATCGCTGGGCGGCACGGACTTGGTGGGCCGAAAAGGCCTGTTTCCGGCTGTATGTGTATGGTATGGTATGGTATGGTGTGAGATTTAAAAGGGAAATTGTTTTCACCTTGAGTGTGAATCTAATCTGGAATGCACTGCCTGACAGGTTGTTGGCAGCAGGTCGTGCAGTAATGTCTAGATCAAAATTTGAATCACCAATGCATACTAATCCCCAATGCATACTAATCCCCAATGCATACTAATCCCCAATGCATACTAATCCTCAATGCATACTAATCCCCAATGCATACTAATCCCCAATGCATACTAATCTCCAATGCATACTAATCCCATCCACTAGCATTTAGTCCTCACGGACTCAGAAGGCACGTCGCCTATCCGTGTTCTCCTGAGATGCTGCCTAACCCGTTGAGCTGTCCCAGCACTCTGCAGTTCTTCGTTTCTACAAGTACCGACACAAATCCCATCGCCGTAGAAACGAGAAACTGCAGATGCTGGTTTACAAAAGGCACAGAGAAGGTTCCCGACCCGAAACGTCACTTATCCTTTTTCTGCAGAGATGCTGCCTGACCCGCAGAATTACTCCAGCACTTTGTGTCTATCTTTAGTGCAGGTACTTGTTGGCTGGCATGGCTATATATAAATAGCAGAGCAAGATCGATGGGCCAAATGACCTATTCTCGGATTCTACTTATGTGTTTATGCATACAGTGTGTGAGCAGTCCTGTGATGAGCGGGGCACATCGTGCAATGTGTTCCAGGTAGAGGTACATTAAGCACTGCTGTGCAGGGTGCAGCATGTGCTGTGTGTGGCTACATTTAACAGTGCGCACTGCGAGCAGGTACTCTGCAACGTTGTGCACGGCAGTTGCAGTGTTTTGGGGCTGTGTTTCCTGCGAGTGGATGCATCGAGCGGAACACTTTGCAATAGTATTTGTGCAGTGAGCAGCGTGTACCGTGTGCGGGTAGTTGTGGAGATCAACGGACAACAGCTGAGGCAGCTTGAAGGCGACACCCCGGGCCGGGCCGGGCCGTGGCTTTATGCTGCACCCGGAGGGAAATAATAAACCGATTGTTCCAATTATAACAATTACCGCGCGAAAGAAAATGGGTCAAAAGCAGAACCATGGAACTGTTCTTTTTAAAACGTTATTTGCAAATGTTCCGCGCAACTAAGCTACTCTCCACTAAATCAGCATATCTCCCATAATGCACCGTACACTGTCTTACATTTAACGGCAGTTTGGGCAAATGTGCTCATTATTAAACGTTACTAACTCAAAATTCACTTTAAATTGACCCTCTGTTTTACATCGAGTAACAATTAAATCTAAACATGTTGACTAAAGAGGTACTGAAAGGAGGAGATATATATACCGGGTGCACAACTAGTGTTTTTGGCCGGTCCGATGGTAGTGGGTTATCGTTGATATTTGCTTACAAAGTCAGTTACAGATTTCCTTGTTCGCTCTCACCCCTTCCCCTCTCACTGCTTCACTTGACTGGTTCTTTTACTTGCCAAGAAAATGCTTCAAAATATTGATTTTTCTCATGTTCAAACCTGCAAAATCATTTTATTCCCCATTTCAATTATCTTAGAGCGTTGAAAACAATATTAAGAAACTAGCTCACTCATTCCGAACCATCCTAAATACTGACCATATGACAACTCCTCCCCTCCTTTCTATTTTATGTCATATGCTCTTAAGGATAGCGGAGTCAGGGGGTATGGGGAGAAGGCAGGAACGGGGTACTGATTGAGAATGATCAGCCATGATCACATTGAATGGCGGTGCTGGCTCGAAGGGCCGAATGGCCTCCTCCTGCACCTATTGTCTATTGTCTAGACACTGGCTCGAAGGGCCGAATGGCCTCCTCCTGCACCTATTGTCTAGAGACTTTAGAGATACAGCGCGGAAACAGGCCCTTCTGCCCACCAGGTCTGCGCCGATCAGCGATCACTCTGCACACTAACACTATCCTACACTCGGGAAAATTTACAATATTTTTAACAGCCAATTAACCTGTTCATCTGTGGAGTGTAGAAGAAAACCAGAACACCTGGAGAAAACCCGCGTGGTCACAGGGAGAATGTACAAACTACATACAGACAACACACGTAGTCAGGATCCATATAGAACCCTTGATACTATTTGTCTATTATTTCACTTTCCTCATTCCTTTTCATTCTGCTCTCTCTCGTCCTTTAGATCAACTTTTTTTTAATCAATCTTCACCTTATTCTACCTCCACTCTTTCTTTCACTCATCCTACCCCTTCGCAGATTAACACAAACCCTCCTCAGCAAGCCTGAATTACTTGATGGGCAATCTAATTTAACACACATTATGAATCCCCCTTACAGTATGGGCCATTAATATCTCCAACACTACTGTTATTGACTAAGTACATTGCACCCTACCTCACCAGTGCACCAGCTTTCCATACTGTGATGTAATCAGCCATCTGTAAAGGGAAATTTAGCATATGTAAGAAAATAACTGCAGATGCTGGTACAAATCGAAGATATTTATTCACAAAATGCTGGAGTAACTCAGCAGGTCAGGCAGCATCTCAGGAGAGAAGGAATGGGTGACGTTTCGGGTCGAGACCCTTCTTCAGTCTAAAGAAGGGTATCGACCCGAAATGTCACCCACTCCTTCTCTCCTGAGGTGCTGCCTGACCCGCTAAGTTACTCCAGTATTTTGTGAAGAAATTTAGCATATGATGCATAATACAGTATTCATTACTTGAGCGTAACAGACAGGAACAAAGGTAGACTGGACAGCCTCTGAAACCTTTTCCACCAAATTTGTTTGCCACAGACATTGTGCGCCTAAGAGCCTGTTCCTCTGCTGTGCTTTTCTATGTTCTATGTTCTATTCATCAGTGAAGATCATAGTTGAACTTATATCTCAATTCTCATTTTCCCATATTCTTTCATTCTCAATGTCCAAATCACATCCATGAATACAGTCCTTGAATATATATTCCATAGCCTTAAGTCTGGAGAAAATATGAGCTATTTTCTTGGTTTTGTCAGAGATGATCACCATAATTTAAAGTTACTTATGCAATTTGATAGAGTAATTTAAGAAGTATAAGAAAATAACTGCAGATGCTGGTACAAATCGATTTATTCACAAAATGCTGGAGTAACTCAGCAGGTCAGGCAGCATCTCGGGAGAGAAGGAATGGGTGACGTTTCGGGTCGAGACCCTTCTTCAGACTGATGTCGGGGGTGGGACAAAGGAAGGATATAGGTGGAGACAGGAAGATAGAGGGAGATCTGGGAAGGAGGAGGGGAAGGGAGGGACAGAGGAGCTATCTGAAGTTGGAGAAGTCGACGTTCATACCACTGGGCTGCAAACTGCCCAGGCGAAATATGAGGTGCTGCTCCTCCAATTTCCGGCGGGCCTCACTATGGCACTGGAGGAGGCCCATGACAGAGAGGTCCGACTGGGAATGGGAGGGGGAGTTAAAGTGCTGGGCCACCGGGAGATCAGTTGCGTTAATGCGGACCGAGCGCAGGTGATCAGCGAAGCGATCGCCGAGCCTGCGCTTGGTTTCGCCGATATAAATAAGTTGACATCTAGAGCAGCGGATGCAATAGATGAGGTTGGAGGAGGTGCAGGTGAACCTCTGTCTCACCTGGAAAGACTGTTTGGGTCCTTTGATGGAGTTGAGGGGGGAGGTAAAGGGACAGGTGTTGCATCTCATGCGGTTGCAAGGGAAAGTGCCCGGGGTTGGGGTGGTTTGGGTAGGAAGGGACGAGTGGACCAGGGAGTTACGGAGGGAACGGTCTCTGCGGAACGCAGAGAGGGGAGGGGATGGGAAGATATGGCCAGTGGTGGGGTCCCGTTGTAGGTGACGGAAATGTTGGTGGATGATATGTTGGATCCGCTGGCTGGTGGGGTGGAAGGTGAGAACGAGGGGGATCCTGTCCTTGTTGCGAGTGGGGGGAGGGGGAGCAAGAGCGGAGCTGCGGGATGTAGAAGAGACCCTAGTGAGAGCCTCATCTATAATGGAGGAGGGGAAGCCCCGTTTTCTGAAGAACGAGGACATCTCGGAAGCCCTAGTCTGAAACACCTCATCCCGGGCGCAGATGTGGTGTAGACGGAGGAATTGGGAGTAGGGGATAGACTTTTTGCAGGGGACCGGGTGGGGAGAAGTGTAGTCCAGATAGCTGTGCGAGTCGGTGGGCTTGTAGTAAATGTCCGTCACTAGTCTGTCTCCTGTGATGGAGATGGTAAGGTCCAGAAACGGGAGGGAGATGTCAGAGATAGTCCAGGTATATTTAAGGGCAGGATGGAAATTGGAGGTGAAGTGTATGAAGTCAGTGAGTTCTGCATGGGTGCAAGAGGTAGCACCAATGCAGTCGTCGATGTAGCGGAGGTAGAGTTCGGGGATGGGGCCAGTGTACGTCTGGAACAGGGATTGTTCGACGTACCCGACAAAGAGGCAGGCGTAGCTAGGGCCCATGCGAGTGCCCATAGCTACGCCTCTGGTTTGGAGGAAGTGGAAGGAGTCAACAACTCAACACCCTCAACAACTTCTCTTTTGACTCCTCCCACTTCCGCAGAGACCGTTCCCTCCGTAACTCCCTGGTCCACTCGTCCCTTCCTACCCAAACCACCCCAACCCCGGGCACTTTCCCTTGCAACCGCACGAGATGCAACACCTGTCCCTTTACCTCCCCCCTCAACTCCATCAAAGGACCCAAACAGTCTTTCCAGGTGAGACAGAGGTTCACCTGCACCTCCTCCAACCTCATCTATTGCATCCGCTGCTCTAGATGTCAACTTATTTATATCGGCGAAACCAAGCGCAGGCTCGGCGATCGCTTCGCTGAACACCTGCGCTCGGTCCGCATTAACGCAACTGATCTCCCGGTGGCCCAGCACTTTAACTCCCCCTCCCATTCCCAGTCGGACCTCTCTGTCATGGGCCTCCTCCAGTGCCATAGTGAGGCCCGCCGGAAATCGGAGGAGCAGCACCTCATATTTCGCCTGGGCAGTTTGCAGCCCAGTGGTATGAACGTCGACTTCTCCAACTTCAGATAGCTCCTCTGTCCCTCCCTTCCCCTCCTCCTTCCCAGATCTCCCTCTATCTTCCTGTCTCCACCTATATCCTTCCTTTGTCCCACCCCCGACATCAGTCTGAAGAAGGGTCTCGACCCGAAACGTCACCCATTCCTTCTCTCCCGAGATGCTGCCTGACCTGCTGAGTTACTCCAGCATTTTGTGAATAAATTGATAGAGTAATTGTTAGTTAGTGGTAAAATCAAAGGTCTTTACACCTCTAGTGAATCACAAGCTCTACCTTGTTTATGCATTTGTGGGTGGCTTTACATAGCAACAGGTGATGAGTAAGATTAGATTTGTACGAAAAATGTACAATTCTTTACTTAATGGCATGACCATATTTTGAAAATTGCGACTTTAAGCAAAACAAATGAGAATGATCAAAAAATTAGATTAATTTATGTAAACTGGTTCTTTGGATATTTCTAGCTAAAAAAAAAACACAGTTTAAGTTAACAATATATATCATTCTTAAATGAAATACTTTTGCCATAAAATAACTTTCAAAATACAGAATTAATCTTTAGACAGTCCAATTCATCAAGCAGCCGGAGCTTCACTTGGACTAACTCAGGAGCATTTATGAGGCTGAGTACATCATTGATAGGAGTTGCAATGAGGAAAGAAGCAGCAGCAACAGTCAAGAGAATTCAATTGTCATATGTATAGGAATACTATAGAACAATGCAATTCTCACTTGCAGCAACTGTACAGGCACATTATTCCAACCACATAATAAATAAATATACAATAATCAATAATGCAATAAATTATCTGATAGAGTAAACCTAATTATGTAGTGCAAACTATACAATGTCCAAGTAGTTTGTTGCTGATGTGGGGGTGCATTAAGGTTGTGCAGTGTAGTTTACATACTTTATTGCATTTTTAAACAGCTGTCCTGTTCACTTCAAGGCCCCCCTGTTCCTCCAAGTTCCCCAACATCCAATGATTTATTACCCTGGCTTGTTGTACCTCCCTAAAGTTATTATCTGTTTTCTGGATGAAGTTATTTCTCTGCCCGACTAACCTGACCATCTATCTATACCTTGCTTCAGTCTTAAGCTTTCCTCTTCATTTCAACTACATGATAGATTTTTGCAATATCGGCATATTTCTTTGTCATATAATCTACACTTAATTACACATCTTTAAAAATGTTATCTACTAAGCAATAGCTGACTACTGAATCCTGTGAAAGTCCCTAGACACTAACATCTCAGTCACAAAGATGTACATCAACCGTTACCTTTGTTTCCCTCAAGTAAGTCAATGTTACAGTAATAGAGTCGGAGAGATATACAACATGCAAGCAAGCCCTTTGGCCTTACTCATCCATGCCCAACACGATCTCTATGCAAACTAGTCGCATTTAATAATAATAATAATAATAATCCATTTATTTTATATAGCGCCTTATCACATGCTCAAAGCGCTTTACAAAAACAATTAACATAGAAACAAACAGACAAACTATCCTAACGGAAAAGCGGCGAATACTCAACGCCAGCGTCCTCTCACGTCAGGGTCCGGCAGTAGACATTAAAAAGCACAAGACACACAGATATAATTTTTTACACAAACAGCCATCACAGTGATTGCTCTAGGCATACCCTCACTGTGATGGAAGGCAAAGTCTTATCTCCTCCTCATTCTTCTCCCGTGGTGCCACGAGGTGATCGAGGCTCCCGACTTTTTGAAGCCCCCACCGGGCGATGGAAAGTCCCAGGGCCGAGCCAAGCAGGCCGATGAAAGTCCTGAGCCCCCACCGGGCGATGGAAAGTCCCAGGGCCGAGCCGAGCAGGCCGATGAAGGTCCTGAGCCCCCACCGGGCGATGTAAAGTGTCGCGGCCGAGCCACGCAGGGCGATGAAGGCCCTGCGAGCGGGTCGATCAAACCTCGCGCTCCGGGGCGGTCGAAGCTGCTACGGCTGGAGCTCCCAAAAGCCAGTCGCCAGCCAGGGACCTGCGAACTCCCGATGTTGCGGTCTGCAGGGCCTACGGCCGAAGCCTCCGAGATGGTAAGTCCAGGCCCTGCGACCGGAGTCTTCAAGGTCGATCCCAGCTGGAGGCCGCCGACTCCACGATGTTAGGCCGTAGCGCGAACGGAGATACGACACGGTAAAGGTCGCATCTCCGTTGAGGAGGAGATTTGAAAAAAAGGTTTCCCCCAACCCCCCCACCACCCCCCTACATACACAGAATTAAAAATAAAACAAAACGTACATTTAACAACGACAATGACAAAAAAAACAACAACAAAAACGGAGAGACTGCCGGTGAGCCGCAGCTGCAGAACACAGCCACGCTCCCATTTGTCTGCATTTGGCCCATATCTCTCCAAAGGTTTTCTATCCCAATTAATTAAAAATATATAATCAGACTGGCATGTGGGATCTTGTCAAAAGCCTGGCTAAAATCCATTTAAAGCTCATCATTAATGATATTTGTACATTTGTACCTAATATATTTTACACTATTTCCAAGTTAATAATGATTTGTTCCATCCGTGGAAGAGTATAAATTCCATATTATTCTTATCCGTCACCTCAGATCACACAAAACTGGAGTGGAAGTAAGTTATCCTTCACTACGAGGGGCTGTCAAAGAACTGAAATTCCCTCATTATTGACCCTGGTGTTTTTGCATCTGTCAGAAATACACTAGAGTAAGTTGGAAGGAAGAAAGGACAGTGGAAGAATTTAGATAAATCACTCCAGAGCTAAGAGTCCAAATGTTTAAGACACATTGCTGCCAATGTTGAGGAAAAGTAAGGAATGTAGAAACTGTAAAGGAAAGAGTTGCAGGATTGGAATGGACTATTAAGTGTTTAATTGTTATATGTAAAGACAATAGAACTATGAAATTCTTACTTGCACAGCAAAACAGGCCTGTGAACCCAATAGGAGTGACACATCCCAATGGGGACATGGGAGGCCAAGGTCACATTGGGACTTAAATATGTCGATGGAGATCAAGGATAATGGTGATGGGCAGGCAGGGATACATTCAGAATAGGATATAGCACTCTATGGCAAGAATATCCTTATTAGGGAGTGTGTCCCAAACTGCTCTCAATGTGCTGTGTGGTCTCACAAGGTTCTGTACAAACACCCTAGCTCCTGTATCTAACACAAGGCCAACATATCATGGCTTTACTCTTTGCAGCACCTTCATGTACAAAGTGTTGCAGAGCTAATTTTTTAGGTGCCAGAGCGGCCGCTGTTAAAATTCTAGCCCTGCTAGTTAAAATTCCCCAGTTTATTTTTGCTTTTTTTTTTTAAACAGAGGTGCCATAGCGGCACTCCGGTGAGATCCGGCAGCACTGCACCCCTGTGTACAAATGTCTTTTATTGGCTGATTTTTAGGAAGTCCATCATTCAGCCGTTCTCTTGTCCATTTTCCTTTGGCTCCAACCATGTAACCAAAGTACTTCATGTTTTGTCCTTCTGACTGTTCTTTGATCTTTTTTGTTGTTTTTGTATTTTTTGCTCTTCGCTCTCCATACTTTTTTGAGCGATTGATCATTAGTTTCAAACCTGATTGTGGTGTCCACCCCCGTCACTTCACTCCCTTTGACAAATATCAGGTCCGGTTTCCAGAGCTCCGTCATTGATATCGGGTGTGGGTTTACTATTGTCTCCCAGCCGTCTTCCAGTGACTGATGTGCAAATGAATCTGGGTGCCTTTGTACATCCATGTTCCCCAATCTATCACTATTTAAATGAATAATCCTGTTTTCTTGATTAATGTTGATAACTTCACATTTATTCACACCACACTGAATATTTGCCTACTCACTCAACTTGTTTTAATCATTTTGAAGCTTCTTCACAAGTCTAACCGGTTCTGTGTCAGCAGCAAATGTGCAACTGTAACATTCTCTTCTTTTGTCCAATTCATTGAGTTGTGAATAGCTATTGAGCCCTGTGGCACCAGCAGTTAACTTGTTCCCTCCAAAAAGGACTACCATTTACAATATGTTAAGCTTTAGCTAAACTGTTTTCTGAAGGTTTAGAACTTAAGAGTGACAGTTATGCAACAGGAATAGGTCCTTTGGCTTTTATGCCAACTAAAATGCCCCATCTCACTCGTCCGTCCTGCCTGCATTTGGCCCATATCCCTCCAAACCTTTGCTGCCCATGTACCTGCCCAAATGTCTTTTAAATGTTATTATTGTACCTGCCTCAATTACCTCCTGTGGCAGCTTATTCCATATACCCACCACCCTCTTTGGTGAAAAAGTTGCCCTTCAAGTTTCTATTAAATGTTTCCCCTCTCATCTCTTTTGCCAAACTCAAACGTGCAGTGTTAGGGATTGAATATCCATTTTCACACAGAATGTACAAGGGTGGTGGGTATATGTACAAGCAGTAATTAAGCAGTCTGCAAAGATGGCAGGCTGCTAGTTCAGTATCCTTCAGCAGTTTGTTTATTGCTACAGATTCTGCATCTGCAGTCTCGTGCCTTCACTTATACAAAGATATTTTATGAAACAACGTAATTGATACATTGATACATTAAAGACATTGTAACCAGCCAAAGACAGAAAAAAAGCTGGAGTAACAGCGGATCAGCAGTATGTCTGGAGAAAAGGAATAAGTGATGTTTTGGGTTGAGACCCTTCTTCAGACAGTCATGGGAAAGGGGAACGAGAGATTATATACAGTACATGAGAAATGGTTTTGACCTATTGTACACTCTGCAGGGAAAAATAATGAATATTCATGTTAATCTGCCCACTTTGAAGCACTTGAGGATGAGACCATGTGAGTCACTTTTCTCAGAGACTTGTTTTGTCAGTCAATATTCAGGGCAAGGAGCTGTCCTTCAATACAGTGATAAAACCTAATTTTGAGTGTCTGCCTTTGGTTCTCAAAAGCATTCAGACCAAACAGAAGTGCTTAACCAATCAAATGTGTCTTTCAGATGGGCTCTCATTGTAAATATGTAATTCTCCAAAATAATTTGTCTACTCAAAAAGGTAATAACCATTGAAACTCTTTAATCAAAACAGTGCTGCAGGAACTCGGCGAGTTAAGTAGCATCTGTGGAGGGAACAGATAATGTTTCAAGGAGAGATCCTTCAGACTGATGTGAGCAGGAGTGAAGGGGAGAAAGCAATACAAGATTAATCCAGAAGACTGAATAAATTACTTTCTTTATCTACATCTCTAGTTTCCATGTACCTATGTGACATGTGCCTATGTCACCACAGTTATAGTTAAGTGGGTTAATAAAACATCATCATAAACACTAAGCGAAACTAACTTCTGAAAATTGGTAGCATGTTGATAAGGTGCGGCAAAATCCTGGACAGGTGGTGGCAGGACTAAAGGCAATGATACAAGATAGTAGAAGTGTATTCATTCAATCATTAGGTCAGTGCTAATTTGGCCAGTTTCCTACATAGTCAATTAGACCATTAAAATGGTCATCTAAAATGGTCTGACTAAAGGGTAGAAATTCTGTTATACTTGTCCACAGAATCTCATGCAGTTAATCCAGAGCATCAAGCATATTATGGATCTTGGATTGGCAAGGGGCAGTTTCTCCCGAGATGCTGCCTGACCTGCTGAGTTACTCCAGCATTTTGTGAATAAATCGATTTGTACCAACATCTGCAGTTATTTTCTTATACTACTGGCAGTTTCTTCTTGCTGAGTCACTCATTTACTGAGGCATCATGAAAATTAGCAAAGTTACCTCAACCGTGGTTGGGTCCAGCCAGGATCAAAATTAGAGGGCTAGAAAACACTACACATAAAAGTAGCGTAGAAATAAAAGAACAAAGCTGCGTTGTAAAGGAGCAGAAACAACTGTTTTAGCTTCTGGAACCAGGGGTCAAGATCCAGCTTGTTGGTAATTTTCACTTACAACAACAGGATAGTTCAAAGGAAGACGCAAAATGCTGGAGTAACTCAGTGGGTCAGGCAGCATCTCTGGTTGAGAAGAAGGGTCTCGAACCGAAACGTCACCCATTCCTTCTCTCCCGAGATGCTGCCTAACCTGCTGAGTTACTCCAGCATTTTGTGTCTACCTTCGATTTAAACCAGCAACTGCAGTTCTTTCCTACACAACAGGATAATTCATGTTGAGTGAAAGTACATCAAACCCATCCTTCAGCACCAGTCTAACAGTAGGAACAGACTAGCCAACCCAAGTTTCTTCCATCATTCAAGCCAATAGAAGGAGATGGAAAGGACGAATAAGTAAATTCAAACAATTATTCCCTGGATTATCTTTATTGAAGATTTTTTACCAAAATATAAAGATGACAAGCCATACAAACTTCACAAAAATTGTGATTTCATACATTCTCAACAAATACTTTGATTACACTGGTTGTAACAAATCTCTTGTGGACAGGTTTTAATCTCAGATTGCCAGTGATTGTTTTAAGGAATTGTCTTGAAACTAGTAATTTCATCTTAATTCCCATACTGTTGGAAGTTCATCCTTCCAAGTCTCCCTACATCTGAATTTGGTACTGAATTCTTATAGCTCATCTTTGCTTCTCGACAGCTTGGTTGCATGTTCTTCCACAAATTTGCTCAAAGAGTCAAGGTCCCGCTCACCCATGACATATTGAATAGGATTATTTTTATTGTTGCTTGGTGCAAAGTAAATGGTGGGGAAACCTCCAGTTTTATATTTATCACTTGGTACATCATTTGCTGTTGCATCCATCTTTGCAATGATCAGGTTCTCCTCATTCTTGTACTTTTTACCAAGTTCCAAATACACAGGTTCCAATGTTTTGCAGTGTCCACACCAAGGTGCATAGAATTCTATTAGTACATCTTTCTTTTCGTCCATAATTATTTCATTAAATGTCTTGCCCACTACAACTTTTACAGGTCCTTTGTTACTCTTTGGGATTGGTTGAGATTTAATAACTGGTTTTAATTTACCTGAAAGGGGAAAAAAAAGATATATGAATGCATATGAAAAGATTGCAGTTGGCATTTCAAATGCAAGAATCCTGATCACCAACTGTAGAATTAAAAAAAACTATACAAGTAATGAAGTCCACAATAAGCTTTTATGAACCATGAAAGGAGCCAAATGTAATTTTGCAAGAATATTTTTCCCACAGCATGGATATTAGTGACAGAGATGTAAACAAGGTTAACTACTTTTCAAACTTCAATATTAGTGACAAAATCACAACTTGTTTTGCTATATCTGGATAGTCTCCTTACTCGTGCTATTGTTTCGAAAGTAAATATTTTTAAGAAATATAGTATAGTGCACAGTACTCAATTCAACAAATGCCAAAAACTAAATTGACTGCAACAGTTTCCTTCATAGTTGCATTTAAATACTGTACCTTTTTTAAATGTTATTACAAATTCTCTCAGCGTATCCGAATCAAATTCATCTGGTTCCATTGCATATTTTTTGCCACTGACATCCAGAATTGCCACATTCACTTCTTCACCACTGTCTCCAAGACCCAAATCATTTAATTCTGTTGAATAGTCCTCTTCATCAGCAATTGCAAAAGTATACTCAGGGAAGTCCCTTGCCACTTCCAATACCTTTTTCCTCCAGAACTGTGTAGCTGTCAGAACAAACAATATTTCACAATGATTAATATGCAAATTGTAAACAATCCTCAAGTACACCAAAATCTACAAAATTTGTATGACACTACAAAAATAGCAGATAACATTTATTGCCAATGACAAACATATGGTGCCTTTCACATAAATATGAGGAAACAAAACCCAGAGAAAATTAGTGTGCACAGGAGATTTGGATGGGCAAAAATGGCTGGAACATGATACCGAGGTAGAGTGAAACCATAATTAGAAAAGTAGGGACAGCAGGTACTGAAAGTAAACAGATTGCACCGATAAAAGTAGACTTTTCATTATTGCCGTGCTGGAAAGAATGTGTGGAGGGCAGAGCTTTAATGTAAATGAAAAGTTATTATGTGAAAAAGTTTATACTACCCATCTCCCCCCCCCCCCCCCCACCAAACAGCAATTATGCTTTCAGTACACTATTGTAAATTAATTGGATCTCAAAATAAAGCTTTCAGATTTTTAAATATGGGACCTTTACAAGAGTTTAAATTCAGGCCAGTTTAACCAACATCCCAATTCTGTTGGGGAAAGTTGATTTATCACTGAATTTATCACAGCCACTTTGGAATTGGTGGCAAGTTGTACATACATCAGAAATCCAGAGGAATGTTATTTTGAAATAGACTGAAAGTTTGTGGCTGTCGTGTAACCATTTTACATGAGGGCCATCTTTACTTTGTTTTCTCTTCTGTGGAGGACAGCCAGTTTTAACATGTTACAAAATTAGAGCAAGTATCGCCAACATCACAAATCTACTTATAAATTCCATTCCCTATACTTACCCACACGATAATCAAAACTGAAGTCCACACCATAGTATACCACAACTAATGGGCGCTTGCTATATCTTTTTGCATCATTGCTTTGCTTACGATGTCCAACTAAAGGCACATTATTATTTGCAATAAAATCTGTCACATCTGACTGGGACATGTTCTCCTGTAATAAGAAGTTAAAGGACTGTTCATATTTGATAAATGCAAGCCACTTAGTTTAAAAAAGTTCCGTAAAGAATTTTTGGGCTAGGAAATATATAGCACATCACCTTGGAAAAATAACATGAAAAGAAAATGACAACTCAAATTTTGTCCTGAGCAAAAGTGGTTTGACCACAACTACCAAATGATCAACCGCATTTTGTTTCCCCAAGTTAATCTTTTAAGGTTTGTTTGTGTATATTAACTCAGCAATGCCATACAAGCACAGGAACATTTGAATAGACATGTCTGGGTGCAAAGAGAAAACAATCAAGGGCCGCAAAAGACCAATGCCCGTGGTGGGATTAAGTTGCCTTGTTGATAAGATGATGGTAGTTTGATGGACCAAAGTTAATATCCAGAGTCAGAGTCAAGCAAGTTCAGCAACATCTGATAGAATCAAGGGAATATTTACCGTGATAGTTAATGATTGCATATTTGGTTCATGTTGTGAATGAAATTTTTCAGGTTGCATTACAACTAGCTGCCCAGATGCTGCTTTTAAGAAATTTCGTATTTCACTACTGAAGGTATGATGTAATCTGTATTCTTCACGGATGGAATTACCTAAAAGAAAAAATATTTTAATTTATTCTGATACTTGTTAGTACACATTCCAGGTATCTTTTAAGACCTTCGGGATTCTTGCGTACTAGCGATTAATTCAGAAATAGAATTCAGTTTAGAGATACCGCATGGAAACAGGCCCTTCATCCCACTGAGTCCACACTGACCATGGATCACTCGTTTGCACTAGTTCTACGCTATTCCACTTTCGTATCCACCCTCGGAAGCCTTCCCGAAGGGCCGTGCAGTTGTGGACTGGGAACGCAGCCGGAGGCCTTTATTGAGGCGCCATGGTCTCGATGCCTCCTGGATCGTCGCGTAGAAGCCCGGGTCGGGGCTTGGCTTGAGGAGCCTTGCCTTGCGGGTCGAAGTCCGACTCCGGGTCGGCGGAGTGCCGACAGAGCCTGCGGCTGGGGTCCAGGTCGGCACCACGGAGGCGTGAAGTGGGGCATCGACAGCGGTGAAGCCTCGTGATGATGGGGCCTTGGCGGCTGCAAAGCCTCACAGCGGCAGCGATGCCTCACGGGTCGACCCGTGGTCGACGAGAGCGTGGGATGGGGACGACGACTGTGGAGGACCTGGTGTGGGAGGACCACCGTGAGGGAGGTGGGGAGAACAATGGAGGACCATGCCTGGGAGGACCGCAGTGAGGGGGGGAGAGGGGAAGAATAATGGAGGACCCATTGTGGGGGACCGCCATGAGGGAGGAGGGGGGAAAACATTGGACAACCGGGGAGGGAGAGAGAACAAAGGACAATGGGAACCCGGCGTGGGGGAGGAAGAGAACAAAAGGAGGAGCCGGTGTGCTTTGTAACTTTGTCAGCGTCATAGGTGGCTGCTATTTGTATACATTGGGTATGCAAGCAAAGACTTTCACTGTGCCCAGTCACATGTGACAATAAAGTATTCCTATTCCCCTACATATTAGGTGCAATTTACAGAGGCTGATTACCCGACAAACCCACACATCTTTGGGAAGCGAGGGGAAACTAGGAGAATGTGCAAACTTCACACAAATAGCGTTCTCCTTAAAGAGAAGGAAGACATTACTCAAAATGTTCCATGGGTTTAGGAAATTCCTCCAGCCCAACAAAAGAAAAAATACTGAGCACCTGTTCATTATTTTCTTCACAGGGAAAACAATTGAACACCTCATATAATTTTGTTGTCTGGACTTTTGATACGAATATTAAACAATCATTCAAACATTTGGCTTTCAAGTAGCGCAAGGTTTAAATCTGTATCCATACATTCACTTCTTCCAAGTAAGTCAGTTGACAGGTAACTGAAGTGATTCTTAAGGTTATTACAGAATAACATGGATATATAAAATTTGCCTTGCCTTAGACAGATAAAATTGTATTAGACATGCAAACCACATATGTATAAAACAGTATGCTTTGCATAATATTTGCCAAATCTGCAGCTGCGGCAAAGAACCTATCAACAAAAATTCCTGTAACTTTAAAGGCAGGGGAGTACTTTTATTTATAATATAATGCATGCAAAGTGTTTACTGTACTCTCATTCGAGCTTCAGAAAATAATAGTGCAGTGAAATGCACTGTTATGAAGTACTACTATGTTTTACAAAATAATTCTGCTAGCAGTGAAAAGACACTTCACATCCATGTCAATCTCTTCCCAACCACCAACTGCCAATCAGTTGTCTAAAATATCTGTGCATGAACAAAATTGCCTCAAGCACTAAAGCGAACAAATTCAGAACAAGAATAATAATATATGTAGCTTCTTGTTGGATCCATGTCAGTAATAATATGGGATAAAGCTCAGGGGTCTACAAAAAACATTACACTTCAAACAGGAGAAAATATATTCCATCTCGAAAGCAGCTTATTTAACAGCAGTGGGATTTGGGAGAAAAGGTTATTTGGACATTAAGTTGGGATCTTAACTAAGAAGCATAGAGGAAGCTAATGGAATTCTAGATTTAATAAAATCATAAGAATTTAAAAATCAATTGATGGGGCTGATTTAAAAAAACACATTTAAGTGCCACCTGATGCCAAAACGTGGATGATCTCCCTTTCAAATAATAGAACATGATAAATATTTAAATTTAATGGAACATGAAAATATTCCTTCACTCTGAACTTCCTCCATATATTGGCATTATCAATGAATGATCAGAAGAAAGCTGGAAAAGCGGGGATGTGATAAAGTCCTGGCAGGTAATAGGTGGATACAGGCGAGGGGGGGGGTTCGATTGGCAGAAGGGTGGACAAAGGCGAGAGGTGAAAAGGAGGAAAAAAGGTGCTACATAAGGAGAGCTAGAACCAGAGAGACAGATAAGTGGAATAAGAAAACATTTATTAAAGAGGGCATGGCTATTTAAATTGGCTTTGTCATTAGGAGGCATGGATGAAATAACTGACAAGATTCCAACAAGGCTTAATCTGAAAGACAGACCATTTCCTCTGATCTTCTCTCGTATCCATATCAACCTCTTTCCCATTACCACCTGCCCATCCTCACCAACTTCACCTCTCCATTTTGGGTTTCATTAAAAGTTCAATACTCAGCCTTGCTTCCTTTATGTTTGAGCATTTGGCCACAGCAGATTTAAGTAAACATTCACTTCCCATTTTATATCTAAACTAAGAACATCTATTCAGTTCTGATGAAAAGTAAAACAAACATTAAACATTTCTCCACCCATATATGAATTAATCTGTATATTTCTTCCATTTTCTATTTTGTTTCAAACTATCTAGGCTTAAACCAGAATTGCCCATAGCATTTTCAAATACGGTTCTGCCACATCAAATTACTCACAGGCATCTTGATAGATGGTATATGCTGGGTCTTGTTCTCCATCAAAAATTCCCACAATTACAACATCATCTCCATCCTTAATGAATTCCTGAACTTGTTTTACAACTTGAATTTGTTTGGAAGGCGGACCTGCCTGTTCAATCATATGTTCAATGATACCTGCATTTGAAAGATAAACATGAACATTATTTCAATGCTGTTTAGGACATTAAACATGTACAACGCTCAAAAATTATGTATTCCATTTTCTCCCACAATGTTTCCTTGAGATAGTAGTGCAGTGGTAGAATGTAACATTTCCAGTAGAGGAGAAAATCTTGCCAAAAAAACCTGGCATTGAAAGTACACAGTGGATCTCAAGTTTTACAATGGATCATTCAATAGCAAGGTTTCTCGTGGCAGAATTGAAGCCAAGTTTGGTACCACCCAAATTGAGATTAGTAATAACCCATGTTAATTCAAGGACCTCATTTAGCAATGCATTTTAAAATAAATGGAGTTAGGGTTAGAGCATGATACTCATAAGTTTATTTATAAACTAGAAAAGGTGTGATTTTATGTCAATTTGAGCTCCTGGTCAATCCGTAGCACTGGAATTATAACTTCCAGCTGATTTACACTAAGGCATAGCATTTTCACAGTAAATAATCATCTTTTGCCTTCTCAGAGCTCAACATCCAAATCTATAAGGACCTCCATCAATCTATGTTGAGAACAATGGTGTATTATTCAGACCCATTTCTTGCACTTCAGGTTACTTTCACCACACCTTACAGCCGCTACGGAGAAAAACTAAACTGACTGATTCCTTTAAAAAAAAATCAAGCTCAATACCAACTATGGAGTGGGATGAATAATCAGAGCCGTCATCCAGGAAAATTAAGTTTAATTCACGACAATAAACATTCCCGTAGAGTAAACTCGTGCATCTATTGTTAATAATATTTAGTTGCGGTTCAGAATTTATATTACCTTGTGTATCCCTTGGTCCATTATATTCAAAAGGTTTTCCCTTGCGGAAAACTTTCAGAGTCGGATAGCCAGTGACCTCATATTTGCTAGCAAGCTTTGGTTCAGCAGTAGCATCCACTTTAGCAAGAAGAATTGGCACAGAACGCTTGCTGAGTTCCTGCGCAGCCTCCTCATATTGTGGAGCTAGCTTTTTACAGTGTCCACACCTGTAACAAAATGTGTTCAACTAGCATGCAACTTTATGATAGCATGTTTTTAGAATTGCAAGTTATTCACTGTGGAAGTATCTTCAACAGTTCAAGGTGGGGGGTGGCTCTGCACCAACGTATCAGGCAATTAAGGATGGGTAATAAATACTGACTTTGCTTATAATACTCTGACCCCACAATAATAGTTTAAAAAACACATTGTTGTAACATGGATTACGGAGTTTTTGTTTTGGAATATGTACACCATTTATCCAAAATGCATAAAATCACAAAAAACTAGATAATACTAAAGCGAGTCTTCTTATCAATTCCTTGCCTTGCATCAATTTCAAATAACGTCACACTTTACGTATAAAATACTAACTTTAAACAAAAGCTTCTGCTTACCACGGAGCATAAAACTCAACCAGGATGATATCAGCATCATTCACAACATCATCAAAGATTTCCTCTGTCAAAGTGATGGTTGCTTCAGGCGGAGGAACCCAGTCGGGTGAAGCAATTTCTTTAACTTTGGATAAAATTTCTATACAAAGATAGAGAATCAGAACAAAATTTTAAATGGAACTATTTAGTCTCAAACCAAAAAAGGTATCATTTACAAATATGGAAATAGTAAGAATAGAATTAAATCGTCTACAAGGAGAAATTCATTGTAACTGAATGAATTCAACTGCAACTGCCATAAACTGTAAGCTCATCGCAAAAGGATTAATCTCAAAAGGTGTAGATGTTAACTGTGCTTTAAAAGTGATTTATTTTAAGTATGTTTCCCATCCAAAATCCAAGTAATATTCACATATACTTCCAATCCTGCATCAAGAACAGGAAGCAATGTACACAAAAGGAAACAATATTTACAAAATCACCATAATTCCTAAACATCTTCACCTCTTCTCAATAATCTCTATCATAGGGTCCGAAGTAGGGATATTTGCCGATATTTGCTAATGTTTAATGAAATCCACTACTCAGAAAATGAAGTGTTCCACCCTTACATGTAACACCACCAACATTCAGGAACAGGATGTTAAATGGCAAGTTGAATATCCACCATACAAAATGCCAGGCAATGACTCTCACAAAAGGTGTCTTAACAATGAACTTCTGAAATTCAAAAGCATTGTTACCTCCCCCTTCGTTACCATTATTTGGTATTATTACTCAAACACAAAAACAGTGGTGGGGCAATCAAGTTAGTTACCAACCAAGAGATCTTAAACAACAATCCACAAAAAAACTCAAATCCTTTCATAAAAGCCATGTAATTAAATTCAGGCCAATAACCTGGCAATTAGAAATACATTAATACCACCAGCACATATCCAATTGTTGTCAAGTCCACTCCGTGGGAAGAATTGTGCCACCATTGCCAACTCTAGCTCTAGACCCATAACAAGGGAGGCAGCTATTATCTGCCTTTTGAATTCACCCAACAAGCCATTCAGCTGTTTTATAAACATGTTAAAAGTGGAAATCAAAGTGAATTGGATAACCATGAAAGAGAATAGATAGATTGAAATTATTAAAGATGGAAGGGGTAGTTTGGCCAAATGGCCAAACTTGTGGCAGTAAATCCCTGGATAAAATTAATCCTGCACTAACCCAGCAAACAAACTTAGACTCAAAGTCACTCAGCAAAATCCTCCTTACATAGATCTGGGTACTGGTTTCTTAAGTGGGACATAGAAATATAGAAAATAGGTGTAGGAGTATTCGGCCCTTCGAGCCAGCACCACCATTCAATATGATCATCCAAAATCAGTACCCCGTTCCTGCTTTCTCCCCATATCCCTTGATTCCATTAGCCCCAAGAGCTATATCTAACTCACCAATTCATTGACTAGTAAAGCAGCAGCACTAATCAGCAAAAAAAAACTTTACCACCGACAGGTCAGTCATATTCTAATTTAATTTTTGTTCTAATTAAATCGATTCGATTTTTCCGGCAGTCAAGCTGGGGGAGGAGAGAGTGGGGGCGGGTGAGGAGAGAGTGGGGGCGGGTGAGGAGAGAGTGGGGGCGGGTGAGGAGAGAGTGGGGGCGGGTGAGGAGAGAGTGGGGGCGGGTGAGGAGAGAGTGGGGGCGGGTGAGGAGAGAGTGGGGGCGGGGGAGGAGAGAGTGGGGGCGGGGGAGGAGAGAGTGGGGGCGGGGGAGGAGAGAGTGGGGGCGGGGGAGGAGAGAGTGGGGGCGGGGGAGGAGAGAGTGGGGGCGGGGGAGGAGAGAGTGGGGGCGGGGGAGGAGAGAGTGGGGGCGGGGGAGGAGAGAGTGGGGGCGGGGGAGGAGAGAGTGGGGGCGGGGGAGGAGAGAGTGGGGGCGGGGGAGGAGAGAGTGGGGGCGGGGGAGGAGAGAGTGGGGGAGGAGAGAGTGGGGGAGGAGAGAGTGGGGGAGGAGAGAGTGGGGGAGGAGAGAGTGGGGGCAGGGGAGGAGAGAGTGGGGGCGGGGGAGGAGAGAGTGGAGGGGAGGGAGGTGGGGGTGAGGGGAGGGGGAATAGAAGTGGGGAAATGGGGGTGGAGGCAGGGCTGGGGGTGTGGGCAGGGGAGGGACAAGTGGGGGTGGGGTAGGGGGGATGGAGTGGGTCAGTGGGGGGAGGAGGGGGGATAAGGGATTGAGTGGGGGGTGGAGGGGGGGGGATAAGGGGGAATTGAGTGGGGGGGGAGGGGGTTGTGGGTGCTACACCAATACAGGAGAGGCTTTGGGTCCAGGGCTCACTCAGTGATACCCTCTCCCCTTCCCTGTCCCCCCTCTACGAGGAATGGGCCCGGCGGGTCCACTTGGTCTAGTTATTCTATCTTTTTATAAATCGGTTATTTTCTTTCCCCCTCTCATTTATTCCACGCATCCCATTCACATCAATTTCACCTCCATTCATGCTCGAGTGTATTGCTAGTTCTTGAAACATTAGCTCATGGCACAAACAAACAAGAAATTCCACTGAAGGATCATAGCTATAACTAGACCAAGTGGACACGTTGGGCCCAAACATCTCCTGCATTGGTGCAGCACCCTCTCCTCCCCCACTCCCCCCCAACTCCATCCCCTCCCCCCACTTCCCCTCCCCCCCACTCCACCCCCCCTTATCCTCCCTCCCACCCCCCTCGGAGATAGATTTAAACTTTAACATGTGAATAACGTAAAAAATATAACATTGATTTCAATTAAACTTCTTCCATTAGCAACAAAGGGGCAATGATGAGTAAGTTGGGCCTAAAATTGTCATGCTACCGTGTACCGTTTTGGCTGTAGTTCAGGAACAAACAAACAAACAAACGAGAGTTTTAGCATATAGATAAAGATGTATTCAGTAACATCTGTAGAAGTCATTATATTAAGCATTAAGGAACTGGAATACCACATGTCAAATCTTTAGCGTCCTTAACAAGAGGTGCTCAAGTAAACAATTTATTGACCTTGCTTAGAAAGTATAAAAATCATGGAAAAATTAACAAGTAGGGGTTATTAAATTAAGAACTTAAAAACATTAATCGAAGGTTACTATAGCAAAATAACTTTCCTTTGCATGCGATAACACTAAGGAATTGTACAACAATTAACAATTGGTAAAAGCAAGGTATTACTTCTATGATTAATGTACAAGATTAGCCCACATAAGTCGGTTTCATTGGTAACTTCAGTTAACCGCCATTAGCGAGCACATTTTATAAAGAGTTAATGAGACCGTGATTAGAGTATGTTCTTACCTTCTTTGTTCAATGTTCCTTTATAATGAATTGGCTGTTCATTTTTCACAATTTTGAATGTGGGGTACATAGCAACATCAAATCTTTGGCCCAAACTAGTTTGTGATGTGCCATCTACTTTGGCAACTGGAATGGGAGGATCATTTTCTTTTAGCTCAATGGCAATCTTTTCATA
Organism: Rhinoraja longicauda; assembly: GCF_053455715.1. Classification (NCBI taxonomy): domain Eukaryota; kingdom Metazoa; phylum Chordata; class Chondrichthyes; order Rajiformes; family Arhynchobatidae; genus Rhinoraja; species Rhinoraja longicauda. The sequence goes on from NC_135954.1 coordinate 45,895,405, forward strand.
TTCTGGTGCAAACCGTTTACAGTGTTCACACCTACAGATCAAAAGATACAAAGACAAAAGATTTTTATGCTGGTAAATGAAGGCTAACTTTATACACCTATATAACACTCAAAACAGCTAATGATATTTCAAAAAATCTCAAAATTATTTGGAAAGGTATTAAGAATAATCAGTTCAGAAAAATGTAGGTTTTCAATATAAAGGTTTTCAATGTCCATTTCGTCACAGAAAACCAAAAGCTATTTTTCGGAAAAGAAACACAGCAAATAAAATTCAACGTAGGAACCACAAAGAGTACGTTATAGTATTAAAATCTGATGGGTGATATAAATGGTGACATTCTAAAAATGGTGAAGAAACAGGAACCTGGGAGTTCACAAGTAAATTTTGTACAAAATGGCTAGATAAATTGAAGAAATTGCTTAAAAGTCATGGGACCAGGCTTTATAAGTGGACGCATAGTTCAGAAAGAAATATTAAACAACTACAAATTTGCACTTTGATTTCAGCTAAAATATGGTGTCCTATTCTGAGCATCACAAAACAGAAAGGATGCTATAAATCTTAAAATATGGGCAGAAATTTATCAGATTGGAACCAGGGTTAAGCAGAATTCAGTTTTCAAGTTTCCTTGTTGTAAAGAAATTATTGGAAACATGCAAAGGAATTAATCTATTTTGATTTTAAGCTGGCACAGATGAATGCTGAATGTTTTCTGTTGAAAAAAATATTATGGCCAAAACATTAGCCACCTTTTAGAAATCATTCATATCCTGACACAAATATATAGCCTTTTATCATAGAAATACATACATACCAGGGAGCATAAAACTCAATCAGCACAATCTCTTTGTCTACAATGAAGGAATCATAATTTGCATCTGTCAAAATCAAAACTCCATTTTCTTCCTTGACTGACTCATCATACTCTTCCTCCTCCTCTTCATCTTCCCCTTCCTCCTCCACCTCTTCTTCTCCATCAGATTCTAGAAAAAATGAAGTACTATGTAAAGACGGCATTGTAATGTGTCCATTTCCCTCCATAGATGCTGCCAAGTTCCTTCAGCAGTTTGACTTTTTGCTGAAGATTTCAGCATCTGCAGCTGGTTTTGTCCCAATTGGTTTTGCTCTCAATTCAGCACAGAAATGGGATATTCAGTTCCAACATTAATACAAGATTAATGGCCAAACTATTTAAAATCATGTGATCTGAAAGTAACTGTTAGAAAACTTAAAATCTTTATGACACCACTATAACAATAGACTTCTACCGTATCAAAAAAGACACCATCTCAAATTTGACCTCAAACTACTTGCCTGAATTTGCACTACAATCATTACATGTATAGTAAAAGATAGAACAATAAAGCATGGGAACAGGCTCTCTGGCCAAAAATGTCTATGCCAAACATGATGCCAAGACCAACTCTTTCTTATCTGCCTGCATATAATCCACATTCCTCCATTCCTTGGAATGGAGGAATGTGGCTAGTACCCCCTAATCCAGGCATCATTCTGGTAAACTTCCTCTGCAGCTTTTCTAAAACCTCCACATCCTTCCTGTGATGGGACAACAAGAATAATCAATTACAATGAAAACACAAAGTACGTGCTATAACTCCAAGATAAACACTCAACTAAGAAAACCATGCCCAAAACCAAAGTATTATCTAACTAAATACACCAATTTACAATAACTGACTCCAAATGCAAAAAAAAATCCAGCTACCTATATATTAATTCACTTTTTAAAAAACTAATCCTGTAGATGCAAGTTTATCATTGGGGTTATCAAGTGGGCACCTCCCTTCATTGGTGTTTCTTTGCGTTAGGCCCACAACACCTCAGTTGGCTCAACAGTTGGTTCTGACGTCCCAGAACAACCCCCTCAATACCTGCTCTCACCACCAATGCTACCAGTATCTACTAAAGGAAGCTGCAGCCAATTAGCTCACTCTAACAAATACTAACACCTGCATCCTATCTTCCACTAATCCTAGGCCATCATTAAGCTTGCAACACAACAAATATCATCCTTGCACAAGACTAGGAGACACTTGCAAACTACAATTACAAAGAAATACACATACTGCATGTTATACATTTCCTTTCTGCCAACGGACACTTTCTTCTTGACCAAATCCACCGACTGCCTTGCTCTGCTGCCTCTGACATTTGCTTTACAGCCTGACGCAAACTCTGCCCGCAAATTCCCAGCTCTCCAAATAGTGACGTGGTTGATCTCGCTATGAAACCTCTACAACCCACCTCTACCGGATGTACTCTTGCTCTCCACCCTCGCTGCTCAACTTCTGCTGCCAACTGTATATATCTAAGCCCTTTCCTTTCATAAGCCTCATCCACTAAGTTGTCCCAAGGCACAGTCAGTTCTATAAAATACAGTATCTGCTGACTAACTGACCATAACACTATATCAGGCCTCAAACTAGCAGTAGTTATTTCCTGCGGAACAAGCATTCCTCCTAAATCTACCCGCATCTCCCAGTCATTGGCTGCCCGTAACTGGCCTGACTCATACCTTTCTGCAAACTTCCCTCAATTTTTCTCTCCCTCAGACAAAATGAATTGCTACACTCCCAGTCCTGATGCCTACTGAATTCACCTGTACTCTCCTCCTCTCAATTGCCTTAGCTGTGCACTTCAATACCTGGTTATGCCGCCAGGTATACCGACCCTGAGAAAGACTAGTCCTACATCCTGACAAAATATGCCTCAATGTTGCCACCTCTGAACAAGCGACACGCCACCTACCCATTGTTAGAGGTTCTGCAGTGATGGCAGCACATCATAAATAGCCCTGAAAAGGAAACTTACATGACCCGTCTCCATACACCACAGGTCCCTCCAGCTAAACCTACTCTTTTCTACTTTCCCAGTTCATGCACTGCCCATACCTAACCTGAGCTACTGCCCTTACACATCGCACTGCTTCCTCCTGACGACATACCTGCTCTACATCCAATTTCCTCCTCTGTTTTGACCTGCCTTACTCCACACTGGTTTCCCTGTGCTGAACCCTAAGCTTCCTTTCCCTTACTGAACCCTACCAACAATGTACGCCTAGAGCTGCTTGAGCTTCTTCTGCTGCCTGCATTGAATTCCACTTCCTCCCTCTAGTTACACTTGACCACCAGATTACAAACTAAGGTATCCTTACTCCTTGATAATTGCAACTCTAACCTCACCTTAGCACACATAAACTCCTCTGTTAGGCTAGACAATGGTAAATGGAGAATACCTTTCCCATATAAAGCCATATTACTAGGACACTCCTAACCATTTCCTAATATATGAACTAACCAATCTCTCTAACCTTTCCACCTCATATACTGTCAATGGTCACATCAACCTAGGGAATAGCCCAAACTGCAAACACAACTTCAACTTGCCTGGAAGCCCTGACTTCTCTATCCTTTCTAACCCGTCAGTAACGGCACGGTGGCACAGCGGTAGAGTTGCTGCCTTACAGCGAATGCAGCGCCGGAGACTCAAGTTCGATCCTGACTACGGGTGCCGTCTGTACAGAGTTTGTACGTTCTCCCCGTGACCTGCGTGGGTTTTCTCCGAGATCTTCGGTTTCCTCCCACACAAATTGGATGTAGAGCAGGTATGTCGTCAGGAGGAAGCAGTGCGATGTGTAAGGGCAGTAGCTTAGGTTAAGTATGGGCAGTGGATGAACTGGGAAAGTAGAAAAGAGTAGGTTTAGCTGGAGGGACCTGTGGTGTATGGAGACGGGTCATGTAAGGTATGTAGGTTAATTGACTGGGTAAAATGTAAAAATTGTCCCTAGTGTGTGTAGGATAGTGTTAATGTGTGGGGATCGCTGGGCGGCGCGGACTCGGTGGGCCGAAGGGCCTGTTTCCGCGCTGTATCTCTAAATCTAAAAAAAAATCTAACATCCTTTCTAAGTTGCTGAACCTGTTCAGTGTCATCCAATTTCCTGTTATACCACCTACCCAAACTTTTAACTGGTTTCTCCATTATAGACAGGATTTCTTCATTGACACAGAACCTTTTCTCTACTACTTTTCCTCTTGCCAAAGAAATACTCTGTGACTTACTAGGCTTAATCTTCAATCTAGCCCATTTAAGATTATCATTTAACTTCTCTAACAACCTTCTTGTACAAGCTACTGTTTTGATCACCAAGATCATTCATCCATGTAGGCCCTGATTGGAGGGAGGCGCAGTCCATCCTGCAGTCTCTTCCCACCGATGACCCACCATGATGCTCTAATCACTAGCTCCATCACCATTGTAAACGCCAACGGGGAAATAGTACACCCTGCCATAATGCCCATCTCTAGTCTCTGCCATGCTGTCATAAAGTCTTCTGTACTCAAACACATTCGGACCTTGGAAATATGCTTTCACTATGTTTCCAAATACACAGGACAAGATGTTAGAAATCCAAAGTGCCAAATGTCAATTTACTATTGATCCTGGAACTCTAAAGAAATCAAAAGCACTCCAAATAAGACTATGTGGCACAGATCCAAATGCATTTGCCAGGTCCAAAAACACTACATGCAAATCTCTTCTCTCAAGCTTGGCTGTCTGAATCTGGTGCCATATTACACTCATGTGTTCTAAGCAACCTGGGATTCCTGCTTTCTGCACTACTTTCAGCACAGCTTCTGTGCCACTATGCCAAAGAAAATCTTGTCTTCTACATTTAGGAGACGTTTAGGCATGCTCGACGCCAAACCCTTGGTATAACCTGCTTCTCCCAAACTATATGCAAGAGTCTCAACACAAATCTAAGCACATCAGGTGCACTTTTATATACCCGGTTAGGGACTCCATTCGGCCCTGGGGCCATAGAACCCGGCACGCCTTATTACGGCTTCCACTTCCTTCCAATTTGGTGGCAAAACATCTAACTTTATCTCTCCTAAGGGTGGTAGATCTGGAGGAAAACCCATCCCCCTTTTCTTTTCTGGATCAAAGTATGTCCTTTTTAAATATTTCTCTAACACTTCCTTTGAAGCTTTGAGCTGTCCACTTTTTAAATGGATCCCTATAAAATGCTGCCCTGACTCATTCCTTCTTTCTCTTCCTCCTAAGGTGTTCTGCCCTCCTTAATATTGCTAACCGATTTCCTAACATTTCCTTGCAAAGAAGAGTGTTAATTCCCTCTCATCAATTGTAGACTTTCTCCACTGCTTTCTCAACCGTCTCCTCTCCTTCATTAATCTATTGATTTCTCTCTCGTCTAGATCTAACCACCTGTGGAGCCTGCACCTTTTTCTCAATAACACCAAACCTGTCTGCACCATATTGATACATACTCTCCCATCTTAACTAACTTGTTTCCCACTGTCCCTTTCAGATTCTCTCGCACCTTTACCAAATCTATATTAAGTTTCCCATTCTTTCCTTTCACTTGGCCAAGGCCATTTAACACTAGATTTCAGCCCACGATCTCCCTGACTGACAGATTAACACCACCACCGGTCTACAGCGCATGATCCCTCCTCATCAGTAACAGGGCTAATAATATCCTGCAAACTGTAGTTTTCTACCCGTCGCTGAACTACACGACTGACTTCTCAAGTACCGTTCAATGTGATTTCCCTGCATTCCCTCTAACAAACACTTCTTTCCCTGATGTATTCTGTGGCCATTTGTTGTTGTTACTTTCTGCCAACCACAAGAACAGACATGGAGCTTCTTACCCTCTACCATTGAGCCACAAAGTATTCAACCCCTAAAATAGAAGAAATTTGAGTGTCACAACGTTGCTATTTGGTTGCCAATCATGGAGCCCAGAAACACACAAATGTCCTCTCCCTCCATTTATTTTCATCTCTCTTCTAGCCAAGGATACATACATTCTGACGTTACATTTGATCTCAATCATATTCTCACTCATCCCCTTCAGCATTAACACTGGTTTGCAATGGTACTTGATCAAGTCTAGTCAACCTACAAAACCTGGAACTCTATTTATTCACAAAATGCTGGAGTAACTCAGCAGGTCAAGCAGCATCTCAGGAGAGAAGGAATGGGTGACGTTTCGGGTTGAGACCCTTCTTCAGACTGAACTCTGATAAAAATGTACCGAGGAATGAACTGTCAAGGAAAGTGATGGAAGCAAATACTATGACAACAATGTTTAAGAGATATTTATACAGGCACATGAACCGGTGGGGAATGGAGGGATGCAGACCATGTGCAAGCAGATGACCAGTTCAAATTGGCATCCTGATCAGCATATCATCGTGGGCCAAAGGGTTCTTATGTTCTAAAATGTTGATCGGGTTAGGTTAAATACAAATGATCAGGATTCTATTGTGATGGGATGTCATCAGAATCCATCCCTGGCAATATCCTGGATTTGGAAATCAATGACAGGCCCTCAAAATTTACAGGTGGGAAGGAAAGGAAGGAGCAAATTGTACTACGGCAAATGAATCTAATGATCACAAGATCCAAGAGCAAAGTGAGAACGGCATTTTCTCCACCCATGAAATAAAAAACAAATTTCCTTTGAGCTATTTTATTCCATTCTCACTACACTGTCAACACAAAGCCTACAGGACTGGCCAAGGAACAAAAGCAAACCTCAAAGGTTTCAAAACCCTTTTTAAAATGCAGAAGCATCCGCCAGCACTCCCAAAAGCTTTTAAAATCAAGACAGTGCACCAAATGTTCATTAACATTATATTAGAATGAAAAATATCCAGGCTAAGCCGACAAGAGGTCGAGACTAATGTCAATTTTATTAGAATGTTATCATTGTGAAGCTAAAGCCTTACATATACATTTAACTGTCGGAATATACACTTGAAATAACAAAGATAACATATGGAATAGGGCATTGAGTATGAAAGTCAGGAAATCATGCTGCAACTGTATAAAATTTTGGCTGGGCCACATTTGGAGTATTGTGTGCAGTAATGGTCGCTGCAGTACAGGAAGGACTTGAGGGGGCGGAGGTTCAATAGAGACAGGACAACTTTGAATGTTTTCTCTGGAGCAGAGAAGCTTTGATAGAAGTATGTAAAATTATGAAGTGCATAGATAGGGTAGATAGCCAGACTAGCTTACAGGATGAAATTTTCAAATACCAAATAGCGCTTAGCTTTAAGGTGAAGAGGGGAAATTTAATGGAGATTTATGTGGCAAAACACATGCCTGGAATGCACTGCCAGGGAATGTAAGAGAAGCAGATACAATAACAATGTTTATGAGGCATTTAGACAGAAACATGAACAGAAAGGGAATGGAAGGATATAGACCTTGTGTAGTTTAAATTGGCACCACGGTTGGCAGACATTGTGGGATGCATGGTTCATTCGAGTGCTGTACTATTTTGTGTTCCAAAAGATTGATCAGTTTAGGTTAAATACAAGTTAATAGGATTCTTAAATATGTCACACAATCCATGCTACAGTAACTTTTTACTTCCATTAAAGGAGCTATTAATAGCTTTGAAATTCTCAAAATATTAGAATTTGCAGGTTAGTGATAAATATGCTTCAATTAATTTCCCATGCAAGTTCTCAACAATACAGATTCTCAGACTCGGGAACTTCCTACCTTCTTGCCAGGGCAAGTTGACAAGGCTGGTAAAAATAAAATGCAAAAATGGAACTGGAGAAATGTGGAGCCATGAAAGTGCAATTAATCAGACAGCATTTTCAAGGAGTAGTTATAATGAATAGTTTCCTTCCCTGTAGAATTTCTATGATATTCACCTTACCAGCATCTGAGTATGGAGGATAGACACAAAACGCTGGAGTAACTCAGCAGGACAGGCAGCACCTTTGGATAGAATAAATGGGTGACGTTTCAGGATGAGACTCTCCTTTGGGTACTGAGGTATGTACAGATTGCAAATTGGTTTGGCTGACTGAAGTTTAAGCAAATTAATTAGAACAATATTTTTGTTTCTATTTTAGAAATCCAAAGAGTATACTTTCAAGGTAAGTGTGTAAATAATCTAGAGTTTAACTTTAAATCTGACAATCTATGATGTGAATAGTTATAATTTTGAAATAGAAAGGGATAGGAGTATGGCCAAGTGAAATAGGAATCGTATGAAAGGTGAGATGAGTAATGGATTAAAAGTATTATGTATGAATGCTCGAAGTACAAGTAAAGTGGATGAGCTTGAGGCTCAATTAGAGATTGGTGGATATGACATTGTGGGGATTACAGAGATGTAACTGCTGGAGGATCGGGACTGGGAACTGAATATTCAGGGTAATATGTCCTATAGAAAGGACAGGCAGGTGGGCAGAGGGAGTGGGGTAGCTCTGTTGGTGAGGGATGAAATTCAGTTCCTTGCGAGGGGTGACATAGGGACTGACAATGTAGAGTCACTGTGGATAGAGTTGAGGAATTGTAAAGGTATGAAGACACTAATGAGAGTTTTCTACAGGCCCCCAAACAATAGCCCGGATATAGGATGCAAGTTGCAGCAGGAGTTCTTATCTGACCTACGACGAGAGCTGAAAGCTTAGGGAGATACAAACCTGTGTACACTACTTCAATAAACGACTAATTAAACTGAAAATACGTTTGAAAAATTGGAAAAGCTATACATCAGAAGCTAAATTGGAAAAAGGCTGCTGTAATTGGAATGCTGAGAACATAGAAGTGACATTGAGCATTGCAAGATATCAGTTGTTTTGAATTCTTGTGCAAGATATGACTTAACGACAATGCGTTTTACAGGGAATAACAAGTACAATTTTGCCTGTGGTTAGGTCTGATGTTCAACCACAAGGTGGCGATATCAAAAAGGATTCGTGAAGGAAAAAGGTTTTTCTTCGTGTTTATCTTCAACATTCTCTGCTGTCAGGAAATGGGTTGCCGCCCTGAAAAGCCAGCTTGAGATTGAGGAAGAACAGAAGAGAAGACAGTTGAAAATAAAAGAAGAACAACTGAGAAGAAAGAACAGAAGAGACTAGAAGAACTATTAATTGTTCAAAGAAAACATAGAAAATAGGTGCAGGAGGAGGCCATTCGGCCCGTCGAGCCAGCACCGCCATTCATTGTGATCATGGCTGATCGTCCAAAATCAATAACTCGTGCCTGCCTTCTCCCCATATCCCTTGATTCCACTAGCCCCTGGAGCTCAATCTAACTCTCTCTTAAATCCATCCGGTGATTTGGCATCCACTGCCCTCTGTGGCAGAGAATTCCACAAATTCACAACTCTTTGGGTGAAAAAGTTTCTTCTCACCTCAGTTTTAAATGGCCTCTCCTTTATTCTAAGACTGTGGCCCCTGGTTCCGGACTCGCCCAACATTGGGAACATTTATCCTGCATCTAGCTTGTCCAGTCCTTTTATAATTTTATAAGTTCTCAAGGAACTCTAAAGGATGAGAGTTCCTTGAAAAGATCAGGAGACTAAGAGGAAGCAGTTTTGCAACAACTAAATCTGTAGAGGCACAGGTGCAAGAAAATCTGACAAAGGGAATGACATAAAAAGAACCTACAATGTTCTTGTTTGTTCTGTAACAAAATTGGTCACACATTGGGGCGATGTTGGCAGATCAAGAAGAAAGAGCATAAAGGATAGACTTCTTAAAGGAGAATGGAATCTGTTTTGGATATTTGAAAATATGTCACATGAGCAAAGACTCATTTGGCTTTTGATGTGTGCAAAGAAAATCATCCTGAAATACTTCACATTGAACAAAAGGACAAAAAAAAGAAACCAGAACCTACAGAACAGAATGAAAAGCCAATTGCAAGTGATACTGTTCCCTCTTTGCAAATGTGTGGGCATATTGGGGCTGGTGATGAAACCTGCATCTTCTCCATTGTACCAGTACAAGTGAAGAGCCACAAGGGGAGCACAGCAAACATATACATTATTGGATCATGGAAGTTCATCTACCATTTGCACAGAAAGCTTGATGAGAAGGCTGAACATTGCAGGACCAAAGACCAAAATTCTCTTGCATACCATGTACCAAGTGAAGCCTGTGATCAGTCGTCTCATCTCAGGTTTGGAAATATCTAGTCTGAACAAAGACAATTTTATTCAACTATCGGATGTGTTTACACATAAGACCATGCCTGTTTCTCAGCTAAACATTCCCAGACAAGAAGACCTGTTCCAGAAATAGACTTTGGCATTGACCTACTCATCGGGATAAATGCTTCAAAGGTATTGGAACCTTGGGAGCTGGTCAACAGCCATGGGGATGGACCATATGCTGTAAAAACTCTACTGGGATGGGTCATCGATGGTCCCCTGAGAAGAGACAACGACAACAGGGATGTAAATGGATGCCCTGCTGCTGCTGTCAATCAAATATCCATTGCAAACCTAGAGGAGCTACTGGTCAAAGAATACAATCAAGACTTCAGTGAAAGAACCAGCAAGGTAACTCAAGGTTCTTCAGTTAGAGCTCCAGGGATCCCTAGTGGAATCAAGGGATATGGGGAGAAGGCAGGCACAGGTTACTGATTGTAAATGATCAGCCATGATCACAATGAATGGCGGTGCTGGCTCGAAGGGCCAAATGGCCTCCTCCTGCACCTATTTTCTATGTTTCTATGAAACAGAAGAAATGTCTAAAGAAGTAAAATTCTTGGACATTATGAATCGCTCAGCAAAGATGACAGATGGTCAAGACTTACTTTTCAAGCAAGAAAACATCCCCCAAACCTTCTCTCAGCGATGGACAGGACTGCTAGCAAATCTCAACAAGATTGTGGAGTTTAAAGTGGGCCAGTGCATGAAGCCTACAAGCTTTGGTCAAATCAGATATGCAAAGCTCCACCACTTTTCAGATGCCAGCGAAAGTGGCTACGGTACTGTTTCATATCTAAGATTAGAAAACGATAGCAAAGGGGTGCATATTGCATTCATAATGGGTAAAAATTCATAGTGGCACCATTAAAACAAATGTCGATTCCCAGAATGGAGCTTAGAGTTGTCACTATGCTGTGAAAAGAATTACAGCTTCAACTGGACAAATCCATCTTCTGGACCGATAGCACAACGGTGCTTAAGTACATCAACAACGAAAGCAAACGCTTTCAAACATTTGTAGCAAATAGGATCTCTTTTGTAAGGGATGCTATTGATGTATCACAATAGAGATATTTTAGCAGAAAGGAAAATCCTGCAGATGAAGCCTCCAGAGGACTAATAGCAGACCTCTTAAACTGTAAAAGATGGATCAAGGGACCAGAGTTTCTCTATAAGCCAGACAGAGAATGGCCAATACCTCACTGGAATCTGCAATCTCTGCTAATGATCCAGAAATCAAGCAAGATATCACAATGAATGTCATTGTCAACGATCCATTGAACCCCACAAACTCTCTGATCACCCATTTCTCATCATGGAGGAATCTGAAGACTGCTGTAGCTTGGCTTCTTAAAAGTAAAGACAACACTTGCAGCTGACCAGTAGGAGAAAGGAAATTCAAACTGCTGAGTAGCCTTGAAAAAGATTCTGGCTCACTGAAAAGGTTGAAAAGGAGATGCAAGTCTTTAAAGCAACACTCCGCGGACAATGTTTATGTCCTGAAGATCTTTCCCAAGCAGAAAGCGCAATCATCTCTTTCTGTCAAAGACAAAGATTGGAAGAACTATCAGGACAAGAAGCTGGTAGAAATGGTGTCAAAAGAAGCTTTGCTACAGGTGACATTGTCGTGGTGGCCGATTCCACTGCACCACGAGGCTCCTGGTTAATGGGCAAAATATTGGAGACCATACCAGATGCACAAGGTCTTGTGCGCACAGTTCGACTTCAGACTAAGAGTACCATCTTGGACCGATAACAAAGATATGTTTGCTCCTAGAAGCTGATACCCGAGTACAGCAAAGACTGGCGGCCTTAATGATTGAAGAATCACTAAAGTAGATTAGATGCCAACACAGTGTATACCTTTTTTGATTATGTGTAAAGTTTTTATAGCTCCATTTAATGTTTATTAGTAATTGTTTTGTTATACACGTAAAACAATTAGGGGCCGGTGTGTCGGAGTCATGTGTGTTTGTGCTGGCTGTTTTAGCATATTATATTATTTTGTCTAGATATCTAGCTGTATTATTTTGGGGGCTGTCATGAGATGAATACATATGGGCATAATGTACTGGGAGGAGTCAGAACTAGGTGCTATATCTTGAGATGCAGAGACGGGAGGGGTCAGACATGGGGAGTATGGTGAGATACCAGACCTGCGACGAGAGCTGAAAGCTTGGGGAGATCCAAACCTGTTTGTACTACTACTTCAATAAACGACTAATTAAATTAAAAATACATTTGGAAATCTCTTTGTTGGTTTGCGTCAAGTCCACTCCCATTCCCTGTGAAGTAATGGCAAGCAAAAGGACTTTATTGGAAAAGATTGAAGTTGCCATTACACAAACCATAAAACCAGAGAGTATAAATCAATAGATTATATCAAATTGCAAACAGTGCAAATAGATATCAATGGAAATAATCTTTAATACAGCCAAATAGTTGCGAGACCAAGCAGAGGGCAAAGGCGAGATCTTTTAAAATTTCCTTTGTTAGTCTTAGAGCAGTCAGTATCAGTTAGGGCAGTTAGTATACTTCTCCTGCACGATGTGTGAAATCTGGAAATCTTCCATTGTTGCCGAGGACTACACCCATGTGAGGTGTGTAGCTGCTGTTTGATCACAAGGGAACTGGCACTTGTCAAAAGCAAAATGATTCGGGAGGCTGGGAGCCTCAGAGGAGTTTAACAAATGTGGTCACAGGCAGAAAGTAGCTGTGTGACCATCAGGAAGGGAAAAGGGGATAGGTAGCGAGTGAAGGAATCTGCTGTGGCCATTTCTTTCCAAATCAAGTATAGCCTTTTGGATATTATGGGGGTGGATGAGGGAAATGACCTTTCCAGGAATGCTGCAGCAACAGCCACGTCTGTGACACCAGACCTGGCTTTGAGACACAGTAGGGTGGGGTGAAGTCAGATAGGGCTCAATGATAAGAATATAATAGTTAGGGAGGCAGACAGGAGATTTAAGGCCGCAACTATGGCTCCAGGACGTGTTACCTTCCCGGTGCCAGGGTTGAGGATTTCTCGTAGTGGCTGCAGAACATTCAAGGAGAGTGAGCCACTAGAATTGTTGCGCACGTTTCCACCAATGACAGAGGTCCTGTGGAGTTAAAATAGGTTCAAAAGCAGGATCTCAAGGGTAGTAATCACTGGATTACTCCCAGCACCACCTGCTATTGTGGGCAGGAATAGAGGGACAGGCCAGATGAATGCGTGGCTGATGAACTGGTGCAGGAGGCAGGGATTCACACTTTTTGCATCTCATCAAGCTCCAAAGCGCCGTTGATGTAGGATAGTTGGAATTATATTTTCTTGACGCAAACAATCAGAGATCTCCACAACATTTCATTTGAAGTTATACGTTTATTTGAAGTTGCAATATAACATATTGGCATATCTCTTGTCATCGACTTGTTATTGATTAGTTTGGTAAAAATCTAATGAACTATGTGACTGATACAAACTGCCAGATCTTATCTCCAGCAGATATTTCTGGCTGATCTTCTATCAGCAGGTTTTTTCAGCCGATTTTATCGGCAGCTTCCTCTGTCTGATCTATCAGCCGCTTCTTCCCGTGAACTGAACAAAAACGTCGGAGCTGGAGGCTCTGACTCTGCCCAACCCATACGTAAACATAGTATTAACCTTTTAGTGTCCAAAATAATACAGCAGGATACAAAATAATATATTATATTAAAATAACTAAAACGCAAAATGGCTCCTACACAGACCTTAACCGTGAAACTTCTTGGGAAGGGTAATCTAGATTGATAGCGCAAGGGTGCCAACAGGAAGGAAGCAGATGTGAAATTGGGGACAAATAGTCAAAGAGAACAAGATTAGCAGGCAGGAAAGACAGGAGCATGCCAAAGAGTGAGAGGAAAGAACAATAGTTTAAACTGCATTTATTTAAATGCTGGAAGCTTCGCAGGCAATCTCAAGGTAGAGATTGGCTCGGTGGACATATTATTACCATAAGAGAAAAATGGCTGAAAGTTAATACTGGCAATTCAATGTTCCAGAAGATATCCTTGGGGATCATCGAGACAGGCTATCTAGAACATAGAGCAATATCGCACAGTAACTGGCCTTTCAGCCCATTGTGTTAGTGTCGGACATGATGCTAAGTTAAGCTCCTGCCTTTACATAATCAATATTCCTCCATTCCTTGTATATCCACTTGCCTATCCAAAAGTCTCTTAAATGCCCTTACTGTATCTGCTTCTTCCGCCAACATTCTGTGTAAAAAAACATGCATCTCCTTTAACCTCCATGCATCCTGTAATCTCCATGCATCCCCATTCATCTCAAAGTTATGCCCTTTAGTCTAACATTTTCTTTTCTCCGGGGGGGGGGGGGGGTCCCCGTGGAACACCACTGGTCACAGACCTCCAGCCACAATAGCAGCCTTGCGCCATTACTTTCTATCTATTTGTTAGTTAGTTTTGAATTCAAACTACCAAGTCACTCTGGATCCCTTGCATCTTAATGGAAAAACCTTAAAAACAGGAAGTGAATAATCACTTTGGTGGGACTGTGTTACAAGCCCCCCAGTAATCAGCAAAAAATAGAGGAGCAGATTGTAGGAAGATCACAGAGAGGCTAGAAGAATGATAGCATAGCATTAATGGGAGATTTTAACTTCTTTAATATTGACTGGGTCCCCCATTGCAAGAGGTTTGCATTGCCAGGATTTTTTTTTATTTGTCCAAGAAAACTCCGTTAATCAATTTACGGAGGGAGTTATTAGACTGCAAAATTGTATCCACTCTTAGGGAGGAGGTAGGCAAGCGATTAAAGTATGAGACAGGGAGTACTTTGGGAACAGTGACCAAGATGATCCACAAGTTAAGGGTCAAAGTCGTAGCAGATCGCCCAAAAAAATGACCGTACGACAATGCCCACAACAACCTACCACATAGGCGATGACAAGCTGACGAAAACCGGCGACTCAAGGGCCTGTCCCACTTAGGCGATTTTTTTGGCGACTGTCAAAGTCGTAGCAGATCGCCAAACTTTTTTTTTACCCGACGACAATGACCACGACAATGCCGAGTCAGGTCGAGATTACACCGTCTTCTGAAACATCGCGAAAATTCCCACGCTGTCAATGCTTCTCCGGCTTCCTGGTTTTCGCTGAAATCACTGACAAGTCGGTAAGTACTTGAGAGTTTTGAACTATAAAATCTTGTATGGGTTACTTAAAAACCAAGCTTCACTGTAACAAGGAATAAACTGGATTTACTACACAGGCCACTATACAGTTTACTAATAGCTGTATTAAAAAAATTAGTTTTAAAAGTGGTTCAGTGGATTTTTGTGAAAAGTGTGTGAGCATTCTTTGAAAATGTAAGGGAGATGCATATCTGGTTTCTGGGTTAAATATCTGGGTTTGGAGCCCACTTTTGGCTGAGGCCAAAAACATCGTGAAAATTCCCACGCTTACCTGACCGTCTAACTGTCGCCTCCAATCTACCTGTCAAATGTCCTGACGGTAAATAAATTGGTTAAACACAAGCATTTTATGGTATTTTGAAATGACTTAACTTATTTTAATATTATGTTCTTCTAAATGCATCTAAGAGAACCTATCAAACCTGGGGACAGCATGCGACAGCGACCGCAATAAGCTACGATGCCTGGCGACAAGCCAGCTGTCGCCGAGAGATTTCAAACCGTTTGATTTATTGGCGACGCGCCGAGATCCACTACGATCTTTGGAAGACTCCTCACGATCATGCCAGCGACACCCCGGCGAACTGTGGCTGACAGCCTAGTCGCCATCAGTCACCTTAAAATCACCTAAGTGGGTCAGGCCCTTGAGTCGCCGATTTTCGTCAGCTTGCCGTCGCCTATGTGGTAGGTTGTCTTAGGTTGTCGTGGGCATTGTCGTACGGTTATTTTTTTTGGCGATCTGCTACGACTTTGACAGTCGCCTAAAAAAATCGCCAAAGTGGGACAGGCCCTTTATGATCCTAAATTGAGGAAACGACAATTTTGGTGGCATAAAGCAGGAACTTGCAGATGTTGATTGGACAAGTCTGCCAGCAAGGGGAGGGCTTTTAAAAGCGATCTAACATGAGAACAGGGGCAGCATGTACCTGTGAGGGTGAAGAGAAAGGCTGGCAAGCAAAGAGAAAGGCTGGCAAGCCTAGAGAATGCTGACCAACAGGAGACATAGAGGCTCTGGTCTGAAAAAATTGAGGCATCAATCAAAGTTAAGCATTTGGGATCAAGCAAATCCTTCCACTGTAGTGTACTGTACTGAAGTGTACAGTACACTTAAAGCAGCAATGGAGACAAAAAGATGAAATGGTACAGGAAAGTCCCAAGATAGACCACAGGTCCATCAAGATTAAAAGGGTGGCTATGGAGAGAATATGTCCCCCTGCAAGATCAGCAGGGACAGAGAATATGTTCCCCTGCATGGCATCTTTGTGCAGATCCACAGGAGATGAAGACGTTAAATAATATTTTAAATGAAGTTTTTAAATTGAGAAAGGTATCACAGAATCTAAGGAATTCAGGCATGCAAGTTATGATGTTTTAGACCATATACAAACTTGCAAAAGAGGTATTGGCAATTTAAAACACCATTAAGGTGGATAAATCCCTTGGGTCTGACCAAGAGCATCCTCGAACCCTATGGGAAGCTATGGAAGAAACTACAGAGGTACTTGCAGAGATGTTTGCAACATCTTTAGCTACAGATGTAGTTCCAGAAGATTAAAAGGTGGCTAATGTTGTACTATTCTTTAAGAATGGCAGCAAGGTCAAGACAGGAACTACAGGCCAGTGAACCCAACATCACTGGTGGGAAAGGTGTCGGAGGAGGGGATTCTGAAGGATGGGATTCATCAGCATTTGGTCAGGCAGGGACTGATTAGTCAGCATGCATTTATGCACAAGAAATCATGTCTCAGGAATCTGAATATTTTGAAGAGGTCACCAAGGGGATAGGCAAGGGCTTCCTACCTTGGCTAATCTTAAAGATTAAAGGGAATCAAAGGGAATCCAAGGAAGGCTAGCCTGTTAAATTCAAACTTGGATGGGGAAGGATCCGAGAGGGAGGGGTATTTTTTTACTAATAGGAGACCTATTATCAGTTGTGTATTGCAGCAATCAGTGCTGGGTCCGGTGCTGTTTGTTATCTACATTAATGTGACAGTGCAGTTAACTTTGTCAATAAATTTGCAGATGACACCAAATCTGCTGGTATAGTAGACAGTGAGGAAGGATATTTAAGTTTAAAATAGGGCAGCTTGCAGCCCAGTGGTATGAACATCGACTTCTCACCTTTCTGTCATGGGCCTCCTCCAATCATCGACACCTTTCTGTCATGGGCCATAGTGAGGCCCACCGGAAATTGGAGGAACAGCACCTCATATTTCGCCTGGGCAGCTTGCAGCCCAGTGGTATGAACATCGACTTCTCAACTTTAGATAGTTCCTCTGTCACTCTCTTCCTCTCCTCCTTCCCAGATCTCCCTCTATCTTCCTGTCTCCACCTATATCCTTCCTTTGTCCCGCCCCCCTGACATCAGTCTGAAGAAGGGTCTTGACCCGAAACATCACCCATTCCTTCTCTCCTGAGATGCTGCCTGACCTGCTGAGTTACTCCAGTATTTTGTGAATAAATACCTTCGATTTGTACCAGCATCTGCAGTTATTTTCTTAAAATAGGATCTACATCAGTTGGAGAGGTAGGCCAGGGAATGGCAAATGGAATTTAACTGACAAATCTGAGACGTCACTCTTTGGTATGTCAAACCAGGACACAGCAAATAGTAGAGTCATGGAGAGAGTTGCAGAATCGAGAGATCTAGGAGTACATGTTCATGGTTCCCAAAAATGGCAGGTTAGTTGGACAGGGTGGTGAAGGTGAGATTTGGCATGCTTGTCTTCTTTAGGAGGGTATCAAGTACAAAGATTGGGACATCATGGTGCAGGTGTACAAGTCGTTTATTGGCAAGACCACACTTGGAGTGCTACAGAAAGGATGTCATTGTTGGAAAGGTTGTCACTTGGACGTGGACTTGATTTATAGAAAGGTTGTAGAGGCTGGGTTATTTTTACTTTAGGGCGTAGGAGGCTGAGTGGCGACCTGATGAGGTGTACAAGATCATGAGGGACATGGGTGAAGTGAACAGGACAGACAATTTTAAAACCGGAGGGCATGAACTCAAGACAGCCTTAGCCAAGATTACAAAAGATTGCAGAGTTGTAGCACAGTTCATCACACAGACCAGACTTCCCACATCAACTATCTATACTTTATGCTGCCCTGGAAAACAGCCATCATAATCAAAAACTTGTACCACCCCCAGCCATTCCTTTTCCCTGCTCCTATCCAGCAGAAGGTACAGTAGCTTGACAGCTCACCAATAGACTCAAGGGCAGCTTCTTCCCGTTATCAGGCTTCTGACCAGTCCTTCCATAAACTAGGGTACTATCCAATGTATCGCTATTAGACAATAGGTGCAGGAGTAGGCCATTATGCACTACAATGCTGAAAAATATTCTGCATCTTCCCCATTACTCCATCTATTGTACTAAAGTTTAACTTGATTGAATTTATGTATAGTATTACCTGATCTGATTGAAGAGCATTTAGAACAATCATCATATCATATCATATATATACAGCCGGAAACAGGCCTTTTCGGCCCACCATGTCCGTGCCGCCCAGCGATCCCCGTACATTAACACTATCCTACACCCACTAGGGACAATTTTTTTTTTTTTAATAACATTTTTACCCAGCCAATTAGCCTACATACCTGTACGTCTTTGGAGTGTGGGAGGAAACCGAAGATCTCGGAGAAAACCCACGCAGGTCACGGGGAGAACGTACAAACTCCTTACAGTGCAGCACCCGTAGTCAGGATCGAACCTGAGTCTCCGGCGCTGCATTCGCTGTAAAGCAGCAACTCTACCGCTGCGCTACTGTGCCGCAACTGCAACTCAGAACATGACATTAATTAACCTAAACCCAATGCAAAAGGAGAGGAATCTCAGGGGGTCGTCTATATCTGGAATGAGTTGACAGAATTTCAAAAGATATTTGGATAGACATGTGATAGGAAAGGTTTAGAGGGATCTAGCCCAAAATGCCAGTTTGGTCAACATAGACAAGGTGGGTCAAAGTGCTTTTTCCCCCCCATGTTGTTTAGTTCTACAATTTTAATTTGTATTTATAAAACTGGGGTGAAACTGGACTGTTCCTGTGATCTGTTGTTGGTGCTCTGTTGTAAAGATCAAAGGGGCAATTCATGTTGACAGTAGTCAGGCACTCAGAAAGGAACGTTCAGCCATTCAGACAGATTCAGAGTCCAGTGTCAGAGCCTAATATTGCAGGAAATTTCAAACATCACAACATGCAAAGAATCTCTGCAACCAAGCACTAGGTCAGACTCGGGTACAAAAAAAGACCAATATGAATAGGACTTTTAAATACTCTTAAAATGAAATTAACAGTTAAATAAGTTGTGTTATGTTCTATGGTTCTTTTAATTGATTAATTTTTCTGAACGGCCAACCAAACGAAATTAAAGGGAACAAAAAAATCGTTCTATTGGCACAGACACTAGCATTAAAAAAACTTAAGGACATGCTACATTCAACCTCGAACAGAGACTTTTCAATGTAATGTCCGACCGGTCCCGACCCGAAACGTCACCTATCCATGTCCTCCAGAGATGCTGCCCGGTCCGCTGATTACTCCAGCACTTTGTCTCTTCTTTTTTTTTTTAAACCGGCATCTGCAGTTCCTTGTTTCTGCCTAATGCAACATCTTAATAGCTTCGCGTTAGCTCAATGTTTTTTTTAATGATAAACGGTTAATTAACTTGAATCGTTAACTTTGTCTCTCCCCCCCCCCCGCTGCCCTGCCCAGTACCTCCAGAATTCTGCCCCACTCCAAGACTCACTTTCTCGTTCACTTTAGAGGTAGGTGGGGCGTGAATTCAAAGAGTGGGACTGGGGCGTGAATTCAAAGAGTGGGATTGGGGCGTGAATTCAAAGAGTGGGACTGGGGCGTGAATTCAAAGAGTGGGACTGGGGCGTGAATTCAAAGAGTGGGACTGGGGTGTGAATTCAAAGTGGACCTCTCGCCCACAAGTCCCCATCCGACCAGGCAACAAGACCTGTGCAGGGAGGCATTGCAAATGCTGGTTTATACCGAAGATAACACAAAATGTTGGAGTAACTCACACACACACAAAATGTTGGAGTAACTCACACAATGTTGGAGTAACTCACACAATGTTGGAGTAACTCACACAATGTTGGAGTAACTCACACAATGTTGGAGTAACTCACACAATGTTGGAGTAACTCACACAATGTTGGAGTAACTCACACACACACACACACACACACAATGTTGGAGTAACTCACACACACACACACACACAATGTTGGAGGCCGCCTGTCCCGCTGAGTTACTCCAACATTTTATGTCAGACGACGACCTAATGCCTTGCAACGCTGGAGCGTCCACCCTTACACCAAACGCTATGTGTATTGTTCCGGTTAGTTATCCGGAGAGATGCACACGGCGACCGATGCTTGCTTACCCGCTCCGTCCTCCTGGGCCAGCGCGGCGATGGCCAACTGCGCCGCCAGCAGCAGCAGCAGCAGCAGCAACGCTTTCTTCAGCTCCATTGAACCTGACCGAGTGCGGCCGCCGGGCCCCCGCTCGAGCTCGCGTCTGTCCTGTCCTGTCCGCTCCGGACCGTGTAACCGCCTCCCGTTCCGCGTCTCGCGCTGGCGATGCGGATGTGCGCGCCCCGCCCCTCTCTTCACGTCCTCCGTTGCTCTGAGTTGCCCGTGTGCCATTGGCCGGCGCGCGCGCTGCCGCGGCGGAGGGGCCGCGTGGGCGTCGGTGAGTGGTGGAGCCGCGGGCGGGCCGGGGCGGCCTGGCCTGCGCTGATTTGAACGTGTGTGTGCGCTGGACGAATGAGGAATGGTCCAAGTAAATCACCAATGTTTAATGTAAATACATTGAACTGAATAGGCTCCTTTAATCCAACAAACGCGTTGTGTTTAAATGTAGATACAAGGAACAAAGGATTCCTGACCCCCTTCAGTTACTCCAGCACTTTGTGTCTTTTTTTCCATATATTTTACTAAAAGCTGAGTCTCATTGCAGCTATGAGGTGAAATACTTGATTCCTGACTTTCCAGACACATTTCTGGAAAAAGGGAAATGTTACCTATTCATTTTCTCCAGAGATACTGCCTGACCCGCTGAGTTACTTCAACATTTTGTGTCTATTCCAGACACATCACTACAAGAAATAGATTAAAATGCCATTGCTGTATGTGCTACACCTACAAATTTTACTGAATTTGGTTGAATACAGTTTGATCTCAGTTCTGAATTAGCTTTGGTCAGTTTTTGTATATTCATTTATAACTTTTATTTTACCCAGCCTTAAATATCTGAAAACGTGGTTATGAGCTGCCTTCAAGAACAGCTGCAGTTCTTGTGATGAAGATGGCAGCTATCAGATACTATATTTTCAAGTTGGTGGTTTCACACACCTGCTTGGTATGGGAGTTTCTATCGAAGAAGCCGTGACACATTACTCACTCCATTACAACTCATAGATGGTAAACACTAGCAAGTTCGATGTTTATCAACTGCCTAATTGCCTTGAAGTGAAGGATTTGTAAATGTAATAAAGAGTCAAACAATGGACAATTGGAAAATATATTTTTCTTCCTTACATTCCTTTCAAACATCAAAAATCTTAAACTTCGTACACCTTTTGCATTCTAATATCCTTCCCGATCTTTCTCCCTTTTCACTTTCCTGAGAAAACTGCTGTGTTTTCATCATCACTTCTGCCCGCCCCCGCCCTGATTGCGGACGGGCGAGGGATCCACTTTGAATTCATGCCCAAATGTACCTTCTAATTGAATGAGAAAGCAAGTAATACAGATAACTGTGGGCGTCAGTTGATAGTATGTCCCCTGTGATAATGACAGTGATCAAGAAAGGGAAGAGAAGTGTTAGAGTTTATGTGAATTTGAGGCAGGGTGGAGGTTCGTGGTAAAGTTAATGAAATCAATGAGTTCTGTATGGGTGCAGGAGGTACCCTGCTGCAGTTGTGGATGTCGTGTAGATAGAATTGGGGTCATTCTATCTACGAGTAGGTATGAGCAGATGTCTGAGAGCTGTCACCAGGCCTCAGCATGATAGAGGTCAGTCTTCCAGACTACAAAGGCACCTCCCTTGTCGGTGGGTTTAACCCCAATGTCGGAATTGTTGTTGAGTGAGCTGAGGGCTGTGCATTCAGAGGGGAAGGGGATGGAGGAGTTAAGGGGAGTGGAAAAGTCAAGACGGTTAACATCGCAGCAGCAGTTGGAAATAAAAAAGTCCAGAGAGGGTAGTAGGCCGGCAAGGGGAGTCCATGAGGAGGATGAATGTTGGAGATGGGAGAATGTGTCAACACTTTGAGGCTAGGCCACCTTACCAGAGAGGAAGACCTGAAGGTGGAGGCGACAGAAGAGCTCAACATTATGGCAGCCTCAGAGCTTGTTGCGGTGTGGGTGTAAGGGTACAAAGGTAAGTTGAACTGACACTATTTCACAGAAGCCAGATGTCAGCTCTCATTGACATCTCGTATCTTCCTTTCGATTGTGATCTTACCATTGAACATCAGGTCACGGTCACTCAGGCAGTTATAGATCTTCCATCTACAGTTTCCAGCCTGAAAGTGTCCCTGCCCTGCACACCCCTCATTGTTTTAGCCAACATTTGTCCAACAAAACGTATTTTATTTCTAAAAGATCTTCCCCTTTCTCTTCTGGTCCAGACCATTCCCACTTATATTCATCTCTGACGCCCACCACATTGATCGTTTCCAATTCCCTGATCCCAACTGGCAATCTTTACAATGTATGTACAACTCCTTTGCAGCTTCATCATGATGGTCTGAGAACCTCAGCTTCTTCCTGGAGCAGTAGTCCAACCAGTTCCCTTCTACAAAAACACTAATTTGCCTGGCTGACCTTGTTCTCACATTGAATAACTTCTTCTTCAACCACTTACTTTCTTCATATTAAACGTGTATCTGTGGGCCCAAACATTCTGCCAGAAGTTGTGGTGAAAACAGATACTAAAGTGATATCTCGGGTCTCCACCCGAAGCGTCATCTATCCCTTTTCTTCACAGATGCTGCCTGACCTGCTGAGTTACTCCAGCATTTTGTGTCTATATTCAGTATAAACCAGCATCTGCAGTTACTTCCTACACTAAAGAGATGTTTAACTGGCAGCAGGACAGTTCAAATATAACTGATTGGCTTGTTGAGTGGCACAGTGGGCAATGGAAGTAGGGATGGTAAAGTGTAGCAGCCTACGTTAGGAGTGACCATTTTGGAAGAGATTGTGCATTGAGCAGAACAGCTGCATTGGAGGACAGGTACTCAGGCTTTGGCTTATGAGGTTGAGGGTGAAATGAAGTAACGTGTTTTCTTTTCATAGGCTCCTTTTATGTTAGAAAGTGGCTGTTAGGGGATTGGCATGCTCCTGCAGGTTGTGGGAAGCCAGGGAGACTTCCCTGTGGAAAGCGTGTTCAGCTGCAGCTTCTGACTGATCACATGAGGGGTTTTGAAGTTGCAGCTGGCCAACCTCAGGATTGTAAGGGAATAGGAAAGCATCAGAGATAGGAACTCAGTGAGGTGGTCACACCTAATGTGCAGGCAGGACGTAGATAGGTGTCCACCAGGAAAGGGAGTAGGCAGAGGGTGCAAGAACCGCCTGTAGCCATTCCCGTTGGAAAAAAGGTATACCCTTTTGGATATTGTTTTGGGTGAAGACCCCTCAGAGGAGTTCAGCAGTAGCAGTCATGTCTGAGGCACCAGGCCTAGCTTTGAGGCGCAGCGGAAAGGATGAAGACAAACAAAGCCATTGTGAGAGGAAATTCATTAGTTTGGAGGACAGATAAGAGATTCTGTTCCTCAAAAATTATGGTGTGTTGCCTCCCTGGTGGCAGGGTCCAGGATGTCTGAGCAGCTGCAGAACATTCTCAAGGGGGAGGGTGAACAGCCAAAAGTCATTGTGCACTTTGGCACAAATTATATTGGTAGGAAAAGGGAATGATGTCTTGCAGAGAGAATATAGGGAGTTAGGCAAAAGGTTAAAAAAGATGAATTCAAGGTTAGTAATATCCAGATTACGTGCTAGTGATGGTAGGAATAAGCAGATAGGACAGATGAATGAAGCTCAAGAGTTGGTGCAAGGCACAGG
Source organism: Rhinoraja longicauda (assembly GCF_053455715.1). Taxonomy (NCBI): domain Eukaryota; kingdom Metazoa; phylum Chordata; class Chondrichthyes; order Rajiformes; family Arhynchobatidae; genus Rhinoraja; species Rhinoraja longicauda. Next base: position 45,919,685 of record NC_135954.1, read on the forward strand.
GTTTCAGATTTTGGACCATTGAGATTGCAGAGATAATTTGCACAAGAGCGATGGGTTGAATCTGAACTGGAGTGGGAACAATATCTTTGAAGGGAGGTTCACTTGTGCTACTTGGGAGGGTTTGAATTAGGGTGGCAGAAGTTGGGAACCAGAGTAGATGGTCAGCAAATGGTAGGACTGATGGGATGGTAGAGGTTATGAGCAGTAAGTCTCAAAAGGATGGACACGCAGGGTGAGTTTAAGGAATATGGTGAAACAGATGGGATGAAGTGTATTTATTTCAATGCAAGGAGTATCAAGTGTAAAATATTTGAACTTAGAGCCTTGATCAGTGCTTGGAACTATAATGTTGTGACCATTACGGAGACTTGGATATGAGAGGCACAGGACTATCAGCTCAATGTTTGATATTTGATCTTTTGTACATGATTGAGAGGGAGGTAAAAGAGGTGAAGGAGTTGCATTACTAATCAGAGGGAATGTCACTACAGCACTCAGAGAGGACACATTAGAGTGTTCATCCACTGAGGCAATATGGGTAGAGTTTGAAAATACGAAAGGTGCTATTACTCCAATGGGATTGTACTAAGTCCCCCCCTGTAGCCAGCAGGAGATAGAGGATCAAATATGTAGACAGATTACAGAACGATGCAAAGCAACAATGGCATCATAGTATGTAACTTTAATTTCCCCAATATTGATTGGGGCATTCTCAGTACAAAAGGCTTAAAAGGTGGCAGAATTTGTAAGAAATATCCAAAATAGTTTCCTCAAACAGTATGTTGATAGTCCAACTTGAGGATACTTGACATTATACTGGGAAACAAGCCTGGCCAGGTGACAGATGTTGCAGTGGGAGAGTGGAAGTCTCACTGCATTTCCACAATGCCTACCACATCATAGTCCCAAGCACCAATCCAGGCTCTAGGTTCATCTGCTTTCCCCACAATACTGTACATAATACACAAATAGGTGAAGATATGGCAGATGGAATTTAATCTGAGCAAGTGTGAGGTGTAGTATTTTGCAAGGGTGTATGTAAGGGAAAATATATAGTTAATGACAAGAGCCTTAACAGTATTGAGGTACAGAGGGATGATGGGGTCCTCTCCATAGTTCCATGAAAGTACCAACATAGGCAGAAAGAGTGGTAACGAAAGCATATGATATGCTTGCCTTCATAGATTGTGGCTTTGAGTATATGGAGAGATATGGATCACGTGCAGGCAGAGGAGATTAGTTTAATTTAGCATTGTGATTGGCATGGACATTGCGGGCCAAAGGGCTCTATTTCTGTGCTATTCTGTTCTATGTTCTATATGTGCCAGTTTGTTTATTTCCAATTTATGTAATCGAGTCTTTGAACATGGAGACAGGCTATTTGGCTCAAGAGGTCCACGTTGACCACGAGGGACTCATTTACACAAAAGGTACACCAATCTTATTTTATTCTCTCCACATTCCCATCAACTCTCCCCAGATTCAATCCATCACATACATAAACACATTTTTACAAGGGTAATTGTCTTTGGGATGTGTGAAGAAACTGGAACATTAAAAGGTAACATGCATTGCAGAAAGAACGTGCAAACTCTGCATGCAAACACAGACTGCTCCAAAGGACATAATTCAATCCAGATCACAAAAGCTGTGAAGTAGCTGCTCTACAAGCTGTGCTGCTGTGACACTGATAGTCACCTTAATGCCACCTTGCATTCTTATTATCCTAGTCCTTCTCACTCTGAAAATTATTTAAATGACCAGAAATATTAGATAGTATGTACTTGAATCTTGGACGTGTACTTGAATCTTGGACGAGGCTCTCTTAAGGGAACAGAGAGTCATAAAATTATACCAAATAATGTATTTTTTTCAGGTATTCCGATTTTCTTGTACAAAACCAAATGATTAGCTCTATTACAAGGCTCCGGAAATAGTTTGGTTAAATAAAAAAGGAAAAATTACATCAAGTACAAAATATGTTGTATGATGCATAGACTATAAGGCTGTAATCAGTGAATAGAAAATACAAATGAATATCTTGGGAATACACCACTCTGTAAAACAGTATTTTGCCTACCTGTAATTGTTCATATTCATATCTTAGAGCAGAGCTTCTGCTTTCTGTGCAGTCAGAACAGTAAAGGGTTCTGGCAGGTACTATTCAAATTCTTACTAAAATAAATCTTAATATTTGTAAACACACTCTTCAACAGGCAGTGTAAATTGGTTTAAATCAGTCTCTGCAGTGAAACAATATGTAATTTGCTGTTAACTAATTTGGAATATCCTGATGAAAAGAAGTGCAAATTGTTCCCTTTATGCTTTCTGAGCCATCTGGTAGTTTTGTAAACTACATATTATTTTTTGAGATGCACAATTGTTCAGAATAAACCTATTACACTGTTTTGTCTCCACATTTAAGAAAGAAGCATTTTACTATTCCGAACTCATTCAGTTTGAAGAATCTTGTAACTGTCTTGGGGTTGTGGCCAACTTTGTGGGCAGGACCTGAACTGGGCCATGAAGTTTCATTAAAAAATGGCCATAATACATTTTATGAGCACATTTAAAGCATACTCCTTTATTTGTTTCAGTGTTGCTGAAATGGCCAAATTTAAGTATAACCATGAGAAAGTCTTAAACTACTAAGGTCCATGTAATGAAGTTACTCCTGCGGTGGGTTTAGGTAGTGGTAGTTGGCATTATGACTCAGCTGCGAAAAAGAAACATAAATATATTTCCAGGCCAGATGTTGTGTGACTTGGATAGGAACTCGCAGATGATGTGATCTTACAATGATTTGGCCAATTGTATCCAGATTCCACTGGCTTTACTGCTGTAACCAAGCAAAATCTTTTACTTTTTATAATTGTAGATTTATTATTTGAAGGAAGAGCAATATTATTTCATTGGAGTTACATTTTATATACAGCCTTTGTTATGAAAAGGGATTTTTTTTTAACGGGATAAAACGAGTTAGCACTATCATCATATCATATCATATATATACAGCCGGAAACAGGCCTTTTCGGCCCACCAAGTCCGTGCCGCCCAGCGATCCCCGCACATTAACACTATCCTACACCCACTAGGGACAATTTTTACATTTACCCAGCCAATTAACCTACATACCTGTACGTCTTTGGAGTGTGGGAGGAAACCGAAGATCTCGGAGAAAACCCACGCAGGTCACGGGGAGAACGTACAAACTCCTTACAGTGCAGCACCCGTAGTCAGGATCGAACCTGAGTCTCCGGCGCTGCATTCGCTGTAAAGCAGCAACTCTACCGCTGCGCTACCGTGCCGCCCACTACTGGAGAACAACACCTGCATTACCCAAGTATGCAAAGCTTTGCCACGTTACTACAAGGTCATGCAAGTTGTTAATGTGTGCTGTACCATGGAAACAATGTAATCTGATTTACTCTATGAAAATGTGTTAAGTTTTTTAAAATATGCCACTTCAACTCTGCCTGCACTGTTGGGTGTACTTTATGCATTTGTTTGCTGAAGAATTTTGCATACTTGTCAGCAAATGCAAATCTAAATAATAATGCATTTACTTATGCAAAATAAGTGTGTGTATTTTCTTGCCATATTCCAAGCCAATAATTCTTGCGGAAGAAATAGATTAAATAATTTGGAATTACAGGTGGCTTACTTTGTGTGGTTGCTTCCTGGTCAGTTTTCTGCTGATACATGAAGTCCTGTGATGGGCTATGCATTCTCACTGGGATATTATTTTTCCATCTAAATACTATCTCCATGCCCTTTTAAATTTTAGGTAGAATTTTCTAGCGTGAAAGCAGACAATCTGGTCTAACAGGTCTATGTTCGTGCTTGCTCTCCATTAGATTTCCTTCCACCTTACTGCATCTGATATTAACATTGCACATATTTAGTGAACTCATTCCACAGTCCTGGTTGCAATGATGTCTTTTTACAGGGGAATGATTTGCAAGACCACTTCTGGCTTTAGTCAGCTACATAAGGCAGGCTATCTTTTATGTCATTACTGTTTTCATGATTGTATTCTTTAACTTTATTTATCTAATCAAATCTAACAAATGCCTCTGCAATCTGTTCTTTTTGCATAATTGATTTTTAGTTTATCGTGTTTTTTAGATAATCTTATCCAACCCTTAAATAGAAATCAGTATAAAATAAATACTGATCCTAATAATCCCAGTCTCTAACAAATCCCCAACATTACAGTCGACTGCTTCCACTATTAATTCTGGCAGTTTATTCCAGATCCTAAACCCTTGCTCTGTATGTATTTAAAAATAAATTCCTCATGTCAATTTTTTGGTTCTTCTGCCAATCACCTATATTCTCTGTCCCTTGGTTCTTGACTCATCAAAAGAAAAAGTTTCTCTTCCTTTACAATCCAAAGCCTTCATGATTTAAAATAGCTCTATCAGATCCCTTCGCAAGCTCCACTATTCCCAGCAAACAATCCCAGTTTCTCTAGTCTAGCCACATGTCTAAAGATTTTCATCTCTGGAATCATTGTGGTAAATCTTTTGTGCACACTCATACAATTTATCCATGTACCTGTCTAAATTTATTTTATAATGTTGTTCTTATACCTGCCACAGTACTTCTCTGGCAGATATTTCGATATACCCACGATTCTCTATGTTAAAAACGTGCCCTTCAGGTTCCTATAAAATGTTTCCCTTCTCATCTTAAACCTATGTCATGTAGTTCTTGTCCTCTAGTTCTTGATTCTCCTACCCTGGGGAAAAGACTGTATTCATTCTATCCCCCTCAGCCTCCTGGCCTCCAAGGAATAAAGTCTGTCCCACCACTCCCTATAGCCCAGTCCCTCGAGACCAGCCAACATCCTCATAAATCTGCTTTGCACACTTTCTTGCTTAATGGCACCTTTCTTATAGCAAGGTGAGCAAAACTGAACACTACTCAAAATGCAGTTGCATCAAGGTCTTGTATAACTGTCGCATACCGCTTCATAGCCCAGGCTTTATACTCATAGCCCAGACTGATAAAGACCAACATGCCAAAAGTCTTCCTCACCACCTGATCTATCTGTGACGACACTTTCAGGAAACTATGTGCTTGCACTCCTCGATCCCTTTGCTCTCCAATAAGTCCCTACAGTTCACCTTGAAAGTCCTATTCTGTTTGACTTCCCAAAATGCAACACCTACATTTGGACACAGTTAAATTCCATGAGCATTCTTTGGCCCACTTGCCCAGTTGATCTGTAAACAACCTCCACCATTATCCTCTGCTTACCATCATAAAGCTCATTCTGTAACCAAATTTGAGTGAAGGGCAAGGTGTAAGGAACTCTGGATAATGAGATAGATTGAGGCTCTGGTGAGGACAAAGAAGGAGACATGGGTCAAGTAAAGGCAGTTGGCATCAAGTGTATCACTGGGGACTGAGGAAACACAAGAAGGAAATCAGGAGGGCAAAACGGGGACATGAGGTAGCTCTGGCACATAAAATCAAAAAGAATCCAGAGATATTATGTATATATTAAGGACAGGGTAACTAGGGAGAGAATAACACCCCTTAGAAACCAAAATGGTCATATGTATGTTGAGTCGCAGAAGATGGGTAGGATCCTCAATGAATAACTCTCCATCCTTAAATCCATCAGAATTGTGCCCTGTGGTTTATATTATCTCTGTTTCTTCTACCAAAATGTAATATTTCACTTTTTCCAGCATTAGTTTTAATCCATTGACCCAATTCCTCCATCTGCGTATATTTTATTGATGTCTATTACAACCCTCCTTACAGTTCATAAGATCCCATTACTCGAGACATTATCCTCAAGAAAAGCTATAATTTAACATATTTGTCTTGAAAGCCCCAAGGGACTGGGATTAATGCCCTTGGATAACAAGAACCAACTTCCCTTATTAGGTATGATGAGGCATTAAACATTTTGTCCTCAGTTTTGCTGAGGTTCCTTGATTTGCACATGACTCATGCATTCTCTCTTATGAGTTTCCATCTCTGTGTTACAATTTCACATCACAGAAGCACTGACTTTTCTTGGCTCCATCTACTGTTTTGGAGTGATAGGCGACCCTAGATTTTGTGCTTTGTCTTCACTCCACTAGGTAGAGGTTGATAACAAACTGCAATGATGCACAGGAATGCATGAAACAATGAATATTTAATATTATTAAAGATTACCATATAATTAAGACATTGTCGATGCAGTAATAAAACACAGCCAAATCTCCAGATTTCTGCTGCTTTGAAATCAAGAACACCACATCTATATTGTATGAACAGTAATTTGTTTGTTTTTAAATAGTTCAATTTTAACCAGACTGTGGCTTGAAATCCTCAAGATCTGTCAAATTTTCCCTTCCAGGAATGTTCGTAAAATTAGACAATAGACAATAGGTGCAGGAGTATCCCATTCGGCCTTCGAGCCAGCACCACCATTCAATGTGATCATGGCTGAACATTCTCAATCAGTACCCCGTTCCTGCCTTCTCCCCATACCTCCTGACTCCACTATCCTTAAGAGCTCTATCTAGCTCTCTTGAATGCATTCAGAGAACTGGCCTCCACTGCCTTCCGAGGCAGAGAATTCCACAGATTTACAACTCTCTGACTGAAAAAGTATTTCCTCATCTTCGTTCTAAATGGCCTACCCCTTATTCTTAAACTGTGGCCCCTGGTTCTGGACTCCCCCAACATTGGGAACATGTTTCCTGCCTCTAACGTGTCCAACCCCTTAATAATCTTATATGTTTCGATAAGATCCCCTCTCATCCTTCTAAATACCAGTGTACAAAAGCCTAGTCGCTCCAGTCTTTCAACATATGACAGTCCCGCCATTCCGGGAATTAACCTAGTAAACCTACGCTGCACGCCCTCAATAGCAAGAATATCCTTCCTCAAATTTGGAGACCAAAACTGCACACAGTACTCCAGGTGCAGTCTCACTAGGGCCCTGTACAACTGCAGAAGGACCTCTTTGCTCCTATACTCAACTCCTCTTGTTATGAAGACCAACATTCCATTGGCTTTCTTCACTGCCTGCTGTACCTGCATGCTTCCTTTCAGTGACTGATGCACTAGGACACCCAGATCTCGTTGTACATACCCTTTTCCTAACGACATAATTCAGATAATAATCTACCTTCCTATTCTTACCACCAAAGTGGATAACCTCGCACTTATCCACATTAAACTGCATCTGCCATGCATCCGCCCACTCACACAACCTGTCCAAGTCACCCTGCAACCTCATAGCATCTTCCTCACAGTTCACACTACCACCCAGCTTTGTATCATCTGCAAATTTGCTAATGGTACTTTTAATCCCTTCATCCAAGTCATTAATGTATATTGTAAATAGCTGCAGTCCCAGCACCGAGCCTTGCGGTACCCCACTAGTCACTGCCTGCCATTCTGAAAGAGACCCATTTATCCCCACTCTTTTATTTCTGTCTGTCAACCAATTTTCTATCCATGTCAGTACCTGACCCCCAATACCATGTGCTCTAATTTTGCCCACTAATCTCCTATGTGGGACCTTGTCTAAGGCTTTCTGAAAGTCGAGGTATACCACATCCACCGGCTCTCCCCCGTCAATTTTCCGAGTTACATCCTCAAAAAATTCCAGAAGATTAGTCAAGCATGATTTCCCCTTCGTAAATCCATGCTGACTCAGAACGATCCTGTTACTACTATCCAAATGCTCCACAATTTTGTCTTTTATAATTGACTCCAGCATCTTCCCCACCACTGATGTCAGACTAACTGGTCTATAATTTCCTGTTTTCTCTCTCCCTCCTTTCTTAAAAAGTGGGACAACATTAGCTACCCTCCAATCCACAGGAACTGATCCTGAATCTATAGAACATTGGAAAATGATCACCAATGCGTCCACAATTTCTAGCGCCACCACCTTGGGATGCAGACCATCAGGCCCTGGGGATTTATCAGCCTTCAGTCCCATCAGTCTACCCAACACCATTTCCTGCCTAATGTGGATTTCCTTCAGTTCCTCCGACACCCTGGGATCTCTTGCCACTAGAACATCTGGGAGATTGCTTGTATCTTCCTTAGTGAAGACAGATCCAAAGTACTGGTTCAACTCGTCTGCCATTTCCTTGTTCCCCATAATAAATTCCCCTGCTTCTGTCTTCAAGGGACCCACATTTGCCTTGACTATTTTTTTCCTCTTACCTAAAAAAGCTTTTACTATCCTTTATATTATTGGCTAGTTTACCCTCGTACCTCATCTTTTCTCCCCATATTGCCTTCTTAGTTATCTTCTGTTGCTCTTTACAAGAGTCCCAATCCTCTGGCTTCCCACTCTTCTTTGCTATGTTATACTTCTCTTTTATTTTTATGCTGTCCTTGACTTCCCTTGTCAGCCACGGGTGCCTCTTACTCCCCTTAGAATCTTTCCTCCTCTTTGGGATAAATTGATCCTGCAACTTCTACATTATTCCCAGCAAATACCTGCCATTGCTGTTCCACTGTGTTCCCTGCTAGGGCCTCCTTCCAGTCAATTTTGACCAGCTCCTGCCTCGTGCCTCTGTAATCCCCTTTGCTATACTGTAATACTGACACTTCCGATTTTCCCTTCTCCCTCTCAATTTGTAGAGTAAAACTTATCATATTGTTATCACTGCCTCCTAATGGCTCTTTTACCTCGAGTCCACTTATCAGATCGGGTTCATTACACAACACTAAATCCAGAATTGCCTTCTCCCTAGTAGGCTCCAGTACAAGCTGTTCTAAGAATCCATCTTGGAGGCACTCCACAAACTCTTTCCTGGGGTCTATTACCAACCTGATTTTCCCAGTCTACCTGCATGTTGAAATCTCCCATTACCTTTACGACATGCCAATTTTAGCTCTTGATTCAACTTGCACCCTATGTCGAGGCTACTGTTTGGGGGCCTGTAGATAACTCCCATTAGGGTCTTCTTACCCTTACAATTCCTAATTTCTATCCATACTGATTCTACATCTCCTGATTCTATGTCACCCCTTGCAAGGGAGTGAATATCATTCCTTACCAACAGAGCGACCCCACCCCCTCTGCCCACCTGTCTGTCTTTTCTATACGTTGTGTACCCCTGAATATTCAGTTCCCAGCCCTGGTCCTCTTGTAACCATGTCTCTGTGATTCCCACAACATCATACTTGCCAATGTCTAACTAAGCCTCAAGCTCGTCCACTTTATTTTTTATACTTCGCGCATTTAAATACATCACTTTAACTTTGGTATTCACCTCCCCTCTCACAATTGGCCCTGGCCTTACTCTCTTATCCCATCTAGAACTTCTCTTCCCATTTATTCGAGAGTCCTTTGCAATTTCTCCTGTATTCGCTTCCCCTTTAACTCCATCTTCATATTCCCAATTTGTCAACCCCTCCCCCCCTCACTACTTAGTTTAAAGCCACAAGTGTAGCACTAGCAAACCTGCCTGCCAGAATGTTGGTCCCCTTGCTGTTAAGATGCAACCTGTCCCTTTTGTACATGTCACCCCTACCCCAGAAGGGATCCCAGTGGTCTAGAAATCGAAATCCCTGCACCAGCCCCTCAGCCATACATTCATATCCCCGATCTCTCTGTTCCTGCCCTCACCAGCACGAGGTACAGGTAACAGTCCAGAGATAACCACCCTCGACGTCCTACTTCCCAGTCTTCTTCCTAACTCGCTAAACTCACGTTGCAGTATCTCCTTCCTCTTCCTCCCGACGTCGTTCGTGCCCACGTGCACAACTACTTCCGGTTGATCGCCTTCCCTCGCTAGGATGTTCTGAAGCCGGTCCGTGATGTCTTGAACCCTGGCACCAGGGAGGCAACAGACCATCCTCGAGTCCCGCCGCTGCCACAGAATCTACTGTCTGTACCTCGGACAATGGAGTCACCCACTACTATGGCTCCTCCTGACTTCGGTCTCCCCGGTCGAGTCTCCTTGCCTGGATTAGAGCCACCATCCTGTCCGCCGCTCGGACTGGAAGCGTTTTCTGCCCCAACAGCTCCCAAGATGGTGTACCTGTTTGCAATAGGCACAGTCATCAGGACCTCCTGTAGTCCACGTTCACTCCCCTTTGAAACAGTCTCCCACCTTCGCTCGACCTGGACCCTTGGCGTGACAGCCTCACAGCATGTCCTGTCCAGGAAACTCTTACATTCCCAGATGGCCCTGAGGTCATCCAGCTGCTTTTCCAACACCACCACACGTTCATTCAGGAGCTGCACCTGGACACAGTTCCTGCAGGTGGAGCTCCCAGAAGCTCCAGCTGAGTCCCTACCTTCCCACATCCTGCAGGAAACATACTGCACCAACTTATCGGCCATCACTTAATTGTCTAAAAACAAATCAGGCTCAAAAACAAGTGTATCCTCCCCACCTCAGCCAAAGACTCACACGTTTCTCAAAGGGCATTTCACTCGACAGTGCTGCATCCTTTGTGCAAGCCTTGTTTATCAGTCACTAAATTACCTAATTGGCCAATTTACCAGACTTCTAATTTAATTGATCAGCCAATCCACGTACTCACTTCTATCCTGCCTTCCTGACGAGCTTGGAGGTATGCGCTTCACTGATTGCCTGCTAGCGTCCCTTTGGCGCTCTTTTTAAACTGACTTTTTACCTGCAATTAACACTTACTTGCTTTCAGCCAATGGTCGTCCTTGCTCCTGCTCTCCCGACCTTTTCTGACTTCTAAAGATTCTAAAGATTGTGACGTAAATCTTGAAATTTGCCTTAGAAATAATCCATGGATTAGCATCAGAAAATTGAATTTCCACCACTGTTTATTTTAGTAAATTAATATTGGAACAGCTACACTGCAATCAAAAACTAAGATTGACCCTGAATGCAGCTCAAACTACCAATCAAGTGGCAATTAGGAGGGTTTAGAAAGGCACAGGGATGTGCTGGGAATGGAGGGGTATGGATAATGTGCTGGCAATGGAGGGGTATGGATAATGTGCTGGCAGATGAGATTAGTTTATCTTGGCATTACGTTCGATACAGACATTGTGGGCGATGGGCCTGTTCCTGTGCTGTATTCTATGTTCTGTGCTTTGAAAGTAATGGAAATAGATGTGCAGTGTAATAAAATACCAATGGTGTGGCGCGGCGATAGGCCCGAAATGAAGGTGAGGAGACAATTCTTTTCGGAGGAATTTTATTTGCTGTTGTTCTCTTTTCCAGACGGGTCTGCAAGAGAGCGATCGCGCCTAAACCCTTGCCATTTATCCCTGTAGCTAGGGGCCGTCCCCGGACTAGTCCATTCCCGTGCCGAGGGGTTCGATAGTGGAATGGCCGCCACAATGGACAGCTTAAGTGTTCTCAGGCATTATATTTGAAAAAGGATTCTGCCAGCAGAAAAATATTTTATTTCTACAAGCATGATCTACTTAACATCCATTCCAAAATGACTCTCTACACAGCCCAATCTTTAGCACCAATGCAGTTCAAAATTAGCCAAAATGGCCTAGATAGCAAGTAAAACCCCCTCATCTCCTTCAATGATGGATTAGCTGCACAGATCACAAGAAATCAATGAATGATCAATTTACTGGATGGCTCACCACAAATGCATTCAGTACTGTGCAGTACACCCTGACATTTCCTGCTTATGCATTGATTGAATGGGTAAACAGCACGAGTCATCTCTCACAGCTGTTCCTATGGTGACTTTGTTAGATCTCCTGATCACCTGGCAGATGTCATTTCCCATGTGCGTTAAAGAGAGGAGGCTTAGGTCACCATTGACCAATTGGGATTAGTAGTTTGTTTCTATACTGTACTAAACAAAACGATGCTGTCTTCAGCTGCTTTAATCTTTGCTTTAACCATCCCCAATTCTTAAATTCTAGCTTCAGATCTAATTTCATTCCTTTTTGAGAAACCTTTTGGCATCTTTGGATCTACAAGTCAGTGCACATATGATGATACACCTACACACTACTTTAACCAATAATGATCCTGAGAGCGTTGTAATATTCTTATGAAGAGTACAAACTTAGGCGTTAGGTGTGAGAAATAAATGTACCAATGCGATGATATTCCAAAACCACATACCTAACATAATTAGATTAAAGCACTCTACTTGATTTGCTACTCATCAACTATCCTGAACATTCATTCCTTCCACCACAACCACCACCACAGATTGGCTGCAGTGTGTACAATCTACAAAATGTACTGCAGTTACTCACAGTACCTCCTAATACCACCAAGAAGGCCAAAGGTATCAAGAGCATAGAAACAGCGCCATCTGCAGTTTCCCCTCCAAAAACACCCGAGTTCGGATATGTATCACTATTCCTACATTAGAAGGATGAGAGGGGATCTTATCGAAACATATAAGATTATTAAGGGATTGGACACGTTAGAGGCAGGAAACATGTTCCCAATGTTGGGGGAGTCCAGAACCAGGGGGCACAGTTTAAGAATAAGGGGTAGGCCATTTAGAACGGAGATGAGGAAAAACTTTTTCAGTCAGAGAGTTGTAAATCTGTGGAATTCTCTGCCTCAGAAGGCAGTGGAGGCCAAGTCTCTGAATGCATTCAAGAGAGAACTAGATAGAGCTCTTAAGGATAGCGGAGTCAGGGGAGCTGGGGAGAAGGCAGGAACGGGGTGCTGATTGAAAATGATCAGCCATGGTCACATTGAATGGCGGTGCTGGCTCAAAGGGCCGAATGGCCTCCTCTTGCACCTATTGTCTATCGACTAGGAGAAATTTAGAATTCAACAGAGGACAAACGGGTTAATTAAGAGGGGGATAAAAGAGCATGAAAGAAAGCTTGCGGGTAATATGAAACTGATCCTGAAAGCCTCTTTAGATATGTAAAAAGAAAAAGATTAGTGAAGACAAATGTAGGTCCCTTACATCAGAGACAGGTGAATTTATAATGGGAAACAGAAATGGCAGAACAGTTAAACGAGTACTTTGGTTCTGTCTTCACGAAGGAAGACACAAACAATCTCCCAGAAAAACTAGGGGACCAAGGATCTAGAGGGAGGGAGGAACTGAAGGGAATCCACATTAGTCAGGAAATGGTGTTCGATAAACTGTTGGGAATGAAGGCAGATAAATTCCCAGGGCCTGATGGTCTGCATCCCAGAGTACTTAAGGAGGTGGGCGTAGAAATCGTGGATGCATTGGTGATCATTTTCCAATGTTCTCTCAACTCTGCATAGATTCCTGTGGACTGGAGGGTAGCCAATGTAACCCCACTTTTTAAGAAAGGAGGGAAAGAGAAAATGGGGAATTATTGACCAGTTAGCCTTACATCGGTCGTGGGGAAGTTGCTTGAGTCGATTGTTAAAGATGTTATAGCAGCGCATTTGGAAAGCAGTGACAGGATCGGTCAAAGTCAGCATGGATTTATGAAGGGAAAATCATGCTTGACTAATTTTCTGGAATTTTTATGAGAATGTAACAAGTAGAATGGATAAGGGAGAGCCAGTGGATGTGGTGTATCTGGACTTTCAAAAAGACTTTGACAAGGTCCCACACAAGAGATTAGTGTGCAAAATTAGAGCACATGGTATTGGGGGTAGGGTATTGACATGGATAGATAACTGGTTGGCAGACAGGAAACAAAGAGTAGGAATCAACGGGTCCTTTTCAGAATGGCAGGCAATGACTAGTGGGGTGCCGCAAGGCCCGGTGCTGGGACCCCAGTTATTTACAATATATATAAACGATTTAGATGAGGGAATTAAATGTGACATCTCCAAGTTAGCAGATGACACAAAGCTGGGCGGCAATGTGAGCTGCGATGAGGATGCTATGAAGCTGCTGGGTGACTTGGATAGGTTGGATGAGTGGGCAGATGCATGGCAGATATAGTGTATAATGTTGATAAATGTGAGGTTATCCACTTTGGTCGCAAGAACAGGAAGCCAGATAATTATCTGAATGGTGTCAGATTAGGAAAAGGGGAGGTGCAACGAGACCTGAGTGTGCTTGGACATCAGTCGCTGAAAGTAAGCATGTAGGTACAGCATGCAGTGATGAAAGCTAATGGCATGTTGGCCTTCATTGCGAGAGGGTTGTGGGTATATACTGCCAAAGGAGGTAGTTGAGGCAGGTACTATAACAACATTTAAAAGACATTTGCACAGGTAGATGGATAGGATAGGTTTAGAGGGATATGGGCCAAACGCAAGTAGATGGGACTAGTGCAGATGGGGCATCTTGGTCGACATGGGCAAGTTGGGCCGAAGGGCCGGTTTCCATGCTGTGTGACTCCATGATTATAATTTTAAGAATACATCGAACCATTTACAAATGTCATTGTGTATATTAGAGAGATTCTTGATAATAAAACAAGAGATGATCAAAGTAAAAACACAAAAGCAAAAATGCACAAAAAATTGCATATTTCTGGTTTATCTAGAATAACTGCTAATTTATTGTATATTTGCTGTGTTGCGTTTAATATGCCTGTAAATCAGTAACAAGTAGGAATTCCATTGTTCCGTTTTTGGCACATATGACAATTAATATTGTCATATGGGGTCACAGGGGTCACAGTTTAAGGATAAGGGGGAAGTCTTTTACGAGAAATGAGAGTCTAGATGAGAACGTTTTTTATCACACAGAGAGTGGTGAATCTGTGGAATTCTCTGCCACAGAAGGTAGTTGAGGCCAGTTCATTGGCTATATTTAAGAAGGAGTTAGATGTGGCCCTTGTGGCTAAAGGGATCAGGGGGTATGGAGAGAAGGCAGGTACAGGTTACTGAGCTGGATGATCAGCCATGATCATATTGAATGGCGGTGCAGGCTCGAAGGGCTGAATGGCCTACTCCTGCACCTATTTTCTATGTCTCTATGTTTTAGACAGACAGTAAAATTATAAGGTGAATGAAGAACTGGCAGAGAAATTAAACATTTTGTTTTGTCTGCCTTCATGCACAAAGAAAGACAGAGAAAACCTTTCAGCATTAGTGGAAAATAACAGATCTAGATTAGCTGTTGGAAGAAAATAGCATTGGAGAATTTAATAGGACTGAAAATTGGTAAGTCCTCAGGACTTAATGACTGGCACTCTAGGATTTTGAAAGGATTCAAAAGATGGAATTTTTGAAAGGGTTGGAGAGAAAACTGCAGAACAGTTAGCTTCGCAACAGCCAGGGGAAAATGTTAGAATTTACCATGGACCTGTTCTGCAATTGTCATATTTTTCTCATTGTGATGGCACGAATTATTTTTCTTGCAGTCTTTTTCTTTCCATCTTGTAACATTTCAAGAGTCAAGAGTGTTTTATTGTCATATGACCCACACAGCAAAACGGGATTCTTACTTGCAGCAGCACAACAGAATATGTAAACATAGTACTCTGTAACAATATAATAAATGAAAAGAATTTCTATCTATACACACGCGTAATCTTGGTAGGTACAGAATTGATGGAGAGACATGGTACAAATGGTACAAATCTTTTAGGGCTGTGGAGGTTGAAATTCTGAGTATGTTCTTAACAGAGATCAATAGATTTTTATATATCCATAGAATCAAGAGATATGGGTTAGTGCAGGAAAGAGTTGTTGAGGTAGATGATCAACCGCTATCTTATTGAAAGGTGGAGCAGTCAGAACGGGTTGAGTGGGGGGCGTGTCCAATGCTTGGCTGAGTAGACATAACTTTTCAGCACTCCCGAAAACAAAGCCCTAAACTGCTAAAAAAAGACGAACTAAAGGAATCAAGTACTTTAAATTAAATCAGAAAGTATACAGAACGTACGGATGCCTTCCAAGAAAGTAAAAGGAGGAGTACAACTGCCACAGAAGCAAGCAAAGGAATCAAGAAAAAAAATCGAAGGTAGGCCCACAGCTCTGATGGAGCAGGGGACTAGAATTGGTGACCCCTCGGCAGGCGGTGAGTCTGGGCAGGGCTCCGGTATGAAGCTGGAGTCTACTACTCCCAGCAAGCGCTCTTTGACTCGGGTCAAAATACAAGGGAGTCGCCGTGAGTTACCAAAAAGGCCCACTGTTTGCCGAGAGGCTGCTGATGTTGTGTCTGGAGTTTCGGACTCGAGTGACGATGAGGTAATGGGAGACCCCACTAGCAGTGGAAGTGGAAATGAGGAAGAAGAAGAAAAGCAAGAAGATACAGAGACTAATATGAAAACGATGCTTCAAGAAATTATTAACAGGCTTAAGAAAATTGAAGGAGATAACAAATTAATGAGGAGAGATAACAAGAAATTTCGTAAGACTGAAAAAAATGGAGGAGAAATTTCAAACAGTGACAAATAAAGTGGATAATATGCAAATAGAAAATGAAATGTTAAAATCTAGAGTGGAAAAAAATGAAGACAGTATTACTGCAGCAGCAATTGAAAGCAAAAAGACGGCGGAGAAGTTGGATGCCTTGGAAAACTATAGCAGGAGAAATAATGTTAAAATTGTTGGTTTGCCAGAGGGAGTGGAGGGGGAAGACCCAATTAACTTTTTTCAAGATTGGATAGTGACCACTCTGGGAATAGATAAACAAGGTCGGATGGAAATAGAAAGAGCACATAGGGCTCTAAGACCGAAACCCTCGGCTAATCAAAAGCCAAGATCTGTGTTGATTAAATTTTTAAGATACCAAGATCGAGAATTGGTTTTCAAAACAGTCGTGAATAATATAAGAGAGGGAAAACCAATAGAACATGAAGGCACTAAAATAATCTTTTACCCAGACATCAGTAATGCCTTGTTGAGCAGAAAAAAAGAATTTAATAAGGCCAAAAATATTCTATGGAAGAAAGACTATAAGTTTACTATACTGCATCCGGCTACTTTGAAGATTATGATCAACACTGGAGAAAATAATTTTTTTAAAGACTTTGTCAAAGCAGAAAAGTATGCGGCAGAATTGCCATCGAGAAATGCTTAAGAAGATTCATGAATGATTGATTATTAATAATATCTGTATACTATAGAGGGGATTAATTGTATTAAGGATTGTTAATTTTTAGAAGTACTTGATATATCGGGGGGGGGGGTTGGAGAATGTGGATGCTCCACTATAATCATGGGCACAAGTGTGGTGCGGACCACACCTCGTATAATAGAGGGGGGTAATGTTGCTAATCTATTTATTAACAACATTAGAGGGAGGGTCTATTTCTCTATCTTTCTTATTTCTTTTCTGTTTTTATACCTGGACTATGGAGGGGAGCACACTGAAATACGGCACAATGTAAATACCGGAAGAGGTATCAAGGTATGGAAAAAGGAAAAAAAAAGGAAAAGGAAAAAAAAAAAAAAAGGAACACATTAAATTTTTTAAGCTATAATGTGAATGGGTTAAATGGACCGATAAAAAGGAAGAGAATTTTAACACAGATGAAAAAATTGGAAGTAGATATAGCTTTCTTGCAAGAAACACATCTAACAGAAAAAGAGCATCAAAAGTTAAAGAGAGATTGGGTAGGAAGTATGGTCACATATTCTTTTAACTCAAAAGCAAGAGGGGTTGCTATCCTATTTAAGAAAACGCTACCAATTAAGATACAAAATATTGTAAGTGACCCAGTAGGTAGATTTGTAATGGTACATTGTCAAATTTTCTCAGAATTGTGGACCTTAATGAATATATATGCACCAAAAATATAGATGATGAGAAGTTTGTGCAGGGTACCTTTTTAAATCTGGCGGAAGCACATGAAAATATATTGATAGGGGGAGATTTCAATTTTTGTTTAGATCCAGTAATGGATAGATCATCAAGGACAACGGCAAGGACAAGAGCAGCGAAGACAACCTTGAATTTAATGGAAAATTTAAATTTAATAGATGTTTGGAGGAAAAGCCATCCCAGGGAAAGAGACTAATCCTTTTATTCCAATAGACATGATACATATTCTAGAATAGATCTATTTTTGATTTCAGCTCAATTAAGGGGTAGAATAATACAAATAGATTACAAGGCTAGATTGTTATCGGATCACTCACCATTATTAATGAAAATTACCATGCCAGATAAAGAACAGTCAGTCTATAGATGGAGACTCAACTCTTTACTATTGAAAAGGCAAGACTTTTGTGATTTTATTCGAGGACAAATTGAATTATTTTTGGAAACAAATTTAAATTCAGTTGATGATAAATTTATTGTATGGGATGCAATGAAGGTTTATTTGAGAGGCCAAATTATAAGCTACTCATCTAAGATAAAGAAAGACTATAGGAAGGAATCTGAAAGATTAGAAAAAGAAATCACCGTATTAGAAAAAGACTTACAGAAAACGTCTTCAGATACGAAAAAAACACAACTTGCAAATAAAAAATGTCAATACAATACTTTACATACTTACAGAACAGAAAAACTAATATTACGAACTAACCAAAGATATTATGAATTAGGAGAAAGAGCGCACAAGGTATTGGCATGGCAACTGAAAGAAGAACAAATATCAAGAACAATAAATTCAATTAGAACAGATCAAAACATTATTACTTATAAACCTAGAGAAATCAATGAGGTATTTAAGCAATTCTACACTAATCTGTACCATTCTGAATCTGAAAAGGATGAAATTAAGAGAAATAATTTTTTATCCAAGATACAATTACCAACAATCTCTAATGAGGAGCAGATGGGACTAAATGCCTCCTTTACTTTGAGAGAGGTGGAGGAAGTATTATATTCTTTACCAAGTAATAAATCTCCAGGGGAAGATGGTTTCCCGCCTGAGTTCTATAAAAAATTTAAAGATTTGTTGTTACCAGTATTTATGGAAGTGATACATCAAGCGGAAAGAACTTCTACATTACCAGAATCCTTCTCACTGGCAATTATAACCGTAATTTTTAAAAAAAGGGAAAGACCCTTTAAATGCATCTTCTTATAGACCAATATTCTTGCTATTGAGGGCGTGCAGCGTAGGTTCACTAGGTTAATTCCCGGAATGGCGGGACTGTCGTATGTTGAGAGGCTGGAGCAATTAGGCTTGTATACACTGGAATTTAGAAGGATGAGGGGGGATCTTATTGAAACATATAAGATAATTAGGGGATTGGACACATTAGAGGCAGGAAACATGTTCCCAATGTTGGGGGAGTCCAGAACAAGGGGCCACAGTTTAAGAATAAGGGGTAGGCCATTTAGAACGGAGATGAGGAAGAACTTTTTCAGTCAGAGAGTGGTGAAGGTGTGGAATTCTCTGCCTCAGAAGGCAGTGGAGGCCAGTTCGTTGGATGCTTTCAAGAGAGAGCTGGATAGAGCTCTTAAGGATAGCGGAGTGAGGGGGTATGGGGAGAAGGCAGGAACGGGGTACTGATTGAGAGTGATCAGCCATGATCGCATTGAATGGCGGTGCTAGCTCGAAGGGCTGAATGGCCTACTCCTGCACCTATTGTCTATTATCTATTATTATAATATCATTGTTGAATGCAGATTATAAAATAGTTGCTAAACTTTTGGCAAGGAGATTGGCAGAATATTTACCGAAGCTGGTTAAAGAGGACCAAACTGGATTTGTCAAAAAAAGGAAAATATCTGATAATGTAGCAAGATTTATAAGTATTTTACATTTAGCACAGAAAAGAAAGGAATTGAGCGTAGCAGTTGCTTTAGATGCTGAAAAGGCGTTTGACAGGTTAGAATGGGATTTTTTATTTAATAGTATTAGAGAAGTACGGATTGGGAAATGGTTTCATTAACTGGGTAAAAGCTCTTTATAAACAACCTAAAGCCAAAGTGGTGACAAATGGCCAATCTTCTCAATCATTTAATTTGGAAAGATCTAGTAGACAGGGATGTCCCTTGTCACCGGCTTTATTTGTATTGGCCATTGAACCTCTGGCAGAGCTAATAAGATCAGATTTAGACATTGAAGGATTTAAAGTTAATCAGGAAAATCATAAAATTACTTTATTTGCAGATGATGTTTTAATTTGTCTTACTAGACCATTGGAATCCTTAAGAAAATTATATTTCAGACTGGAAGAATATGGGAAAGTATCAGGATATAAAATTAATAAAGATAAAACTGAAATAATGCCTCTTTCTGAGGGTAATTATGATCAATGTAAAAGAGAAAGTCAGTTTAAATGGCAAAAAGAAGGCATGAAGTACCTAGGGGTTAAAGTAGATAATAAGTTAAATAATCTGTATAAACTAAATTATAAACCATTAATTAAAAAAATTGAGCAGGACTTGAAGAAATGGATGAATCTACCAATTACATTGCTAGGGAGAGTGAACTGTATTAAGATGAATATTTTTCCGAGATTACAGTATTTATTCCAAACACTGCCTATAACTTTACCAAATAATTTTTTTCAAGAATTGAATAAAATTGTGAGAAATTTTCTTTGGAAAGGTAAAATGCCAAGAGTGTCTATGGAAAAATTAACATGGAAATTTGAATTAGGTGGACTGCAATTACCAAATTTTAAAAATTACTATCTGGCAGCACAAATGAGTTTTATTTCATCCTTTTATCAAGAGGGTGGAAAAACAGCATGGGTTAAAATTGAAATGGATAAAATAAAAGAACTATGCCCAGAAGAATTTATCTATAAATGGGAAGCGAAGCTATTAGCTAAGGATCAAGAGTCACCTTTGCTAAAACATTTAATTAATATATTGTTGAAAACAGTTAAAGCTAATGATAAAAGATTTTTTCTAACAGCTAAAACTCCATTAGTAAAAAATAGATTACTGCCGTTTGCTTGGAATAATCAAATATTACAAGTCTGGGAACAGAAGGGTATTAAACATATGGGAGATTGCTACGAAGGAAATAATTTTTTGACATTTTCTCAATTGAGAAACAAATATCAAATTCCAGGGAATAGTATTTTTTTCTATTATCAATTACAATCTTTTTTAAGGGAAAAGTTAGGTAATTCAATGTTTTTATTTCAAATTAAAGGAATTGAATCCCTGATTCAGGGCAAGGGAACTAAAAAAATTATATCTTCAATGTATAAATTGTTACAAAAATGTAGTCCAAAGACAGGAATTCAAAAATCAAGACAAAGATGGGAAACAGATCTGAATATTAGCATTGATGAACCAAGTTGGGAAAGATTGTGTTTAGAAAGTATGAAAAATACTATTAATGTGAGATATAGTTTAGTACAATACAATTTTTTACATCAACTATATTTAACTCCGAAAAAATTAAACAATTTAAATCCAAATTTACCTGAAATTTGTTTTAGATGCAACCAGGATGTGGGTACTTTTTTACACTCGACATGGGCATGTCCTAAGGTAACTCCTTTTTGGAAAGACCTAAAAAACTTTTTGGAACAATTGATGAATAAGACCATACCATTGGATTCAAGGTTGTTTTTATTGGGAGATACTAAAGGAATATTACCAAGATTAATTTTAGATAAATATCAGGAAAGATTTCTCAAAATAGCAATAGCAATAGCAAAAAAATGTGTGGCGATCACTTGGAAAGATCACAATGAAATAAGAATTGCAAGATGGTATGCAGAAATGCGTAGTTGTATCCCATTAGAAAAAGCTACTTATAATCTGAGAAATAAATATGATTTATTTTTGAAACTTTGGAACCCATTCACTTTAAAACTAGGATTAAGAATTGGAAATATTTAATTTTAGGATTGTTTTGATACCCCTAAAAAGAATTTAATAAGAAATTAGCTGGAAGTGTTTCCTCCTTGTCTCCAGGTTTCCTTCTTTCTTCTTTCTTTCTTTCTTTCCTTTTTTTAATTTATATTTCTTTATCTTGCTTCTTCTCCTTTTTCCTCTTTTTTCTAACTGGTGGGTGGGGGGAGGGGGGTTGTGGGTGGGGAGATAATACAGAACAATACAGGTATAATCGAATTTAAATGTATAATCGAATTTATAATGTAGGTACCATCATGTA
Organism: Rhinoraja longicauda; assembly: GCF_053455715.1. Lineage (NCBI taxonomy): Eukaryota > Metazoa > Chordata > Chondrichthyes > Rajiformes > Arhynchobatidae > Rhinoraja > Rhinoraja longicauda. The sequence continues at coordinate 45,941,520 of NC_135954.1, forward strand.
CTATGAGTTCATACATGTATTTGTTTTGTTAAAATTTAAATACAATTAATTTAAAAAAAAGAACGGGTTGAGTGGCCTAGGTCTGCCTCTGTTTTTCTATTTTCATTTGGATCAGGTGGCCTGCTTTATGATTGTAAATATCTATTCCACTTAATGAAGGTATACTTAATGGTGGGACTTTGTCCAGGTCGAGCGAAGGTGGGAGACTGTTTCCGGGGGGAGTGGACGTGGACTACAGGAGACCCCAGTGGCTGTGCCTATTGCAAATAGGTATACCCTCTTGGGAACTGTCGGGGCAGAAGACGTTTCCAGTCCGAGTGGCGGACCTGTTGGCAAGGATACACGACAGGGGAGACCGAAGTCTGGAAGAGCCGTAGTGGTCGGTGACTCCATAGTCCGAGGGACGGATAGAAGATTCTGTGGCAGCAGGAGGGACTTGAGGATGGTCTGTTGCCTCCCTGGTGCCAGGGTTCAACACATCACAGACCGGCTTCAGAAAATCCTAGCGAGGGAAGGCGATCAACCTGAAGTCGTTGTGCACGTGGGCACGAATGACGTCGGGCGGAAGAGGAAGGAGGTGCTACAGCGGGAGTTTAGAGAGTTGGGAAAAACGCTGAGAAGTAGGACGTCGAAGGTAGTTATCTCTGGACTGCTACCGGTACCTCGTGCTGGTGAGGCCAGGAACAGAGAGATAGAGGGTATGAATTTATGGCTGAGGGACTGGTGCAGAGAGCAGGGATTTAGATTTCTGGACCACTGGGATCTCTTCTGGGCTAGGGGTGACTTGTACAAAAGGGACGGGTTGCATCTTAACAGCAGGGGGACAAACATTCTGGCAGGCAGGTTTGCTAGTGTGACACCTGTGGCTTTAAACTAAGTAGTGGGGGGGAGGGGTTAACAAATTGTGAATATGAAGATGAGGTAAAAGGGAATACAGGAGATATTGCAAAAGACTCTCGGAAGAATGGGAACAGAAGTTCTAGAGCGGAAAAGAAATTAAGGGCAGGGCCAATTGTGAACGATGTGAGAGGGGAGGTAAATACAGAAGTTAAAGTGTTGTACTTAAATGCGCGTAGTATAAAAAATAAAGTGGATGAGCTTGAGGCTCAGTTAGTCATGGGCAAGTATGATGTTGTAGGGATCACTGAGACATGGCTACAAGAGGACCAGGGCTGGGAACTGAATATTCAGGGGTACACAACGTATAGAAAAGACAGACAGGTGGGCAGAGGGGGTGGGGTTGCTCTGATGGTAAGGAATGATATTCATTCCCTTGCAAGGGGTGACATAGAATCAGGAGATGTAGAATCAGTATGGATAGAAATGAGAAATTGTAAGGGTAAAAAGACCCTAATGGGAGTTATCTATAGGCCCCCAAACAGTAGCCTCGACTTAGGGTGCAAGTTAAATCAGGAGATAAAATTGGCGTGTCAAAAATGTAATGCTACGGTGGTTATGGGAGATTTCAACATGCAGGTAGACTGGGAAAATCAGGTTGGAAATGGACCCCAGGAAAGAGAGTTTGTAGAGTGCCTTCGAGATGGATTCTTAGAACAGCTTGTACTGGAGCCTACCAGGGAGAAGGCAATTCTGGATTTAGTGTTGTGTAATGATCCTGATCTGATAAGGGGACTAGAGGTAAAAGAGCCATTAGGAGGCAGTGATCACAACATGATAAGTTTTACTCTGCAAATGGAAAGGCAGAAGGGAAAATCGGAAGTGTCGGTATTACAGTATACCAAAGGGGATTACAGAGGCATGAGGCGGGAGCTGGCCAAAATTGATTGGAAGGAGGCCCTAGCAGGGAAGACGGTAGAACAGCAATGGCAGGTATTCCTGGGAATAATGCAGAGGTTGCAGGATCAATTTATTCCAAAGAGGTGGAAAGACTCTAAGGGGAGTAAGAGACACCTGTGGCTGACAAGGGAAGTCAGGGACAGCATAAAAATTAAGGAGAGGAAGTATAACATAGCAAAGAAGAGTGGGAAGACAGAGGATTGGGACTCTTTTAAAGAGCAACAAAAGTTAACTAAAAAGGCAATACGAGGAGAAAAGATGAGGTACGAGGGTAAACTAGCCAATAATATAAAGGAGGATAGCAAAAGTTTTTTTAGGTACGTGAAGAGGAAAAAAATAGTCAAGGCAAATGTGGGTCCCTTGAAGACAGAAGCAGGGGAATTTATTATGGGGAACAAAGAAATGGCAGACGAGTTAAACCGTTACTTTGGATCTGTCTTCACTGAGGAAGATACACACAATCTCCCAAATGTTCTAGGGGCTGGAGAACCTAGGGTGATGGAGGAACTGAAGGAAATCCACATTAGGCAGGAAATGGTTTTGGGTAGACTGATGGGACTGAAGGCTGATAAATCCCCAGGGCCTGATGGTCTGCATCCCAGAGTACTTAAGGAGGTGGCTCTAGAAATAGTGGAAGCATTGGAGATCATTTTTCAATGTTCTATAGATTCAGGATCAGTTCCTGTGGATTGGAGAATAGCAAATGTTATCCCACTTTTTAAGAAAGGAGGGAGAGAGAAAACGGGTAATTATAGACCAGTTAGTCTGACATCAGTGGTGGGGAAAATGCTGGAGTCAATTATAAAAGACGAAATTGCTGAGCATTTGGATAGCAGTAACGGGATCGTTCCGAGTCAGCATGGATTTACGAAGGGGAAATCATGCTTGACAAATCTACTGGAATTTTTTGAGGATGTAACTAGGAAAATTGACAAGGGAGAGTCAGTGGATGTGGTGTACCTCAACTTTCAGAAAGCCTTCGACAAGGTCCCACATAGGAGATTAGTGGGCAAAATTAGGGCACATGGTATTGGGGGTAGGGTACTGACATGGATAGAAAATTGGTTAACAGACAGAAAGCAAAGAGTGGGGATAAATGGGTCCCTTTCGGAATGGCAGGCAGTGACCAGTGGGGTACCGCAAGGTTCGGTGCTGGGACCCCAGCTATTTACGATATACATTAATGACTTAGACGAAGGGATTAAAAGTACCATTAGCAAATTTGCAGATGATACTAAGTTGGGGGGTAGTGTGAATTGTGAGGAAGATGCAATAAGGCTGCAGGGTGACCTGGACAGGTTGTGTGAGTGGGCGGATACATGGCAGATGCAGTTTAATGTAGATAAGTGTGAGGTTATTCACTTTGGAAGTAAGAATAGAAAGGCAGATTATTATCTGAATGGTGTCAAGTTAGGAGGAGGGGGAGTTCAACGAGATCTGGGTGTCCTAGTGCATCAGTCAATGAAAGGAAGCATGCAGGTTCAGCAGGCAGTGAAGAAAGCCAATGGAATGTTGGCCTTCGTAACAAGAGTAGTTGAGTATAGGAGCAAAGAGGTCCTTCTACAGTTGTACCGGGCCCTGGTGAGACCGCACCTGGAGTACTGTGTGCAGTTTTGGTCTCCAAATTTGAGGAAGGATATTCTTGCTATGGAGGGCGTGCAGCGTAGGTTCACTAGATTAATTCCCGGAATGGCGGGACTGTCGTATGTTGAAAGGCTGGAGCGATTGGGCTTGTATACACTGGAATTTAGAAGGATGAGGGGGGATCTTATTGAAACATATAAGATAATTAGGGGATTGGACACATTAGAGGCAGATAACATGTTCCCAATGTTGGGGGAGTCCAGAACAAGGGGCCACAGTTTGAGAATAAGGGGTAGGCCATTTAGAACGGAGATGAGGAAGAACTTTTTCAGTCAGAGGGTGGTGAAGGTGTGGAATTCTCTGCCTCAGAAGGCAGTGGAGGCCAGTTCGTTGGATGCTTTCAAGAGAGAGCTGGATAGAGCTCTTAAGGATAGCGGAGTGAGGGGGTATGGGGAGAAGGCAGGAACGGGGTACTGATTGATAGTGATCAGCCATGATCGCATTGAATGGCGGTGCTGGCTCGAAGGGCTGAATGGCCTACTCCTGCACCTATTGTCTATTGTCTATTGTCTATTGTATCTGAAATTCTCATGTCTTTGCAGTGGAAAAGGCTACAAACCATGCAGTCCCTAATGCAATAAATAAATTTACAGCATTTTGTTTCCCTGGGGGAGGGGGAGGGGGGGGGGGGGGTGGAGCTGGGATGCAGTCCTCTGCCATGGATTATAGTTTGAATTTGGGAGCAGCGCTATTGGCCAGGACTTACCGGCGGTTATTTCAGCACCTGATTTCTTACCTGTATAAAGGCAGGTGCCAGTAAGCCATAAGTTAGTTCAAGTTCATGTACGAGAGGGGTTCACCGACGGGCTGAGTCGCGATCAGCACTGCAGATGAAGGCACAGAAAGAGAGAGAGAGAGAGAGAGACGTGTGCTGCTGTAAAACCAGACCCTGCGCATACCAACACAAGTATTGTTTTTGTCCTCTCTCTTTTCAATAAAACTGATTTGCAGCTAAACAGACGAATGAGTCTTTTTCTGTTCTACTAGTCAGATTCTTGAACCTGTTCCCTTGTAACAGCCTTTCAATATTCATGTTGTCGGGATGCAGATTACACCAGGTGTAATATGCGGTGCTGTTCCCCAAGTTTGTATCTGGCCTCAACCTGGAGGTGGTTGAGAACAGATAGGTCTTATGGGAATGGGTATAGGAATTAAAATGGCTTCAACTGGGAGCTCCAGATGCTTATGGAGCACCCACCATCTGTGTATTACCCACACACTCCTCCCACTAGGTGCCCCCCCTCCCCACTCTCACTCCCTCATTTGGTTCCATGCGTCACTTTCCATTGCCATCGGATTCCATCATCTGCAGCCTTTTGATGTCTCCACCGATCACCTCTCAGTCTCCTTTGCTTTTCCCAACCTTCCCTCCCCCACCTGACTCCATTGGGTGGCAGATGGTGCATCTTGTGGAAATGCTGCCTGAGAGCACCAGAGACCAGGGTTGGATCATGACCTCAGGTGCTCTGTGTGTGGACTTTGTATGTTTTCCATGGACAACTTGGGTTTCCCCCGGGTACTCTGGTTTCCTCCCAAATCTCAAAGACAGAAACATAGAAACATACAAAAGAGGTGCAGGAGGGCGGCACGGTGGCGCAGCGGTAGAGTTGCTGCCTTACAGCGAATGCAGCGCCGGAGACTCAGGTTCGATCCTGACTACGGGCACCGTCTGTACGGAGTTTGTACATTTTCCCCGTGACCTGCGTGGGTTTTCTCCGAGATCTTCAGTTTCTTCCCACACTCCAAAGATGTACAGGTATGTAGGTTAATTGACTGGGTAAATGTAAAAATTGTCTCTAGTGTATGTAGGATAGTGTTAATGTGCGGGGACCGCTGGGCGGCGCGGACTCGGTGGGCCGAAGGACCTGTTTCCGCGTTGTATCTCTAAAAATAAAATGTGGCCGTTTGAGCCAGCACCGCCTTCATTGTGATCATGGCTGATCATCCACAATCAGTAACCTGTGCCAAACCTCTCCCCATATCCCTTGATTCCACTAGCCCCCAGAGCTCCATCTAACTCTCTCTTAAATTCATCCAGTGATTTGACCTCCACTGCCCTCTGTGGCAGAGAATTCCACAAATTCACAGCTCTCTGGCTGATAAAGTTCCTTATCACCTCAGTTTTAAATGGCCTCCCCTTTATTCTAAGACTGTGGCCCCTGGTTCTGGATTCGCCCAACATTGGGAACATTTTTCCTGCATTTAGCTTGTCCAGTCCTTTTATAATTTTATATGTCTCTATAAGATCCCCTCTCATCCTTTAAACTCCAGTGAATACAAACCTAGTCTTTTCAATCTTTCCTCATATGACAGTCCCGCCATCCCAGGGATCAATCTCGTGAACCTATGCTGCACTGCCTCAATTACAAGGATGTCCTTCCTCAAATTAGGAGACCAAAACTGTACACAATACTCCAGATGTGGTCTTACCAGGGCCCTATACAACTGCAGAAGAACCTCTTTACTCCTATACTGAAATCCTCTTGTTATGAAGGCCAACATGCCATCAGCTTTCTTCACTGCCTGCTGTACCTGCACACCAACTTTCAGTGATTGGTGTACAAGGACACCCAGGTCTCGCTGCACCTCCCCCTTACCTAACCTGACACCATTGAGATAATAATCTGCCTCCTTGTTTTTGCCTCCATGCTGGTTTGTAGGTTAATTGGCCTCTGTAAATAGCCCCTGGTTGGTGGGAAATGGATGCAAAAGTGGAATAACGTAGAACTAGAATGAACCGGTGATCAATAGTTGGTGTGGATTCCGTGGGCCAAAGGCCTTATTTCCTTGCTGTATCTTTCAAATTTTTTTCCGCTCGTGTGTCAGACGATATTCTGCCACCGCTTTGCCGCAGCCAATGCCACATTTGTGCCTCTGCGGAGATCATCCGCAACGCATGCCGCTCCGCCGCAAGTCAGCAGGTAGGCCATTGTCTGCACCTCTCCACAGTTGCATTTCTCAGAGCCCGAGAAGCCCCACTTCTTCAGGTTGAGTCCACAACGTCCCACTCCTGTGCGGAGGCGGTATGGGGCTTTCCAGGTAGTGTAAGGCAGGTGGTGGGCAGGTGCCATCTGTTGTTTGGTTTTGGTACCTGGCACGGTTGGCTCTAGTTCCATGAAGCTGTTCTGACTCTTCAAGCGTTTCTTAGCATGTTGGTGATTGTGCAAGGGGTGACGGGGGTCTGTGCCCGCATGGAAGCGTTCTGCTGCAGCTGCCCGATCATGACTTTGAGATGGGTCGTCGATGCCAGCCAGCTCGTACACATGTTCAACCTTTGTCGGCTTCAGGCATCTGTGATTATCCTGCAGGCAGTGTTCAATGCAGAGTCCACCTTGCCTACATGTTTAGAGTGGCTCCAGATGGGGCTTACATATTCTGCCGCTGAGAAACAGAGCGCCAATGCTGCAGTGCGGATTGCTGTTGGGTCGCTTCCAAATGAGCTGTTTGCCAGTTTTTCGATGACATTGTTCCGGGTGTTGACCTTCGCCTTGGTTTTCTCAACATGTTGGCGATATGATAACGTGCAATCGAGGACCACACCTAGGTACTTTGGGGCTTTGCAGTGTTCCAACAGGACATCATTCCATCGCACCTGCAGTTGACGTTTCACATCCCGGTTCTGGAGGTGGAAAGTCGCGCTTTGCGTCGTTGTTGGGTTTGGACGCAGGGAATTATGTTGGTAGTATGTTGTCATATTCTGCAGGTCGAAGGTAGACACAAAATGCTGGAGTAACTCAACGGGTCAGGCAGCATCCCTGGAGAGAAGGAATGGGTGACGTTTTGGGTCAAGACCCTTCTTCAGAGTGATGTCAGGGGAGGGAGTGGGACAAAGATAGGATATAGTTGGAGACAGGGAGCTAGCCACCTCCAAAGGGATCCCACTACTGGCCACATCTTCCCATCTCCACTCCTTTCTGCTTTCTGTAGAGACTGTTCCCTCCGAAACACCCTGGTCCACTCGTCCCTTCACACCCAAACCACCTCCTCCCCAGGTACTTTCCCCTGGAACCGCAGGAGATGCAACACCTGTCCCTTTACCTCCCCCCTCGACTCCATCAAAGGACCCAAACAGTCTTTCCAGGTGAGGCAGAGGTTCACCTGCACCTCCTCCAACCTCATCTTCTGTATCCGCTGTTCTAGATGTCAAATTCTCTACATCGGCGAGATCATGCGCAGGCATGGCGATAGTTTCATTCAACACCTCAGCTCAGTCCGTCTCAACCAACCTGATCTCCCAGTGACTCAGCATTTCAACTCCCCCTCCCATTCCCAATCTGATCTTTCTGTCCTGGGCCTCCTGCATTGTCAGAGTGAGACCCAGCGTAAATTGGAGGAACAGCACCTCATATTTCACTTGGGTAGTTTACGTTGACTTCTCTAACTCCAGATAGTCCCTGCTTTCCCTCTCTATCCCCTCCCCCTTCCCAGTTCTCCCAGTAGTCTTCCTGTCTCCAACTACATCTTATCTTTGTCCCGCCCCCTCCCCTGACATCAGTCTGAAGAAGGGTCTCGACCCGAAACGTCACCCATTCCTTCTTTCCAGAGGTGCTGGCTGACCCGCTGAGTTACTCCAGCATTTTGTGTCTACCTCCTCCTGCAGATTGTTTGTTGCTCCAGATTCCACAATCTACAGTGTCCTGGGTCTCCATTTCCCACATTAAATTGCATCTGACTATTTGTTGTTGCAGATATACTTTACCACATTGCCGTAAGTAACTGTAGGCCATTGTAAAATATAATTGCTGTATATTAAAGATAAATTGGACATAATATTCAAGCCATCTAGACCTGCCAATATCCAGCAATTGTACCTTTAAATCATCAGCATCAAAAGTAACTAAGCTGCTTGCATATTTCCAATAGAGAAGTGGAAACAATTACTTACCTCTGCCCACCACAACTTCCTTTACAGTGAGCTGCACATTAAAAAAGTTACTTCCTTATTAAATGTTGTTCCCTAAGCCCACACACCTTGTGATAGTATCTGGATGTTTTTCATATACCAGTCAAATCAAGAGGTGGGGCTTACAGCAGAAATTCAGTACCTCTCGTGTATTGAGCTACAGACACCTGTGTACGTACCTGTGAATTGTGAGTGCAAAATCATGTTTTCATTGAGATCAGAAAATTAGGCTTCCACAGTTCTTTAAAACCATTCACAAAGTATCACTAGATGGCACTCTAACATTAAGTCCTGACTTGTCATCAGGCAATCTCCAGCCCCATTTGTGCATACAGTACTTCTAAAGACACATTCATGGAATTACCGAGCATGGTCAGTCCATAGATAAATATTGAATTTATGTAGATCCCTCGTCAATTCTGAATCAACATCAGAAAGTTGAATCTTCTGAGGTGGTCTGGTTGCTAACAATCTTGTATGTAAATCAAAGCTGCCTTTTTCTTGTTGAAATGGCCCTTTCTCAGAAACGTGTTTTTTGCTGTATATGTTCCCCTAGGTTGTTTCTGTTCTTGTAATTTCCTTTGTTTTCAGAGACTACAAAGCTCCCAGAATTATATGAGTTTGCTGTTTCTTTTGCAAGTGCTCTTAACCCAGCATTCATCTGTCCAGACTGAACATTTTACAATATCCTTATAGAATATTTTGCACAAATTTTGACAACCATTTCTCAAGTACGTAATTTAACACAGATGAGGCTATTTCTGATCTATCTTTCCCTCTCAACCTAATCTCCTGCCTTCTCCCAGTAATATTTGACACCTCTATTAATCAAGAATCTGTTAATCTCCTTTTTTTAAATACCCAATGACTTGGCTTTCACAGTGATTTGTGGCAATTAATTCCACACATTCACCACCCACTGACTAAAGAAATTCCTGCCTCATCTCCTTTCTCAAGGTGCATCCTTTTATGCTGAGGCTGTGCACTCTGGTCCTAGATTCTCCCACGAGTGGAAACATCCTCTTCATATTCCACTCTATCCAAGCCTTGTACTATTCGGTAAGTTTCAATGAGACCCCCTCTCATCCTTCTAAACTCCAGTGATTACAGGCCCAGAGACATCCAATGCTCATTACACATTAACCCAATCAGACCCGACATCATTCTCGTAAAACTCCTCTGTACCCTCTGCAACGCCAGCACATTCCCCCTCAGATACGGGGCCCAGAATTGCTCACAATACTCCAAATATGGTCTGACCAATGCCCTGTAAAGCCTCAGCAATACATCCTTACTTTTATATTCTAGTCCTCTCAAAATGAATGCTAACATTGTATTTGCTTTCCTTACTACTGATTCAACCTACAAATTAAACTTTTGGGAACCCTGCACCAGTACTCCCAAGACCCTTTGCACCTCCGATTCCTGAATCCTCTCCCTATTTAGAAAATAGTCTACATCTTTATTCTTACTACCAAAGTGCATGACCGCACACTTTGCTGCACTATATTTCATCCGCCACATCTTTGCCCACTCTCCCAACCTGTTCAAGTCCTTCTGCAGACTCCTTGCGTCCTCTACACTACTTCTCCACCTATCTTTGTATCATCCACAAACTTGCCCACTTACAAACTTGGATTTTGTGGCATGAATGTTACCTGAATTTGTCAATCAGACTAAAGTGCTGAAGGAAGGGTCCTGACACGAAACGTCACCTGTCCATGTTCTCTGGAGGTGCTGCCCGATCTGCTGAGTTACTCCAACACATTATGTATTTTTCTTACTATCGCTAGAAGGGTTTGTACAATTCACCAGTTCTTGACATTCAAAAGTATTGCTGTCATTAATATTCTGGGAGTCATGATTGATCAAATGCTCACTTGTGCCTCCTACATAAACACTGCGGCTACAAGGACATTTCAGGGGCGAGATGGTTGTGGGCAATGATTCACCTCCTGACAAGCCAAAGTCTTTCCTCTATGTAAGTGGCATGAGTCAGGAGCATGAAAGGATACTCTCCACTTGTCTGGGTGAGTGAGACTCCCACAATACTCAGAAAACACAGCAGCACCCAGGACAAAAGAGCCTGCTTGATTGGCATCCCTTTAGCTACCCTAAATATTCAATCCTTCTGCTGGTACACAGTGGCTGTAATGCAAAACACCTACAAAATCTAATGCAATGACTTCAGTGGCATCTAAACTTATGACCTCTTCCACCAAGAAGTCTGGTGCATCAAGCACATGGGAACACTGCAACCTCAAGTCACACGTTATCATCTCTGGATCTAAAGCCTGGAACTCCTTCCCACTCTCACTCTTGGACTATCTTCACTCGAAAAAGTGCAGAAATTAAGAACCTGACATTATCACAATCTCAAAGGAGATTAGAGATAGGCAATAAATGCTATTCTTGTTAGTATTTCCTATATTCTGAAAATGAAAAATTAACGGCTACAGAAACAAAGATGCCAAAACATTAACTCACAGTCTGGTATTTTATTTCCGTTTGATAGCATCTTTGGTTTCTGGAATTGAAATAGGGAAAAAATGTAATCCATAAAAGGTAAATAATAAGAACCAATTGGTTATGATCATTGAGACATTATTCTTTTTAAAAGAAAACTTTAATTTCTCTGGCTTCCAGGTTTGTAAACATATGGAAGTACTTTCTTTTTTGCGCTATTTTTAGAGCTAAGTGCTAAATGTACACATAAATTCCTCCCTGGGCTATTTAATTGCAGGGGCTATCTTGAGCAAATTCAGTTTGCTAATACTGTGTTTAAAAATAGTCAACAGCAATTAACACACACATAATAAACACATTGAAAACAGCAAGAATAAGAAATAAACTTACATCCTCTTGATTGACTAACTAGTATAACTCATTATCTTGCGTACAACATTATCTGATCACATCATGTTTTATTTGTATCGATTAACGTGCAGATGTTCATTACTATATTAATAATGAGAGAATGAAAATTCTTGTGCTGTATGTTTTAATCCATCTAGGAATAGTTAAAGTAATTCAGATCTTTTATTGCCAAAGCAACAGCAAATGATCCTTTGATATTATTCATGTTAACAAGCATCAACTAATTCTCTGACTTAATCCAGCTGCATTTACCAAGTACATTTCTTTCATTTGAGTGTATGATATGCCAATAACAGCAACCTGTGAAAAGTAATTGGATATGGAAAATGGAATAATAATTCACGTGGAAATACAAGCAAAAGGAGCATAAAAAGAGTGAACAGGTGGATGCTGGCATGGGCAGTCATTTCTGTCAACAGTTGCCAAAGTATCTTGACCATTAGTTGCCACTAAGCTTTTAGTCAGTTAGGTAAAAACATACAAATGCATCTGTTCTATGCAGTGTTTTAGTATACCTGCAATGATGAAGTATAAACAGAACACCGTCAATTTTCAAAATGTATTTAATTTATTAATCTGATTAGTTAATGTTTCTTGAAGATTCACTACTTTCATCGTTTGAACGAGAGATTCTTTCAAATTATGAATATTTACACCAAGATTTCTACAATAAAAATGCTGGAAACATGGAACAAGTAGCAAAAATGGAACAAATGAATGACTTTTAAATGTCATCAATGTGAAATATGGGCTGTGATATTTACACAGGTGTGAGTTCAGAACTTCTGAGAAGATGTCATTGTCAGACAAAGTAGGAGGATGCATTTCCCTGAATTCAATAGAATTTTAGACTTCCTCTATTTCAATTCTCCTTTACATGGGAGAAAATCCTGCTGGGGAGGGATTCATTTCATGAAATGTTGTGGTCTTGGAATGGTTCAGAATGGATGGAGATGAGGAGGATTTTTTTTGGCCAAAAGTTGGTGAATCTGTGGAATTCATTGCCACGGACAGTGGAGGCCAAGTCATTGGGCATTTTTAAAGTGGAGAGAAATAGGCTCTTGACTAGTAAGGGTATCAAAGGTTACAGAGAGAAGTCAGGAGAATGGTGTGGAGAGGGAAAAATAGATCAGCCATGATCGAATGGCAGACCAGATTCGATGGGCCAAAAGGCCTAATTCCACACCTTTTTAGTTTTAGTTTAGAGATACAGTGGGGAAACAGGCCCTTCAGCCTACTGAGTCCGCACCTACCAGCGATCCTCGCACATTAACACTATCCTACGCACACTAGGGACAATTTATACTAAGACATTTTACCTACATACCTGTATGTCTTTGGAGTGTGGGAGGAAACCAAAGATCTCGGAGAAAACCCACGCAGGTCACAGGGAGAATGTACAAACTCTATACAGACAGCACCCATAGTCAGGATCGAACCCAGGTCTCCGGAGTTGCAAGCACTATAAGGCAGAAACTCTACCGCTGCGCCACTGTGCTGCCCCATAACCTTCGTTATAATCTTATGGGCCAAATGTGGCATAGTGGGAAGCAAAGACATTAGGGTTGGTGGATGTGGAGGTGGGAGATTGTTGGGTAGCAAATATATTTTTGTGGAGGTTGTGATGAACAGTTAGATCATGGAGAAGTGAAGAGATTCTGATCAGGGAGACCACCTGATATGGGTGTGATAAACCATGGAGGTGGGCAGAGTTTGCAATGAGGAGCAGAGGTGATGGAACAGGGATCATGAGGGGAATGGTAGTCTCATGTAATGAGTAAAGAGATTGTGAGGTGGGAGTGAAGAGAATGGGGAAGAGATCAAGGAGGGGGACTACAAAGGATCATGAGAACAATTGTGGGCCTCATGATCATTGAGAGAGATAAGGGATTGGCAATTGTGTGGTGTCAGGCAAGACTATTTTGAAAAGATTGAGGGCAGGGATTGGTTTACAAAATGGCTTACTGAGCTCGGATTAAAAAATGTTGCTCCTCTTGACTCTCAATCAGTGTTATTTGTCTTTCTTTTCTCCTTTCACCCGTTGGTGTCCTGAAACCAGGAAACCCCTTTAAAAGTAGATGAAAATGGAAATCTTGTTAAGCGAGGGACATGCAGCTCTTTTATTTAAAGACCTGCATCCCCACCAAAAAAACAGTTTCCAGTTCCTCCTCAAATCTGCCAGAAACAGAGGTTGGAGGGTTTGGATTTGGTGTGAAAACCTTTCCTCTCCATGTACCTGTCTAACTGTGTCTTAAACGTTGGAATTGTCCCAGCCTCAACTACCTCCTCTGGCAGCTTGTTCCTTACACCCACCACCCTTTGTGTGAAAAAGTTACCCCTCAGATTCCTATTAACTCTTTTCCCCTTCACCTCAAACCTGTATCTTCACCTTAAATCTGGTCCTCGATTCACCTACTCTGGGCAAGAGACTCTATGCATCTACCCGATTTATTCCTCTCATGATAGGTCATAATATTCATCTCATAAAAGGTAGTTCCTATCTACCTATTAATTGTCTCTGTCTCCCACCCTCTCTCCCCCTGTCACACTTTCTCTCTCTGCTGTTGTTTCCTGATCTGCTGTGCATTATCATCATCTCCTGATTTCATTTGGACTGCAATAGTTTGAGAGACAGATCACTACCACTTTCGCGAGGCGATTAAGGAAATACAATTAATTATTTTTTGTTTCCCAGTATCAAAATAATGTCTACATAATTAAAATATGAATTTAATCACAAAACTTGAAATCGGAGGATTGTTTGGACAATTAGGATACATTATGTTCCACAGAGAAAATATTAATAATTCTCTTATAACTAACTTTGTTAAGGACAATGGAAACAATGTGCAATGACTTATTCTATAGAATTTCTTGAGCAGATGGATTTCCCTTAAAAAACTAACCCATTTGGTGGGAGAGTGGGGAGGGGGGTTGGAGATTAATGCTAGAGCATACTGTGTAACGTGTTTCTATTTCAGGCACTATTACTACTTTAACCCCCATCTCCTCTGATCCTTTCCAGGCACTTTAGTAATTAGAAGCTCAATTATGCTTCCTGCACTTTAACCCAACAATGTGCTTGATTCCCAACCTACTTCTACTCTCCGAGTGGAACACTTTGCCCATTCGTTTAATTGCACCTGGCAACCTCAGATGATCAAGTTTTACGTCGTAACACTGCCGAAATGATATCTGATTCTGTGGTAAAGCTTCATAGAATTGAGTTGTGCCTATCCTAAACTCAAAACTTCTACATATACTTCCAACTTTTTTAAATGAAAAAACCCCCATATAATTTGAAACGGAGACAAGTGACTGCAGATGCTGGAACCTTGAACAAAACACAAAGTGCTGGAGGAACTCAACCTGGCAGGCAGCATCTGGGTCGCGAATCGACAGGGGCCGTTTCGGACCGGGACTCTTCTTCAGACTGGTATGCATCATGGAGTTGTTCCATGCACATAATTAGTTGATTCCGACGCCTGAAACTATTGGGAAATCGGCGAGGTAGTGAAAATATCTGATATTAATTACCTGTGCATATGTAGTATTTTTTTTTCATTTGTTTCGTTATTAAAAGCAGACCATTCTATTTGTAATGGTATTCAGGGACATTTACATGCGGGATAAAACCATACTGCATGCACAAGAACGTAGATGGGGGTTCGTCATTTCTGACTCGGGTTTCTGTGTTTGGCATGATCTACACAGCTACATTGTTAAAGCTGTGGGACCCTGCAGACTGATGTTAGAATTTAACATGAATGGTTATTTACTCAATCTGAAAGGTCCCGACTTGAAGCATCGCCTGTCCATGCCCTCCCGAGATGCGACCTGACCCAGTGAGTTCCCCCAGCATTTTGCGCATTTCTGAACATCCCATAATCTATAGTCTCTTGTGCCGCCAATGTCCATTTAACGTTGGAGATAAATGTGGTCCCGAAGTTCTGATAATCCATCAATAGGTCATAAATCAAATTTGTCGTGCAACAGGCTTGAAGACAACTCAATGTTAACATTGCACCGAGATGAGGAACGCTAACCTTGTGTGTTCCCTTTCCCAACCCACAATCATACACAAGCCTATTTGTGCAGCGCCCCATATTTAGAAAGAATGACAACGGCGGAACCTCATTGTGGCATGGAAGTTCCATAAATCTGTTACAAGGTTGGCCAGTTTTACTTTCCAGGCCTTGGCATCAAAAACAAAGGGGAAAGCAGAGAGCTATATGTGGTTAATAAAGATCTCAACAACTCTTCCTGTCCGGAACCCATTGGCGCGGCAATGAAGCAACCATCCGGCTCAAAGCCGAGAACATCGTTGCTGCTTCTCTCTGCTCCCGGTGCTCAGCGTGACTGTAAATGCAAGAGGACCCCGGGGTTGCAGCGAGAAGTGAGATAGGTGTGACTCGTGAGTCCATCTCACCCGCTTCTCCTTCTCCCTGGCGCGTTTGCAATATGTGAACAATTACTGTGGATATAATTCCCATTGTCCTGATGTTTGGGAACCTGGAGCTGATGGAAACTGTCGAGGCAGCAATGCCCGAGGTGAGCCCCGAGCCCCTGTCCCGCTGGTGAACGGGGACTGGGGTGGGTGGTGGTGGTGGGGGGTGGGTGGGGGGTGGGGGGGGGGGGGGGGGGGGAGGAGCGGTGGCTTTATTTTGACAGTGGCCATGTGATCTTGCGCCAGCAGATCGATTGGAGAAGCGAGAATCGCAAGAGGGGGGAAAAAGGAAGCTCAGGCATCGAGGGCTGACAGCGAGAGCGAATACAACAGAAAGCAAACACGGTGGTGTGATTTGGATTTACATTCGATGACAAACTCCCAGCCTTGAGCCCGAGTGTTGGGGGGGATCTCGCCGCGCAGATCACTGGCAGCGAGCGAAGACCCACTCGGGGGGTGTTGGGACTCGGAGGCAAAGTTGCCGGAGCGTCTCGGACTGTGTGGGAGGTGGAGAGAGGAGAGAGAGCGATCCAGACCTGCCCCTCTGCTCAATGCAGCCGGCTCACCGTGATGGACAAGGATGCCCTGCTCCTTGTGCAGCTCCTGGCTCTCGCCGTTTGGGGTAAGGCGGTGACTTTGTTTTGCACTGAGGTGGACCCTTGCCTCCCTCTCCCAGGGTTGGGGCCGGCCGGCACTACCTGTGTCCCGGGACAACATCACATCGGAGAGAAGCCCAACATATTGTGGGCCGTCTTTACCTTTGCTTTATATTTGTAAACCTTAAATTTGGCCATTCTGTTTTTTTCTTTTGCTCTTACCTCTCACTTGAGTTTCACTAGTCGTTCTTGCAATGTACACAATACAACGAACGCGATGGAGTAATTCAACGGTTCAGACAGCATCTCTAGAGGACACGGATAGGCGACGTTTATAATAATAATAATAATAATAATAATCCTTTATTCGTCCCCCAACTGGCAAATTTGCAGGGTTACAGCAGCAAAGTGGATAGCAAAAATTAAGAAGCATTCATTCAAAAATAAAATAGCGGTAATTATCTTTATTTACTGGTCTGCTGGGAGCAGTGCTGATTGTGCAGTCTGACGGCAGCAGGAAGGAAGGACCTTCGATATCTCTCCTTCACACACTTGGGGTGAAGAAGTCTGTCACTGAAGGAGCTGCTCAGTGCAGTGACAGTGTCCTGCATGGGGTGGGAGTCGTTGTCCAGCAGTGATGATAGCTTTGCCATCATCCTCCTCTCTCCCACCGCCTGCACTGAGTCGAGGGGGTATCCCAGGACAGAGCTGGCCTTCTTGATCAGTTTATCAAGTCTCTTCCTGTCAGCAGTTGAGATGCTGCTCCTCCAGCAGACCACTCCATAGAAAATGGCTGATGCCACCACAGCGTCGAAGGTCCTCAGGAGTGCCCCCTGCACTCCAAAGGACTTGAGTCTCCTCAGCAGGTACAGTCTGCTCTGGCTTTTCTTATACAGTGCATTAATATTATCAGTCCAGTCCAGTCTATTCGGGTCCGGACAATGTCCATGTCTTCAGACTATATCCATGTCTTTTACACGACCCACATCCTCCAGAGATGCTGCCTGACCCGATGATTTCTTCCAGCACTTTGTGTTGTACTCAAGATTCCAGCATCTGCTTATCTTTATATTTGCAAACCTAAATTTTGGCCATTCCAGGATTTCTATTTGCTCTTGTCTCTCACTTCAGTAAATGAGTTTCATTCGTCCTTCTTCCCATATGCACCATGCAGAGTGCTGGAGGAACTCAGAGGGCCAGGCAGCATCTGTGGAGAGAATGGACAGACAGCTAAGGGTCGGGACCCTTCTTCGGACTCAGATGCTGCCTGACTCGCTGAGTTCCTCCAGCTCTTAGTGTTTTACTCAAGATTTTAACTTCTGCAGTTCCTTGTGGCTCCAATGTACACACTTCCTTTGAGAGACAAAATAATTCACTTATTTTTCCTCTGTCCATATTAAAAAGAAACCCTTGGATGAATTTATTTTGTGGCTTCTCCGCCTTGGTTTTGCTGTCTTTAAATGTAAACACTCCTTCTCCCTGCCATGTTTGTAGCAGTGTCGGCCGTTAACATGTAGGAAGGAACTGCAGATGTTGGTTTACACGGAAGATAGACACGAAAGGCTGGAGTAACTCAACGGGACAGACAGCCTCAGAGTCTATATCGGGGGGGGGGGGGGGGGGTTGGAGAATGTGGATGCTCCACCATAATCATGGGCACAAGTGTGGCGCGGACCACACCTCGTATAATAGAGGGGGGGGGGGGGGTAATGTTGCTAATCTATTTATTAACAACATTAGAGGGAGGGTCTATTTCTCTATCTTTCTTATTTCTTTTCTGTTTTTATACCTGGACTATGGAGGGGAGCACACTGAAATACGGCACAATGTAAATACCGGAAGAGGTATCAAGGTAAGGAAAAATGGAAAAAAAAAGGAAAAGGGAAAAAAAATAAAAAAAAAATAAAAAGGAATGAATGGATAACACATTAAATTTTTTAAGCTATAATGTGAATGGGTTAAATGTACCGATAAAAAGGAAGAGAATTTTAACACAGATGAAAAAATTGGAAGTAGATATAGCTTTCTTGCAAGAAACACATCTAACGGAAAAAGAGCATCAAAAGTTAAAGAGAGATTGGGTAGGAAGTATGGTCGCATCTTCTTTTAACTCAAAAGCAAGAGGGGTTGCTATCCTATTTAAGAAAATGCTACCAATTAAGATACAAAATATTGTAAGTGACCCAGTAGGTAGATTTGTAATGGTACATTGTCAAATTTTCTCAGAATTGTGGACCTTAATGAATATATATGCACCAAATATAGACGATGAGAAGTTTGTGCAGGGTACCTTTTTAAATCTGGCGGAAGCACATGAAAATATATTGATAGGGGGAGATTTCAATTTTTGTTTAGATCCATCAAGGACAACGACAAGAACAAGAGCAGCGAAGACAACCTTGAATTTAATGGAAAATTTAAATTTAATAGATGTTTGGAGGAAAAGCCATCCCATGGAAAGAGACTACTCCTTCTATTCCAATAGACATGATACATATTCTAGAATAGATCTATTTTTGATTTCAGCTCAATTAAGGGGTAGAATAATACAAATAGAGTACAAGGCTAGATTGTTATCGGATCACTCACCATTATTAATGAAAATTACGATGCCAGATAAAGAACTGTCAGTCTATAGATGGAGACTCAACTCTTTACTATTGAAAAGGCAAGACTTTTGTGATTTTATTCGAGGACAAATTGAATTATTTTTGGAAACAAATTTAAATTCAGTTGATGATAAATTTATTGTATGGGATACAATGAAGGCTTATTTGAGAGGCCAAATTATAAGCTACTCATCTAAGATAAAGAAAGACTATAGGAAGGAATCTGAAAGATTAGAAAAAGAAATCACCGTATTAGAAAAAGACTTACAGAAAACTTCTTCAGATACGAGAAAAACACAACTTGCAAATAAAAAATTTCAATACAATACTTTACATACTTACAGAACAGAAAAACTAATATTACAAACTAACCAAAGATATTATGAATTAGGAGAAAGAGCGCACAAGGTATTGGCATGGCAACTGAAAGAAGAACAAATATCAAGAACAATAAATTCAATTAGAACAGATCAAAACATTATTACTTATAAACCTAGAGAAATCAATGAGATATTTAAGCAATTCTACACTAATCTGTACCATTCTGAATCTGAAAAGGATGAAATTAAGAGAAATAATTTTTTATCCAAGATACAATTACCAACAATCTCTAATGAGGAGCAGATGGGACTAAATGCCTCCTTTACTTTGAGAGAGGTGGAGGAAGTATTATATTCTTTACCAAGTAATAAATCTCCAGGGGAAGATGGTTTCCCGCCTGAGTTCTATAAAAAAATTAAAGATTTGTTGTTACCAGTATTTATGGAAGTGATACATCAAGCGGAAAAAACTTCTACATTACCAGAATCCTTCTCACTGGCAATTATAACTGTAATTTAAAAAAAAGGGAAAGACCCTTTAAATGCATCTTCTTATAGACCAATATCATTGTTGAATGCAGATTATAAAATAGTTGCTAAACTTTTGGCAAGGAGATTGGCAGAATATTTACCGAAGTTGGTTAAAGAGGACCAAACTGGATTTGTCAAAAAAAGGAAAATATCTGATAATGTAGCAAGATTTATAAGTATTTTACATTTAGCACAGAAAAGAAAGGAATTGAGCGTAGCAGTTGCTTTAGATGCTGAAAAGGCGTTTGACAGGTTAGAATGGGATTTTTTATTTAATAGTATTAGAGAAGTACGGATTGGGAAATGGTTTCATTAACTGGGTAAAAGCTCTTTATAAACAACCTAAAGCCAAAGTGGTGACAAATGGCCAATCCTCTCAATCATTTAATTTGGAAAGATCTAGTAGACAGGGATGTCCCTTGTCACCGGCTTTATTTGTATTGGCCATTGAACCTCTGGCAGAGCTAATAAGATCAGATTTAGACATTGAAGGATTTAAAGTTAATCAGGAAAATCATAAAATTACTTTATTTGCAGATGATGTTTTAATTTGTCTTACTAGACCATTGGAATCCTTAAGAAAATTATATTTCAGACTGGAAGAATATGGGAAAGTATCAGGATATAAAATTAATAAAGATAAAACTGAAATAATGCCTCTTTCTGAAGATAATTATGATCAATGTAAAAGAGAAAGTCAGTTTAAATGGCAAAAAGAAGGCATGAAGTACCTAGGGGTTAAAGTAGATAATAAGTTAAATAATCTGTATAAACTAAATTATAAACCACTAATTAAAAAAATTGAGGAGGACTTGAAGAAATGGATGAATCTTCCAATTACATTGCTAGGGAGAGTGAACTGTATTAAGCTGAATATTTTTCCGAGGTTACAGTATTTATTCCAAACACTGCCTATAACTTTACCAAATAATTTTTTTCAAGAATTGAATAAAATTGTGAGAAATTTTCTTTGGAAAGGTAAAATGCCAAGAGTGTCTATGGAAAAATTAACATGGAAATTTGAATTAGGTGGACTGCAATTACCAAATTTTAAAAATTACTATCTGGCAGCACAAATGAGTTTTATTTCATCCTTTTATCAAGAGGGTGGAAAAACAGCATGGGTTAAAATTGAAATGGATAAAATAAAAGAACTATGCCCAGAAGAATTTATCTATAAATGGGAAGCGAAGCTATTAGTTAAGGATCAAGAGTCACCTTTGCTAAAACATTTAATTAATATATTGTTGAAAACAGTTAAAGCTAATGATAAAAGATTTTTTCTAACAGTTAAAACTCCATTAGTAAAAAATAGATTACTGCCGTTTGCTTGGAATAATCAAATATTACAAGTCTGGGAACAGAAGGGTATTAAACATATGGGAGATTGCTATGAAGGAAATAATTTTTTGACATTTTCTCAATTGAGAAACAAATATCAAATTCCAGGGAATAGTATTTTTTTCTATTATCAATTACAATCTTATTTAAGGGAAAAGTTAGGTAATTCAATGTTTTTATTTCAAATTAAAGGAATTGAATCCCTGATTCAGGGCAAGGGAACTAAAAAAATTATATCTTCAATGTATAAATTGTTACAAAAATCTAGTCCAAAGACAGGAATTCAAAAATCAAGACAAAGATGGGAAACAGATCTGAATATTAGCATTGATGAACCAAGTTGGGAAAGATTGTGTTTAGAAAGTATGAAAAATACTATTAATGTGAGATATAGTTTAGTACAATACAATTTTTTACATCAACTATATTTAACTCCGAAAAAATTAAACAATTTAAATTAAAATTTACCTGAAATTTGTTTTAGATGCAACCAGGATGTGGGTACTTTTTTACACTCCACATGGGCATGTCCTAAGATAACTCCTGTTTGGAAAGACCTAAAAAACTTTTTGGAACAATTGATGAATAAGACCATACCATTGGATTCAAGGTTGTTTTTATTGGGAGATACTAAAGGAATATTACCAAGATTAATTTTAGATAAATATCAGGAAAGATTTCTCAAAATAGTAATAGCAATAGCAAAAAAATGTGTGGCGGTCACTTGGAAAGATCACAATGAAATAAGAATTGCAAGATGGTATGCAGAAATGCGTAGTTGTATCCCATTAGAAAAAGCTACTTATAATCTGAGAGATAAATATGATTTATTTTTCAAACTTTGGAACCCATTCACTTTAAAACTAGGATTAAGAATTGGAAATATTTAATTTCAGGATTGTTTTGATACCCCTAAAAAGAATTTAATAAGAAATTAGCCGGAAGTGTTTCCTTCTTGTCTCCAGGTTCCCTTCATTCTTCTTTCTTTCTTTCTTTCCTTTTTAATTTTTTTTATTTCTTTATCTTTCTTCTTCTCCTTTTTCCTCTTTTTTCTAACTGGGGGGAGGGGGGTTGTGGGTGGGGAGATAATACAGAACAATACAGGTATAATCGAATTTAAATGCATAATCGAATTTATAATGTAGGTACCATCGCGTACTATGAGTTCATACATGTATTTGTTTTGTTAAAATTTAAATTAAATCAAAAAATAAAAAAGAATAAAAAGACAGCCTCAGAGTCTGAAGAAGCGTCTCGACCCGAAACAGCACCCATTCCTTCTATCCAGAGATGCTGCCCGACCCTCTGAGTTACTCCAACATTTTGTGTCTATCGTCCGGTATCGCGATCGGACCTACACAGCAATGAACAAGGATCACAGTAATGCCTCTCCAAGAGACCGCACCAACAGTATAATTGTGTTTACATTGGCAAAAAGACTCGAATCGGTCATGTTCCGTTTTTGTTTTGTTTTACAAACTAAGTACTCTAGTAAACAAGTATCTCCATGTCACCTTCTAATGCTTTTTGTATGTTTTGTAGGTAATAGTTTGTTGACACCTGGCCTTGCAGGTAAGAGGAAACCACCAGATTGTCATTGACCTACAATGCTTAATGCATGTTTGCGCCTTCTAGCTTTGCAAATGTTCTGTTTTGTCTTATTTGATTCATTCCTGGATATTTGTAAATTAGTGTTACGTGCATCAGAACTACTTCTGTATGTATATATATAAAAATAAACGCCTCATCTTGTATGTGTATGTATATATGTATGTATGTTCCCGAAATAGAGCCAAAACGATACACGATAGCGCAACAATTTTAGGGCCACCTTATTCACCATTCGCCTGTGGTGTGCAGTATCAAGTATCGTTATATTTTAAAAGTAATTCACTTTCTAAACTTTAAGAAACTTTATACTGTGAATGGGACAAGTTTCAACGTGGCAGTCGCACCTGCGCAGTGCGCTCCCACTTGCCGGGCCTGGCAGCCACACGTGCGCAGTTGGGGGAGGGTTGCCAGGCCTGGCAGCCACACATGCGCAGTTGGGGGAGGGTTGCCAGGCCCGGTATCCGCGCGTGTGCAGTTGGGGAGGGTTGCCGGGCCCGGCGGCAGTGCGCCTGCTCAGCAGCACTGGGAGGACTGGCGCCTGCCCGGCGTGACCCGCACCTGACCTTCCTCCCGTCACAACAGGAACCCAACAGGTCCACGGGTCGTGTTTCGTTCAAATTGTTGCGCTATCGTGTTCCGTTTTGGCTGCTTTCTGCCCAACCAATTGTTCAAGCGCTTTTGGACCCAACGTCTAGTAAGACATTAATATTTGTAGTAGTGTTCACACAACTGATGTCTGCAACAGATTTCAGATGGAAATATAATATAGCAAAATGAACTCCAGGTTATTAGTACTTATCCTGATGGGCACAATGTAATTGTAAATGATATAAACTCCTGTCTAGAGGTTCAGGTTGTTTTCTTAATGCAAAGTTAAATGTAGAGATTAAGATTTCAGATGGAAATTTAATATAATAAAATGAACTCCATTTACTAGTAATTATCCTGATGGGTACAATATGAAAAAAAAGCTAAGTGTTTGAAAATTATTCCAAAACTCCTCTTTTTTTAAAGTTCTGAAACTGTCAACTGAATATTTACACAGCTTCAGTAATTTTATGAACAATGCAATGTGTATGTTGAACCAAAGTCTAGGTAACCAATTTTTCTTACTGAAATACTGTAACTGGCTATTCTGATTGGAATTTATTAGAATAATATCCTATTTAGGTGATTTATAATGACCTAATTAGGATTATTGGCTTTTGTTGCAAGTTGGGTTGGGATTGGTTGTATCGGTTGGATAATGCAGGAAATGGAACATCATTAATCATGATTATAATGTGAAAAATGTCAGGTCTTGCTTTCAAAAGTATTTTAATTCTAATATAATGTTAATTAAAAAAAAATTATATGCTCTAAACAAATACATTTTCTTGTTTGTTTTCAGCCAAGGATTTTGCAAACTCGCAGAATCAATTACAATCAAACCAGTCAGATGAAAAAAAATTAAGGATCTGTAATGGGACAGCAATGCTCGAAAAAGTGTACTGGTGTGGGGATCTGTTTGCAAGCCAACTCAATGAAATGAATTCCAGTGATTGGTGCAACTTCACACTCATTGCGGAGTAGGATCTTTTTAAATACCTTTTTGATTTGCCATTTTAATTTGATTTGCTTTTAAAACCTGATGCACAAATTAGGAATAATTGTTGCATGTGTATTTTTTAATGGTGATTGATGCAAAATGTTTTGACATTTAAAATGGCTTGATGGGCTGAAGGGCCTGTTTCCATGCTGTATCTCTCAATGACACTTATGTCTAGCATCAGAGGGCGCACAGTGGCACAACACTAGAGTTGCTGCCTTATAGCTCCAGAGACTCCGGTTCGATCCTGACTGCGGGTGCTGTCTGTACAGAGTTTGTACGTTCTCCTTGTGACTGCTTGGGTTCTCCGGTTTCCTCCCACACTACAAAGACGTACAGGTTTGTAGGTTAATTGGCTTCTGTAGATTGTAAATTGTCCCTGGTTTGTAGAATAGTGTGAGTGTATGGGGTGATCGTGGTCGGTGCGGACCCGGTGGGCTAAAGAGCCTATTTCCGCACTGTATCCCTGAAGTAAATTAAAAGTCTAAAGAATGGAAGCTACACATCTTTAGATATAATTAAATGATGGATCATTGTAAGAATTAAATTCTAGTCCAGAAATTAATTTTTCAGGGCTTTACCTAAGCGAGAGTAGATTTTAGAAACCCGTATTGTACGGTACACTTTACAAAAGGATTGAGTCTCGTCATTTACTTTGGTGAAGGTTGCTATGGATTTATATGGATTTGTAAATTTCCCCGATGTGGGACGAATAAAGGAATATATTATTATTATTATAATTAAATTGTATGAAGTCAAGAAATAATAACTGAAAGATCACGGAAAAATAAAAGTATTGAACTGAGAAATAATTAATGGAATATGTCATGCACAAAAGGTGCAGTTATAACCTTTTCCAGTAGACCAATTCTAAATGGATCTGATCCTAATTGAAAACCAGGATGCTAGTTTTTATAGCTGATTACTTTTAGAGCTTGACTCTGCTAAATACATTCTATTTGCAGTTAGGGAATATAAACATAATTCTATCACATTTAAGTTTTGTGTTCAAAATATGTAATCACTTTGTACAGCAATTGCCTCTACTCTGCCTGCATTTATTGCTTCTCCTTTCAGAGGATACATCCAATCTCATTATCACCCTTACTCCTGATAGTGCTCATTAAAGCAGATTTAGGCATCTAGAAAATACATGCTGGAGGGACAAGTGTAAAATATGACAAACTCTTCTGTAAAATGTGCCTTTATGTCTGTGACTCCCTCCCAAGAGATTTTGTGTATATTGCAAAGTTTCTCTGCTATTTGAAATGAAAATGTGTCTCTTAATCAATATGTGCTCAAGTCTATGCAGAAATCTTGGTTCTTGCGTGTATTTTTTAACATTCAGAAGCACTTTATATTGATTTTCCTACATGTCAGTAGTGGCCACAGGTTAAAACAATTTCATATCCATAAATCTTGAAAGACGTTGCATAAATGTAGATCATTGTTTTACTTTAGTGAACATATAAGGAATGTTGCAGTGAGGTTAGGATCAAGAAGTATGAGAGAATTCAGGGATGGGTGATTGATGGCCAGTGTGGACTTGATGGGCTGATGTTTCCATGCTGTATCTTTCTATGACCCTTATGTCTAGCATCACAAGGTTGGATGGACTGCATTGCTGTATTTTTCAAGGAGGGGAAATGGTGGTGTTCACGGCTCCCTTATTCTAATTTTTGTCAGGATATTAGATTTTGGGTATGTGGGATAGATAGATAAGAGGTTCTCTGGAACCAGAGACCATAGCAAATATTTAGGTAGGATGTGCTTTGCTCAGTTTGAAACAAGGTGAAATTAAGATCACACGGACACTCGTGTAGTTTGTTTGCTTCCTGAATAAGAATCTTGTTGTCATCTGTCTTTTAATTTAATTGAGTAGACATAGCATTTTTACATAGCATTTTTATAAAAGCCGCTGTATGTAACAGATAACTCATCCTTCCTGATCATGCAATATTTATATAAACACTGGGCTGCCTACAGTATCAAGGAACTGCAATAATGCCACCACAAATTCACTGGAAGGATAAGGAACTGATGTCAGTATCCTCTCCCAGATTAATGTCCCAAAACTGAGGATGTAGTTACACTCAGTAGGTTATTAGGATAGCTCTCGTTTCCTTATCCCATGACTCTTAGTCTGAAGAAGGGTCTCAACCCGAAACTTCACCTATTCCTTTTCTCCAGAGATGTTGTCTGACTCGTTGAGTTACTCTAACCTTTTGTGTCTATTCATATGCCCTACATCAGTTTCTGGAAATAGAGACTGTATTCTGAGCTCGATTGTGGGAAGAGGTTATTTGGGAACGGCGGAAAAGAATCAATGATAATCTCAGTCTCCTTAACAAAAGTGACATCTCCACTGGGAATCTCCATTCAATGTGGAGAAGGAGCATTGAGGATAGTATTGAGAAACAAGGATTCTCACAGCAAAAGAGGTCAGTGTGTGCAGCCAAAGGAGTGCACCACTTCACAAACTGCCCACCGGCAGCCCTATCAACCATCTCCTGCCCCATCTGTGGAAGAGTCTCCGAATTCCACATTAACCATTTCAGAACCCACAAAGGTGGGCTGGTAATAAGACATTCTCAATCAAAACCTTCCAACCAATTTCCATGTGAAGGATTTGCCCTTAAATTCTTGACGTCATCGATTAATGGTTTTTAGAATGACTTTTGGGAACTGAATGGTTAACATTCAGACATAAATAATTGGGTATTATTTATGGAAGGCAATTTTATATAATTCTATAATATGAAGGAACAATACATGAGTAACTCATGTCTCTAAAAGTTTAAAGTTTGCCCATCAGTGACTTGAAAGAGAATGACTGTTACTCATGGAGTAAGTATCAAAGTTTAAAAAAATGCTGTGATCTACTTAGATCATTTATGATTCCCATTATTATTTTATTTCATAATATTCATGAGAAAAATGACAATTCCTAATATATTTTACACATACGTTTATGGATTGCCATGAACACATGTCAGCCTAGGCATTGTGCTTTTGATCAAAGATCCTTGTTAAAAACCATTGCAGACAATACAATAGTTCATGTTATTTGAAATCTTTCCTTTGTTAACACCTCAGGAGAAATGCTTAAATTTTTAACCATCTTCAAATATTTTATTTTTACACTGTTAATCATACAATAAATGTAAACAGCAGATTCTGGCATTTCTTAAATGAATATATTTCTGTTTGCACAGTTTTTTGGGTGTTGCTCATTTTCTACATATTTAGCAATTTTTCTCTATGAAATCATCTGAATAAATTTCCAGAAATCAGTGAGCTGATTATTGTAGCAGGTTGCAACTATTTTGCTTTTGGAGTTAGTTAATGGATATCCAGGTCAAGAGTATTGTTAATTTGGTATGGGTTATTGAGGAAAGAGAGAAGATTGCTTTTCTTTCTTGGGTCCCACTAAATTACAACATTTATTTATGTTAAGTATGGCAGAATTCATACACTATACTCTTAAATATTTTTGATGGCGGCACTGTTTTTTTGACCAGACTGTGGTTCATACTCAGCAATTGTTTATTTGTGGTTAAATTTGTAGTGTAATCCCACAAGTTAACTGATTTATTGGAAGAATTCTATGAACATCCATCTTAGTTTTGTGCTATAATCATATGGCAGTTATGTATTTTGCTGAAGTGGTATTAAGCTACACTTTTATCCAATATATTTATTGGTTGAGCCCAATACAAAATTATGGGTTTTGGTGTGAAGGAGTAGGAAATTTGGGAGATTTAGGAGTGTGGTTCAAAGGAGAAAGGGGGATAATTAGTGACTGGAGATGTCGCAGATAATCCCATAGCCACCTATTGTCCTGACCCAATAATATGTCTGAAATATATCTGGTGTTCTTGGGCTATGTGATGCATTTTCCTTAAATTAGTTATTATACCTCCATTTTCTGCCTGGGTGATTATGTTAAGAGGAGGAAGTTCTCCAACCGTAGCTGCTTGTTTAGTCAGAGTTTACTGTAATCTCTCCCTTCCTGAGACATAGAAGGAAAACTCATGAATTTTTAGTTCACCGAGGGCTGGAGTAATGATTTGTTTCAATGCAGTTCCCAACTTTTTTTAAATTGGAATCAGTAGATTGGAATTCTATTCAGCACTCATCTGCATTGTGGATTGCTTCAATGATAAATGGAAGATTAGCATTTGTACGCCCAAAGGAGTGAAAGATATTTGTAACCCTGAACAGGATTGTAACCTTCTGTTTTGTCAATGAAGAAAAGGAAATTACATTGACATGCCATTTAACAATTGCTCTATCATTAGCAGCACCTCTAGCTTAGAAAGGGCTTGAAAATAAAATCTAATTGTAATACCTTGTCCTGATCTCTCATAAATAGACCAAATGGCTTGTGAATTTCCCCCTTTTAGTGGTTCATAAATTCCTCATAACTATCAAGTTTCTAACATCCGATTCAAAATTATTAATATTCGGCAGTGAACGCTCTGTAGATTTTGCAAATTTGCTCAGTATTCTGTTTAAGTAACAATTGTTTTCACTATTTAAAATTTTTTTTAAATATTGACTATTAATAGATTAATAGGCAGTCTATTTATGTATCAGTTCTTTGCAATAGATTCCCCCAAAATGAGTATTCCCAGTTCAAATGCAATGTATCCTGTGCTAAGAAAGTGTTCAGATATTGTAACAAAAGTAGGAAGTTGGATACAATTGCTTTGCCAATCCTTTTTAAGCAAAGCAATATGGTCAGGTTCAAAGTAGTAAAATAAATAGAAACCTTGAATTATGGATAGTGAGTATGACTTTCATGTTGTTTCACACGAAAAAAGTTATGTATCTATCATTTAAAAAATAATATTTAACTTGTTGGTGTTGGATTACTGTAGTTCATTTCTGGTATCTTAGATTGATTAAAACATCTCTTGAGCATCACAGTTTTATTTGCTGTCCAGTGTGTTTTGCTGCAGTGCTGAAAATAACAATTTGCTGAATTATGATGTCAACATGTTTTAATCTGAGAGAAACTTGCGGAAGTTATACAGCTATCTGCAGAGAGAATTCAATACTGCAGAAATTTGAAGTGTTAATAAAACATAAAGGCAGCCCAAATTCTACCTGATGCCTAACCAGTGATTTACAAAGGGTGTTTGCAATATTTTGCATCTCCATTTACAAAGTCAAGTATCCCCTTAACTTTGACAACTATTTTACCAACTTGTGTCATCAGCTTGAAAACATTTTGAATTCATTGCCCCCATGTGCTTTTGCATCTTCAATGTAGCACTTTTCAGATTCTTTCGATATTCCTCCTACAGAGCATCAATTGAAACTTATTTCCGTGAAGTGCATCTGTTACATCTATGTCTATGTGGCCATTCTGATGTATCCTCCTGTAGAATTTGAGAATATGACTTACTACTTTCTGTGTAGCTGATGTGAAAGTAAGCTGTTGCAGGCTGATAACGCACGACAGTAAGAAAGAGGTCAATGCAATCACATGGGTTAAATTGGCAATTTTAGCATTACAGTTGTATTTACAAGAAATCAAAGTTATTTTCAGCCCCGTGTGTAGCCAAGTTTTGGTTCACCTGCCCACCTTCAAAATTATACTCCTTTCATCAAATTGTAGACCATTTATGTACAATGTGAGAAATAATGGCTCTAATATTGATCTTTGGCAATTCCACTGTATACTTCTCCCCAGAGCAAAAATCATCCATTGTTCTGTCTCCTTTTCTTTATTAAATTGCACAAATTGTCTGCATTGGTTTAAAAGCATACTTTAAATTTATCATTAAATCTGTTTGCTTTATCAATGCATTATTCAAGCCAATTAAAAATACCAGTGGCAGCACCTTTACAAAACTTTTATTCATCAAAATACAAATTGGAGGGCCGAAAAGGCCTGTTTCCGGCTGTATATATATGATATGATATGATACTTAGACATGGCCCAACCAAAAATTATAATCAATCTTTTCCACATTATTACTCCATACTAATAATCCATATTAATCATAATCTATCTGTCATAGATGGACCGCTCATCCGCATCTCCTCTGTGTCCTGGTTCTGCACTTGCTTCTCAGCTTTCACCAGCCTCCACATCCATCACATCATCCTCTGACATTTCTGTTGCCTCCAACATGATCCAAACACCCCTCTCACATCTTCCCATCTACCCCTTTCTACCCTCCGTAGAGACTGCTTCCTCCACACGTCCTTGG
The DNA here is from genome assembly GCF_053455715.1 of Rhinoraja longicauda. Taxonomy (NCBI): domain Eukaryota; kingdom Metazoa; phylum Chordata; class Chondrichthyes; order Rajiformes; family Arhynchobatidae; genus Rhinoraja; species Rhinoraja longicauda. The sequence goes on from NC_135954.1 coordinate 45,972,008, forward strand.
TTCACTCATCGCTTCCCACCCAAATAAACCCCTCCCCGTTATTTTCCCTGTAACTGGCTTTGTTCCAACTGGCTTCTGAAGGATTTTGACATTACATCAATAACCTAAGAGAATTATAAAGTTAATTTACGTTAACACTCATTAGAATTCATTACATCGTAGGCATAGTTGGAATTAAGCTCCTTAGCACTGTCTGGTTTGCTGCATTTTGGATCAATGATATTCTTACTCATCTGCTATTTTCAGCATTTTTCCTTACACATGAATGCTGAATATTATTAAAACGACTTCAGTAGAATAAAATTTAAACAAGCAATTTGCATACTCAGAAAAAAAGTGCTGTGCTATAATTTAGATGCAGTCGAAGCATATATTGGATAAATATGGAAGAGATGTAGAGGCATTAGATGTCATATTTTAAATGAGGCATAATATATTCATAGGATCAAAAAGAAAGTCCTGCAAAGATTTAAAGCTCTATTCACTGCAGGTTGAACCGATCATTCTTAAGTTTAGTATTATGAATTTTCTTTTTTTTGAACTGCAATCATTAAAATTAAGGAAAAGGAGGATTCACCTGTCACAGTGATATTAATGCAAATGATTTTTTCCCCCCAATTTTTTAAATATTGAGCATGATTTCAAATTCATAAAGTGGTTTTATACTCCAGCAAATTGCCCATTTTGAAAGACTGATAACAGTTTGTACTTTCGTCTGCCTCATAATTAAAAAATATATCTTTGCCAATGCTGTTATGATCATCGACTAAGTGGAAGAGATAATGTTTGCAAGTATTGCCGGAAGTAATCAGTGGTTCAAGCAGCATCTGTAAAGAGAGAAACAAAGCTATCATAAACTTGAAAAGTTTATTCTGATTCTCTCTCTTCACCCACTGAGTATTACCAATACACTATTTGTAAGCTTCACACCATTTGTAGTGTTTTGTTTTAAATTTGATCTTAGTGGGCTTTGTTGCATTTCAAAAACAATTATCCTTTTTAAGTAAGGAACGTAGGGTGTGGGAAGCTGGTGCTGGCTTGCATTAGTTGTCTTCTCCTTTTACGGAACAAATCTAATATTTTCAATACTTCTTCATATCTAATTGTACCAATAGTTCTGAATATAGTACCATTTTCATTATTACACCATGTTCTCAAATTAAGTTCAGTGTTTCAATAGTAAACATTTTCTATTTGTTGTCTGCACTCTTGCTTTTAAAGGCTGGTAATTCATGTTGCAATGACATTGTCAAATGCACAATGAACAATCTTGCTTAGTACTGGAACCTGGAGTTGATGGGAATCTGGAGAATACAATGGGTTAGGATAGGATTAGAGAAAATGTGGGTGCTTGATACTGATGGATGGCATGAGCACTGTGGGCTGAAGGGCCTGTTTCTATGTTGTATCTCCCCATGACTCTATCACTATGACTAGCTTGCAAAAATCCCAGAAAAATAATTCCCTCTTCAGAATGAGATTCCGAAATTTATTTTCTCAAACACTACTACAGCTGCACTTAACAGACTTTTTATAGGTCCCGGAAATTTGGGCGGCATGGTGGCACCTCAGAGTGCCAGATCCTGACCTTGGATGCTGTCTGTGTGGTGTTTGTATGTTCTCTCTGTGACCGTGTGGGTTTTCTTTGGATGTTCTTGTTTCCTCCCACATTCCAAAGACGTGCAGGTTTGTAGCTTAATCCGCCTCTGTAAATTGCTTCTAGTATGCAGGGATTGGATGTGAAAGTAGGATTATATAGAACTAGTGTGATCAGGTGATTAATGGTTGGCGTGGGTGTGCTGAAGATCCCATCCCCATGCTGAGTCTCTAAACCCCAAACTCCAGGTTAAGGATGCCTTTTTATAAAAATGTCAGAAGGCACAGCTCTTCAATAATGAGCTCAGAAATCATAGAAAGAAAACTGTAGCATTAGGTCATTCGGCTCTTCCACTTTACCTCCACCAGTCAATTTTATTATGGCTGATCATTCTCTCATTTTCATTCCTACTCTTTCCGCATATCACAGTGTATCTATAAATATATCCATCTCCTTCTTCACTCAGTTCAGTGCCTCATCCTCCATGGCCCCTCATGGTAGTGCCCTTCACGTTCATTACCTTTTGAGTGAAGAAATTTTCCTTTATTCTAAATCATGTGTCTTTTTCTAGAACCCCAGCTGGGAGCAATATCATCTTCACAATGCCAAGAGTATTATGTTTCAGTTGCATCTCCTCTAATCCCTCTATGTTTCAGTGAATCCAAACCCAATCAACCAAATCTTTAGACACATCTGCAGATACTGGCTTACAAAAAAAGACACAAAGTACTGGAGTAACTCAGCAGGTCAGGCAGCATCTCTGGAGAACATGGTTAGTCGACATCTCAGGTCGGTTCCCAAATTAATTTCTGCTTAAATGGCAGTTCCACCATCCCAGGAAGTGCACTAGTAAAGCGTTGTTAATCTCCCTTTTCTTATATAAAGGGAACAAAACTGCACATGATATTCCAGTGAAGATAGACACAAAGTGCTGGATATAACTCAGCAGGACAGGAGAGACGTTTTGGGTCGAGGCCCTTCGAAATGTCACCCATTCCCTCTATCCAGCAATGCTGCCTGTCCGGCTGAGTTACTCCAGCATTTTGTGTCTTTCTTCGGTGTAAACCACCATCCACAGTTTCTTCCTACACATGATAGTGATGCCTTCATTAAGTGTAGTGATAGGCCTACACTGACAGTGACAGTGTAGTGATAGGCCTTTTCTGTGACAACAATTCTAAAAATTTCTTGTTGACATTATTAATTCTTTTCAAACTAGAGAAAGTTATATGACAAAGGCATGATCTGCCAGTATAAATTGGGAAGTTGAGATGCTGATGAACTGGCGCAAGGCTATTTTGAACATTGTAGCTCAATGACTTTTCAGTTCCACTCCTTGACTGAGTTGATGCCATCTGCTTTCATCCATTTATATTGTAAGTCTAAGATAGACACAAAATGCTGGAGTAACTCAGTGGGACATGCAGCATCTCTGGAGAAAAAGAATGGGTGAGGTTTCGGGTCAAGATTCTTCACCCATTCCTTCACTCCAGAAATGCTGCTTGTCCCGTTGAGTTACTCCAGCATTTTGTGCCTGTCTTCGATTTAACCAGCTTCTGCAGTTCCTTCCTACATATATTGTAAGTCTGTTTGGCAGACCATTCCACTTTGTTGTCATGATAACCTGTTGAAGACATCATAGATACATAGATACATAGACAATAGGTGCAGGAGTAGGCCATTCAGCCCTTTGAGCCATCACCGCCATTCAATGTGATCATGGCTGATCATCCACAATCAGTACCCCGTTCCTGCCTTCTCCCCATACCCTTTGATTCCGCTAGCCCTAAGAACTCTATCTAATTCTTTTTTGAATGCATCCAGTGAATCGGTCTCCACTGCCCTCTGAGGCAGAGAATTCCACAAATTCACAACACTGTGTGAAAAGGTTTTTCCTCATCTCAGTTCTAAATGGCCTACCTCTTATTCTTAAACTATAGCCCCTGGTTCTGGAGTTCCCCAACATTGAGAACATGTGTCCTGCATCTAGTGTGTTCAATCCCTTGATAATTTTATATGTTTCTCTAAGATCCCCTCTCATCCATCTAAATTCCAGTGAATACAAGCCCAGTTGCTCCATTCTTTCATCATATGATAGTCCCTCCATCCCGAAAATTAACCTTGTGAACCTACGCTGCACTCCCTGAATAGCAAGAATGTCCTTCCTCAAATTAGGAGACCAAAACTGTACACCATACTCCAAGTGTGGTCTCGCCAGGGCCCTGTACAACTGCAGAAGGACTTCTTTGCTCCTATACTTAACTCCTCTTGTTATGATGGTCAATATGCCATTAGCTTTCTTCACTATCTGTTGTACCTGTGTGCTTACTTTCAGTGGCTGATGTACTAGGTCACCCAGATCTCGTTGCACTTTCCCTTTTCCTAACCTGACACCATTCAAATGATAATCTGCCTTCCCGTTCTTGCCTCCAAAGTGGATAACTTCACATTTATCCACGGTTGCCTCGGTAGGGGTCGAGTTGTCTGTCCGTGGGTGCGGGGGGAAGAGAGGGGAAGTTTTGTTGCCTCCATCACAGTGAGGGGGTGTTTGGAGTCACTGTGATGGATGTTTGTGTTGGGGTCGTGTGTCCTGTGTTCTTTTCTTTTTTTTGCTGTGACTGCTGAAATTTCATTCGGTGTTGTGCCGAGTGACAATAAAGTATTGTTATGTTATGTTATGTTATGTTATGTTATGTTATACTGCATCTGTCATGCATCTGCCAACTCATCCAACTTGTCCAAATCACTCTGCATCCCGATAGCATCCTCTTTACAGTTCACACTCCCACCTAGCTTTGTGTCATCTGCAAATTTGCTAATATTACTTTTAATTCCTACATCTAAATCATTAATGTATATTGTAAATAGCTGCGGTCCCAGCACTGAGCCTTGCGGCACCCCACTAGTCACTGCCTGCCATTCTGAAAGTGACCCGTTAATCCCTTCTCTTTGTTTCCTGTCTGCCAACCAATTTTCTATCCATGACAATACCCTACCCCCAATACCATGTGCTCTAATTTTGTCCACTAATCTCCTGTGTGGGACCTTATCAAAGGCTTTCCGAAAGTCCACATACACTACATTAACTGGCTCTCCCTTGTCCATTTTACTCGTTACATCCTCAAAATTCCAGAAGATTTGTCAAGCATGATTTCCCCTTCATAAATTCTTGCTGACTTGGACCAATCCTGTTACTGCTATCCAACTGCTGTTACATCTTTGATAATCGACTCCAGTATCTTCTCCACCACTGATGTCAGGCTAACTGGTCTACAATTCCCTGCTTTCTCTCTCCCTCCTTTCTTGAAAAGTGGGATAACATTAGCTACCCTCCAATCCACAGGAACTGATCCTGAATCTATAGAACATTGGAAAATGATCACCAATGTGTCCATGATTTCTAGAGTCACCTTCTTGAGTACCCTGGGATGCAGACCATTAGGCCCTGGGGATTTATCAGCCTTCACTCCCATCAGTCTACCTACCACCATTTTCTGACTAATGTGAATTTCCTTCAGTTCCTCCGTCACCCAAGGTCCTCTGATTGCTATTTGATTTTTTTGGGCAACTTTCTGCTTCCGAATAGTATGATCTGACAGGGAAGGTAAAATAAAATTACAAATGATGGTGCTCAGTGTAAATTGCACCGTCTAGCAATTTCTGGTGCGCAAAGAATTCTCAGAGCTGGCTAATCCATCTGTACTACATTCCTCAAACTTGCAGCAAGGAGAACTATGATTTTAATAATTGTAGATCAGCAGTAGAAACTCAGTTAAATATCTAAAAATATGTGCTACATCAATTCTTAGAATCATTTCAATACTTTTTTTTTAACCTTTGTAGGGGCAGTCAACAAGAATATGTAGAATTTTTCACTCTCTTTATTTGCACTTCAGTTTGCAGGTGTGACTAAAATATAATAACTTGCAATATTTGATATATCAGTTACTGGTTATACTCTTTTAGTTCCAAAAATCATTCATCAAAATGGATTAAATCATTTTTTATTTTCATTGTGGTCATAAAATATTTCATTTTGCTTATTTGTACCGTAAAATAACAACGTGGGAAAACATGCAGCCGTTTAAAACTGAATAGAAGCAATCTCTGCATCTTATCTGAGTTATATGCTGAAAATGTCAACAACAGCCACGAATGTCAAGCATGGGTGACCACAGCAATCCCAACTATTGTTCTGCAACAATGTACACTTGTTAGAGTTGCTGATGAATACTGTGGCCATTTCACGAGTATTCTTTTTTTGCACAGGCAATTTATCAATTGAATTGTTGATTATATTGGAAGTATTGTAGACATTTTATCTTGATCCTGTCAACTAGATTTGTTTGATATATTGCCTGATGCTTTTGGTCCTTTGTTGCTGCTTGCTCAAAACCAATTAAAGTAGAATATTTTAAAGCATATGAATTATTGTCACGGAATTCACCTCTGGTTGATGGTTCTAAATGTGCTGTGTTGCCACGTCAGCACATTGCACTGTAACTCCAAAGTTTATTTGATTGATTTTTCAATGCTTACATTTTGGATTTAGAGCAATGTGCTGACATGGCTGCAAAGCATGTTGAATATTAGCAACCCAAATATGGATGTGCTGATCTTCTGGTTCTAACTTTCACATCTCCTTCGAACGATCAAATTTAAGCTTTGAATTCATTTGGACTTTTGAGTTGCAGATGGTGCTCAGGTTTTTAATTTATGCTTACATAACAGAAATTAAATGCTTGATGCCTCCTGAGTATACTATGGTATGGTTAGTGAGTCTATCCAAAAAGATTGCTGTTTTATTTAGTAATATATGACTATTCGGATGTTCATTTATGCTTCTTATACATCATTGCAAATTACTTTTATTAATTTTTTTTTTTTTAAAGCATATGTACAAATAATAATAAACAACAAACTGGTTATAGAATTCTTACATAGCTTCAATTTTTAAATTTTTAAAGAAAATATAAAGATGAAAAGAGATTGAAAAAAATGACTATAAACTAATAGGGAGAAAGCAAAGAAAAAAGAGAATTACAAATATAAAGATTATGGGGATAGATCCGGGAGATGATGAGTATAGTTGTACATCCAACCCTAAACTCAAGTTTTAACTTTAGTTTTAAATTTTAGTTTTGTGTCAAACCCATTTACTTTTTTAAAAATTCAATAAATGGAGACCATATTTTAAAAAATAGATCTGGTTTGTCAATTAAGGCAAACCTTATTTTTTCCAAATGTAAGGTCTCGGTCATTTCCGTAATTCCGCAAATTACTTTTAAGTAATGTTTATGCAAATTGAATATCTCCACCTGGAGTACAAAAATAGAGCAGAAATTAATCCTTTGTTACATTGAATGTTGCATCTGAAATTTTATTTTTATTGACTTCAATAGCTCTGAATTCTGAAAGGCACTTCCATGATCCTATGACAATGTATCACAGAGCAAGAGTTTGTATTCTGAAATTATTGATCTTCACTCAAATAATTTGGCCTTTAATGTTTTAAAATCTGAATATAAAATATTTAATTATCATACCAAAATACTGGAGTAACTCAGCAGGTCAGGCAACAATGTATTAGATACTGCCACGATTAGTTGCAAAACATACTTTTATTGTAGTAACAAAATAGAAGAAATATTTGATGAGTTAATATCTGGATATACAGACAGTAAAATATTATTTTGCTAATTTTTCTTTTTAAGATGAAATGTTGAAATTCTAAGCATTGAACTTTAGTATAGTCTTTAGTACTATACTAAACTTAACTGTGGATTTATCAGTGTGCTGAAGGGTCTCGACCCGAAACGTCACCCATTCCTTCTCTCCTGAAATGCTGCCTGACCTGCTGAGTTACTCCAGCATTTTGTGAATAAATACCTTCGATTTGTACCAGCATCTGCAGTTATTTTCTTACACTACCTTAAGAGACAAAGTTAATTTTGATGGATACAAACATACAGTTCCTCAATACATCTTTTTGGATGAGATGTGTATAGGTTAGGGGAGTACATCTGAGAAACAAGGTCTCTCAATCAATGCCAAAATTAGACTTAGATTAATTAGTAGTATTAATTATTGGCATTTGGCATAATGATTAGATTCAATACCCTCAAATCTTGGTTGCTTTGAAATCTGAGAAGTTAAGGATATAAGTGTGCTGGTAAGGACAGATAATCAAATGGGTCCAAGTTTGTTTAGGTCTTATTATGAATATAAGGATAATCAATTTAACTGTACAAAAGTATCAATGTGAGATCACACTCTTTCGCAATTTAGATAGAATTTGGCAAAGTATTTTATGAATAAAAGCAGAAACCTGCTGATATTAGAGCTGCAAACAATCTGCTGGAGAAATTTAGGATGGAGCAGCTTTGTGAGTCGTAGAGTCATACAAAATGAAAGCAAGTCTTCCAGCCCAAATTGCCCATGACACTAGTCCCACCAGCCTGTCTTGGCCTTTTAAACCTATCCTACCCATATACCTATCCAAATGTTTCTTAAAAGTTATGATAGTACTAGTCTCAGCTACATCCTCCGGAAGGTTATTCCATATGCCCACCACCATTTGTGTAAAAAAAAAAAGATACCCCTCAAGTTCCTATTAAATCTTTACCTTACCTTACCTTAAACCTATGTCCTCTGGTTCTCGATTCTGAGGGGAAAGAAATTGTTGACGGTCTGTGTTGAAACCCTGCATCAAGACTGAGAGTGGAGGGGGAAGATGACCAGTATAAAGAGGAGAGGGGGAGGGGTGAGACAGAGGCTAGTAGGTAATCAATGGACTTAGAAGAGGTCAAGGGTAACTGGCGGATGGAGCCAGGAGAGGCTGGGGTGGGGGAGGGGGGTTGCAGAGGGAGGAGGTGGGTGGTGATGGTGGGAAATAGAGGCAGGTGGATCATAGGTGTAGGTAGACAAAATAAAGGCAAATGAAGCCAAATGAGGAGAGGATAAAATGGGAACAGCTAGGAATGTGATAAATGAGGTTCAGTTTGTTTCCCTTCATAGATGCTGAATGACCCATGGGCTAGTGAGAGCAGAAATTGAAGGATAAGCCAGATGGAGGTGAGGTTGAGGTAAGGTTGTAGTGCAGGTGGCAGAGATTCAGATTTTTAGATCATTTGGTTCTCTTGTTGGGTAGTGGTGACCTGTACAAGAAGGAAATGTTGCAGCTGAACTGGACGGGAACCAATATCCTGGGAGGGAGATTTGCTAGCGCTACTTGGGAGAGTGTAAACTAAATTGGCAGGTGAGTCTGTCCCACAGCAGAAATGGAGTGAATAAGAAGATAGACACAAAATGCTGGAGTAACTCAGCAGGTCATGCAACATCTCTGGAGAAAAGGAATAGGTGATATTTCGGGTCAAGACCCTTTTTCAGACTGAGAGTGAATGATAAGCTGGAGGCAAATAATGTAATCAAAGAGAGCAAGGTTAGTTGACAGGACAGTCTGCAGCATGTCGAAGAGAGAAGGGACACTGGTGGCTCAAACTGCATTTATTTCAATACAGGATGCTTAACAGCCTGGTAAAGTGGGTGAATTTAGGGTGTGGATTGACTCGATAGACTGGGTTATTATAGGCAAAACACAAAGATGACTGAGAGAAGGGCAGAACTGGCAGCTTAGTATTGCAGAGTATAAATACTCGAGGCATGATAAAGGTACAGGACGAGAGGAGGTAGGTTGCTTTTCTCATGAGCGAGGACATAACAACAATGCTTAGAGAGGATATTCTTGGGGGTTTGTCCAGTGTGGCTATATGTGTAGAACTTAGAAGCAGGAAGGGATTGATCAATTTGCTGGGATTTTGTTACAGGGCCTTGTTAGTCAGCAGGAAGTAGAGGAGCAGATGTGCAGGGAGAGCTCTATGAATAATAGTTAGTATTACTGGGAGATTTAATTTCCCTGATATTGACTGGACACCATAGTGTGAAAGGCTTGAATGGGGTGCAATTTTGTTAATTCTGTCCAAGGAAGCTTTCTTAATCGAAATATAGGGGCCCCTACTAGAGAAGGCAAAACTCCCCTTCCAACTATATTCCTTCCTCAGGCTTCACAATTGGCACTTCTTCTATCCTTATCTCACATATTCTGTTTTTTTCATCTCTGGGCTTTGACCAACCATCAGACTATTAAAAACTCCCCTCATTTGTGTCCACCTTTAACTCGTCAGGCTTTGTTCTGTCCAACCCCTTTCCAGCTTCCCCTCCTCAGCCACCACCACAATCGATCTGAAGAAAAGTCTCAATCAGAAATGTCACCTATCCAAGATCTCCAGCGATCCTGCCGGACCTGCTGAGATTCCGGCATTTTGTGTCTTTTTAAGGTGAAGCAGAATGTTGGCAAGTTTATGAAACCATATTGACAAGAGATATGGAGCCTCTGGTCAGGAAAAAGAAGGCATACGTCAGGTGTAGGCAGTTGAGATCAAACAAAATGGCTCAATTGCCAAAAGAAGTGCAAGAATACACTTTAGTGTGAAATCAAGATTTAAAAGGGACTTGGAGGCAACTTCTTCACACAGGTGGTGGTGGTGCATGTGTGGAAGGTGTTGCACCAGCAAATTGCTTGTTGCTCTGTAGTCCCTTTTGTTTCAGGCTGATATTAGATTCATTGGAAGTTTAGGTCAATATCAAAGCCTGATACCTCAAGAATTATAGTGAGGAAAACATGGGTTAAAGTTGGTGTAGGAAGGTGGGAAAGAGTTATGACAGATAGAATTTTCCTTTCATTTTTAAAGCAGATACATATATAAGAGTCTTGAGTAAGGGACCAAATTCTAGTGAAGTTTGAATTTGACCCAACAAATCCAAGAGCATCACAGATAGGAGATCATTAGCTGACGTTGTCTCAAATCATGGGAAACTACTCCTGAAAATTCTTCCTTACATCAAATTTTCTCGTTGATGGAATTGAATTGATGGAATTCAGTGGTTCATGTACCTGTAGCGTTGGAGTCCTCCAAGGGAAAGAAAATTAATAAAATTTTAGAATCAGAGTGGACAAGAATCTCCAGAGCCAGCACATCCTTCAGATATGGTGCCGAAGATTGCTCACAATATTCCAAATGGGGCCTTATTTACACATCAGATCCCCTTTAAACTCCTCGCTATCACCTTAAACTTGTGCCCTCGAGTTTCAAATACACCTGCAATGGAAACAGACTCTGGCTATCTATCCAATATATGTTTCTCATAATTTTATATCTCTATCATATCACCTCTCAGCCACTTTTGTTCCAGGGCAAACAGATCCATTCGTTGCACTCTCTACTTATAACTTGAGCCCTCTAATCCAACTAACTTCCTTGTGAATCCTTTCTGCATCCTTTATCGAGCTTAATTACATTTTGGTTACAGTGTGGGCAGAACTGCATACAAATATAGCCGAACCAATGGTTTGTACAAGTAACTTGCACCAATTATCAAGTAACATTTATCAGCTCCAAGTAGGAAAGATAAAAAAAAATTGTGTCGCAAAAATCAGTCACATGATTTATTAGATAGCATATTTTGAGAGAAATGTCACATTTTTTCACAAAATCATATCAAATTAAGAATTGTAGTCAATCTAATTCGCCAGTAAGCTTTAAGGTAATACAGAATCATGGCTATTGAATAGTAGTCCACAGAATCTAAACTACAGAGTCTAGACTATCGATTAATATGAAGGGTCGAGGTAGATAGCTCTACTTTCAGACTCAATGGGCCAAATGGCTTAATTCTGCTCCAATGCCTTATGTCTTATGTCAATTGTGGCTCAAAGAAAGCTGACCACCAACTTCCAGTTTTCTTGCACAACCTACTTCTGCAGAAATTTCAAAATGAGTTTGTTCCCTGTGATTATCAGGATTATTCAGATTAATATTCCAATGCACTAAAATAACACCCTGCCATTTGCCATTGAAGTGAAGTGCTGCCATTGTTCCCATTAGGAATTACTTTGTATCATTGCTTTTTTTGAAAGACAAGATGGAATTTTGTTTGGCATTCACCATCAACCAGCTCCCACTGGGCCACGTGTACACATGCAGTGCTGTGATGTTGGATTTACAACCTTCTTCTCTCCTAGTTGGTAAGCAACTAGTGAAAATCAACACCATTCCATTGATACATTAACTAATCAAGTGAACTTTGCCGGATGCGAGCCAGCATTTATTGCCTAAATTGAATAGCCCTTGCAGTAACAGTGAGCCATCTTTTTGAATCTCAATATGGATTTTTATGAAGTATTCCCACAATGCTGTTGGATAGGGAATTGTGGGGTTAAGACCTGGGACTGATGAAGGAACAAAGATTGGGTTGCAGTTCAGAATGCCATACAATTTAAACGGGAACCCACAGGTGGCTGTTACCTTAGGCATCACCTACTCTACATCTTGATGGTGGATGTCAGGTGTTTGAGATGTGCTGGTGGATTAGCCAAGCCGAGTAATTCCACTGCATTTCCAGTTGAACACACAGAAGTCAAGGTGAGCAGGTGATGAAGGGCATGAATGTTTAGGGCAGTTTATTGAGTGCTAGGCATGCATCTGTTTTATCCAGGTCCACACGAGCTGTTGGTTAGTTTTGTTAGTGCACTTATCGATGCAAGTGAAGAGGATTCCATCACACTCCTGACGTGCCTTCTGGAGCTAGTGGCAAGGTTTTAGGGAATTAGGATGTGAGTTGCTGACTGCAGGGTGCTTATTATCTGATGTCTTCACTTCACAAGTTCACAGGTTATAGGAGTAGAATTAGGCCATTCAGCCCATCGAGTCTGCCATTCAATCATGGCTCATCTCTGCCTTCTAATCCCATTTTCCTGCCTTCTCCCCATAACCCTTGACACTCGTTCTAATCAAGAATTTGTCTATCTCTGCCTTAAAAATACCCACTGATATTGCACTGCCTTCCTTATAGTCTTGATATTTATGTGGTTGAGTACTTGCTGAATGGTGACTTCGTCAGTATGTTGAGTCGGGGGACTTGGCGATGATAATGACAGTGAACAGTTATTTTCCCATTTGTTGGGGTTGGTCATTGTCTAGCCTGTTTTGTGACATGAGTGGTATCATGTCACTTATCTGTCCATGCCTGAAGACTGTCTAGGCCTTGCTGCATGCAGGGACTGCTTCATTTCCTGAAGTTATGAAAGGAATTGAATATTACACAATCATCAATCAGCATCCCCACGTCTGATCTGATAATGATAGAAGGACCATTGATACAGCAGTTGCAGTTGATGCTACTCACTGCTCTGACAAACACACACAGTGATGAGCTGGGATGGATGCTTGACCTCTAATAACTATAACCATTTTCCTTTGTGCAAGGTATGACTCCAACCATTGAGTCTGAAGAAGGATCCCAACCTGAAACAACACTTATCCATGTTCTCTAGAGATGCTGCCTGACCCGCTGAGTTACTCCAGCACTTTGCAGTTCCTTGTTTCTACGCTCTAGCCATTGGATTGTTTTCCCTTTGATGCATGTGGCCACCGGTTTTACCAGGGCTCCTTGGTGATTACTAGTAGAGCTACTACCTCACGGCTCCAAAATGCTAGGTCTAATCCTGACCTCTGGCGTTTTCTGCGAGGAGTTTGCACACCGTTCCGATGACTGTATGGGATCTCCCATTTGCTCCCATGTCCCAAAGGTATTTGGATTGATAGTTTAAATTGATCACGGTAAATTGCCCCCCGTGTCTAGGTGAGTGTGAGAATCGGCAATGAGGCAGCAAGTTAACCCGCTGTACCACGAGGTGACAATCTTTACTTTAGACAGTGCAAAAACAGGCCCTTCGCCCCACTGAGTCAGTGTCAACCAGCGATCACCTTGTACACTAACACGATCCTACACACTAGGGACAATTTACAATTTTACTTCAGCAAATTATCCTGCAATCCTGTACGTCTTTGGAGTGTGGGAGAAAACCGGAGCACCTGGAGAAAACTCACAAGGTCACAGGGAGAATGTACAAATTCCGTACAGACAGCACCCATAGTCAGGATCGAACCCGGATCTCTGGCGCAGTAAGACAGCAACTTTACTGCTGCACCACTGTGCCGCCCCGGTAGTTTATGCACTGAGACTAATTGACAATTTGAAATTATTAACTGAATTTCACAGTCAGCATGCTGGATTTTGAACTAAGTCTCCTCATTTGTTATTTCCAGATTAGTTATCTGGAAATTTGACCACTGAACCACCACGGAACATGGTGTATATTTTACATGAAGGAAATTTCATCTTTTTCCTGTATGGGAAGGAACTGCAGATGCAGGATCGAACCGAAGATAGACACAAGAAGCTGGAGCAACTCAGCGGGTCAGACAGCATCTCTGGAGACAAGGAATTGGTGATGTTTCAGGGTCGAGACCTTTGACTCTCAGTCTGAAGACGAGTCTCGACCCGAAACATCTTTCTTTTCTCCAGTTATGCTGACTGATCTGCTGAGTTACTCCAGCTATTTGTGTCTATCTTCATCTTTTTCCTGACAGGTGCTTTGAGGAAGCACGGTTGGGCACTGTCATTTTGGGGTGTGGAGTCGGAGAACCTACTGATGACCTTTTGTGCTCTCATGCAGAATTCCATGGGCTTTGTATGTAGGATGTAATCTACTCTCAATGTATAGCTTCTCAGCGATAAAACTGTCAAAAACTGCAACTCTGAGGTTAGCCACAGACAGTCAAATGTGCTAAAGTGTGGGAGGGTAAGAGTCATGCTTGTTTTAATAATAATAATAATAATAATAATCCTTTATTCGTCCCACAACGGGGAAATTTGCAGGGTTACAGCAGCAAAGTGGATAGCAAAAATAAATAAGCATTCATTAAAAAATAAAATAGCGGTAATTATCTTTATTTACTGGTCTGCTGGGAGCAGTGCTGATTGTGCAGTCTGACGGCAGCAGGAAGGAAGGCCCTTCGATACCTCTCCTTCACACACTTGGGGTGAAGAAGTCTGTCACTGAAGGAGCTGCTCAGTGCAGTGACATTGTCCTGCATGTGGTGGGAGTCGTTGTCCAGCAGTGATGATAGCTTTGCCATCATCCTCCTCTCTCCCACCGCCTGCACTGAGTCGAGGGGGCATCCCAGGACAGAGCTGGCCTTCTTGATCAGTTTATCAAGTCTCTTCTTGTCAGCAGTTGAGATGCTGCTGCTCCAGCAGACCACTCCATAGAAAATGGCTGATGCCACCACAGTGTCGAAGAAGGTCCTCGGGAGTGACCCCTGCACTTCAAAGGACCTGAGTCTCCTCAGCAGGTACAGTCTGCTCTGGCCTTTCTGATACAGTGCATTAATATTATCAGTACAGTCCAGTTTGTTGTTCAGGTAAACACCCAGGTACTTATCAAGGTCCACTCTCTCAATGTCCATTCCCTGGATGTTCACCGGTGTCAAGGGGGCGTGGCTGCGCCTGCGGAAATCCACCACCATCTCCTTGGTTTATTTGACACAAATAGGTTGCAGAGATACTGTGAATGAGTGGGGTCGTGATTAACTGGGTTAATCATCACAAAGGCCCACGGATTCCTTCTGTGTAGTGCTTTTCTGTGATTATATGATCTTTACGTCCAAAACTCAAAACCTATCTATGCCTGTTATCCAGGTCTGGAATGAAATGGAGGGCTACTGATCTCAATGAAACTGTACCTCAGGGTAAATTATGCCTTTCACAAATTAGAAGAAAATTAAAAATAGAAGTTTGTTAGAAGTTTCGTAATGGCAATATGAGTAAATGCACTGCGTGGACTGCGGTCATATTTTTCTGATTCATTTTTTAAATTATGATTATGCGAGTCGACCTTAGCACAGACAGCAGTAGGATTACAACTATTGACAACAGAGCTTTATTCCAAGGAAACAAAGTTAAAATCTTTATTGAATTTATGTTTCTGATTTTTTTACTCTATAAACTTAACGCTGAAAAATCTCTGCAAATGAATTTAAGGCAAGGGCAGGAATGGGCTCATTCAGGGTAGCCTTCCTCATCAAATAGCCTTCCTAATCAAATATTCAGGGTATCCTTCCTAATCAATTAAATCTAACGGTTTAGTTAGCGTGATTGAACAAAGAATAGCCACTTGCAGCAGGCATCATTGACAAAATGCTTGCAGAGTTTTGCTTCAGATGAAAACAATGCCTTCACCAAAAAATATTCTGCTGCGAATGTGTGACCTGCTAGCAAATGTCCGAAGCGGGGAGAGTTTCTCACGTTTCTATTAGTTTATTGTGCACCAGGATGTTTCCTCCAAAAATAGAACAGCTACTTCCTTCTGCACAAAACTAGGGAAAAGTCAGCACTTTGACCACATGCTTTGGCAGTTCTTTTCTTACTCAAACTGGCTTTCCTAGTTCAGTAAAACTGAGGGGAAAGATAGGTTTTAGACAACCAGGCAGCCTTACGCCTGCAAAGAGAAGGCATTTTGTTTGGGAGGTATCCCTGGCATTGCTGCTATTATTGCACCAGAAGTGGAGAGTAAATCTACTTTCAGTTGTAAGCAGGGCTTCCACTGCTTTTGTCTTGTTTTGTGATGTGATAGACAAGGAATTAAGCAGCCTCCTGCAACTCACGTGGACAACTCATACTTCAATGGTTTCTTCTACTATTTCTATATTTCATTACAGAATGTAAGGAGGCCATTCAGCCTATTGAGTATGCCAGCTCCTAGCATGATCCCATTCCCTCCTCACTAATTTTTGCTGTAACCAGTTCTCCCCTCATTCCGATTAACTGCCCTCCAGATTCTGCCACTTACCGACACACTGGAAGTTAATTAGCCCTTACTTCTGTGGGATGTGGAATGAAACTAGAACACCTGGAGGAAACCCACACACAGTCACAGGAAGAAAGTGCAAGCTGCAAACAAATTTCACCAGAAGTTAGGATTGAACCTGGGTAACAGATTAAATGTGTAGGAATGGGATGACCATTTTGCACAATTGAGAAATGACACAGGTATGATATTCTTTTACAATGAAAATACATTTTTGACCTGAATTTAACTCAAAAGGAACGAGGTTAGACATTCCACTGCACCACACCATGTTTATGTATGCCAAAAGTTGAATTGTAAAGCCAACTGCTAAAAACAACTGGCGCTTACAGTATATTGCCACACAAATGCGTGGAATTTCCCCAATAGGCAGAGTTGCATACAATGCAAATGTGGCTGTCTCAGCAGCTAAATCCAGTCACATGCATGTAGTCTGTGCTTAGTTTGGCTACTCACACAGGATAACAAATGTGAAAATTGCCTCCATTACAATGTGGGGAAGTAGCTCACGTAGATCGAAGGCCATGAAGACTGGCACTTGAGATGAATTGTGGGCAAATCCTTTTTAAGTTCTGAATGTGGTCGTTACGAGAGATCACTCTTGCGCCCACCATTATCATTCACTGATATGGTGATGATCCCAAAACCCACCCTACCCCAACCCAGACTTTGCCCTCAGCTGTCTCACTGCCCAGGCTTCATTCTTAAAATACAATTTTATCCTTACATGTAGAAACAAAGAACTGCCGATGCTGGTTTATACCAAAGATAGACACAAAATGTTGGAGTAACCCAGCGGGCCAAGCAGCATCTCTGGAGAAAAAAAGATCTTCAGAAGGGTCCCGACCCGAAACGTCACCCATCCTTTTTCTCCAAAAATCTGCCTGACCTGCTGAGTTACTCCAGCAATTTGTATCAATCTCATTTTTCTCTTGGAAAGAACTGCAGATGCTGGTTTAAATCGAAAGTAGACACAAAATGCCGGAGTAACTCAGCGGGACAGGCAGCATCTCTGGAGAGAAGGAATGTTTCCTCCAGAGATGCTGCCTGTCCCACTGAGTTACTCCAGCATTTGGTGTCTACCTCGTTTTTCTCTACTTCCCATCACTTTGTCTCTCCCCCTGCACACTTCATCTCAGTCTCCTGCAACTCCTCCCTTCCACCTACCATCACGATGCATTGCAATGCAGAGACAAGGGATTTGTGCATGTTGGGTTGGGTTTCCCTGCAATGGCACAGACATAAAATGTGTTGGCCCTACTGTGGATTGCATTTTTTCCAGAGGGAAGTTTTTCCATGCCTATTTATATAACATCGGATCGTAAGGAGTGCTTGCTGCAATCAAGACCTTTGCCTGGAAATTTCTCTGCTCATAAAGTGCACTGAGAAGTGCCCCAACATCTATACTGTACAACACATGGGTGTGTGGCATATTACAGGATATTGCATGTAGTAGATTTGATTTGCACTCAAACACGTACAGCAGCTTTGGTGATGGAAGTAGCAGAGCAGCTGTGGAAAAGTGGGAGGTTGCGAGTCAAAGTTTGCAGGTGGTGTGGTTGAGAGAGAGGGGTGATGGGGGATGTAGTAAGTGTTGGACTCTGATTCATGAAGCATCATGAATTAGAGGGTTAGGAATGGACATCAAGAGGGAGGCTTCAATTTGGCTGAGATGCATCGGGGAGTTGAGGTCACACAAGCCTGTTGTGGCGCCTCTTGCATGCAGGATCAGTAGATTATTTCTGTGCAATTTGCTAATCGGGGATGTGCTTAGGTACGACAATACTGGACTGTATGGTGAGAAAGGAATTTCACTGTGCATTTGCACCGCACATGTGACAACAAAAGTACCATTGAACCATTGGTGGATTAATGGCTGTTTGCAAAAGTGCCAGGTGAAATTGTGTGGAGCTGAGATGGTTTGTAGGTTAATTGGTAAATTGGTAAAATGGTAAATTGTCACTAGTGTTCAGGATAGTGCTAGTGTATGGGGCCCACTGGTCAGCACAGACTTAGTGGGCTGAAGGGCCTGTTTCCACACTGTATCTCTAAACTAAACTACTGAAGCCAATTATCCTACAAACCTGCACATCTTTGGAATAAGGGAGGAAACCGGAGCACCCTGAGAGAACCCACATGATCACAGGGAGAACGTACAACTGCGCACAGACAGCACATGTAGTCAGGATTGAACCCGGGTCTCTGACACTGAGGCAGCAGTTCTATTGCTGCGCCATTATGCTGCCCGTCTGAAGGGTGACTTATGCCAGTAACATCATGAATTTTTAATGCCTTTGTGCATAAATGATTCATGCACAAGGATGACCTAGAACATATGTAGCTCTTAGCAGCCATTAGAGCAAGTACTTAATTCTATTTTTTTGATTAAATTCCTTTGCAATGTACACAATAACCTTGTGCCCTGTGACTGAATTTTGAGACCATCTTTTAAATGGCGACCATCCTTTATTTCCTGTTCCGAGAATGGCTGTCTGGAATGATTGGGAATGGCTGGAACTGGCAGAGGATGGCATCTTGATATAGTTCATTGAAACATTATCTTAGTTTGTGTTGTCAGTCCCCTGCGGCAGGTCTCGAACCATTACATTTTGCCTGAGAGATGAGATTATTGTTCATGGAACTGCACTGATGAAGATAAAGATGGTTGGGAGTTTCTTCTCCCAACAGGATAGGAGGTTGAAATCTGCCCACCCCTGGCACATTGAAGCAGAAAGTATAAATAAAAGCATGACTTTGGCATGTCCAGCTGTCTCCCAAGCTTTGAAATTAACGTGGGCTTGGGCTGGAGTTTCCTGATAGACAAAAAAATGCCGGAGCGGGTCGGGCAGCATCTCTGGAGAAAAGGAATAGGTGACGTTTTGGGTTGGAACCCCTCTTCAGGTTGAAAGATAGAGAAGGCCAGATCAAAACTAGGCCATGCAACAGAGAAATGTGCGGTATTGCATTTTGGGAAGACTAACATGGGCTGGACCTATACAGTGAATGGTAGGGCTCTGGGGAGTGTTGTAGAGCAGAGGGATCTAGGAGTGCAAGTGCATGGTTTATTGAAGGTGGAGTCACAGGCAGATAGGGTGGTCAAAAAGGCGTTTGGCACATTGGCCATCAGTCGGAGCATTGAGTATAGAAGTTTGGAGGTTATGTTGCAGTTGTATAAGACATTTGTGAGGCCGCATTTAGAGTATTGTGTTGAGTTCTGGGCACCATGTTTTTGGAAAGATGCTGTCAAGTTGTAAAGGGTACAGAGACGATTTACAAGGATGTTGCCAGAACTAGAGGGTCTGAGCTATAGGAAGAGGTTGAGCAGGCTGGGACTCTACTCCTTAGAGTGCAGGAGGATGAGGGGTGATCTTATTTAGGTGTATAAAATCATGAGAGGAATAGATCAGGTGGATGCACAGTCTCTTACCCAGAGTAGGTGAATCGAGGACCAGAGGACATAGGTTTAAGGTGAAAGGGAAAAAATGTAATAGGAATCTGAGGGGTAACCTTTTCACACAAAGGGTGGTGGATGTATAGAACAATCTGCCAGAGGAGGTCGTTGAGGCAGGGACTATCCCAACATTTAAGAAACAGTTAGACAGGTACATGGATAGGACAGGTTTGGAGGGATATGGGCCAAGCGCAGGCAGGTGGGACTAGTGTAGCTGGGATATGTTGGCCAATGTGGGCAAGTTGGGCCAAATGACCTATTTCCACACTGTATCACTAGATGACTCTATGACTATAACAGATGACCTCAGGAGGGGTGAAGTCCATGATGGCCAACTGTTGCCTAGAAGGTGTGCTAACAACAGGGATACATAGTTGCGAACAGTGGAAGTAGTAGGATGACTAGGGTGGGGGAGTGGGGAAAAGAGGAGGAGGAGGGGGGAAGGAATGCAGGAGTTACTTGAAATGAGGGAAATCAACATTCACACTGCTGGGTTGTAAGCTGCCCAATTGAAATATGAGGTGCTGTTCCTCCAATTTGCGTGTGGCTAACTCTGACAGTGGGGGAGACCCAGGATAGAAAGGTTGGTTTATATATGAATGCGCGAAGCATAAGAAGTAAAGTGGATGAGCTTGAGGCTCAGTTAGAGATTGGTAGATGTGACATTGTGGGGATTACAGAGACATGGCTGCAGGAGGATCGGGACTGGGAACTGAATATTCAGGGTTATACGTCTTTTAGAAAGGACAGGCTGGTGGGCAGAGGAGGTGGGGTAGCTCTGTTGGTGAGGGATGAAATTCAGTCCATTGCGAGGGGTGACATAGGGATTGACGATGTAGAGTCGCTGTGGATAGAATTGAGGAATTGTAAAGGTAAGAAGACATTAATGGGAGTTAATTACAGTCCCCCAAACAGTAGCCGGGATATAGGGTGTAAGTTGCAGCAGGAGTTAAAATTGGCATGTAACAAAGGTAATGCTACTGTGGTTATGGGAGATTTCAATATGGAGGTAGACTGGGAAAATCAGGTTGATTCTGGACCCCAAAAAAGGGAGTTTGTAGAGTGCCTCCGGGATGGATTATTGGAGCAGCTTGTACTGGAGCCTACCAGAGAGAAGGCAATTCTGGATTTAGTTATGAACCAGATTTGATAAGGGAACTCAAGGTAAAGGAACTGCTAGGCGGTAGTGACCATAATATGATAAGTTTTATTCTGCAATTTGAGAGGGAGAAGATTAAATCAGAAGTGTCAGTGTTGCAGTTGAACAAAGGGGACTATGAAGGCATGAGAGAGGGGCTGGCCAAGGTCGACTGGAAAAGGATCCTAGCAGGAATGACGGTGGAACAGCAATGGCAGGAATTTCTAGGCATAATCCAGAAGATGCAGGATAATTTCATTCCAAAGAGGAAGAAAGATTCTAAGGGGAGCAAGAGGCAACTGTGGTTGACATGGGAAGTTAGAGATGGAATAAAACTAAAAGAAAAGAAGTATAACATAGCAAAGAGTAGCGGGAAGCCAGAGGATTGGACAACTTTCAAAGGACAACAAAAGGTAACAAAAAGGGCAATACGGGGTGGAAATATGAAGTACGAGGGTAAGCTGGCCAAGAATATAAAGAAGGATAGTAAAAGCTTCTTTGGTATGATAAGAGAAAAAGATTAGTAAAGACAAATGTGGGTCCATTGAAGGCAGAAACAGATGAAATTATCATGGGGAACATGGAAATAGCAGAAGAGTTGAACAGGTACTTTGGTTCTGTCTTCACTCAGAAAGACACAAATAATCTCCCAGATGTACTAGAGGATGGAGGATCTAGGGAGACAGAAGAACTGAAAGAAATTTGCATTAAGCGAGAAATAGTATTGGGTAGACTGATGGGACTGAAGGCTGATAAATCCCCAGGGCCTGATGGTCTGCATCCCAGGGTACTCAAGGAGGTGGTTCTAGAAATCGTGGACGCATTGGTGATCATTTTCCAATGTTCTATAGATTCAGGATCAGTTCCTGTGGATTGGAGGGTAGCTAATGTTATCCCACTTTTCAAGAAAGGAGGGAGCGAGAAAACGGAATTATAGACCAGTTAGTCTGACATCGGTAGTGGGGAAGATGCTGGAGTCAATTATTAAATAATTAATAATGGCACATTTGGATAGCAGAAAATGGATTGGTCCAAGTCAGCATAGATTTATGAAGGGGAAATCCTGCTTGACTAATCTTCTGGATTTTTTTGAGGATGTGACAAATAAAATGAATGAAGGAGAGCCAGTGGATGTAGTGTATCTGGACTTTCAGAAAGCCTTTGATAAGGTCCCACACAGGAGATTAGTGGGCAAAATTAGAGCACATGGTATTGGGGGTAGGGGATTGACATGGATAGAGAATTGGTTGGCAGACAGGAAGCAAAGAGAAGGAATAAACGGGTCCTTTTCAGAATGGCAGGCAGTGACGAGTGGAGTGCCGCAAGGCTCGGTGCTGGGGCCGCAACTATTTACAATATATATTAATGATTTGGATGATGGAATTAAAAGTAACACTAGCAAGTTTACAGATGACACAAAGCTGGGTGGCAGTGTGAACTGCGAAGAGGATGCTAGGAGGTTGCAGGGTGACTTAGACAGGTTGCATGAGTAGGCAGTTGCATGGCAGATGTTAATAAATGTGAGGTTATCTACTTTGGCGGCAAAAACAAGGAGGTAGATTATTATCTCAATGGTGTCACATTAGGTAAAAGGGAAGGTCAACGAGACCTGGGTGTCCTTGTACACCAGTCACTGAAAGTTGGCGTGCAGGTACAGCAGGCAGTGAAGTAAGCTAATGGTATGTTGGCCTTTATAATAAGAGGATTTGAGTATAGGAGTAAAGAGGTCCTTCTGCAGTTGTATAGAGAGTCTGGAGTATTGTGTGCAGTTTTGGGCTCTTAATTTGAGGAAGGACATCCTTGCTATTGAGGCAGTGCAATGTAGGTTCACGAGGTTAATCCCCAGGATGGCGGGACTATCATATAAGGAAAGATTGGAAAGACTGGACTTGTATTCACTGGAATTTGGAAAGATGAGAGGGGATCTTATAGAAACGTATAAAATTATAAAAGGACTGAACAAGCTAGATGCAGGAAAAATGTTCCCAATGTTGGGGGAGTCCATAACCAGGGGCCACAGTCTAAGAATAAAGGGGAGGCCATTTAAAACTGAGGTGAGAAAAACCTTTTTCATCCAGAGAGTTGTGAATTTGTGGAATTCTCTGCCACAGAAGGCCGTGGAAGCTAATACACTGGATGAATTTAAAAGAGAGTTAGATAGAGCTCTGGGGGCTAGCAGAATCAAGGGATATGGGGAGAAGGCAGGCACAGGTTACTGATTGTGGATGATCAGCCAAGATCAGAATGAATGGCGGTGCTGGGTCGAAGGGCCAAATGGCCTCCTCCTGCACCTAATTTCTATGTTTTCTTATGTTTTCTGGGTATCAAATTGAGATCTCTTTGGCATTAATAAGGAACTGCAGATGCTGGAATCTTGACCAAAGCACAATGTGCAGGAGAAACTCAGTGGGTCAGGCAGCATCTGTGGAGGGAATGGACAGACAATGTTTTTGGTTGGAATCCTTCTTCAGACTGATTGACAGGTTCACTTTGGCAGATTATTGATTGAAGCCCAGTGAAGAGACAGCCTGTAACATAGGTGGACATAGGTTGGATTTGTGGACCCACTGTACTTGAACCATTACTTGCGAATAACACTCTGTACTGCCTCAGCATTACATTTTCTCTTTCACAACACCCATCCTCTGGCTATTTAGAGTGATGTGCCAATATGGTGCCATAACATTTTGTACTAACAAATGAACATCTTGTGGTTGAGATAAATGTGTGCAATAAACATGGCAAATGAACATAATCTTTGGAGCAGGCAATGCGGCACTTCATACCAAC
Organism: Rhinoraja longicauda; assembly: GCF_053455715.1. NCBI lineage: Eukaryota > Metazoa > Chordata > Chondrichthyes > Rajiformes > Arhynchobatidae > Rhinoraja > Rhinoraja longicauda. The sequence continues at coordinate 45,995,754 of NC_135954.1, forward strand.
TCTATCATTTAACAAGATCATGGCTGTTTTAATTGTAACCTAGGTTCTGCATTCCTCCCCCCCCCCCATGTCTACTTGCACTCCACCCGTTTTACAAGCATCTATCTACTTTTGCTTTTGAACTCTTCCAAAATTCTGCTTCCACTTCCCATTAATGCAGAGTATTCCAAAATCTCATGGCACTCTCAGAAATAAAATGTCTCCTTTTTTTTTGATGAGTGACCTCTTATTTTTAAACAGTAATACAGTTCTCATACTTAGGTCTAGATTCTCCCACAAGTAGAAATGTTCTCTTGACATCCACCCCGAGGATCCTACATGTTTCAGTCTACCCTTCCCACTCTTTTAAACTCCAGCATATACAAGCCAGCTTGTTCAACTTTCATCATGACAACCCAGTCATTTCAAATAGAAACAAGGAACTACAGTGCCTAACTCAGCGGGTCAGGCAGAGATGCCTGGGACTAACTCCAGTTACTCCAGTCATTTCAATATTAGCCCAGTAAGCAATTTGCTAAATTGTTTTGATGCAGGTCTATTATTGTCATGCGTACCAAGGTATAGTCATAGAGTCATAGAGCGATACAGTGTGGAAACAGGCCCTTAGGCCCAACTTGCCAACATTGGCCAAAAATGTCCTAGCTACACTAGTCCCACCTGCCCACGTTTGGTCCATGTCCCTCCAAACCTGTCCTATCCATGTACCTGTCTAACTGTTTCTTAAATGTTGGGATAGTCTCTGCCTCAACTACCTCCTCTGGCAGCTTGTTACATACACCCACCACCCTTTGTGTGATAAAGTTATCCCTCAGATTCCTCTTAAATCTTTTTCCCTTCACATTTAACCTACGTCCTCTGGTCCTCGATTCCCCTACTCTGGGCAAGAGACAGTGCATCTACCCGATCTATTCCTCTCATGATTTTATACACCTCAATAAGATCACTCTTCATCTTCCTGCGCTTCAAGGAATAGCCCCAGCCTACTCAACCTCTCCCTACCGCTCAGACCCTCTAGCCTGGCAACATCCTTATAAATCTTCCCTGTACCCTTTCCAGCTTGAAAAGCTTTGTTGAAAAGCTTTTTTTTGCATACCATCCATCAAGTCAAATAATGCTATGCATACTATGCAAAGAGTGAAAGGAAAGATACAGAGTGCAAAATATAGGTTTCAGCATTATAGTGCAACAGTTCCAGAGATAAAGTCCAATATCCGCAATGAGGTAGGGGAGAATCGGACAGTACCCCAGCTTAGAAGCAAACTGTTCAGAAGCCTGAGTGGTTGAAGCTGTTCCTGAGTCTGGTGGTGTGCGCTGTAAGCTTCTTCAGCATATTAACAAGCTTCCTCAAATAAGGAGATCAACACTGTATACATCACTGCAGATGTGGTCTCACCAATGCTCTCTGTAATTGAAGCATAACCATGCTACTTTTGTATTCAATTTCCTTAGCAATAAATGATAATACTCTGTTAGCTTTCTGAATAATTTACCGAACCTGCTTGCTTATTTTTTGAGAAACATGCCCTTGAAGAACACTGCAAACCAATGCTTTTTTTCTTAATTTTCTGACAAAGTAGACAACTTTAAATATTCACTCACTATAATCCACTTGTCAGATTTTTGCCAATTTAACCTATCCTTTTATAGCAGTGAGAAATGATTATAATGCAGCCCTTTGGTCCCAGTCGGCACAGGAGTGAGATTTTAAAGCACTGCTGCAGCTGTTGCAACATCTTTTGCTTTCATGTTTATTATTAAATTTGTACATAGAAATATGGAAAATAGGCTTCGAGCCAGCACCACCATTCATTGTGATCATGGCTGATCGTCCCCAATCAATACCCCGTGCCTGCCTTCTTGCCATATCCCTTGATTCCACTAGCCCCTATAGCTCTATCTAACTCTCTCTTAAATCCACCCAGTGATTTGGCCTCCACTGCCCTCTGTGGCAGAGAATTCCACAAATTCACAACTCTCTGGGTGAAAAAGTTTTTTCTCACCTCAGTTTTAAATGGCCTCCCCTTTATTCTAAGACTGTGGCCCCTGGTTCTGGACTCGCCCAACATTGGGAACATTTTTCCTGCATCTAGCTTGTCCAGTCCTTTTATAATTTTATATGTTTCTATAAGATCCCCTCTCATCCTTCTAAACTCCAGTGAATACAAGCCTAGTCTTTTCAATCTTTCCTCATATGTCAGTCCCGCCATCCCAGGGATCAATCTCGTGAACCTACGCTGCACTGCCTCAATTACAAGGATGTCCTTCCACAAATTAGGAGACCAAAACTGTACACAATACTCCAGATGTGGTCTTACCAGGGCCCTTTACAACTGCAGAAGAACCTCTTTACTCCTATACTGAAATCCTCTTGTTATGAAGGCCAACATTCCATTAGCTTTCTTCACTGCCTGCTGTACCTGCACGCCAACTTTCAGTGACTGGTGTACAAGGACACCCAGGTGTTGCTGCACCTTCCCTTTACCTAACCTAACACCATTGAGATAATAATGAGATGGGAAAATTAGCTGGCAGATCACATGTCAAGGTAAATGATCAGGCATTTTTATTTTTATGAAATAAAACAAAAATATATAGCTCTGATAATGTATTAAATCTTTTTATATTGTAATCTTGCAGAATGTAATCTTAAGATCCCACATTCTTCCCTCTTTTAAAATTGTGAGGAGCAGAACACTTTAAATTGTGAACATTCTAACATACTGAAATCAATAGACAATAGACAATAGGTGCAGGAGTAGGCCATTCAGCCCTTCGAGCCAGCACCGCCATTCAATGCGATCATGGCTGATCACTCTCAATCAGTACCCCGTTCCTGCCTTCTCCCCATACCCCCTCACTCCGCTATCCTTAAGAGCTCTATCCAGCTCTCTCTTGAAAGCATCCAACGAACTGGCCTCCACTGCCTTCTGAGGCAGAGAATTTCGCACCTTCACCATTCTCTGACTGAAAAAGTTCTTCCTCATCTCCGTTCTAAATGGCCTACCCCTTATTCTTAAACTGTGGCCCCTTGTTCTGGACTCCCCCAACATTGGGAACATGTTTCCTGCCTCTAATGTGTCCAATCCCCTAATTATCTTATATGTTTATATGTCATACGATTAAATAATCTAACTGGAAATACTTTTATGGTTGCATTATGGGAAAGGCAAGTAAGATTTTTCTTTGTGTCATCTCATCATAATAGTGATTACAAAATGTCTGGAAATTCAAAATAAAGACTGTATCTTGGACTGAATAGGTACATAGATAGGAAACGTTTGGAGGGATATGGAGCAAACATGAGCAGGTGGGACTAGTGTAGATGGGACATCTTGGTTGATGTGGGCAAGTTGGGGTGAAGGGGCTGCTTCCATGCTGTATGATTCTATGAAGGGAAGTCATTTACAAACATAAACTACTACTCCACTATGAAGGTTTCATGAACCTATACCGCATCTCCACCTGTGGTGGTGCAAGAAGCAAAACAGATTTGCCCCAGTAGGTGAGTGGTACACCCTGATGGAAGATTCATCTCAGTAGAGTGTATCTCAGAACAGATAACATTATTGTCACATGCCCCTACTATTTGTTTTACAAGTCAACAAAATACAGGTGCTGAGTTAGAAACAGGAAATGCTGGAAACAATCAGCAGGTCAGGCAGAAACTGAAAAAAAAAGTTATATTTCCAGCTATGTTAAATAGCTGAATAATGCTCTTCTGCGGAAGTGCCCTGGCCTGAAACATTAACCCTTTTTCTCTTTCCACTGATGCGAACTGACCCACTAAGTGCTTTCAGCATTTTATCGTTTAATTTTCATGCAGTTTCCTTCTAGCAATGAAGGGCAACTTTCTAATATTAGCTTTCCCAGTTACTTGCTGAACCTGCTTAATGGCTTCTTGTCAATCATGCAGTAGGAAACACAGATCTCTTTGCATCTCAGAGACAGATCTACAATCCCTCACTATTTAGATAATATGCTTCATTTTTGTTTTTCCCACGTAAGGTTCCAATTGCCAGAAGGAAGAGAATGCTGACAAGTGCCAGTAATGTAATGTAGTTACTAGTCTTTCCACTGAAGGTAACATAGCTACACAAGTGGTTCACTACATGTCGCACCATGTGATGAGGCCAGAGTAAGCCTGAACTTGTAAACGTGCTTCCTGGCCTTTGGTCTTCTTGACATGCTTTCCTTGAAGCCTACTCATTCATGCTTCAGGATATTATTTTAAAACATTACCTACATTAGAGTGTACATTTTGGATATAGGCTGAGTATATTTAACTGCTTACAGTTGATATTAATGTCTTATAACAAACCTTTTATAATTTAACATATAAATATATATATTGGGCAGGTTTTGGTAAAATTTTTCCCCTGCTTTGCAAAATGACTCAGTGGATCAGACAACATATAGTATGTGGAGGGAACGGACAGGTGCTATTTTGGGTCGGGACCCATCTTCAGCCCTTAAGAATGATCCCGACCTGAAACATCACCTGTCCATTCCCTCCACAGATGTTGCCTGACCCGCTAAGTTATTTTGTGCTTGCTCAAGATTCCAGCATCTGCAGTTCCTTGTGCCTATTTAATGCCTAATTATTGTAGATGGCAGGTGTTTAGTTTAGTTTAGATTAAAGATACAGCACAGAAGCAGGCCCTTCGGCCCACCAAGTCTGCACTGACCAGCAACACCTGTACACTACCACTATCCTACAAAGCCAATTAACCTACAATCCTGTACGTCTTTTGAGTATGGGAAGGAACCTGGAGAAAACCTACACGGTCATGGGGGAATATACAAATTCAGAAAAGACAACACCCATAGTCAGGATCGAACCCAGGTCTCTGGCGCTGTAAGGCAACAACTTTACAGCTGCGCCACCTGTATCATAAAGTTTAAAAAAATCTAACTTATTCAATATATTACTTTTCAAAATATGTCTGTTAATTATTTCTGTCTTTATTTTTTCAGCTATTACAGTTCATTCTCATTCTGCATGGAGTTTTCAACAGAAAGCGTTTTTTGCTACTGGCCGAATCCACACGTGGAAAGCTATGTAATTAATATTCACAAGTTATTTTTTTCAAACTGTATTTCTGAAATGCCAATATTTCGCGACCCTCCCGACAACATCCTCTTTGCCCTCATTGCAGTGCCTATCTGCCTAACTATTGTGGTGATAGCTGTCGTGGTGTGGTGCAGTAAGAGGAGCGATGTGCTGGTGTAGATTTAAGGAACAACATTGCACTGCAGTACCAAGCAGTTACTTTATCTTAATGTGATTTAAGTCGATTCCACTGACAATGTGTAAATCAATGTTCATCAGCTTCAGTTGGAAGACAAGGGCCATTTTGAAGTTCACAGAACTATAATATCATTGGCCTGCAACAAATATATGTTCAAAATATGAACCCGACTGGAAAATCGACTGCGTCTGATTTACTGAAAGACAAAGGGTTGACTCCCCCAACCACCCCCACCTTGGACTCGTGCTTCAAGCATACTGAACCTTCAAATGAATCAACAATCTAACATATTACATTCCCTAGTCAGCATCATTAATAGCACTTGCAACAGACCCAGATCTCTGTTACAGTAAGCCACGACCAAGTCAGGAGGTATATTTCCTGGAGATAATTGAACGAAGAAGATATTAGCACTTGTTGAAGAAAACTTTCCCAAACCACCTTAGGATAACTTGCTGGGTGTGGAGCAAGCACCAGGAAGGATGTTGAGAGTGCTTCCTGCAGCAGAGAAGAATGAAAGGAAATAGGTCGACTGGTACGGGAACAGACAAGAGCTCTGTGTTTCCTAAACTTTACTATGAGTTAAAACTAAATTTGCTGCTCATCCCCTCCCAGTGCATTTTGTGGCAGAAGAAAAATGATTAATGATTAAATATGATGCCTTTAAGAACTTTGTATAAAAAAGGCATTACGAAGTGGATAATCGTTACCATAAAATGAACAGTTGTCAGAATACAATAGCTTCAGCCCAGGCTGAGATTGCTGTGCTACAAAGAGAAGTGGGTTGCTGAGCAATGTGCTATTTTCTGTCTGAAATGACATATACCAATTTGTATATATTTTAAACTAATGACCTCGTCAAACAATGGTAGGAAATTTGTGCGTTCCACTTAGTGCTAAAACATGTCTTTTTGGCATATCCCTGACACCCAAGCTTCACGCAACTACAAAACATCTGAGTTACCATGTTTCGTGATTGCCTTAACAACTTGCAAGGATTGATCTTGGTTATTAAAGCTAATGGCTGGGTACAGAGATGTGATATTACTGTGGACCCTACAGTGGAATCAACAGGATCTTAATAACTCATCAACAAAATGTTAAACCCAAAGAAGTTTAATGAGCCCGCTTTAAGTTTAATGAGCGCACTGCAATCTCATGTGACTCAGCAATCCAACAGATGATGTTCACTCGTAAGCATCATGAATAACACCTGTAACTAATTCAAATCTCCATTACAGTTACAAGGAACAAGGCAGAAAGGACATCTTTGGAGACTATTGTAAAAATGTCATTAGCACCCACTGTGAAAATGTTTCTTAGTCCACCCACCTGTAACTTTTGTTGTCAAATTCATCATTATGTATTGGGGAAACAAAGAAGTTATCCAGTTTAAATGGCTCTGATTTGGATATACCTGCCACTCAGGTGCTTCTTGGGCACTTGCCTTCTAATGAAGACAGTCAGGTCCTTTGTAAGGAGACAGATTTATCATAACCAAGGGTGCACTGCTGTCATTTGGAGAATAGGATCTGCCACTGAAGCATCTTATACAAAAGCTGGGATGTAGACATTTTTCCGATTGAAGAGAGTTGGCCTGGCTCCGGTCCCACCCCAAAAACATTAATGTTCTTGTTTAGGACAACTGGAGGAACTCCTATCAGATAAAGACTATAAGAAACATCAAGGAATGGTTAGAACAAATATTAAGGATTATCTAATTTTCAATTTCCTGCTACAGTTCACTTACTATCATGATTACAGTGGAATTTCACCAAAGGGCCAAGATGCTTTTTGTTGCTTCAAGAATTCCATGTCCTATAAATGAGAGAATTGGTTGTTGTTTACAAAAGTTCAAATGATCTTTTGAAGAGGTTTTATGTTTATGTTGCAAATTTTAAACCACTTCTAATGGTGAAAAGTAACATTGACACCTATTTGTGAGGATATATTAATTATCTTTAATTTGAATTTTGCATCTGTGCTGACTTGGAGTAGGACACAAGTTTATTAAGAGAAAAGGTCAGAGTCTCTTGTGTTTTGCTCTAAAGATTTAGTTTCGTAACAAGCACCCTTCAAAAAGTATTAGCTACAGAATAGAACAACAAAATATACCGGAGAATAATATATTTTTAATATCGTAATTTTATTTAAATATATATACTTCAGTCCATATTGGATTAGGAATCCTTAAATATTCGGAACAACGTTAGCTTATTTTCTATTTTAAAGAAACTATTTTAAATCCTCACTGACCATGAAGAAAGGACTGGCTGCCTTCTGAGTCTAATTATCCAAGTTGCACAGAACAAGATGAGGGGTGAAATTGGGCAATGTGGAAGATACATCTGGATGCACTGGGATGCATCCTCAGTGATGTGACCTGGGGTCATCGGGTGTTTCGGGTCTCACAACATCAGACACCCTCGCCCAGGCGACCCAGCCAGGGTTGATCAGGCCATTCAACTTCATTACTACTTTTTGATTTAGATAATGGTAAAATATGTCACCTGTATTATTGCTAAGATATATGTTGTTGTAAGATATATTTGGTTACGAAATTTGACAACAGCCACCTATATGATTTTGTTTTAAGTTGCAATAATAAGAAACATTAGAAAGAGGCGTCTGTTTGACTTCCATGATTACAATTATTTCCTCCTTATCCTTCATTTGTTGACCCTTCACCTCATCCCCTTCGTAATTCAAATCACCTGTTTCTGGACTTCTGCTGATGGTACTCCTGAACCAGTTTCTGCTGAAATGATGCTTGGGAAGTTTCCTGTTGTTCTTGAATTAGCCTGCTAAGTTTCTGTTCAATGAAAATTGCTGATTGTTTAGTTTAGCGATACAGCATGGATAAAGGCCTTTTGGCCCACCAAGTCCACCCCGACCATCAATCATCCATTCACACTAGTTAAAACAATGCATGGGTATAGCCGTTATTGGTTGAGGAACAGAATATAAAGGCGGGTAGATTCTATTAGAATAGTACATCACACTAGTTAGACCACAGCTGGAAATTGGAGACATTCCAGTCTCAAGATTCCTGCATTATAGAGGGTGCAGAAGTTCGTCTCATTTTTCAATCAGTTTAAATCAATGTCATCCATTTTTTAACCCCTCTGCTAAGGGAAATAGGGTCCTCCCATTTATTCTATTAGGTCTCTCATAATTGTATGCACCACAATTAAGTGTCCCGTCTGCGATTTATTCTGTTTTCTTTATGGATCTATCAATGTTCCATGCAGGGTCTCTCTTCTACATTACTCAACATCCTCTTCTTTACTATATCTTTCCTTGTTGCACCTCCCCAAATGCATTAATTCCCATTTCTTTAGATTTGCCATTTTTCTCCTCAAAAGCCTCAACTGTCCACATCATTCTGCATTCTTTAGCATTCCTCCTCACTGTCAATCACACACAGTTTTTGAATTATCTGCAACTTCCTTGTCAGGCACTCTACAATTAAGGCTAAATTATTAACATTACAAAAAGCAAGGGACTGAGCACTAAGCTGAATGCAACCCCATTGGTAACAACCTTCAAATAACAATAACACCCATCAATTATTCCTCTCTTGTTGAGCTGATTTTGGTTCTACATTGCCACTTTCTCTTGGATCCCATTGCCTTTTTCTCTTGACCAGCCTGCCATGTAGTAGACCCTGTCAAAAGCCAACCCCATTATCCCTTCTTGTTACCATCTGAAAGTTAGACAGGTGCATTAAAATGGAGTTGGCACTAGTTTGAGTCCTCAGCATGAACAACATCATAATTGTATCTATGAATGTTGGAGCGGTGATGTATTCCTCCATTACTGTGCTCTGACCTATTTTTCATTGCAAACAAGAAAATGTAAATACATCACAGTACTGTAGAAATCCCACTTCAATCATGATAAATAATATTCCGTCAGAGGGAGTACTGACTTGATACTTCCACAGGAAAGATGAGTTTCAATTGGGAGATGGAGGATCATGCAGACTTCAGTCCTTTGTACAGGTTGACAATAAAAAATGGCGTGGAGATAGTCGTGAACAGATGATTCATAACACTGCTGTGGCAACGGCTCAATTTATCAGACGTTTTTAACCGGTGAATATAGCTCTTTATTTCCATGCTTGCCTCTCTCTAGTTTATGTAAATCCAAATACAGGAGGCATGAAAACAAAAATAATCAGTTTTTAGTACAGTTGATCTGTAGTTAACCATGTGAAGTCATATGGAGTCAAACTCATGATTGCCATTTTCAACCAGCCTCCTCTGGGTGAAACATTTGAGTGATATCCACCAACCTTCTGTTATGATATGCATGAGGTCAGAAACCACATCAGAATCCATTATTTGCTGGTACAATCAGTTTTTCCTCCAATATGCCTGTTCCCGTGGCACAATAAATGATTTGAAGTCCAATCTATCATCATCAAGCTCTTATTTTCATGATTTTCTTTTGCCTGAAGGCAATGACTTGTAACGTATATTCAGAACTGTCATCAATCCTCCATTATCTCATCCAACTGGTACTTCTCATTTACTAGTTTAGAGAATGAACATCAGATGGCAACTCAGTCAAGGAAACATCACAGCTTTGGTCACTGTTGGCCTTAATTGATGACGCACATATCACTGACAGAACATAGAACTGTACAGCACAGAAACAAGCCCTTCAGTCCATACTGAACATGATGCCAATTAAACCTATCGCCTCTGCATGCACATGATCCATATCCTTTCATTCCCTACAGTTCCATATACCTATCTATGTGCTTATCGAAAAGACTCTTAAATGCCACTATCATATCTGCCTTCATCATCACTCCTGGCATGACATTCCAGGCACTCACCACTCTCTGTGTACAACACTTACACCTCAGAACTCCTCTGAAATTTGCTCCTGTCACTGTGCATTCCAGTCTTTGATGTGTGTAATAGTGGATAGCAACCAGGACAAAGAACAGTGGCTGGTTTTTCCACTTCTTAGATATGGGAAGTGTGGCTAATGAAGTTAGCCATATCTCTGTGATTGAAATCAGCCAACTTATTGCAGAGCAAGGGTCAAACCTTATATTCTCATGGTCTGCTCAACCTAACGAAGTAATCTATGTTTGGAGTTTGCACGGATAGGTGATGTTTCAGGTTGGGGCCCCTCTTTAGTCTACCCATTGTGTTCATGGTTGATGGGAGAATCAGTGAGGGGGATATTAATGGGCATGGGTTAGAAGGAAACAAATGGAGCAATGGGACTGATGATTGCTGTAAGGTCCATTCTGGACTCACTGCACCTATATTGTGAGGAAATATGAAAATCCAACAAAAGTTCTTACCGGCCTCAATTATTATCAGTGGATGGAATGTTCTGTCAACAACAATATGACGAGCTGCCTGAAAATAAGATCTTGTTGCAGATATTTTCAGTGTTTTATCTCTTAATGCTATCTCTGCTTGCGAAAGGGTACAGGACTACCCGGTACTGTGCTCCACTTGCAGTGTTTGAAAATGTCTGTTCTTTGTAATTATCATAGAAGCAGTTTTATTTTTCAGGCATGTTGCAATTTAATTCACAAAACAAATTGCCAGTAAGTGATTAATTGTATATTAGTGCACATTTTGTTCATGGTCGTAATATGTTAGAATTTTTTTAAAGGAAGTTTGAAAATTATCTCTGTATATAACTTCTCTATGAAAAAAATGGCCAGAAATTGAGCCCAGCATTTGGCAATTAACAAGAAAGTTGGACTACGTAAAAAGAGATGCTGTGCATCTTTAATATTCAAAATTTTAAAATACTGCCCACAAATTTAAGTAGTCCGATGGAATGGTGAAAATCCAACTTTGGTTTGGTTCTGCTTTATATTATTTAAAATGGAATTTTGGAATAAAATGTGAATTGTTGAAAAATGTGTGGAAGATTTTGCATTTTCATTTTAAACCCATTTTAAAGTGTTATAAGAATTCCAAGTGTGATGTTTTTAAGAAGAAATAGTACCCACATTTCACATGGAGATGGGTAGCTCTGCAATATAATGTATTATTTTTTCCCCCAATTGCACAACTTGTATATTGTGAAATGAGATATATTTCCAACTGTTCACATATTTTGTTTCCAACTGTGTTTATATTGAAACATGTACATGCAGTAAAGTAATACGTTGGTCTGAGAAGTCCCTTGTCCATGTCAGCAGCATTATATCAAGAACATCGCCAAAACAAAGACAACTCCTGTGCCAAGGTGGTCAAAGGCTATTAGATTCTGGCCTGGATAGAGTGGTTGTGGAGAGGATCTTTCCACTAATGGGAGAGTCTAGGACCAGAGTTCAAAGCCTCAGAATTAAAGGATATGCCTTTAGGAAGGAGATGAGGGTGGAGGGAGAATTTAGTCGGAGGGTGGTAAATCTTTGAAATTTATTGCCACAGAAGGCTGTGGAGGCAAAATCAATGAATATTTTAAAGGCAGAGATTCTTGATTAGCATGGGTATCAGGGGATATGGAGATAAGGCAGGAGAATGGGGTTAAGAGCAAAAGATAGATCATCCGTGTTTGAATGGCAGAGTAGACTTGATGGGCCGAATGGATTAATTCTGCTCCTATCACATGAATTTATGAGATTCAGATTTTGTCCACCCGTAAAAGCATATGTATCCTCTTGGGAAATGTTAATTCATTTTCTATCTACTGCATTTTCTGCAGAAGGGCTGGATGGAAAATATAGTACCATTCATAAACCCATCCTGCAACCAGTTCTTTGTGCTCTTTACATCTCTGCAAACTGAGGTTTGCAAACTCATCCGGTTCGAGATTTCAGATGCCCGATTGGGGAACTCTCTCTCTCGCCCAACTCTCCAACCCCACTTTAACCACATTGCTCCCTCCCCTCTCCCCCTCACTGATTCCACCTCACTCCATTGCTGCCGCTGACCCTACCATCCCCTGCTGACTCCACCCTATCCCCTACATTCCTCTAATCCCACATCTCAACTCTGCCACAACCCAACTTTCTCCATACTCTCTCCAGCTGATCTATGTGTGATCTATGGAAAAATAATTTCACTGTGCAGTGCACATGTGACAGGATAGCACCGTTGAACCATTGTCTCCAGTACATAGACAGAACTATCAATTTCATCATCTTTGTCTCAACTCCAACTCTGCACTGGAATTTACCTGGAATATCTCTGACTCTTCCCTTCCTTCTTTGGATCTCTCTGACCCCCATCTTGCCACTGTCATCTTTCATAAACTTAGTGAAACCACAGCTACCCGGACTCTACTCGTACTACCCTGCCTGCTGTAAGGATACCATCCTTTTTTTCTGCCACATCTGTTCACAAGATGAAACCTGTCCCAGGGCATCTGAAATGGCATCCATCTTCCTGAAGCATGGCTTCCCTTCCTCCATTTCGCACATGCCTGCTCTCACCTGTCAGAACTGTGATAGAGTTCCCATGGTCCTCACCCTTCACCCAAGCAGCCTCTGTATTCAATATATGATCCTTCATCATTTCCTACAAGTCAAATGTGACTCCACTGCCAGTTACATCTTCCCTTCTTTGCCCGCTTTTTGCTTTCCACAGGATCTTCATCTCTGGTATTTGCCTCCCCAGTCCCCGTCCTTCACAAAGGTTCTGCCTGCCCATCATTCCCCCTCGTCTGGTTTCATCCATCACAAAGTAGCCTCTGTTCCAACCCTATTATTGGTCTAGGAAGGAACTGCAGATGCTGGTCTAAACCGAAGATAGACATAAAATGCTGGAGTAACTCAGTGGGACAGGCAGCCTCTCTGGAGAGAAGGAATGGATTACGTTTCGGGGTCTCGAAGTTACTCCAGCATTTTGTGTCTATCTTCTATTATTGGTCTATATTGGCTGTCTTTTCTCTTACATCTCAGTCTCGATATAGGGATTTGACCGAAAATATCCATTTACACCGTTTGTTTCCACTGCTGCTGCTTGATCCATTGAGTTATTCCAGCATTTTGTTTTCTGCATTCAGTGTAATTTTGTGGAACGTTTATTAATGCACGGAATCCTTTTAAAGAGAGGCTGCAAAACAAAGCAGTGAGAACATACTGAGACACAAGAAACTGCAGATGTTGGAATCTGGAGCAAAAAGTAAACCTTGAGTAACTTAGCAGGTCCAGCAACATCTGTAGAGTCAAAGGGATAGTCCTCCACAGTTAGTGCTTGATCAGCTGAGTTCCAATGGCGGCTTATTTTTTGCTCCTGGGAGAACACTAAGACCAGGCTCCAGTGGTGTCCCACAAAAAATCCCGCTCTCCAGCAAAAAATTAATGAGTGGACACTTACACAAATTACATGTGTAAAATAAATCCAGCCAATTACTGCAGTGCAATCTCTTGGGATGAACGATAGGCAAATTATCCATCTGATTGTGAGTGCTGCTATTATGCTTTCATAGCAGTTCTCATGCCTTAACTAAATGTAAATATTGGCTAATGCATCATAATGAGTAATAATAGCCAGGTTAACATTATTCTGCTGCTGCAAGTATAAACATTGGCCATTAGAGGTTTTTTTAAACATTGCTGTGTTCAGTTTGGAGGAAGGTGTCCACAATTGATGGCAATAATACAATGCTCTGCATGCAGTTTGCACTGATTATCAAGCGCCTTTGATGGCACCTTGTTCAACATCTACTTGACATTGTACACTGCAGATCAGGAATTCATTAACCTTCCTAAAGGCTCAACGATAGTTAAGGAGGTCCTTGGACAAAATTTAGCAAATGACACAATTGGTGATAAACAGGCTAATTGGTTAGCTTTGGTTTTGTTCCTGAAAAATTATTAAGATATGTCAAGTAGCTGTACATTGGCCATTATTTCATTATTCCAGCTATTAACAAACCCTCACAGCTGTACTCTATCAGCAATTTGTCCACATTAGCCAAGGCAACTTCAATGCCTGTGGTCTGAATTAAAACATACCATTATCATAATGGCTTTCTGCTTGTGAAACAGAGGATTGGGGAAGCAAAGGAAGTTCAGCTGACAAAGGCATCCACTGTTATTAGTTGCTGTATTAACAATATATTGGCTTACAAAACGACCTTGCAGTGAAGGTTCAGGAGAATGTTGAAAACAACAGCCAAAAGCATTTTGTCGGTTTGCATCACAGCATGGTTAGGAAACAGATCCATCCAAGACTGCAAGAAACTGCAGAGAGTTGTGGACATAGCCCAGATCATCACAAAATCCAACCTCCCTTCCATTGACTCCATCTCACAAGGCCAGCAGCATAATCAAGGACCAGTCTCACTCTGGTCACTCCTTCTTCTCCCCTCTCCTATCAGCAAAGAGCTACAGAATTTTGAACATGCATACCTCCAGATTCAGGGACAGTTTCTTCCCAGCTGTTATCAGGCAACTGAATAGTCCTCTCATCAGCTAGAGTGCAGACCTGACTTCCCACCTACCACATTGGAGACCTTTGAACTATCTTTAATTGAACTTTATCGGAACCCAATGTTATATCTTGCACTAAATGTTGTACCTTTTACCTGTGCACTGGACGCCTTGATTGTATTTATGTATAGTCTTTTCTTTGACTGGAAAGCATGCAATAAAAACTTTTCACTGTACCTGTGACAGTAAACCTGAGGCTGTACATGTGACAATAAACTAAACTAAACTATGCAGGAAACAGAAAATGTTGCTGCCCAAGGAAACAGCTGCACATTGAAGAATCATATTAGAAATAAAAATAGCGGTAGGTTCATGGCATTCAGCTCCTTGTCCCTGCTCCACCATTCAAACAGGTCACGGCTGCTCTTTTATTTCAAAATTATTTTCCCGCACTAACCTAATAATTAACTAATCCTCAATCCACAGCTCTGTATTTTCTCTTGTGCTCAGTGCTTTATTTAAAAAAAATCAATATGGCACATTTGAAAGTGCAAATGCATCAACTCAACCAGTTTGCCTTTATTTATTAGTTGAGTTACAACCTCAACAAATTACAAAGGATTTGCCAAATGTAAGCATATCACCAGGATGGTGAGATTTTAACCTCAACTATACATTCCCATCCACTACACATTGTAACATTTAACCTCCTTATCAAAAATCTATCTGCTGTACATCTGACCTCAAAGTATTTAAAAGAATGCTTCCACCACTTTTTGTCCCAGTGACTCTGGCCCTCAATATCTGCCTTAAATTGCTCAATATCTGTCTTAAATGGATGAACCTTCCTTTTTATACAGTGATTTCCAGTTGTAGACTCTCTCACAAGAGGAAACAACGTTGGGTTGCTGTTGTCTAAATTACTTAAATTATTGCATCGTATGGGAGGCGCATTCCTAATCTCGTTGTACTCCTGGGTACAATGACAATAAAGATATATTGTATTGTATTGTATTGTATATCCACCCTGCTGAGACCTCTCAGGATCTAATGAGTTTCAATTAATTTCCCACTCCTAAACTCCTGTGGTTTCACACCTATCCTGTTCATCCTTTCCTCTGAACACAGCACTCCCGTCCCCGGTATTAATGCAGTAAATCTTCTCTGTACTGTTTCCAAAGCTTTCCTATATAATGAAACCAGTAGAGTGCACAGTTTTCTCGATATGGCCTCATCAATTCCCTTTATAACTGAGGCGTAGTTTCTCTTTAATGAAGGTGCACAACATGTCTTTATTAAATCATAACTTGATGGGAGGAAGAAGTGAGGTTGGTGTGTTCTCAAGTGACTTCAATTATGACCATGTGTACCTGAGGTGTTTTGGTATAATTCTCTCTTTTTGACAATTTCATTTTGGGAAGTTAAACCAAACAGGGTCTGGTCCTACACAACGAATGGCAGGACCCTAGGGTGTGTTGCAGAACAAAAATATCTAGGGGGAGAAGTACATGGTTTCCTGAAAATGGTAACACAGATAGATGAGATGGTGAAGAAGCCATATGGCATGTTTGCCTTCATCAGCCAAGAGTGAGAACATTGTGCTACATGACAGAAAGGTCAGACTGGGAATGGGAGGGGGAGTTGAAGTGCTCGGCCACCGGAGGATCAGTTTGGTTAATGCGGACCGAGCGCAGGTGTTCAGCGAAGCGATCGCCGAGCCTGCGCTTGGTTTCGCCGATGTAAATAAGTTGACATCTAGAGCAGCGGATGCAATAGATGAGGTTGGAGAAGGTGCAGGTGAACCTTTGTCTCACCTGGAAAGACTGTTTGGGTCCTTGGATGGAGTTGATATATAATACAATGTTTACAATGGATAGGGAACATTTAGAAAGTTATGGGACAAATACAACAAATGGGATTCGTTTGAATAGGCATCTTGATGGCATGGACATATTGGGCACATGGGCCTGTTTTACTCTATGAATCTGTATGCCTGTGCTCTAATCTTCATAATGCAGTAAAATGAAGAGATTGCAGGGTAATGCATGGGAAATGTGGAGAACTCTGTGAAATGTCTCTTGTATATCTGCACACATTTGCACAATGATGTACAAAACATGAGCAATACTTCATACTTATTTACATATAGTACATCTTTATGTACATATTTACATTTATAGTAAACTCCTTTAGCACCATATTTCAAGAATTATTCTTAGATTAATGTAGGTAGAGTATTTCATGTTATTAAATCTATTGCTCAACCCACAATGTTAAAACAAACATCTGGTTGTCACGGCATTATACTGGTGGGAGTGTACTCTGTACAAATTAGCAGCACTGTTTCTTAATCGACGTTAACAGTGATTGCACTTTGAAATACTTAATTGGCAATAAGGCATGTAATTTACAGTATCAGTGCCTCCATTGTTTACTTTTAACTACTTTTCCTAGTCAACATGGACTAATATTTGCTGGGTTTTTATATAAAACTATTTCAAGATCCATTACATTAAGAGGGTTTTTGGATGATTCCCAAGAAATTCTGACCATAGGAATCATCTAAACAGAAACACCATTCTGGTCCTGTTAAAAGCTGTTAAAAGCAGATTTGTTACATTTTCAATAGTGTTTGTAATCACATTAAAATTTAGCAGCTGCAAAGGAAAATAAAATTTGGAACAATTTAGATCTCTGCTTGAATTTAGTTTAGTTTAGTTTAGAGAAACAGCTTGGAGACAGGCCCTTCGGCCCACCTAGTCCACTCCGACCAGCGATCACCCATACACTAGCTCTATCCTGCACATTAGGGACAATTTTCAGAAGCCAGTTAACCTACAAACCTGCATGTCTTTGGAAAGTGGGACAAAACTGAAGCACCCGGAGAAAACTCATGCAATCACAGGGAGAATGTACAAACTTCGTACAGACAGCATATGTGGTCAGGATCAAACTCAGGTCTCTGGCGCTGTAAGGCAGCAGCTCTAAAGCTGGGCCACTGTGCTGCCCAATTGATACAGTTAAAATATAGCAAAACATTTCTTAATATACAGAAAGGGTGGACTCAAAATGTTGTATCATATACCACAAATGGTGCATCAGGTTAGTGGGGAAGTCAAGATTAGGATAATCATGTTTCATGATTATGAACTGATTATGTTCATCCATGTTAATTAAAAATGACCACATAATTGACCTATAATTCACAGTCAGAGAGAGATAATGGAAAAAAACCAGAAACATAGAAAAATAGGTGCAGGAGTAGGCCATTTGACACTTCGAGCCAGCACCGCCATTCAATATGATCATGGCTGATCATCTAAAATCAGTACGCCATTCCTGCTTTTTCCCCATTTCCCCTGATTCCTTTAACCCCAAGAGCTACATCTAACTCTCTCTTGAAAACACCTAGTGAATTGGCCTCCACTGCCTTCTGTGGCAGCAAATTCCACAGATTCACAACTCTCTGGGTGAAAACGTTTTTCCTCTTCATTCACAACTCTCTGGGTGAAAAAGATTTTCCTCATCTTGGTCCACTGAGACCATGCCAACTATAAACCATCCATTTATACTAATCTTGCATTAATCTCATTCTCCCTGCAATTGATCAACTCCCCCAAGATGTTGCCACTTGCTGTAGTCGTGGTAATTTACAGTGGCAATTAACCGACTGACTCACAAATCTTTATGATGTAAGAGGAAACTGGAACATTTGGGAGAAACTCGTACAAACTCACTCCCAAGGTCAGAATTGAACCTGAGTCTCTGGGACTGGGACTGTGAGGCAGCTGATCTATGAACCACATCATTGTGTCAGCTTGTATAAAGCAATCCTTTAGAACTGATGGGCAAAGGTGATAAATAGATAATGAGTTATTATTGAATCACATCATTAGTGTCTGTATGACTCATTATTGATTCATGTTAGTGGATTTAGTCTTTGAGTTTAGATGTGAATTTGGATGGTTATGTTCCATTGTGATATTCAAGAGGAGCAAACACGGGACATTTAGAAATGAGCACCTTATTGGAAAATCCAAAAATGGGCCTCTTTTACTCTAAATTAGATTTATGTTCTACATGAAATCCTTTTCAGAAGGTTCTTGATGAAAGTTCATTGATTTGAAATGTTAACATTCTTCCTCTTCACATGGATGCTGTCTGACTGAATATTTCCAGAATAGTTTGTTATTATTTCAGACTTACAGACTTCAAACTACTTTACTTTTTGTACAAAATATTTATGGTGAATGCACAGAGTGAGGAACCCAGGGTGAGGAACCAAGAACCAATTGAAATAGATTTAAGGTGAGAGAAGCAAGATTTAATATTAACCCGAGGGGCACCTTTTTCCACACAAAGGGTTGTGGGTCTATGGAACTATCTGTCAGTGGAGATAATCGAGGCAGGTACTTTAACAGGATTTAAAAGACATGGATAAGAAAGGTTGGGACTAGCTTAGATGGGGCATCTTTGTCGACATTGGTATGGTTGAGCATGGAAACAGGCCCTTCGGCCCACCAAGTCTACGCAGACCACCAAACACCATTCACACGTTCTACATTATCCCACTTTGGCACCCACTCCCTACACGCTCGGAGTAATTCAAAGAGGACAATTAACCTATAAATTCGCACTTCTTTGGGATGTGCGAGGAAACCGGAGCGCTGGAGGAAACCACAGGGAAAAGGTACAAATTGCACACAGACAATGGTTTAATGGTACAATGGTACTTTATTTCTCACATATGCAACAAAGAAATTATTTACACATGCAGTGCCGCCATGTTTTGCCGCCATTTCCAGAGTCCAAAGTCTGCCCCCGCGCGTTCGGTCTACCTCAGCAGCTGAGGTCAGGATCGAACCCGGGACTCTGGTGCTGTGAGACAACATCTCTCCCAGCTGTGCCACTGTGGTGGGGATTTTTCATTAGTTTATTTTGTTTTTCAATTAAGGGTTTCAGAAAGCCAGGAACATGAACAGTCCATTTATCTCACTAAACAGAATACTAATCATGGACTCTAGCTGATGGAAGGTTATGCATTCTGCTCTTAACTCCCCACAGCCCGCATGTGTAAATATGCAGAAGGTGCCCACATGTGTAAATATGCCAAAAGAATTTCACTGTTGCATATGTGAGAAACTGCTTCAAAATATTTATTCATCATGACGATTCCTGCAGCCCGTGATTATCTTCCAAACGATACTGGCTTCTGGGTTCAACAGCACAGGAAGGTGAGTCCTGTTAATCAGATCCTGGTGCCTCGACTCCAGAGTTGTTGCTTCCTGCTAATCTCCACTGTAATATGAGGGCAGCTCATTTTATCAGTCATCTCAGAACAAAGAATATTAAAAAAATAAAAGAATAAAGCCTCGGGTCTGACACGGGGTGCAAAGCCTAATATTTATTATCCATTTCAGGCTGCCCTGAACATTTGTCACAGTTATCAGGATGTTCCAACATACTTCACAGTGAACTTCATAAGATGCTGTCACAACATAGGAATCGTTATGCTAACCAAGGCAATGTGATTTGTTTATAAGACCCACACTGATGATTGCTTTGAGAGTGACCTTACACCCCTACCCACAGCTATTAATAGGGACTCTTTCCCCAGTACCAACTGGTAATCTTTGCCCACCTGTATCCTCATTTCTACTATCACCCTCTGCTGCAGCTTTCCGCCCAGTGATACGTAGATGAGGCCTAGAAGTAAACCTTGCACGGGTTTCAAATCTTGTCCAAGATTGCCCTTCACATCTGAGAACTGTCCAAAAACTAATCCTAAACTTTCATTTGATTATGTTGTCATTTGGTTTTGTGAAACAGCATGAAAACAGGCCATTCGGCCCATCGAGTCCACAACGACCATCGATCACCTGTTCACACTAGTTCTAAGTCATCCCACTTTCTCATCCCCTCCCTACACATTAGGGGCAATTTACAGAGGCCAATTAACCTGTACGTCTTTGGGATATGGGATGTTTACACTCAGAGGAAACTCACATGGTCACAGGGAGAATGTGCATACTCTACACAGCATGTACCCGAGGTCACGATCTAACCTAGGTCTCTGGCCCTGTGAGGCAGCAACTCTGCATACAAACTGTGCCACTGTGCCACCCATGTTGGTCATCTACATAGGGATTCCTGCTTCTTTTTCTATGATTTCGTGAACTGCACAATCCCTTCATTATTTTATTTCATAAATAAAATAAAATTATAAAATCAAATTTTATAAATAAAAAAATCATGATGGCTGTGGATGGAGGAAAATGGGAAAACTATTAACCATATCAGAAGGTTAAAACTTTTAAAGAAATTGGTGGAAGGGGAAAGAGGAAATGTTTTTCCAGTTCGAAGATGGTAGGATTCTGCAGCCCTTTACTCGAATGGGTAATAGAGGCAGAAACCATTAAGTGCATTAAGGGTATTGATCTACATCTTATAGACTCAGTGATGAAAATAAATTAAGTGGGATCACCTAATCCCTTTAGTTTCTAATTCTAGCTTTCAAGATTTGTTAAATTCTGAGTATTTCAACTAATTTCATTTCTAATTTCATTTCATATCCAAAAATCTCTGCTGCGTTCTTGTTATTTTTAGGAAATTTAGGCTGACTTTGAACCCTAATTCAGTTATTAGAAATGCTTATGTTATTTGCCTACTGCCTTATTTGGCAATTTGCCTTTCCAGTTACAATCTTGGTAAATGTTTCCCATATGTTCTACTACCATTGTGTTATCTCACACCCACTACAGTCCCTAGAACTCGATCAGGCACCATCTTCTCTGCTGGTTGCAATAGTTCAGAAAATATTCCAGAAAATATTTATGTATGCTATAAGAAACACCCTTCTGTTTTTTTGCCGGTTACCTCGATTAATGACACCCATATTTATGACTGCAATTATTAATGCATATTACTATAGATTATTGATATGTTTCTTCTACCATTTCATATCCATTGCTTATTAGTCCATAACAAACTCCTAACAAATAAAAGGTTGCATTCTTATTCCTCAAATCTAACCCAACAGGTTCACATTTGGGGTGAAACTCATCTTGAATCGTAGCACAGAAAAAGCAATGAAAAACTGGGAGCTTATTTTATTCTCTCTCTGAATTAATTCGCTGTTAACAAGAATGGAAAACAAATCTTTGAAAACAAGCAGCCATTATGAGTTTCACCCATTTTGCACTACATTCCACGGTGAGTTTTGCAGTAATTGCCTTCTTGGAATATTCTGATGCCATAATAAAAGCTTTAGTTATTATTCTTACACCTTTTTTTTCTCCACTGGTCTATCTGTCCTGAATATTTTGTAACCAGGATCAAAAAATATCTCCAATTCTGCCTTACCCGTCTCATTGTCAGAACCGGTTTCCCAGGATGAAAATGTCAAATGCTAGAAGGGTCTCAACCTAAAGCGTCACATATCCATGTTCTCCAAGGATGCTGCCTGACCTGCTGAGTTACTCCAGCACTCTGTGTCCTTTTGTGTTTAAAAATAGACAATAGACAATAGGCGCAGGAGGAGGCCATTCGGCCCTTTGAGCCAGCACCGCCATTCAATATGATCATGGCTGACCATTCTCAATCAGTACCCCGTTCCTGCCTTCTCCCCATACCCCATGACTCCGCTATCCTTAAGAGCTCTATCTAGCTCTCTCTTCAATGCATTCAGAGAATTGGCCTCCACTGCCTTCTGAGGCAGAGAATTCCACAGATTCACAACTCTCTGACTGAAAAAGTTTTTCCTCATCTCAGTTCTAAATGGCCTACCCCTTATTCTTAAACTGTGGCCCCTTGTTCTGGACTCCCCCAACATCGGGAACATGTTTCCTGCCTCTAACGTGTCCAACCCCTTAATAATCTTATACGTTTCGATAAGATCCTCTCTCATCCTTCTAAATTCCAGTGTATACAATCCTAGTCGCTCCAATCTTTCAACATATGACAGTCCCGCCATTCCAGGAATTAACCTAGTAAACCTACGCTGCACGCCCGCAATAGCAAGAATATCCTTCCTCAAATTTGGAGACCAAAACTGCACACAGTACCCCAGGTGCGGTCTCACTAGGGCCCTGTACAACTGCAGAAGGACCTCTTTGCTCCTATACTCAACTCCCCTTGTTATGAAGGCCAACATTCCATTGGCTTTCTTAATGTACAGCATTAAGGCAAGAGAGGCAAAGTTTAAAGAAGATGTGCAAGGCAAGTTTTTTTTATATAGAGAATGGTGGGTGCCTGGAATACGCTGCCAGGAGTGGAGGTGGAAGCGGATACAATAGTGGTATTTAAAAGGCCTTTTGATTGGTACGTGGATACGTGGGGGATGGAGGGCTAAGCAGAGAAGATTAGTTTAACTTTGCATCGTGTATGGAATGGGTCAAAGGATCTGTTCTTGCAACGTGCTGTCCTATGTTCTACATTGCGTTACATTACACTCATTGGCAATTTGTGATTCAAGGCAATTAATATTATTCAAAGTACATTTAATACATACAACTCAAGTGTGCCTCCACCAGTTACTTCTTTTTACTTAAAAAAAAACTTCTCTAGATCTTTCATAATTTCCGCTTCATTTTTTTCAGCTCCTTGCAACCATGTTGATTTAAACTCTGCCACAGTAAAGAAAATTGAAACCAAGTATTTCTTGAGTGAAGCCCACACATCTGTGGAAAACGTCTGAGTCTTGTTCATTGTTACAGAGATCTGAACTCTTCTTACATCTCTTTTCTCTAGCTACATGTTTATTTCCCTTATCTTTGTATTCTTGGTCAACTGAAGGTACTGTCGTGTATGAAGGTAGACAAATCTCCAGGGCCTGATCAGATATATCCGAGGACATTGCGGGAAACTAGAGACAAAATTGCGGGAACCCTGGTTGAAATTTACGAGTTGTCCTTAAAAACAGGAAAGGTGCTGGAAGACTGGAGGGTGAAAAATATGGTGCTTCTTTTCAAGAAGAGCTGTAGGTAAAATGCTGAGAACTATAGGCCGGTGAGCTTAACATCTGTAGTTGGAAAGTTACTAGAGAGTATTCTGAAGGATAGGTTATACAGGCATTTGGATGGGCAAGGGCTTATTAGGGATAGTCAGCATGGTTTTGTATGTGGAAGATCGTGTCTCACAAATCTGATTGATTTTTTTGAAGACATGACCAAAAAGGTCGATGAGGGCAGAGCTGTAGATGTTGTATACATGGATTTCAGTAAGGCATCCGGCAAGGTGCCACATGGTAGGCTGCTCTGGAAGGTTAGATCGCATGGATCCAAGGAGAGATAGGTGAATGGATAGCAAATTGGCTCCATGGAAGGAATCAGAGGGCAATGGTGGAAGGTTGCTTCTCGGACTGGAGACCTGTGACTAGTGGTGTGCCTCAGGGTTCGGTGCTGGGCCTATTACTGTTTGTCATCTACATCAATTGCCTTCCATCACAGTGAGGAATGTGGGGAATCCGCTATGGTGGATGTTTATGTTAACCTTTATGTAGTTGTGTATCTTGTTGTTTTTTTTTTGTGTATGGCTGTATGGTAGTTCAAATTTCACTCTACCTTAATTGGTACATGTGGCAATAAACTGACCTTGAAACCTTCACCTTGAAACCTTGAAATCTTGATTTGGATGAGAGCAGGGCAAGATTAGCAAGTTTGCTGATGATACAAAAGTGAGTGGTTTTGCAGATAGTGAAGATGGTTGTGAACGATTGCAGCAGGATCTGGATCGATTGGCCAGGTAGGCAGAGGAAAAGTTGATGGAATTTAATACAGAGAAGGGTGAGGTGTTGCATTTTGGGATGTTGAACAAGGACAGGACCTATACAGTAAATGGTAGGCCTCTGGGTGGTGTTGTAGAGCAGTGGGATCTAGGAGTACAGGTACATGGTTCCTTCAAGGTCGAGTCACAGGTACATAAGGTGGTCAAAAACGCTTTGGCACTTTGGCCTTCATCAGTCAGAGTATTGAGTATATAAGTTGGGAGGTCATGTTACAGTTATAACAGACATTGGTGAGACTAAATTTAGAATATTCTGTTCAGTTCTGGGCACCATGTTATAGGAAAGATATTGCCAAGCTTGAAAGGGATCAGAAAATATTCACTAGGATGGTGCCAGGACTAGAGGGTGTGAGCTATAGGGAGAGGTTGAGTAGGCTGGGTCTCTATTCCACTGAGTGCAGGTGGATGAGGGGGGATCTCAGAAGTGCACAAAATCATGCGAGGAATAGATCGGGTAGATGCAGAGTCTCTTGCCCTGAGTAGGGGAATCGAGGACCAGAGGACATAGGTTCAAGGTGAAGGAGAAAAGATTTAATAGGAATCCGAGGGGTAACTTTGTCACACAAAGGGTGGTGGGTGCCAGAGAAGGTAGTTGAGGCTGGGACTATCCCATCGTTTAAGAAACAGATAGACAGGTACATGGATAGGACAGGTTTGAAGGGGTATGGACCAAGCGCAGGCAAGTGGGACTAGTGAAACTGGGACATTGTTAGCCGCTGTGAGCAATGTTTCTGGGCCTGTTTCCACACTGTATCACTCCATGACTCTATGACTCTATGACTCTAACTGGATGTGACATTGGGAATGGTCGTTGAATTATCTTCATTTAAGTTCTGTTGTTCAATCCATTTTCTAATTTTTCGAACTTCTTTCAGGTCACAGAATAGGAGTGCGCTAACGCAAGCCTCATTTGTGATTAATGGTGTGTTTCGCAGAGACTAACACAGACGTTAGTCTTATTTGACAAATGTCACGATGTTTTTTAAAACATCTTTAAAACTGTTTTCTATTCAGGAAAAACAACTTCAAAAATATTGCCTTTAGAAGAAAAGCACAAAGTAACTCAACGGACCAGGCAGCAAAATGGATACTAATTAAAGCATCTCATTTCAATGTGTTACAAAGAAGACAAATTGGTAACAGCCTCTGCTCATAAAGTTTGGAATCTTCTGCTCCTCTTGGTTCCATGCGCTGGTATGCTTTATAAATGTACCTAGTTGATAACAGAGAGTTCATGAGTCTGGTGTATAGTTAGTGCAAAGAGCTTGACATATATTTCAGATGTAACAGCATTTTAGTAATGGAAGTAAAAAAAGAAAATGTCTTAAATTTATACAGCTTCTCTCGTAGCCTCAGATTACCTCAAAGGCATCATAGTCAATTAAGTGCTCTTGAAGTCATCTCTGTATTAAAGTACAAAAATGGTAACCTATTGGCACATAGCTAGCTGACCCAAACCATAGAGATATCAATGTTTTTGTGATGTTTTTAGAGAGATTAACGTCAGTCAGAACACTTGGACAAAACCTCATGTTCTTCTTTGAAATAGTTCCATTGCATCAATTACATCCATCCAAGATAGAAGGCTGTTCTGCACCTTTTCATACCTCTAGTTTCCCTCTCCCCGCCTCAGTCTGATAAAGGGTCTTGACCTGAAACGTCACCTATTCCTTTTCTCCAGAGATGCTGCCTGACCCGCTGAGTTACTCCAGCATTTTGTGTCCATCTGCAGCTCCTTCCGAAACATAGATGTGACTTTGGTTGAACATCGAGACTGAAAGCTCAAAGCCTCTAACTGTGTAGTATTTTCTCAGTACCGCAGGATTCGGCCTAGATTTTTATGCGTAAATCCATAATGAAGTGGGATCTTTCCAATGACTGGTTACCACGCAACAAAAGTTTTTCACTGTACCTCGGTACACCTGATAATAAAATAAACTGAACTGACAGAGAAACTTGGGGCAATGCAGTATAATACCATTGTATTGAGTTGCGATCGCAGGGGTTGCATTTGTGTGGAATTGACCTATCCTCCATGGGGTTTAGAAGAATGAAAGATAATCTTAGTGGAGCATTACAAACTATTAAAGAGATTGACAGGGCAGATTTTTTAAGGTTGCTTTTCTCCTGTAACAGAGTATAGAACTAGAGCAGAAAGTCTGATTGTAACAGGTCAGCCATTTTCAACTGAGCTGGGGAAATTCTTTTTTTTCTAGAGAGTTTTAAATCTTTTAAATTTTCCACCCTGGAAACATTTTGAATGCTCAAGTAATGGGTCAAAGGCTATCATTGCCTGGCTTTGTCCAACCCCCAACTCTCTTTTCCAGTTTTGTCCTCCCTACAATCAGTCTGAAGGATCTCAACCTGAAACGTTACCTGTCCATTTCATCCACAGATGTTATTTGACTCACTGGGTTTCTCAAGCACTCTGTGTTTTGATCAAAGTCATGATGTTTGAACACTAATCAAAGAATGTAGGGATTGAAAGGCAAAGTGGGTGATATATAGGCTTGGTTATAATCTTATTGGATGTGTGTTATACGAGAGACTCAAAGAGCCATACACCTTATTGTGTAGGAGGTCTGTTTGTGTTTATTTGAAACCCTATTGTGCCAGCCCTGTTTTGTTCTGGAGAAGGGTTCCGATCCGAAACATCACCTATTCCTTTTCTCCAGAGATGCTGCCTGACCCGCTGAGTTACTTCAGCATTTTGTGCCTATCTTCCATACACCTTATTGCTGCTTCCATTTCTTACGTTTTAGTAAGAAAAACACAACAGCCTTCACAAAGGTCAAAAACTAATGCAGAAGCGAAGTAGACCTTTAAAACCACGTTACTGTTTCTGGATGATGGGAAATCATTAGTTGCACGTACCACATCAATAATTTAAACAGCACTCAGAACAAGTTGCATGGACCTTGATTTTCTCTTTAAATGTCATAAATGTCCTAGCAACGTTTTGTATAAAAAGAGTAAAATTGCTCATCAACATTTAAAAATTTTAAAAGTAAAATCAGTAGTTTATTTGAAATCAAGCAAAATTCAGATTAAGACTGTATTCTCTGAATTTCTGAGTACTGTTCACTGGTGAGTCTGACTCATTAATGTGGTCTGGATGAATGAAGATGACAGACAAAAGGCAGTTGAAATGTGTAGGAATGAACTGCAGATGCTGGTTTAAACCGAAGATAGACACAAAGAGTTGGAGTAACTCAGCAGGGACGGGCAGTATCTATAGAGAGAAGGAATGGGTGATGTTTCGGGTCGAGACTGGAAGCAGTCTGAAGAAAGGTCTCGACCCGAAATGCCATCTATTCCTTCTCTCCAGAGAGGCTGCTGTCCCATTGAGCTACTCCAGCTTTTTGTGTCTGTCTGGTAGTGTTGTCAATAGAAGGAAGCTGAAGGACATGTAGGGCTAGGTGAGTGAAGGGCAGGGAGCTAAATGAGAGGTTGATTGAAGGGAGAGTAGAGCGGAGTGAGGGGGTATGGGGAGAAGGCAGGAACGGGGTACTGATTGATAGTGATCAGCCATGATCGCATTGAATGGCGGTGCTGGCTCGAAGGGCTGAATGGCCTACTCCTGCACCTATTGTCTATTGTCTATTGTCTAGAGAGAGGGAGAGGGTCTGGGGGAGGCCACTCGGGGAAGGGGAATGGAAGCAGGCAGATGAAGGCATGGGGTATGAGTGTTCTTGCTTAAATGAATGTGCAACTTCTGGCAGTTACAGCTTGGACAACTGAAGCTTCAGTGAAACAGAGATCAGAGAGAATTCTTCAATTTAATTTTTTATGGTTGAATATCCTATAAAGTAATAATTTTGAATTTATACTCAAAATTACGCTTTCTCATCCATCTATTTTGACAATAACAATTTATTCTTAAATATATGCAGAACAATTCAAGCAATCAGAGGCCATGGGAAGCATCAAAGTATATTATATATTTCATATTTATTTATTTATGAAAATTTAAGTTTCATGCAATTCAACCATCACTAATGCACATTATGCTAAACATGTTTAAGAACCTGTAAATATAAAAGTATTTCAGTTTTTAATGTGACTTAACATGAAGCTATATTAAAAAATATAGTAAGGCTTTAGTGAGGATAAAAATGCTTAGAAAAATGCAGTGAATCACCAGCAAAAAGCTTGTTTATTCCTGCTGCACATAATCCTGGTTAGAATTTTACATATCATATCATATCATATATATACAGCCGGAAACAGGCCCTTTCGGCCCACCAAGTCTGTGCCGCCCAGCGATCCCCGTACATTAACACTATCCTACACTCACTAGGGACAATTTTTTACATTTACCCAGCCATTTAACCTACATACCTGTACGTCTTTGGAGTGTGGGAGGAAACCGAAGATCTCGGAGAAAACCCACGCAGGTCACGGGGAGAACGTACAAACTCCTTACAGTGCAGCACCCATAGTCAGGATCGAACCTGAGTCTCCGGCGCTGCATTAGCTGTAAAGCAGCAACTCTACCGCTGCGCTACCGTGCCGCCCTTGATGCGGCCTACATGCATTTGATCTAGTATAATTTGCATCCAAGGCTCTTTAGCCTGGAGTTGAACCATTATAATGAGTACAGAGGGATTTGCAGAGATTGAAAGACAGGCAGAAGATGTTGAGACAACTTGTGTTTAATGAATTCATGTGCAAAATGCAATTTTGAGTCCACTCAATCGCCATGCAGAGATATTTGCCTTACACCCCATATACACTTATCTCTGGTATCAAATGCAAAGAAATTTCACCCCACTACACTTACTTTTGCCTCATTGGTTTTGAAGCAAACCCTAAAAATATTTGATTAAAAATTGAAATGACTTTAGCGTCAGTTGCTATGCTTTGCAATGCTTGCATATAATCAAAAAGTAGGTATGCCGCTTCAATGAAATGGTGTTGTTTTGTAGTTTGGCTCTCAACTTGTGAGGCATCCTGTTCTTCCATACAGTTTGATCACCTGTGCTTCCCCTTCAGGAATTAAAAACTCACAGGTTTTCACAACATTATCTTAAGTGAAAAACGAACTCAGATGCAGAAAATCACGATGTACTTTGATGGTTCATCTTTCTGTCATTCTTGGAATTGGTCTGAATTTGTTTGAATATATGTTTGAAAGCCCTAGGGAAGGAACAGGAGTCACCAGAGACTGCAGACGCTTGAATCTTTAGCAAAAAATACAAAGTCTTGGAAGAACTCAGCGGGTCAGCAGCATCTGTGGATGGGAAAGGATGGAGTAAAGTCTAGTACTGACCAGAACGTGAAGGGTGGAGATAGCAACAGAGGCTGGGAAGTGAAAAGTGGAGAACCTTTGGCGTGGAGAACTAAATGGACATTCTGGAGACTGATAAGAAAAGAAGGGGAAGAGTGGGCCGAAATAGCAAGGGATGGTGGCTTTAAACCACAGCCGTGCTCAACTGCTCGAGGGAGACAGAGGGAAGGCATCTAGTTGACTCTGTTTGAGGGTGTAAATAGGGTGTTAAAGAAGGGATTTGACATGCTTGCCTTTATCAGTCAGGCTGTTGAGTATTAATGTCAGGAAGTCATGTTGCAACTGTATTCAACTTTGGTGAGGCCACATTTGGAATACTATGTGCAGTTCAATATGGACCAGGTGCAGGCAGAAGGGGTTTGTTTCATTTGGTATCATGGTCGGCACAAACATTGTGGGGTGAAGGGCCTGTTCCTGTACATTATTTATCTATGTTTTCTGTTTTATGCTCTTTTCCCTTTACACAAAACAAGTGCTACAGAAACAAGCTGAATTAAACTCAATTGAACAGCCATTTCTTTTACCACGATATCAACATTCAATGTGAAAACTGTGAAAGGGAAATGAAAAATAAACATTTCACATGTGAACTAGTCTTTCATGGTTGTTGGCAGCAAATTGATGCTCACATCTGTTTATGATTTTGTTAGGAGAAAGAAAGTAGGGCATCAATTTAAAATGATGCATTGAAGATTACATAGCTACACCAAGCAATATTGGTAAAAAGTTATGTATAACTGGGAGCCCAGACCCACAGCTTTGTTTACTGACAAAGGAACTCCATGTGTGTATTCTTGTAAATTACTCTGGAGGACAATTATTTTTAATATTCCTGGTGACTTGATGAAACAACAGGTAGTGTAAGAAAATAACTGCAGATGCTGGTGCAAATCGAAGGTATTTATTTCACAAAATGCTGAAGTAACTCAGCAGGTCAGGCAGCATCTCAGGAGAGAAGGAATGGGTGACTTTTCGGGCCGAGACCCTTCTTCAGACTGATGTCGGGGGGCGGGACAAAGGAAGGATATAAGTGGAGACAGGAAGATAGAGGGAGAACTGGGAAGGAGGAGGGGAAGAGAGGGACAGAGGAACTATCTAAAGTTGGAGAAGTCAATGTTCATACCGCTGGGCTGCAAGCTGCCCAAGTGAAATATGAGGTGCTGTTCCTCCAATTTCTTTTAAGTCAAGGTTGTTGCTGAGTGAGTGGAGGGCTGCACGTTCAGGAGGGGAGAGGTTAGAGTTAGTCAGGGGAGTGGAGAATTTGAGGCAGTTGATGTCACGCTGGCAGTTGGAGATGAAAAATTCTAGTGAGGGTAGTTGGCCAACCGGGGGGGTCCAAGAGGAGGGGGTCCGCTGGAGACTGGAGAAGGGGTCATCACTGGGGGGTGAGGACTCCTTCCCATGAAGGAACAGCATCTCATATTTTGCTTGGGCAGCTTGCAGCCCATCTCTTTTCTTCAAATTGAAAATATTGTCAAATTTTCAGGGAGATATTTGAATGCATCTAGTATGTGCAATGTATATCTCTAGCTCAATATATACATTGTCCAGACTGCTTTTTGCCATAGTTGGTAGCTTAATTACATTTGTGTTTTGGATAAATACAATGTATAACATCTTTTCACCACCAGGGGGATGCCATCACTTGTCCTTTATCCAAAATATTTTGGAAAGGATGGCATCCCCTTAGCCAACAAGCGCTGACAGGGCAATGATAATTTACAGAGCCGAATCTGAGTTAGAACAGATACTTATAATGTTTTGTGAGCCAAAAGTTACTCAGCAACAGTACAAGTAAAGAGTTTTTGCAGTGCAATCAAAAAGTTTAAATATAGTAATGCCATCCTTTCCCAGGTCACATTATTGCAGAAGGCTTTTGCCCTGTTGCATTGCCTGACTTAATTTTGGCCTTCCCATGACACTCAAACCAAACTAAGTTAATTTCGGATACAGGTAAATTAAAATAAAATAATCTTCTCCCACATCCAAAAAATATGCTGGTCAGTTGATTGGCTGATTGGTAAATTTACCCTTAGTGTGTGTGAGTGCAGGGAGGATAAATAATAATCCTTTATTTGTCCCACAATGGGGAAATTTACAGGGTCACAGCAGCAAAATGGAAAGCAAAAATAAATAAGCATTCATTAAAAAATAAAATAGCGGCAATACCAAAGACGTGCAGGTATGTAGGTTAATTTGACTGGGTAAATGTAAAAATTGTCCCTAGTGTGTGTGGGATAGTGTTAATGTACGGGGATCGCTGGGCGGCGCGGACTTGGTGGGCTGAAAAGGCCTGTTTCCGCGCTGTATATATATGATATGATGATGATATGATATGATAATTATCTTTATTTACTGGTCTGCTGGGAGCAGTGCTGATTGTGCAGTCTGACGGCAGCAGGAAGGAAGGACCTTCGATATCTCTCCTTCACACACGGGGTGAAGAAGTCTGTCACTGAAGGAGCTGCTCAGTGCAGTGACAGTGTCCTGCATGGGGTGGGAGTCGTTGTCCAGCAGTGATGATAGCTTTGCCATCATCCTCCTCTCTCCCACCGCCTGCACTGAGTCGAGGGGGCATCCCAGGACAGAGCTGGCCTTCTTGATCAGTTTATCAAGTCTCTTCCTGTCAGCAGTTGAGATGCTGCTGCTCCAGCAGACCACTCCATAGAAAATGGCTGATGCCACCACAGTGTCGAAGAAGGTCCTCAGGAGTGACCCCTGCACTCCAAAGGACCTGAGTCTCCTCAGCAGGTACAGTCTGCTCTGGCCATTCTGATACAGTGCATTAATATTATCAGTCCAGTCCAGGTACTTATAAGAGTCCACTCTCTCAATGCCCATTCCCTGGATGTTCACCGGTGTCGAGGGGGCGTGGCTGCGCCTGCAGAAGTCTACCACCATCTCCCTGGTTTTCCCCGCGTTGATCTGGAGGCGGTTCCGCTGGCACCAGTCCACAAAGTCCTGGGTCAATTCTCTGTACGCCCTGTCCTCGTCATCTGTGATGAGGCCAACGATAGCAGAGTCGTCAGAGAACTTTTGCAGATAACATTTGGCTGAGCTGTGTATGAAGTCCGCAGTGTACAGGGTAAACAGGAAAGGGAATTCTTGGGCATTTAAGAAAAAATAAGCTTCAGGGAAATAGTTGGGGAGTAAACCTTATCGGAATACACTGAGCTGGCATAGATCCAATAGTCCAAATGGCCTCCATTTGTGCCTTAAGAAATGTAAAAAAATGTAATATCAGTAAAATGAACATTCATTAAAATATATCTGTTTAATATAGGTTTTCACAACATTATAAAACTATAATTTTTGGTATTGGCGTAGATCCTGATAAGCCAGCCACTCTTTTGAAATTACAAGCACAGCACCAGCCAAAGGGAAGCAGCCTCCGATTTGGAAACATGCAATTTAATGGATCAGTTGCATTGTTTTAATCTGTTGGAAAAACAGTACTTGCAAATGAGGCTGAGTTTTACTATATCAACAGTGATATAAGCAGCAGAAACACAAGCATGTGAATAATCTAGCAGTGACTAACTTTCTTTCTTCATTAGCAGAATTTCCCATCCTAATCTACTTAAAATAGTCCAGTGTGTTGCTCTAGGGTCAGAGAGATTGGAAAAAATTAACGTTGTTTTTTCCTCCAGGCATGGTGGAAAAAAAGTACTGCCCATTGAGTGCTGAGATTTATTTTCCTGAATTCTTCTTTTCATCAATTTACTAACAAAAATAAAATTGTGCACAAAATGGGTGCTTTTTTAGTTTCAGTACATAAGCTACATGCAAGTTTCTCTGTAAAGATGCAATAGTATAGTTTCACCAGAGTTATTCATCAGGTTAATTGCATATTGAGTAAACCTGAACCAATATCCCTTTTGCCTGCTAATGACTTTATAAACATCACTTAATGATGAGAACATACTAATTCAATCAAGAAAGGCTTCCTTGATCATGGTGATGGGCGATAGCAGATTGAGGTGCGAATGCTGTGCCCTGCACACAGCAAAGCAGCAATCTGAAGAAAACTCAATTGCTTTAGTTCACACGTCGATATCAATGCATCATGACATACTGAGTGGCATAAAATCTTTACTGCCATTTTGATGATGTGTTTAAAATTCTGGATGGATAGAATAGAATAAATCAAAGTAATTGAGGTCTTAATAAAGACGGGAAATGTGTGCGAGATTAAATATGACACTGTGCAGTAATACCTTTTAATGCAGTTTCAAGGCTATAGAATTCACTTCTCAGGCTAATGTGTGTGTGACAGAAATCACAGCTGGACTATCGACACTTTGGAACATAGAACTGTATAACACAGGAACAGGTCCTTTGGCCTGCAATGTCTGTGCTGATCAGCATGTCAAGATCAACTCTGCCTGCTCATAATCCATATCACTCTATTCCCCGCATATCCATATGCCTATCCAAAAGTCGCTTAAATGCCACTATTGTATCTCCCTTCAACGCTGTTCCAGGCAATGCGATTCATGCACTCAAGATCCTCTGTGTAAAAACTTGCCCCACTCATCACCTTTAAACTTTAGCCCTCTCACCTTAGAATCGTAGAGTGATAAAGTGTGGAAACAGGCCCTTCAGCCCAACTTGCCCACACCGGCCATCATGTCCCAGCTAAACTTGTCTCAACTGCCTGTGCTTGGTCCATATCCCTCCAAACCCGAGAGGGACCTTAATGCTATGCTCTCTAGTATTTGATATTTCGAAGGGTTCAAAGGTTCAAAGGGTATATCAATGTCACGTGTACCAATTAAAGTACAGTGATATTCGATTTACCATACAGCCATACTAAAAAAAACAAAGACACACAACTACTTAAAAGTTAACATAAACATCCACCACAGTGGATTCCCCATATTCCTCACTGCGATAGAAGGCAATAAAGTCTAATCTTCTTCACTCTTTATTATCGCGCAGTCGGGGCATTTGAACCATCCGCAGTCGGAACAATCGAAGCTCCCGCAGCTGGTGATCGAAGCCCTCACTTCGGGGCGGTCGAAGCTCCCGTGATCGGGGCGGTCGAAACTCCTGCTGCCAGGAGCTTCCGAAGTCGATCCCCAACCAGGGACCGCGAGCTCCATGATGTTAAAGTCCGCAAGCTCCCGCGGTTGGAGCTCCGAGGTCGATCCCCGACAGGGACCGCCAGCACTACGATGCTAAGTCCGCAGGTTCCCGTGGTTATGGCTCCCGAAGTTGATCCCTAGCAGAGGCCGCCAGCTCCATGATGTTAGGCCGCATCTCCGTCGAGGTAAGATATTTTTTAAAGTTTCCCCCAACTGTGGCAATGAACTCCACAGATTAACTAGCCTCTGACTAGTTCCTCTTCATCTCCTTTCTAAAAGAGCACCCTTTAATTCTGAGGCTATGTCCTCTGATCCTACACTCCCACCAGTGGAAGCATCCTTTCAATATCCACTCTTTCTATGCATTTCACTTACAGACGTTTCAATGACGACCCCCTCAACTCCAGTGAGTACAGGCCCAGTGCTGTTAAACGCTCATCATATACTAATCTACTCATTCCTGGAATCATCTTTGTAAACCTCGACTGGACCCTCTTCTGAGCCAGCACATCCTTCCTCAGATATGGGGCCCAAAATTGCTCACAATATTCCAAATGCGGCCTGACCAGCACCTTATAGAGCCTCAGCTTTACATCTCTGTTTTTGTATTCAATTCCTCTTGATATAAATGCTAGCATTGAACTTGCCTTCCTTACTACCGATTCGACTTGCAAATTAACTTTTTGGGAGTCCTGCACCAGCACTACCAAGTCCCTTTGCACATCTGATTTCTGGATTCTCTCTCCATTTAGAAAATAATCTACAGCTTTATTCTTATTACCAAAATGCATGACTCCACACTTTGCTATACTGAATTTCATCTGCCACTTCTCTGCTCACACCCCTAACCTGTCTAAGTCCTTCAGCAGAGTCTTTGCTTCCTCTACACTCCCTGCCCCTCCCTGCCCCTCCAACTACCTTAGCATCACCTGCAAACTTGGCCATAAAGCCTTCAATCCCCTTATCCAAATCATTAATATATAACGTGAAGAGAAGCGGCCCCAGCACCGTAAAATGGCGCCAAGATATCGTGACGGGTGCAAAAATTTCACTGTGCAATGTAAATGTGACAATAAAGAACCAATTGAAGGATTGAACAGGTGCAGAAGAGACACAGTCTCAATTATGTCATACTCCATAGGTTAAGGAAGTGCACATGAAGTTAGGCTCCAGAGTGTTCCTGACATCTTACAGGATATCTATTCTTCATCACTGATTCTTGACAGCAGTTTTTGCTGCATTTCCAGCTTTAATAATGAAACTTTCTCTATCCAGTGCACTTCAGTGCACTATCAACAGGGATCACAGTTCCATGGTTTAGAAATTGATTATTTCATTAATCTGTAAATGGTGAGGCCAAGTGTAATATACTTCGTCCCATCTCATCTTAAATTAGTCAATGTTGTACAAACTGGAGTCTGATCATAAGATGTTCTCTGATCCGAATAACTCAAAGTCGGAGATACTGGATATTTTCTGCTCTATATTACCTGTTTTCAGCCACAGCAATGATGAAAAGAAGAGAGGAAACCAGTTTCATGTTTTCATTTCTTGATTGTGCAATGGCGCCAAAACCTGATGACGTGCATATAGACTCAGTGGGTTAATTCTTTGCATTATGTGCTAACCGGGAATTGTACTTATGCATGGCAATAATCTCACTGATCTGTGTGCAAAAAAAAAAGGAATCTCACTGTACCTTGTACATGTGACAATAAAATAACTATTCTTCTTGTGCAGGAAGGAACTGCAGATGCAGGGTTTGCACCGAAGATAGACACAAAATGCTTGGGTAACTCAGCGGGACAGGCAGCATCTCTGGAGAGAAGGAATGGATTCCTCTTTTTCTCTTCTGCTTCCTCTATCGCAAAGACAAATTGTGCACACTTCAATTATGAATGCTACCGTGTCCATATTTAAATAATATAACGTTCCTACTTTATTTACGCTAGAAGTTGATTATGTCTCTAAAGGCATCTGCCAAGCACTCAAACATATTGCAGTAAATTAATTAATCACAGCAGATACATTAAGAATTTCTTCAATGCATTTATATTTCAACCATCGTTCTCATTATCAGCTATTGTCCCATGTCCATCTCTATGTCTGTTCATTCAAGCTTCAAATTTGAATCCCCTTTCATTCTCAGAAGATCAAAACGCAACATCAAAGGATGGCACGGACTGGTAAAATGCAGCTTTGATGACCAAATGTATTGAACTCTCAGCATCAGCCCATTTCCTGTTGAAGGGAAATTAGATAGGACAGGGAGAATCTAATAGATTGACCTCTCTTGCTGCCTAGTGAATGAGAATGCCCAGGATAATGCTTATGGATGTGGCCTTAAGGACATTCACCCAACCTTATCAGACACAGGAAGGGTATGTCTCACTTGGGACTAACAAGGAAAGAAAATGAAAGGAAATAGGTGGTTACATCCTCTTATAGGGAAGTGCATACTGTTTAACAACTTACTTTACGAGATGTCCTTTTTGGGAATCTGAGTCACTCAGCATAATAATCCAAAGGTAGTAAAACTGAATGGAAGAAGCATATGGATGTGAATATGTACAATTGTTCATCATTTAATTGTGTGTTGGTGGCGCGAGCCACAGGGTGTTGCATGTGTCTCCTGCCCTGGTATAAATCCAGATGCCGCTGGCTAGCAAATTTTGCGTAAAAGGGAGCTGAGTGTGAAAGCCTCCCCCTGCCAGTACATAACCTCTGCATCAGACTCTCGCAGTGCCTCCTTGAGGCAACACATGGTAACTGGGGCCATCTTCAGTCACAGGCTAAACTGTGCGGGGATCTCGAAGGAACTCTGGCCCCAAGAGATGCGACTTGCAGGCCCACCGGCGTGTGGACACGTCCTGACGTCCATCAACCAGGTCCCAGCTATGGGTTAAATAGCACCCCACTGCCTTGTGGGTCAGGCTCAGGAGAGCCAAAGGCACTGAAGCTGGAGTCCCTAGAGACGGGCAGCTGATCCCTCGTGCATCCGCCTTCCGGCAACTCCTGCAACCGAGTAGGCCCCAGATGTAGCAGCCATGCCGTTCCTCTGGAATCAGCCTATTAGGTCGAGAGGGGAATGCAGATGCTGGGTAAGTTTGTTTTCCCATTTACCTGCCCAGGCTCAGCAGCCAAATCAAATGGAGAGGACACTGAAAAATCCCCCTCTCCAAGCAGGACAACACCAAGTCGCACCATCATCTCCCGCAGATGGGCGGATGCCAGAAATGATCATCATTTAATTGGAGGGGAAAGTAATGCAAAAGCTTGCAATCACTCATTAATCTTTAAGTATTTTATTTGTGCACCAGAAACTTAAAAATCTGAAATATAGCTGTTACGTTACGTGTTTAACTTTCTATATTTTACTTAGGATCTGATTATCCAATAAAATGTTTAAACTAATGCTACTCTGATTCCACCCGTTACTATTATAACTGAACACAAATGTGCAACATTAGGAAATCTGGATGTAAGTTATTAAAGATCTAGAATCTGCACGTGACCAGACAATTAAAGTTTAAGGATTTCCAGTTCTCCTTAAACATATAATAAGTAGCCATAATGTATTAGACACAAGGAACTGCAGATTCTCATTTACAAGTGAAAGGCAGAAAATGCTGGAGTGACTCAGCAGGTCAGGCAGCATTCTGGAGAACATGGATAGGCGATGTTTCGGGTCGAGACCCTTCTTCAGACCCAAGTGATTTCTTTGGTTGCATTTGGATTAATTTTCTCAGAAGTTTATCAGTGTTCAGGGCTGGCAAATGTGATTGAAATAGAGGCAGGAAAAAAGGATTCAGCTGATAGTGGCTGACAGCACCTTTTCCCTTCGCTCCTGTCTAATACATTTGAGGTTGGAGCTATTGAATGTCGATGAGCATTAACAGGAGGTTTTTGCTCCATATTTTGGATGAAGGGAGTGACTGCAAGGAAGATGCACAACCTGTCTTGACCCAATTACACAGCGGATCGTTCAGTTCCAGTTTCAGTTTCAAGTTTGTTTAATGTCACATGTACCAAGGTACAGTGAAAAGCTTTTGTTGCTTGCTGACCAGTCAGCGGAAAGACCATATATGATTGCAATCGAACCATTTACAGTAGAGGGAGCATAGTTCAAGTCAGAAATATTGATGTGGGAGTAGAGATTTAAAAGTATGGAATGATTATAACATGTGATTGTAGATCTGCTTCTGTGGCTAGCCCACAAATAGTCATCTGGGTTGAGCGCCATCTTGGTCAGATCAAGTGGGAGGAGAGGGTTAGTGGGGGATGAAAAATAATGTCATCGGTGTTAGGATGGTATATTTAGGAGAACCAACATTGTTCTCTGCACCAAAGACAGAGTCCCAATGAATATGTTGCCTGCCAAGTTTAAGGATCTCTTTTCTGGGCTGGAGAGGAATTTGGAGTGTGAAGGGATGGATCCACTTGTTGTGGTTTGCAGCATTAACAGCTTTGTTAGGACCAGGAAGGAGGTCTTGCTTTGGGACTGTGAGCACCTTCGGGCAAACCTGAAAAGCAGAACCGCAAGGTTGACAGTTTTAAATTTGTCTGTGCATAGAACATAGAAAGGTACAGTGCGGAAACAGGTCCATGGCACACTGTGTGTGCTGAATATGATGCCAATATGTAAAAGTGAGGTAGTATGATTAGCTGACGTGCAAATTGAGAGGGGATCAATGAGTTTAGAGAAGTAACTTAGAAAGGTTAGCTCAAAAATTGCTGTGGGAGAAATGGGTTTTGGTTCGTGAGGCAATGACACCAGTACTGGGGGAGGAGGGAGCTGTTCCTATGGGACATGCTTCATCTGTGCAGTGCTGGGACCTGTTTCAGAAATTGAATTGTGGAAAGGGCTCTCAACTAATTAGAGGTGGGGAGAGTTCTAGCATTGGGAAGTTTGACAAATTAAAAAGAAATGAGGGAGTAGTGCTGCGGGATAATGAGGAATTGAAAATTGAAAATCAAAGCATGACGGGCAGGTGCAGAAATTATAAGCAAAGGTGAGTAGCGAAAGGTAAACCCTGAGTAAGTAAAAAGCATAGAAAGTGAAAGCACATGGTTGTCTATCTGAATGCACGTAACATTTATAATAAAATAGATGAGCTGATGGCACAAATAGTAATATACAGTATAACAATGATTTAGTAGTTAATACAGCAATAGTGACCGGGGATAGTAGCCGGGTTATTCAAGATTTTAAAAAGATTTTTAGAGATACAGCGCGGAAACAGGCCCTTCGGCCCACCGGGTCCGCGCCGCCCAGCGATCCCCGCACACTAACACTATCCTACACACACTAGGGACAATTTTTACATTTTCACAGCCAATTAACCTACATACCTGTACATCTTTGGAGTGTGGGAGGAAACTGAAGATCTCGGAGAAAACCCACGCAGGTCACGGGGAGAATGTGCAAACTCCGTACAGACAGCAACCGCAGTCAGGATCGAACCTGAGTCTCCGGCGCTGCATTCACTGTAAGGCAGCAACTCTACCGCTGCACCACCGTACATTTTTAAAGAATAGGGAGAAGGGGAAAATAGGTGATGGCTTTATTAATTAAGGAAGGACTCAATGTTGTTCTGAGTCCTGACACAAATGCAGTGGATCATGAAGCTGAATCAATATGGGTGGAAATAATGAATAGTAGGAGAAAGAAATCACATGTGGGATTAGGCTCTGGGTCCCCATGGTGTTCATTCTTGAGAGGACAAAGCATAGATGCGGAAATGTTAACAGCAGGTAAAAAGGGAACTACAATTATCATGCGTGATTTTAATCTGCATATTGATTGGATTAATTAAGGTGGAAAGGCTACCGTGAAAAAAGGGATTTGTGAATTGTGCCATGTTTTTTTTTAGAGAAGCACGTTACAGAACCTACCCCAAAACAGGCTATTTGAGATTTGGTCATTTGTAATGCGTTAGGATAAATATAATATTTTATTTGTAAAAAATTCTTAGGACATAGTGATTATTACTTAGAACAAAAAGTTGGAGTAACTCAGCAGGTCAGGCAGCATCTGTGGAGGGAAATTAATGGACTGATTAGTCTGAAGAGGGGACTTGATCCGAAACATCGCCTATCCATTCCCTCCACCCCTTCCCACCCAAACCACCCCCTCCCCAGGTACCTACCCCTGCAACCGCAGAAGATGCAACACCTATCGCTATACCTGTTCCCTCGATTCTGTCCAGAGACCCCGACAGTCCTTTCAGGTTAGGCAGAGGTTCACTTGCACCTCCTCCAACCTCATCTACTGTATCCATTGTTCAAGATGTGGACTCTTATACATCGGCGGAACCAAACGTAGACAGGGAGATCATTTCACGGAACACCTTCGCTCAGCCCGCCTGAACCAACCTGATCTCTCGGATGCCGGACACTTTAATTCTCCTTCCCATTCCAACACAGACCTTTCTGTCTTAGGTCTCCTCCATTGTCAGAGTGAGGCTAAATGCAAATTGGAGGAACAGCATCTCATATTTCGCTTGGGCAGCTTACAGTCCAGTGGTATGAGTATTGATTTATCTCGCTTCAGGTAGCCCCGGCATACCCTCTCTCTCTATCCCTCCCCAACCAAGTTGCACTAGCTTCTTGTTTTCACCCGACAAACAGCTAACAATGGCCTGTTTCCTTTATCATCATTACTTTTATGCATATCTTTTATTCATTGTTCTTTATCTCTCCACATCATCGTCTATTTCTCTCGTTTCCCTTATCTCTAACCAGTCTGAAGAAGGTTCTCGACCCGAAACGTCACCCATTCCTTCTCTCCAGAGATGCTGCCTGACCCGCTGAGTTACTCCAGCTTTTTGTGTCTACTCTCCACAGCTGAGTTTAGTTTTGTTTATTGCCACATGTACCAAAGTACGGTAAAAAGCTATTGTTGTGCTCTAACCAGTCAGCGGAAAGACAATTCGTGATTACAACCATCCACAGTGTACAGATACATGATGAAGGGAATAATGTGAATAACATTTATTGCACGATAAAGCCAGTAAAAATGCTGCCTGACCTGCTAAGTTACTCCAACACTTTGTACTTTGCTCGATTCCAGCATACGCAGCTCCAATGATCACAACATGGTCGAATTCTAGATACCATTTGAAGGCAAACTCCTGAGGCTCATAACCAATTCCTTCAATTTAAATAAGGGCAATTACAATGTTATGAAGGTAAAGTTGCATGGCATAGACTGGGCGAATAGACTTACGAAAGACACAAAGTGCTGAAATAACCCAGCAGGTCAGGTAGCATCTCTGGAGAACATGTACAGGTGACGATTCGGGTCAGAAACCTTCTACAGACTCTGAAAAAGGGTCCCGAACTGAAACATCATCTATCCATGTTTTCAAGAGATGCTGCCTGACCTGCAGAGTTACTCCATCACATTGTGTCTTTTTTTGTTAACCAGCTTCTGCAGTTCCTTGTTTCTACAACCAGACCAAGGGATAGGTTAGTGTATGAGCAGTGATAGGTACTTAATAAGCTAATTCATAATGCTCGGAAGAGATTTATCCCAATTTGAAAGAGGAATCCCAGGAGAAAGATGAATCATCCATGGTTAACAAATGAGGTCAAGGAAGGTATTAAGGACTAGAACCTTAATAAAGTAGCAAGTGCTAAGGTTAGACCAGAGCACCGGTAATTTTCCAACAGCCGGTGACTAGAGACTAAAAAGTTAATAAAGAGAAAGAAGATTAATTATAAGGGGAAACTAACAAGTAATTTCAAAGAGCAAAGGCTTTTATTTAAAGTGCACAGTACAGCTTATTGACTGGTTGCATCAGACTGGCTTGGCAACTCAAACTCCCAGGAATGAAGGAGATAGACAATAGACAATAGACAATAGGTGCAGGAGTAGGCCATTCAGCCCTTCGAGCCAGCACCGCCATTCAATGCGATCATGGCTGATCACTCTCAATCAGTACCCCGTTCCTGCCTTCTCCCCATACCCCCTCACTCCGCTATCCTTAAGAGCTCTATCCAGCTCTCTCTTGAAAGCATCCAACGAACTGGCCTCCACTGCCTTCTGAGGCAGAGAATTCCACACCTTCACCACCCTCTGACTGAAAAAGTTCTTCCTCATCTCCGTTCTAAATGGCCTACCCCTTATTCTTAAACTGTGGCCCCTTGTTCTGGACTCCCCCAACATTGGGAACATGCTATCTGCCTCTAATGTGTCCAATCCCCTAATTATCTTATATGTTTCAATAAGATCCCCCCTCATCCTTCTAAATTCCAGTGTATACAAGCCCAATCGCTCCAGCCTTTCAACATACGACAGTCCCGCCATTCCGGGA
Source organism: Rhinoraja longicauda (assembly GCF_053455715.1). Taxonomy (NCBI): domain Eukaryota; kingdom Metazoa; phylum Chordata; class Chondrichthyes; order Rajiformes; family Arhynchobatidae; genus Rhinoraja; species Rhinoraja longicauda. The sequence goes on from NC_135954.1 coordinate 46,038,845, forward strand.
ATTAACCTAGTGAACCTACGCTGCACGCCCTCCATAGCAAGAATATCCTTCCTCAAATTTGGAGACCAAATCTGCACACAGTACTCCAGGTGCGGTCTCACCAGGGCCCGGTACAACTGTAGAAGGACCTCTTTGCTCCTATACTCAACTCCTCTTGTTACGAAGGCCAACATTCCATTGGCTTTCTTCACTGCCTGCTGTACCTGCATGCTTCCTTTCATTGACTGATGCACTAGGACACCCAGATCTCGTTGAACTCCCCCTCCTCCTAACTTGATTATAAAAAGTGGTGGACATTGCTCAATCCGTGCTAGGTGTTGACCTCCCCACTATCAAAGGGATCTATAGGAAGCACAACCTCAAAAAGGCAGCCAACATTATAAAGACATAATGTGTAGGAAAGAACTGCAGATGCTGGTTTAAACTGAAGATAGACACAAAAAGCTGGAGTAACTCAGAGAATGGAGGGGTATGGATCACATGCAGGCAGAATGGAGTTGTTCAACTTGGCACAGACATTGTATGTTGAAGTGTCTTTCCTGCACTGCACTGTTCTATAACAGTATAACAGTATAACAGTATAACAGAGCTTTATTTGTCGTTCGGTACCGAAGTACCGAACGAAACTACATAGCAGTCATAGAAAAAAAAGAACACAAGACACATAACCCCAACACAAACGTCCATCACAGTGACTCCAAACACCCCCTCACTGTGATGGAGGCAACAAAACTTCCACTCTGTTCCCCACGCCCACGGACAGACAGCTCGTCCCCGACCGACCCGCACAGTCCCCGCACCGGGCGCTGAAACGTCTCGCGGCCGATCCGGGCGATGAAAGGCCCGCGACCAAGCCTTGCGCAGCTAAGTCCCGTGGTCGAGCCGCACCGGGCGATGTCAAGTCCGCAGCCGAGCCGCACCAGCGATGAAAAGCCCCGCAGCCGAGCTGCACCGGGCGATGTTAAGTCCAGCGGCCAAGCCGCACCGGGTGATGTAAAGTCCAGCGGCCAAGCCGCACCGGGCGATGTTAAGCCCCGCAGCCGAGCTGCACCGGGCACTGTTAAGTCCAGCGGCCAAGCCGCACCGGGATGTAAAGTCCAGCGGCCAAGCCGCACCGGGATGTAAAGTCCAGCGGCCAAGCCGCACCAGGGGATGTTAGGCCCCGCAGCCGAGCCGCACCCCGCGCCGTGAGGAAGAGAAAAGTTCCCCCCACACCCACCCACCCACACCACCACCCCCTCCCACACATACACAACCAAAAAAAATATATAAAAACCATCCCAACACCGACACACAACAAAAAAAGGGAAAAAAAAAAAGACGGACAGACTGCTAGTCAGCCGCTGCCGTTAGGCGCCGCCACGTGATGCCAAGGGGTGGTGATTTAAACTGAGGTGTGTAGGAACATTTTGCGTGGAGGGTGATGGAACACTGGAATTCTGTCCTCCAGCTGGTTGTGTAAACTAAATCATTGGTGGAGCTGAAAAGAGGAAAGAGATAATTTTCTGAAAGATCATGAAATTGAGATCTGATCACCATGATGACATTGAATGATGCGGTGGGCACGGGTTCCAACCACAACCTGGTGGAGACCACCAACCTGATTGAAAGCACCAAATTGTGAGTCTATGAATCCTGGTGTCCTCAATAGACTTCACTACAGCAGTGAAATCTGGACAATGCATGCAAAACTGAGCAAGGACTTAACATTTTCCATCTAGCTTTCAAGAGAGAGCTAGATAGAGCTCTTAAGGATAGCGGAGTCAGGGGGTATGGGGAGTAGGCAGGAACGGGGTACTGATTGAGAATGATCAACCACGATCACATTGAATGGTGGTGCTGGCTTGAAGGGCCTACTCCTGCACCTATTGTCTATTGTCTATTGTCTATTGTCTATTTACTATTTACTATTTACACATTTAGAGCTCTTTGAGCACTATAACTCTGTCAGCATATTCCCATCATCAAACCAATGACATTTGCAGTGAGTGGACCATGTTTATCAGGTGGATTGAAACTTTACACCACTAGAGATACTCTGTATAACACCCGGAAACAGGCCCTTCGGCCCACCGAGTCCGTTCTGACCAACCCTGTACACTAACATTATCCTACACACTAGGATCAATTTTATCAAGGAAATAAATTTAACTACAAACCTGTACTTCTTTGCAGTGTGGGAGGAAACCAGAGCACCTGGAGAACAGGGAGAATGTGCAAACTCCGTACAATCAGCACCCATAGCCAGGATCGATTCCGGGTCTCTGGCACTGTAAGGAAGCAACTCCACTGCTGCGCCCCTGTGCCGTCTACTGGATGTTGACTGTATTTCCAAGGACAACATTCCCTATCATGAATTGACCATTGGATCACAACTTTTGCAACAAGATATCACAAGGGAGGGCACTGACATCAGCAATTGGGAGGTAGCTGCCATTGTGTCTCCAAATGTTGATTGTTCAGGAAGGTATCAAGGAGGGAAATGATGCTGGCAGAGAAGGTAGCACAGGAAAAACTGATGCCAACAAACGTAGCATATTGTCTGCTCATTGTCTTTAACAGCAATGTGTATGGTGGGCCTGCTACACTAGGATGGGCTTATGAATCACACCTGATTTTAAACAACATGGAGCCAGCCATCTAGATGCAAACTATTGTCCAGTGGGATGGGATACTGCTGCCAATCTAGCACAAAACCAATGATTTGGTGTCTTTGTGCAGGCATCCAGAAGAATATCTTGAAATCCAAGTTCATAGCTCACTGAAGGTGGCAGCACAGGTGGATAGGATGGTTAAGAAGCCATCTAGTAGTGCCTTCATTACTAGGGGCATTGAATATAAGAGTCAGGAAGGACTTTAGTTATCTGCATTTGGAGTATTGCGTGCAGTTCTGGTCGCGCCATTACAGGAAAGAAATGGAGGCTTTGTGGAGCGTGCAGGGGAGGTCTACTAGAATGCTGCCTGGATTGGAGGTTTTCAGCCTCAGGGAGGTTGGACAGACTTGGATTGTTTTCTCTGGTACATCAGAGGTTGAGGGGAGATTTGATAGAAGTTTATGAAATTATGAGAGGCATAGATAGGGTAGAAAGTCACAACCATTTTCCCAGGGTTGAAATGATCACCACTAGAGGGCATAGCTATATGGTGAGAGGGGGGAATGTTTAAAGGAGATGTGTGGGCAAGTTTTCTTTGACATGGTGAATGGTGGGGCCCTGGAATGTACTTCCAGGGGTAGTGGTGGAGGTAGATACAATAGTGGAATTTAAGATGTTTATGGATAGGCACATAGAAATGCAGGGAATAGAGGAATATGGATCATGTACAGGCAGATGACATCAGTTTAACTTGGCATGATGTTCAGCACAAATGTTGTTGGCTGAAGGGCCCATTCCTGTGCTGTACTGTTCTTTGTTCTATGATACTAAAGCATTAACAGTTTATATTTAACCAAAGATTCAGTGCCAAGAATACTCTGAATTACTTTGCAAAGACTACTGAAGTTTGATGCTATCATCTAGTACATAATGTTCACTTTTTGGAAGTTTTGCTTGGTTGTAAGTTAACTGGCAGTGGTTTTAAAAATTTTAACTTTGATTTGCAATGTTTGCAATTACTGTTCTTGACTATGACAGTTTTTGGATTATCATATTGATTTATTCTTAAAAACAGCTTTTATGTATAATCAATTTTTAAAATCTTGATTAAGAACAGGAAACGTAGGAACACAACTCTTCAATTCTGTTCAGCCATTTTATTAGATCATGGATGATCTGATTAGGTTTTAATTTTATTCTCCAATTTTATTCCCTTTTACCTGATACCCAACCTACAAGACATGTTTATTTACCCACAGTACATTTTGGGAATCTTCCAAATTTTCATACCTATTTCTAATAAAAAAGCTTCTGGATTTTACTCCTCACTTTTGAGTTTACTGCCTTTGTTCTTTTCGATTAGAGGAAATTATTTAGAGGTACCTAGTCTTTCAAGTTCCTTTACTATATGACATTCCTCATTGACATTACATTATGAATATGAACTCTATGGAACACAAACCAAATGCACAGTTTAAGAATAAGGGGTAGGCCATTTAGAACTGAGATGAGGAAAAACCTTTTCACCCAGATAGTTGTGAATCTGTGGAATTCTCTGCCTCAGAAGGCAGTGGAGGTCGATTCATTGGATGCATTCAAAAGAGAGTTAGATAGAGCTCTTAAGGCTAGCGGAATCAAGGGATATGGGGAGAAGGCAGGAATGGGGCACTGATTGTGGATGATCAGCCAATGATCACATTGAATGGCAGTGCTGGCTTGAAGGGCTGAATGGCCTACTCCTGCACCTATTTTCTATGTATCTATGTATCTATGTAAATGTACTTGATGTACTATCAGTGGTTGAGCCACTCTTCATATTATTTATATTTTTCACTGCAGAAAAGGAAGTCACTAAGCAATCTGCACTGGCTATTAGAGGCGTGCCCAGAACACATTTCTTAATTGTAGTTTAGTTTAGTTTATTATTGTAATGTGTACCGAGATCCAATGAAAAGCTTTTTTGTTGCCTGCTATTCAGACAGCAAAAAGACAATACGTGATAACAATCAAGTCGCCCACAGTGTACGGATACAGGATAAATGGAGTAACGTTTATTGCAAGTCCAGTGAAATCTGATTAAAGATAGACCAAGGGGCTCCAAAGATTCTTTGGTTGTGATAGGATGATTCAGTTGCCTGATAACAGCTGGGAAGAAACTGTCCCTGAATCTGGAGGTGTGCGTTTGCACACTTCTATACCTCTTGCCTGATGGGAGAGGGCAGAAGAGGGAGTGACCGGGGTGAGACTGGTCCTTGATTATGCTGGTGGCTTGGATGAGGTAGCGTGAAGTAGAGATGCAGTCAATGGAAGGGAGGTTGGTTTGTGTGATCGTCTGGGCTACGTCCACAACTCTCTGCAATTTCTTGCGTTCCCAAAACACACTGTGATGCATTCCAATAAAATGCTTTCTACAGCGCATCTGTAGAACTTCATAAACCTTCTGAGGAAATAGAGGCATTGGTGTGCTTTCTTAGCCATTGCTTCGATATTGGTGGTCCGGGACAATTTGCTGGTGATATTTATTCCTAGGAACTTGAAACTTTCAACCATCTCTGCTTCGGCACCGTGAATGTAGAGTAAGTGTACCCTTTGCTTCCTGAAATCAATCATAATCTCCTTTGTCTTACTGACATTGAGGGAACAGTTGTTGCTTTGGCACCAGGTTACAAGGTTCTCAATTTCTTACCTGTACTCCGTCTCACCATTATTTAATACCCGGCCCACTACGGTGGTGTTGTCTGTAAATTTGTAAATTGAGTTGGATTGATATTTGGTTACATAGCCTATATGTATGCCTATTATCTCTGTTATCTCTCACGTGCCCATCAACACTTCCAAATCTCCTACAACCTTCCTATACAAAACAGTATAAAGTTTAAAAACATCACAAAGTGCTGTAGTTACTTAATGGGTCAGGCGGTATCAGAACATGGATAGGTGACATTTCAGGTCGGGACACTTCTTCAGTTTGCCAATATAAATGAGTTCATTTACCGACCAATTGGCCTGTCTTTTGGATGTGGGATGAAACTGGAGCACCTTAGGGGAGAGTCACAATATGAGGAACATGGAAATGTAGATAGCATCCAAGCACTTGATCAAACAGTTCCCTGGAGCTGTGAGGCAGAAGCACCAACTACTGCACAACCATGTTACACATCAACATTTCTCCGCCGGATTGTTCAAAATTGATTTACCCAGGTATAGCTGATCACTGACATAACCTTCCATAATATAAACCAACTGTAGTATCTGCCTATACACGTTCATGATTATAACTCACACTGGCAAATGACACCTAATATCACTTGAAACACAGCCAGAGAAAATAAGTCAATTGAAGATGTTGGATCCTGCCATCTTCAATTTCAAGTTGCTTTCAATCGGGTGCCATCTGCTCATCTGGCAACATCTGCTCTCAGCAGACAGCGTCTTTAAAAAAAATATTGGTTTAAATTGCATGTATTTTAATGCAAGGGGCTTGACGGGTAAGGCAGATGAGCTTTGGGTATGGATAGGTACGAGCGACTAGGACGTTGTAGCCATGACAGAAACCTGGTTAAGGGACGGGCAGCTCAATGTTCCGGGGTACAGGAGTTTCAGGAGAGACAGGGGCGAGGGAAAAAGAGGAGGGGGGGGGAGTTTTATTGTTGGTTAAGGAGGACGTCACGACTGTGTTCAGAGGCGACATTACGGACGGTTCGTCTAGTGAGGCTATATGGATGGAGCTGAGGAACAAGATAGGGATGATCACCTTGTTGGGGGTGTACTACAGACCCCCGAAAAGTGAACGGGAATTAGAAGAACAAATGTGCCGGGAGATTGCAGACAGCTTCAGGTCAAATAAGGTTGGTGTAGTAGGGGATTTTAACTTTCCTAATATAGACTGGGAAAAATCATAGCATGAAGGGTTCTGATGGGGTGCAATTTCTCAAAGGTGTTCAGGAGAGTTTTCCTAAGCAGTATGTGGAGGCCCCCACACCTGAGAGGGCAATGCTGGATCTAGTATTGGGAAATTGGGAAGGGCAAGTTAATGAAGTGTTTGTGGAGGAGCCATTTGGGACCAATGACCACAGTCGATTAGATTTAAGATAGTTATGGATAGGGATGGAGAGGGTCCATGTGTTAAAATGCTCAACTGGGGTAAGGCCAACTTTGAGGGTATGAGAGAAGATCTCGCTCAAGTTGACTGGAGCAGGGTATTAGAGGGGAAAAGAACATCGGCCAAGTGGGATGTTTTTAAATGTGTACTGAAGAAAGCTCAGGATGTGTACGTCTCCGTTAGAGTGAAGGGCAAAGCAGGCAAACGTAAGGATGCTTGGCTGACGAGGGAAATTGAGACTTTAGTCAAAAACAAGAAGGATGCATGGGACAGGTATAGGCAGCAGGGATCAAGTGCATCCCTGGAGGAGTTTGGGAACTAAGGAGTAAACTAAAAAAGGAGATCAGAAGGGCAAAAAGGGGCCAGGAGATAGCTCTGGCTTGTAGCATTAAGGACAATCCCAAAAGATTTTATAAATATATAAGGGGGAAAAGGGTAACTAGAGAGAGAGTGGGACCTCTCAGGAATCAAAGCAGTCACCTCTGTGTGGAGCCACAGGAGATGGGCAAGGTCCTAAATGAGTATTTCTCCTCTGTATTTACCGAGGAGAAAGACAGTAGGACGGAGGAAATTGGAGCAGTCACTGGAAGTGTCATGAGAGCAGTCAGGGTTACTGCCGAAGAAGTACTGAAGGTACTGTCGTGTTTGAAGGTAGAAAGAAATCTCCAGGGCCTAATCTGATATATCCGAGGACATTGTGGGAAACTAGAGAGGAAATTGCGTGTGCCCTGGTTGAAATTTATGAGTCGTTCTTAAATACAGGAGAGTTGCCGGAAGACTGTGGAGGGTGGCAAATGTTGTACCTCTTTCCAAGAAGGGCTGCAGAGAAAATGCTGGGAACTGCAGGCTGGTGAGCTTAACATCTGTAGTTGGTGAGTTACTGGAGAGTATTCTGAGGGATAGGATATGCAGGCATTTGGATTGGCAAGGGCTGATTAGGGATAGTCAGCATGGTTTTGTGGGAGGTCGTGTCTCACAAATCTGATTGATTTTTTTGAAGACATGACCAAAAAGGTCAATGAGGGCAGAGCTGTAGATGTTGTGTACATGGACTTCAGTAAGGCGTTCAAAAAGGTTCCGCATGGTAGGCTGCTCTGGAAGGTTAGATCGCATGGGATCCAAGGAGAGATAGCTGAATGGATAGTAAATTGGCCCCATGGAAGGAAGCAGAGGGTAATGGTGGAAGGTTCTTCTCAGACTGGATGCCTGGTGTGCCTCAAGATTTGGTGCTGGGCCCATTACTGTTTGTCATCTACATCAATGATTTGGATGAGAACATACAGGGCAAGATTAGCAAGTTTGCTGATGATACAAAAGGTAGTGTCACAAAAAGCTGGAGTAACTCAGCGGGTCAGGTAGCACCTCAGGAGAGAAGGAATGGGTGAAGTTTCGGGTCGAGACCCTTCTTCAGACTGAATCCCACCAGTCTGAAGAATGGTCTCAACCCGAAACGTCACCCATTCTTTCTCTCCTGAGATGCTGCCAGGCCTGCTGAGTTATTCCAGCTTTTTGTGATACTTTCGATTTGTACCAGCATCTGCAGTTATTTTCCTATACAAACGTTGGTGGTTTTGCAGATAGTGAAAATGGTTGTGAACGATTGCAGCTGGATCTGGATCGATTGGCCAGGTGGGCAGAGGAATGGTCGATGAAATTTAATACAGAGAAGTGTGAGGTGTTGCATTTTGGAATGTCAACCAAGGGTAAGACCTACACAGTAAATGGTAGGCCACTGGGTAGTGTTGTATAGCAGAGAGATCTAGGAGTACAGGTGCATGGGTCTTTGAAGGTCAAGTCGCAGGTAGATAAGGTGGCCAAAAAGGCTTTTGGCACTTTGGACTTCGTCAGTCAGAGTATTGAGTATAGAAGTTGGGAGGTCATGTTGCAGTTGTATAAGATGTTGGTGAGACCGCATTTAGAATATTGTGTTCAGTTCTGGGCACCATTTTATAGGAAAGATATTGTCAAGCTTGAAAGGGTTCAGAAAAGATTTACGAGGATGTTGCCAGGACTAGAGGGTGTGAGCTATAGGGAGAGGTTGAGTAAGCTGGGACTCTATTCCATGGAGCGCAGGAGGATGATTAGAGATCTTATAGAGGTGTACAAAATCATGCGAGGAATAGATCGGGTAGATGCACAGAGTCTTTTGACCAGAGTAGGGGAATCGATGACCAGAGGACATAGGTTCAAGGTGAAGGGAAAAAGATTTCATAGGAATCCGAGGCGTAATCTTTTCACACAAAGGGTGATGGGTGTATGGAACAAGCTGCCAGAGGAGGTAGTTGAGGCTGGGACTATCCCATTGTTTAAGAAACATTTTGACAGGTACATGGATAGGACACGTTTGGAGGGATATGGACCAAGCGCAGGCAAGTGGGACTAGTGTAGCTGGCACATTGTTGGCCGGTGTGGGCGAGTTGGGCCAATGTTTCCACACTGTATCATTCTATGACTCTGTGACTCTATTCAGGTCAGTACCTTGTGAAATCTTTTGTCTTTGTCTATTGTTACCGTTTAAATGTATGTATTGACCTATTTTTAGCTCTATATATGTGGGGGGTAGTGGGGGGGTGGGGGAAACCTTTTTTCTAAATCTCCTCCTCAACGGAGATGCGACCTCTTTCCGTGTCGTATCTCCGTTCGCGCTACGGCCTAACACTGTGGAGTTGGCGGCCTCCAGCTGGGATCGACCTTGAAGGCTCCGGTCGCAGGGCCTGGACTTACCATCTCGGAGGCTTCGGCCGTGGGCCCTGTAGATCGCAACATCGGGAGCTCGCAGGTCCCTGGCTTGCGACCGGCTTTCGGGAGCTCCAGCTGTAGCAGCTTCGACCGCCCCGAAGCGCGAGGCTCGATCGACCCTCTCGCAGCACCTTCATCACCCTGTGTGGCTCGGCCGCGGCACTTTCCATCGCCCGGTGGGGGCTTAGGACCTTCATCGGCCTGCTCGGCTCGGCTTTGGGACCTTCCATTGCCCGGTGGGGGTTTCATAAGTCGGGAGCCTCGATTGCCTCCAGGCAGCAGTTTGACTGCCTGACCACGGGAGAAGAATGAGGAGGAGATAAGACTTTTCTTTGCCTTCCATCACAGTGAGGGTGTGCCTGGAGCAACCACTGTGATGGTTGTCTGTGTTAAATTGTAATTGTGTGTCTTGTGTTCTTTATTGTTTACTGTCAACCATTTACTGTTTATTGTTTATTGTCAACCATTTACGCCGTGACGTGACGTGAGAGGACGCTGGCGCTGTTTGTTCGCCGCTTCTCCGTCTGGACAGATCTTTTGTTTGTATGTTTGTTTTTATGTCTTGTTTGCTCTGTAAAGCGTCTTTGAGTTTCCTGAAAAGCGCTATATAAATTAAATGTATTATTATTATTATTATTATTATTATTATTAAATCATGGAGTGAAATTTTAATGCTAATTTCAGTAAAGAAAATGGCCTTAACTTAGTAAAATCAAGAGAGAAGAAGCTCAGACACAAAACTCAGACACAAAACTAGCCATCACAATGTAACATTTTCACGTTTCCACTTTCAGGTTCCACTTTCAGGTTCCACTTTACCTGCCCTGGATGTTATCTTCTATTTTTCTCAAAAGGGGAGCAATTATTAGCTGGCTAATATGAGCTTTGAAAGAGAAATCCTTTGAAGGAATTAGTAAAGCTGATGATGTCAGCAAGAGGAATTAATTTCAATCTGTGAATTCAGCAGCTCAGTGTTGTTCAAAATTCTTGCTCCATTTGGTTAATTAAGTAGCTTCTGCATGAGATGCAATTGAGTAAATTATCAGGATAAGACTGCTGTTACTTGCTGCTTCATTAAAAATAGTCCAAAAACAAGGGAATGGACAAAAAATTGTGTTAAATCAAGCTACAATATCAGTGTCATTTTCTAATACTCATTTTCTTTCCCTTAAATTATTGAATTATCTGAAAAACATGAAATATTTAAGGTTTAGAATTTTCATTTGACTTTTCTCTGAACTCTTTCCATTAGTCTGCTGTCTTTGCGATTATCAGTTGAGGCATTGCAATTATTATGCTTTCCTAAGCATTCAGTGTGAGTTATCAAATAACTGCTTCCGGGCACATGGACAGATAATGACATCTCCAACTGAGATTGTTTCAGTGCCTAAAGAAATAGACATAAAATATTAAAACTCTACAAAGAAAATGTGTGGATTTTAGCAAAATATTTTTAAAAACAACTTCTCTAATATATATATTTAGTTCCATTTAGAGACACAGCATGAAAACAGGCTCTTCAACCCATCTAGTCCATGCCGACCATCAATCACCTGTTCAGACTTGTTTTATGTTATCCCATCTCTGTATCCACTCCCTAAACACACGGGGCAATTTATGGAGGCCAATTAACTTACAAACCAGCACGTCTATGGGATGTGAGAGGAAATCGGAGGAAACCCATGTGGTCACAGGGAGAATGTGTGAACTCCACATAGACAGCACCCAATGTCAGGATTGAACCTGGACTCTGGCGCTCTGAGGCAGCAGCTCTACCAGCTGCGTCATTGTACTGTGGCTTTAAAGTATAGATACTTTAAAAACATTGTTGACAAAGCTAAGCATCGTTAAAGTTGCAATTCCACTTCAATAATTAGGTAGACCTTGTACAATCTGCAGTTAAGTAAATTACCTGAATAAAACCGCTATCATTAATTGCTTAATAACAAGTATTCCAAAGCTCTGGCCCCAGAGGAAGAAGTACAATACTTACAAACAATTAAACAGAATGAGGCTCATCATGTCCGTACTAACTCCAGCAGAACAATCCAATCAAATGTATTCGTCTCTTCTTATTTCCATGTAGCCTATTCTCTTTAAGATGCCTACCTACACTCAAGGGTAATTTTCAGCAATAAGTTCCACAGCAACCTGTTTTCACATTGATGAATTAGAATGAACTGGAATGGCTTCTGATGTCCCCAAGCTCTTGCTGAATCAATTTGGTAGATCCTACCTTGACAATTTGTTTCGAGGATTCCTGTGCATGTTTGGGTTGGTGGAGGGTCTAGTTTTCATCACTCACCTCAAATGAGTAGGACCAGAGAAATATGCAGGTCCTATTGCCAGGCTCAACGAGAAAGGCTGAAAACAATTGTCCAAAATGTCCTTACAATGACCTACCCATTCTTACCTTGAGCAAGTCCATTAGCACAAACTTCCCAGAGCAGCAGGGTCTGACAATACACAGCTTTGCAGCAAAATGTATTTTACTTACCTGGCATGTGCTTTGACAAATGAGAAACGAGGTGGACAGGCCGAATCAGCCATCAAACCATCTGACTTTGGGTGCTATTTGTACAGTGTTTGCGCATACTCCCTGTGAGAACCTAGGTTTCCTCTGAGTGCTCCGGTTTCCTCCCACATTCCAAAGACGTGTGGGTATGTTGGTTCCTTGGCTCGGTAAATTGGCCCTGGTGTGAACGGAGTGGATGCAAAAGATGTAACATAGAACTAGTATGAATAGGTGATCAATGCACAGCATGGACTCGGAGGGCTGAAGGGCCTGTTTCAATACTGTATCTTTCAATCAATCAAAGCTTAAAGTCTTGGATGTTTGAGACTACAGCCATCCTACACAAATGTCAAAAAAGCTATTAAAAATTAACCATTCTATTAAAATTATGAAAAAAACACTTAGAACATTAGAAACTATTTAAAAACAATTAAATTAACAAATTAATTTAAATTAAAATGGAAAACAAAACTACTCGTTGGGCACTAAAAAGATCAATTATCTCAGATATCGCTGACCTGACATTTTTGTTCAGTTTCCCTTTCACAGATGCTGACTGACCAGCTGAGTATCCTCAGCCCTTTGTCTTTATACCATACCTAGTCAAATCTGTCTGTTTCTGGTAAAGTAGATATAAAACATTCAATCCCAGAAACAGGACTCATTTGAAACCCTTATTAGGCGCAATCACACACCTAAAATATATTTCCTGTCGAAGTTCTGGGAAATTGAACAGGACACTTCCTGTCATGATTCATCCTAATGTAGACATTATTTTCTCATTGTATTCCGTGCCATCAACATGTCGAGGCTGTGTCAATTAGTTAACAACCGAACTTAAATTAGGAGGTGGCAATTCACAGCCCTTGTTAATAGCTGCAGTTAAAGGAGGTGTGTAGTGTAGTGAAAGCAGAGAACTAAAGCTGAATGAAAGAAATCTGCATGGCATTGTTATATATGTATATAAACATCCTATGTCAATGTTATTAAAAGCATTTGATTCCAGCATCCATTTGTACAAATTGAGGCTTTTGTGATCCGCTCACTTTCACCTTGATGAGGTTAGGTCTATTCCATGGTAAGGTGAGCCTCCCCTGGGAGAACCATGCCCCATTATTCTTCCCCACCTTGGTTTTCCGCTTTTTCCTCATTCTCCACCCTCCATCCCCCTCCCCTTCCCCCTTCCCCCTCCCCCTCCCCTTCCCCCTTCCCCCTCCCCCTCCCCCTTCCCCTTCCTCCATCCCTCCTCTTCTCTCTTCCTCCATCCCTCCTCTCTTCCTCTCTTCCTCTCTTCAGAGGCTGCTCTCCTCCCATCCTCCGATACCCTGATCTTTCTTAAGCCTCTGGTTGCCACGGAGAGAGCCCTTTAAAAGCACTGAGCCATTTGCCAAAGGTGAGTGCACAGATGAGGCAGCAGCTGCCTGTCCAGGAAGCAGCTGCTATTCGTGAAAAGAGCACAACAGGTTTAACGCTCTTAATGGGGAACAAATAATGATAATAGTTCCTCAAGGCATGGCGTACCAATTTGAGGACTTTATTTATGACTTATGTAACTTGGAGTTACAGCTATCTCCAGCACCAGCGTTGCTTGCAGTTCAATTTCGCAGCATCAGACTCCGCAAATAAATCTCCTACATGCAGAGATTTTAGCAACATTCATAAAATATATAAATAAACACATGAATATATTCTTTAAAAGCATTGCTTCCAAGTCAGGGGTTTTTAACTGATGATTGGAACCACTGAACTTTGAGCAGCTTAAGCCCAATCTGTCATTGGTTCAGTGGGCACATTTCCTAGCCCAACTGCTGGGACACTGCAGGAAGGTCAAGTTCCAGCGCTGGGCTCCATGCAGAGAGCAATTCTAGAGCGCAGTGGACTAGACAGCTGTGTGGATACTTGAGCTTGCTGTGTTCCCACATGCTTGTGCAGGAGTCGAGACCTACTGCACAGATAAGGATGTGGCTGCTGGCAGTCCCACACGGAAACATGATGCTGACCATAACAACTTTATTCTGTTTTGCAGGATGAGTACGCACAGCAAACGACCCAGCAGAAAATGGCATTAATTGCAGAGAGTCGATACTGAAGATGCAAGAGGATGCACTGGGGAATGAATTGGATAGAAGTCACTGGATAGAGAGAATGTGTAGAGGATGTTTCCACCTGTAGGAACGATGGGCATAACCTCAGAATAAAAGGATGTATCGTTAGAAAGGAATCTCTTCAGTCAGAGGGTGGTGAATTTGTGGAATACTTTGTCACAAACGGCTCTGGAAGCCAAGTCAATGGACATTCTTAAGGCGGAGATTGACAAATTCTTTATTAGTATGAGTGTCAGGGGTTATGGGGCGAAGGCAGGAGAATGGGGTTGAGAGGGAAAGACAGATCAGCCATGATTGAATGGGTAGACTTGATGGGTTGAATGGCCTAATTCTGCTCCTGGAACTTATGAACATGAATTCACCAGGTGGTTTCCAACTTCATTTTGTCGCGGATGTGTCAGAGGGGAATAAGACCAAGTAGAGGTAAGCTGGGGGATGATGGGCCAGATCGCCCTGGGTGTGGGTTGCTGTCCATCGTACATGTCAGCCCACACTCAGTTCTGTTGCATTCTGAACGAGCTGAAGCATCACCATCACCATCCCCTCAACAATTCATGCATCCCATTGGCATCTCGTGAAGCAGAGTTGGCTTCATGTAGCAAGTAGGCCTTAGGCAGTCTACCTTGCCTTTGAATACCTCAACAGACTTTTGTTAGAGATACACAGCGGAAACAGGATCTTCGGCCCACCATGCCGACCAGCGATTACCCTGTACACTAGTTCTATCCTACACACAAGGGACAAATACCAGAAGCTAATTAACCCACAAACCTGCATGTCTTTGGGACATGGGAGGAAACAGGAGCACCCAGATAAATCCCATGTGGTCGCAGAAAGAACGTACAAACTCTGTGCTGACAGCGCCCGTAGTCAGGACAACACGACAATCAAAGTGCTTTTTAACCATTTTTAAATGTCTGAAAGAGAGAGAGATTTCAACAGTCAAGAGATTCAGTCAAGAGTCAAGATTGTTTAATTTTCGTATGCACAGGCAAAGGAACAATTAAATTCTTACTTGCAGCAGCATAACAGGCTTGTAAACACAATGCTCATAGTTAACATATAATAAACTAAAAATGCAATAAATTAATATTGCTAGTAAATTAATAACTAGTGAAAAAATGGCTGAAGTCCTAAGTTCAAACAAACACAGTCAATAGTTTAGTTTAGTTTATTGTCACGTGGTACAGTGAAAAGCTTTTGTTGCGTGCTAATGAGTCAGAGGAAGGACAATACATCATAAGTTCATAGTTTAGTTAGTGTTGTGCAGTGTTCACGAGCCTCATGGTTGTTGGGAAGAACTTATTTTTGAACCTAGTGATCACAGTTTTCGGACTCCCATTCCTTCTTCCCGATGCTATGAGTGAAATTAAAGTATGCCAGGGTGGTGTATGCCTTTAATGATGTTGGCTGCCATCTATTAAAACAGATTTAAATAATTAAAATAAATAAAAATTATATTACAAATAAAATATTAAACCATAAAACTGCAAATAGACTTTAAATCACAAATAGCACTTAAATATATTAAAAGAACATTTGCCATTCCTCTATCAGTTCAACCTAATGTGAAGCTGAAGTCTGGATCCAATATGCTTTTGGCCGTTCTGATCAGTGCTTGTAGCCATAGAGTCAATAAGCGTCCTACCCTCAGTAAGTCTCAGGCTTGGCCACAGATGTGCAGAAGTCAAACTGATTCTGAGTAAAACATAAAATGCTAGAGTAAATCAATGGGTCAGGTAGCATCTGTGGAGGGCAATGTTTTGGGTCAAGCCTTCAATGGACAGATGACATTTCGAGTCAGGACCTTTCTTCAGCGAGTTTGGGTCAGACTAGGGTCAACGGAGCAGGAGAGGAGTGGTAATCAGGGGGGGGGGGAGCAGCGAGACAATGTCTCACGGTACTCCTGCCAGAGAGAGGAGGAGAACTTCTTCAAAGTAGGTCTACTGTGAGGAGATCTTCCAGAAGAGCAGTAAAATGGAAACACAAGGAACTGCAGGTGCTGGAACAGATCCTGAGGTATGAATGACTGATAGAAGTACTAGTTCCATCTGCCTGCATTTGGCCCATATCCCTCTAAACCTTTCCTGTCCATATACCAGTCCAAATTTATTTTAAATATTGCTAAAGTATCTGCTTCAGCTACCTCCTCTGGCAGCTCTTCCCATATATCCACCATCATCTGTGTGAAAAGGTTGCTCTTCAGTTTCCTATTAAATCTTTCCCCTCTCATCTTAAACCGATGTCCTCTGGCTCCTGATTCCCCAACTCTGTACATCTACCCTATTTATCCCTGCCCTACCCTAGCCTGCCCGATATCTCCCCACAGCTCAGGATCTCAAGTCCTGGCAATATTCTCGTAAATCTTCTCTGCAGTCTTTCCAGCTTCACAACATCTTTCCAATAGCCGGGTGACCAGAACTGAACACAATACTACAAATGTGGCATCACCAACATCTTGTACAACTATAACATAACATCCCAACTCCTATACTCAATACCCTGACTGATGAAGGCCAATGTGGCGAAAGTCTTCTTGACCACTCTATATACCTGTGACGACACGTTCAAGAAACTGTGTACCCTCACACCTAGATCCCTCTGCTCCACAGCACTCCCCAGAGCCCTGCCATTCACTGTGACAATATGTTAATCATGTAAACAACAGACTGGGGGTTTTGGTGTTTTGTTATAAAATGGTTAATTATGAATGATTTTTTAATGACTATGTTTAATTATTGAAATGCCTGAGTATTTAGTCTTTTTTCCTAAAGCTGCCAAAGGCTTGGTTATGTAAGTGGCACTCATTTGCCACGGTAGATCAGACCTGTGCCTGGTGCATACATCATGCTTAACTGTAATTAGAAGCTTAATTTAAGAAAGATACAAATAGTGGAAAATCAATGTCAAAGCTGCAAGGTTAGAATATACAATGGTTGAAGGTAATTGCATGAAAATAACTAATTATTGTTATTCGGATTTAATGATCAATATATAAATAACATCTCGATTTAAATTACTTATTTTCAAAACCCACCACAGTCTCATTCATCCCAAACTCTACAATACTCCTCAGAAACATGCACCTTCGAGATTTTTGTGCATCTTTAAATCTAATCATCCACAGATGTAATTGCCCTATCACTAGAGCGCATGCCACTAATTAGTTCCCCCTGGTATTTTAATTATTATTTGAAGCAGACATGTTCCAAGTGCAGATAATTGTAGCATTACCTACTGTCATGGAGTCAGAGTCACACAGCAGAGAAACATGACATTTAGCCCAACTCGTCTACACCGACCAAATTGCCCATTGAATCTTTTCCCCCCACACCTTAAATTTATGTCCTCAGGTTCTTGATTCCCCTACTCTGGATAAAAGACTCTGTGCATTTACAATATCTATTCTGGTTGGTATGGTAATGAGAAATTAAATGGCTTGCAAATGTTTTATGTGTTGAGCACTCTTTTTCTTTAAATTAAAGTATTTGGCCATTCCTGGAGGGTTCTGCTCTTTTAGACATAGACATAGAAAATAGGTGCAAGATTTGGCCATTCGGCCTTTCGAGCCAGCACCGCCATTCAATATGATCATGGCTGATCATCCAAAATCAGTACCCCGTTCCTGCTTTCTCCCCATATCCCTTGATTCCATTAGCCCTAAGAGCTATATATAACTCTTTCTTGAATTTGACGCATGACTGGATATGAATGAGCTAGGACCCTGACTCTCCTGCCTATTGGCACATCTGGAGGATGGGCAGCGAGATTTGGCATCGCAGCTGGATCCTGCCAGTTTCAATTTCAATCTAGTCTTCAGTCAGGTTGCAAACACATCTGCCTGAATCCATTAACCTTTACCTCTGCTTCAACTAGCATCAAACTACAAATGACTCATGTGTACATAATGGTCAAAAATGCTGTATTTGTGTAGCGGGATGGCATAAATTTGAACAATGTATTACACCCTTGACACCAAATACCTTAATGACCTCTTTTACCCAGAGTAGGGCAATCTTTTACCCAGAGTAGGGGACTCAAGAACCGGAGGACATAGGTTTAAGGTGAGGGAGAATAGATTTAATAGAATCCTTGAACCAACTTTTTTTACATAAAGAGTGGTGGGTATATAGAAGGAGCTGCCAGAAGAGTTAGTTGAGGCAGGCACTATCACAATGTTTAAAAGACATTTGAACAGGTATGTGGATAGGATGAGTCTAGAAATAATTTAGAAATTTATTTGGAGAAACCCACAATCACAATATGTTGAAACTCATAGATTTTCAATCGCTTGTTTGACTGCTCTTCAGTAACTGGTTGCACTGCTCTTCAGTAAAGGGGTCTCATCTTGACTTTGGCCTTTCAGCTAGCACTTCACCCTTTTGTCCTTTCCTTATTCCACTTGGCTCTCACTGCTTATGATCTGGGATCAGTTCTGTTAGTTGGGTCAGTCAAACTTGGATTGCTTGTTCTGGAGCATCGGAGGCTGAGGAGAGATCTGATAGAAGTATATAAAAAGCAAATATATGGTAGACACTCAGAACCTTTCTCCCAGGGTGGAAATTTCAAAGACTAGAGGGCATGGCTTTAAGGCAAGGAGGGCGGTTCAAAGGAGATGAGCAGGACAAGTTTTTAACATAGAGAGTGGTGGGTGCCTGGAATGTGCTCCCAGGCAGATATAATAGTGGCTTTTAAGAAGCTTTTAAATAAGTTCTAAACACCTGTTTTCACTTTTTTTTATTATGGGGTATTGTGTGTGGATTAATGATAAAAAAAAAGAATTTAATCCATTTTAAAATAAGGCTGTAACGTAACAAAATGTGGAAAAAGTGAAGGGGTCTGAATACTTTCTGAATGCACTGTATATTGATATGTGGAGAATGGAGTGACATGGATCTCATGCAGGCAAAGGAGATTAGTTTAACCTGGCATCATATGCGGCACAGACATTGTTCCTGCGCTGTGCTGATCAATGTTCTATGTTCCCTGCATTGATTGAACTACTAGATTTGGCCGAGAGTATTTTGTCCAGTTATGGCATTTGAATGGAATTCTGCCAATCCTTGGATGAGATTTAGTTTTGTTTTTAGTTTAGAGATACAGCGCGGAAACAGGCCCTTTGGCCCACCGAGTCCACACCGACCAGCGATCTCCGCACGTTAATACTATCCTACACACACTAGGGACCATTTACTCAGAGCAAGCCAATTCACCTACATACCTGTACGTCTGGAGTGTGGGAGGAAACCGAAGATCTCAGAGAAAACCCACATGGTCACGGGGAGAACGTACAAACTCCGTACAGACAGCACCTATAGTCAGGATCGAACACGGGTCTCCAGCTCTGAAAGCGCTGTACTGCAACAACTCAACCGCTGCTTCACCGTGTCGCCCACAATAAAAAGAGAGGCAAAGTAGAAACTTTTAAGCATAGGGCTCATAAATGCTACAACTTTTATATCTGCATCTGCATACCAAAACAACTGTATTGTATAATAATATAATGTTTAGCTGAAATGAGCATAAAAATGCTGATACCCTAAAGGTAAATTTCTTAACTCTGCCGACGTGCATATGTTTGTTGCTTCTCAAAGGCATTTTAATTATTTTAATGTTGAAATAGTATCTTCTAAGAAAAAAGTAACTGAAAAAAAAAAAATTTGTTCGGGGGCAGAAGCTTATATTGGGATTCTTCAAAAGGATGTAGCTTCCTGCCTGATGTCAAATCTTAATTAAATTATAATTTCAACAAAGACTCGGTCCATTGTGGGGAATTTTAATTTGAAGGCGTACATCAGTGAAAAATTAAATCTGGCAAAATCATCGGCTTGGGTAAACCAATTCCAACCAGTGACTTCGACATTTGACTGGATTGCTTAAAACTCTATGTGTGCAAACACCCCCAGAGACATGAGTTGCAACTTAATGTAAGCCGCGACATCAAAGGATGACAATGACCTAAGTTTTTGTACTTAACATTAGATCTGTGTTTTCTAGAGCTCATGGAAGTTGCCAATGAAGGCAAGGTGGGTGCATTACAACACTTGAGGGTACTGAATTAATCTCATGGAAATATGGCCATAACACCATTTTTCATTGTATCTCAGTACCTGTGACAATAATAATAAACCAATACCAAAACCAAGAGTCAAAGTCTGAAGAAAGATCTCGACCCGAAACGTCCCCATTCCTTCTATCCAGAGATGCTGTCTGTCCTGCTGAGTTATTCCAGCATCTGTCTTTGATGTAAACCAGCATCTGCTGTTCCTTCCTACACACTAAGAGTCAAGTGTGTTCAATTGTCATACGCACCGAAACAGAGCAATGAAACTCTTACTTGCAGCAGCAAAACAGGTCTGTAAGCACAGTACACAATAGATAATATAAGAAAAACAAAACAAAAAAAATCCCAAAGTTAGTGCAAGACAAAACAAAAGCCCAGAGTCCCTCGTGCAACTAAGACAGTTCATAGTTCAAAGTTTAGTTGGTGTTGGTGATGTTCAATAGCCTGATTGGAAAAAAACTGTTCCTTAACCTGGAGATTACGGTTTTCAGATTCCTACACCTTCTTCCCGAAGCAGGAGAGAAATAAGAGCTTGGCAAGCAAGGGTGGTGAGGGTCATTGATGATGCTGGCTGCTATTTTTTGAGGCAGCTCTTCCTATAGATACCTTTGATGGTGTGGAAGTCTGTACCCATGATAGACTGGGCAGTGTTCACTACATTTTGTAATCTCCTTCATTTCTGGCCGATTGAGTTGTTGAACCACGTCATGATGCAGCACATCTAAATGCTCTCCACTGTACACCTGTAGGTGTTCAAGAGAGTATTTGTCGACATACCAATTCTCTTCAACCTTCTCAGGAAGCAAGCTGGAGTACATGCTTCAATCAGCATCAATGATGTGGATGTGGAAATAATTGAGAGCTTTGTTCCTTGGCATTAATATTACTAATGATCTGTCATGGACCAACCACATTGATGCGACAACCAAGAGGGCACACCAACTCCACTACTTCCTGAGGAGACTGAGGACATTTGGCATATCTCCAATGACTCTTACCAATTTCTCCAGATACACCATAGAAAGCATACTATTGCTTTGCATCACAACTTCATTTGGGAACATCTCTGCTCAACACTGCAAGAAATTGCAGAGAATGTACCAGATGTAGCCAGGTCCATCATACAGACCAGATTCCCTACCATTGACTTTGTCTACACTTCACACTGCCTTGGAAAAGCACCCAACATAATCCCTGCTCTCATAAATCAGAAGGTACAGAAGCTTGAAAGAGTGCACCGCCAGATTCAGGAACAGCTTCTTTGCTCTGTTGCCAGGCTTCTGAATGGGCCTTCCATAAGCTAGGGTACTGTTCGATTCACCTCTCCCCAGTAAAGACATTGCAACCATTGTTGGTGGTGGGGCTTGTTGGTGGGGGGTTTGATCGTGGTAGGTCACGGAAAAGATGTTAATAGATTATCTTGATGGGCCCAGAGGAAACACTCCTGATTCTTCTGGCCCATGAATGATGATGTTAAAACACTTAGCCTGATGGATCTATCAGTTATAACATCTTTTCAGCTGCGAGATCCCAGCCAACTTAATGTAAAAATAGTGATAACGTAAAATCAAAATATACAGTGTCCGTCAAAGGTTTCAGTGACTAAGCTGCTTCTGGGAATGGGGTTGTCACCTGCCTCTTGTTCTGTTTCCGTTAATATTGGCAAAAGGTCGCCCCAGGTCTGGCTTGAATCCCTTTTTCAGTTTTAAAATATTTTAGCCCACCCATCCATTCCAAACCAAACCAAACAAACACACCCAATTTGGAGGGTAAACCTCTTCCTTTGTCCGCAACGTTGCTGGAATTCTGAGAAGTGTTTTCTTTTAAATATCAGGGACTATCATTATTGAAAGACATTCACTAGCTTTCAAAGGTGAACAAAATTGACGTTAGCTACCTCTTAGGCTATTCCTCCACGCATAGTTTGAAATAATTATAACAATTAAAATTGGGAATTTAATGTGCTCACGGTCCATCTAGCACACCCCTGCTGTAACTTTGAGGGAAAGGTCAATATATACATCTGTTATCATCATCAGTGATTCAGCCATGAATCGTTAAGGGTGGAATGTCATCCACACCCCACCTGCTCTTTAAAGAAAACATTCAACATTGTTTCCGTCCAATGGGAGCCACAGGGGACACAGACCCCTTCAATCGTATTCTCTGTTCACGTACTGGTTACCTGTGACTGATTTCCTAACTTCACAGCTGTTATGTAGTTGTTATGTGGCCACTGGTGTTGACTGGTGATATTCAGAGCCCACATGATGTTTTGATTTTTTCACTGATGGGATACACTGGGAGAGGGGGAGGGGAGAAATAGGTGTGAGTCCAGGTGGGGCACATGGGAAGGGAGGGGAGGGGAGGGGAGGGGAGGGGAGGGGAGGGGAGGGGAGGGGAGGAAAGAAAGAAAGAAAGGAGGGGGGAGGGGAGGAAAGAAAGGAGGGGGGAGGGAAGAAAGAAAGGAGGGGGGAGGGAAGAAAGAAAGGAGGGGTGGGGGAATAAGTGGGAGGGGGAGGGGTTTGTAGTTACATAAAGTTGAAGAATTCAATGTTCATACCATTGAGTTGTAAGCTGCACAAACAGAATCTGATTTGCTGTTCGTCCAGTTTGCACGTTGCCTCACTCTGGCAATGGACGAAGCCCAGTACAGAAAGGTCAGCAATGGAAAGAAGAGTTAAAATGCTCAGCGACTGAGAGATGCAGTAGGTTGACCGAGCGCTAGTGTTCGGCAAAGTGGTCACCCTGTCTACGCTTGGTCTCACCAAAATACAGGAGGCCACATCAGGATGCAGTAGATGAGGTTAGAGGAGGTGCACGTGAACCTCTGTCTCACCTGGAAGGACTGCTGTGGTCCCTGTATGGAGGTGAGGTAGGAAGTTTAGGATCAGGTGTTGCATCTCCTGCAGTTGCAGGCAAAAGTATCTAGGGAGTGGGTGGTTTGGGTGGGATGGGATGAGTGAACCAAGACGTTCCATTGGAAGCGGCATCTGCAGAAGGCAGAAAAGGATGGGAATGGGAAGATGTGACTGATGGTGGGATAATGTTGGAGCTAACGGAAATGTCGGAAGATGACGTGTTGGATGCAGAGGCTGGTGGGGTATAAGGTGAGGGCCAGGGGAACGCTATCCTTGTTGCGTCTCGGGGAAGGAGGAGCGAGAGAAGAATTACGTACCACCGAGGAGACATGTGCCAACTGAAAGTAGGGGGAATCCACGTTTACTAAAGAACAAGGACATCTCGGATGTCCTGGAATGAAAAGTCTCCTCGGGTGTAGATTAGACGGAGACGGGGAAATTGAGAGCAGGGGATAATGTCTTTGCAAGAGGCAGCATGGGAGGAAGTGTAGTCCAGTTCACTGTAGGATTTGATAGTTTTTCAATAGACATCAGTCGATAGTCTGTCCCCTGTGCAGGATTTAGATAAAGAAGGGGGAGATATTCCAGAGATATTCCAAGTGAATTTGATGGCAAAGTGGAAAGTTAGTGGTAAAGTTAATTAAATTAACAAGTTAATTTCACAGGTGCTGGAGGCAGCCCCAATGCAATCATTGATGTAGCAGATAAAGAGTTTGGGGGATGGTGCCAGTGTACATTTGGAACAAGGACTGTTTGATGTAACCGACCAAAAAGCAGGTATAGCTGGGGCCCATGCAAGTGCTCATGGTTACACCGTTAACTTGGAGAATGTTGATAGCTTACAACCCAACGGTATAAACATTGAATTCTCCAATTTTAAGTACATACAACTCCCCCACCCCTCCCCCTTCTTCCCAAACCTATTTCTTCCCTCTTCCTCTCTCCCCTACGCCCCACCTGGACTAACACCTATTTCTCCCCACCCTTCCCCTTTCACCTACATTCCTTCCTCTAGCTTCACAATGCACAACACTTCAATCCTTTTGTCTCACACTTTCTGTCTTTGTTTTTTTATCTTGTTGAAAAGTTATGCTGCTTTTGCTTTGAGAGACACGTTGAATCTTAAACTACATGGCTTGACATCGTCTGACTTTCTCTTGCAATCTAAATTGGCGATGTTAGGCTAGATTCCATTACTAACCCTCAAAACTTATCCCATTTTTGCTGTGACCTGGGTGTATGAGTGAAATATTAATACCTTTTGAATCTGAACGAATACGCAGTAGAGACAGGTTTTTGTTGATGAAATGGCAAGCTGGAGAATAAATTCCAGATGTAGCAAACTGATCACGGACCCAAACAATCTAATCTCTGAATCCCACTCTAGTATCGTTTATAGTGAATTATTTTTTCCAACTTAGACTTGGTAGGAGAAGTAAGATTGATATTTAATTGAGATCTACATTAGATTGCTTTCTGTTTCAGAGTCACTCTGAAATGCTCGCTACATGAATCCAGTGTATTAGAGCTATTGTTTTAAAGATCTTCTACTATTGCTACATCCTGTCTCAGCAGAAAGGCAGGATGTAACAATTCCAGAGCAACATAAAGGCCTCTGTGCTATTTGTATTAATGTGTTTTTCTAACTGACATGTGCACACATTTGCAAATCAGGCAGCACAGCGGCAGAGAGAGAGAGGGAGAGAAAATACTCTGGCAGCAAATGTTATTTTTCTGACCTGGCTTCTTTCATGGTTAAAAAGTTTTGGTTTAGTTTAGTTTGGAGATACAGGGAGGAAACAGGCCCTTTGGCCCACCGAGTCTACAACAATCAGCGATCCCCACACATTAATGCTATCCTACACACACTAGGGACAATTTTACACGTATAACAATCCAATTAACCTACAAACTAGTGCATCTTTGGAGTGTGGGAGGAAACAGAAGATCTCGGAGATAACCTAAGCGGTCACGTAGAGAAGGTACAAACTCCATACAGACAGTACCCATAGTCGGGATCGATCCTGGGTCTCTGGCGCTGTAAGACAACAAATCTACTGCTGTGCCACCGAGCCGCCCTAATAATAAAGTTCATTATTTGCATCGCAGACTCGGTTGAAGATTTGCTATTTAGAACAATGGAGGAGAAAGATGGCATGACAATACGAGTTTAGCAGTTTCAAAAGTGTATGCTGCCAGAGGTAGGTGTGGTGAGAACTGGAACCAACATTAATTTTAAAATTATTTCTCCCAGGCAGGCATATAATTTGGACATTAACATTTTAGAAAAGGCCATTTCATGCATTAATATTTATGCTGCAGAGCCTAACCTTGGGTTCAGCTTTTGTCAATATGAACTTTTGAAGGTAACAAAGCTCACTGCTACCCTGGCTCTCTGCCCTGAGCTGTCATGGGTCAGAGATTACCAACAGTTAGTGGGGATGTTGCATTCCTCCAAGGAGGATTCAAGCACATCACTGCTTCTTTTCCCCTCTTCGCCTGGTAATTTGTTCCTTTGCCAGAGCTTGGGTTCAGCTGTTTTAGTTTAGTTTAGAGATACAGCATGGCAACAGGCCCTTCGGCCCACCGAGCCTGCGCCGACCAGCGATCCCCACACACTAACACTATCCTACACACACTACGAACTATTTACAATTTTATCAAGCCAATTAACCTACAAACCTGTACGGCTTTGGTGTGTGAGGAAACTGGAGCAACCAGAGAAAACTCATGCAGGTCACGGCAGAACGTACGAACTCCATACAGACAGCACCCGTAGTCAGGATCAAACCCGGGTCTTTGGCACTGTAAAGCAGCAACTCTGCCACCGTGTTACCATACCACCCTGCATTGGGCATGCAAAACAAGACTACCTTACACAGTTAACTGAGCGCAGCCAGGGCCTTAAACCAGATTCTTAATCCGTCTGAAGAAGGGTTTGACCCAAAAAGGTTGCCTGTCGATTCCCTCGCCAAATGCTGCCTGACCCGCTGAGTTCCTCCATAGAGTCATAGAGTAATACAGTGTGGAAACAGGCCCTTCAGCCCAACCTGCCCACACCGGCCAACATGTCCCAGCTACACTAATCTCACTTGCCTGCGCTTGGTCCATATCCCTCCAAACCTGTCCTATCCATGTACCTGTCTAACTGTTATTAAATGATGGGATAGTCCCAGCTTCAACTACCTCCTCTGGCAGCGTGTCCATACACCCACCACCCTTTGTGTGAAAAAGTTACCCCTCGGATTCCTATTAAATCTTTTCCCCTATTGGCCTTGATAACAAGAATATTTCAGTATAGGAGTAAAGAGGTTCTTCTGCAGTTGTATAGGGCCCTGGTAAGACCACATCTGGAGTATTGTGTACAGTCTTGGTCTCCTAATTTGAGGAAGGACATCCTTGTAATTGAGGCAGTGCAGCGTAGGTTCACGAGATTGATCCCTGGGATGGCGGGACTGTCATATGAGGAAAGATTGAAAAGACTAGGCTTGTATTCACTGGAGTTTAGAAGGATGAGAGGGGATCTTATAGAAACATATAAAATTATAAAAGGTCTGGACAAACTAGATGCAGGAAAAATGTTCCCAATGTTGGGCGTGTCCAGAACCAGGGGACAAAGTCCTAGAATAAAGGGGAGGCCATTTAAAACTGAGGTGAGAAGGAACTTTTTTACCCAGAGAGTTGTGAATTTGTGGAATTCTCTGCCATAGAGGGCAGTGGAAGCCAAATCACTGGATGAATTTAAGAGAGAGTTATATAGAGCTCTAGGGGCTAGTGGAATCAAGGGATATGGGGAGAAGGCCGGCATGGGTTATTGATTGGGGACGATCAGCCATGATCACAATGAATGGCGGTGCTGGCTCGAAGGGCCTAATGGCCTCCTCCTGCACCTATTTTCTATGTCCTCTGGTCCTCGATTCCCCTACTCTGGGCAAGAGACTCTGTGCTTCTACCTGATCTATTCCTCTCATGATTTTGTGCACCTCTCTAAGATTACCCCTCATTCTCAAACCATCCATGGAATAGAGACCCAGCCTACTGAACCTCTCCCTATAGCTCACACCCTCTAGTCCTGGCAACATCCTCGTAAATCTTTTCTGAACCCCTTTAAAGCTTGACAATATCTTTCCTAGAAATGGCGCCCAGAACGGAACACAATAATCTAGAATGCTGGAGTAACTCAGCAGGTCAGGCAGCATCTAGGAGAGAGATTTCCTCTCTCCTAGATGCTCGCTGACCTGCTGAGTTACTCCAGCATTTTGTGATACCTTCGATTTGTACCAGCATCTGCAGTTTTTTTCCGACACAATAATCTAGATATGGTTTCACCAACTCCAGCACTGTATTTTGCTCATAAACCGAGGATGTTGATCTGGGATCTCAGAACATTGATCTCAGAACATAGCACAGTGCAGCCCAGGAACAGTCCCTTTTGTCCACAACATTTGTGCCGAACAATAAGCTGAGGCCAATGCCAAGCCTAAAGCCTTGAACTTAAAATATTATTTTTGTCAGTTGATCAAAGTCTGTGCCAATGTCTACACATTGCAACAGATTATATTGTGTGAAGTGCTAGGTTATTGGCTGCATTTGTCACTGAAAATAGTTCAGTTCAGTTCAGAGATACAGCGCAGAAACAGGCCCTTCGGCCCACTGAGTCCGCGCTGACCAGTGATCCTCGCACACCATCACTATCCTACACACTAGGGATAATTCACATTCTTTACCAAAGCCAATTAACCAACAAACCTGTGTGTATTTGGAATGTGTTAAAAAACCAGAGCACCCATAGAAAACCCATGTAGGTTACGGGGAGAATGTACAAACTCCGTACAGAGGCAGTGAGGATAATTCCAGGGAACTCCAAGACCGTGAACCTGACTTCAATGGTGGAAAGTTATTGGGGGGATTCTGAGTGGACAGGATCTGCAAACATTTAGAAAGACAAGGACTGATTAGAGATTGTGTTTGGCAAAACATATCTCATAAATCTGTTTTTTGAAGAGGTAACCAAGAGGTGATGAGTCGTGGCAGTGGTCTACATGGAGTTAAGCAGACTTGGACAATTTTCCACAAAGTAGCCTGGTCTGGAAAGCTAAGTCACATGGGGTCCAGGGAGAGCCAGTGAATTGCTTCCATAATTGACTTGATAGGGAACAGAGGGCAATAGAAACATAGAAACAGTAAAATAGGTGCAGGAGTAGGCCCTTCGATCCAGCACCTCCATTCAATATGATCATGGCTGATCAACTAAAATCAGTACCCTGGTCCTGCTTTTTCACCATATCAATGGATTCCTTTAGCCTTTAGCCCTAAGAGCTAAACCTAACTTTCTTTTGAAAATATCCAGTGAACTGGCCTCCATTGCCTTCTGTGGCAAAGAATTCCACAGATTCACAACTCTCTGGGTGAAAACATTTTTCCTCATCTCAGTCCTAATGATGATGGAGGCCTGTGCCGGGTCCATTGCTGTTCATCATTTGCTACTTCCTCTGGCAGCTCGTTCCATATATCCACCACATTATGTGTGAAAACATTGCACTTAAGGTTCTGATTAAAGTTTTCCCCCTCATCTCAGGTTCCAATTAAATCTTTTCTCCTCCCACCTTAAACTTATGCCCTCTAGTTCCTGATTCCCCTACTCTGAGAAAAAGCCTTTGTGCATTCATTCTATCAATTCCCCTCATGATTTTATACACCCCTACACGATCACCTCACACCTCACGTTCTATCCTGCCCAGCTTCTCTCTGCAGCTCAGTCTCTCGGGCCCTTGTAATATGCTCGTAAACCTTTTCCGTTTTCTTTCCAGCATAATAACGTCTTGCTTATAGCAGGGTGATTAAAACATCTTGTACAACCACCACATAATGTTCCAATCTCTGTACTCAATTCCTGCCTGATGAAGGTGAATGTGGCAAAAGCCTTTGTCTTCACCCTATCTACCTACAATGTCACTTTCAGGGAACGATGTACTTGTACTCTGAGTTACCTCTGATTTACAACACTCCTCAGGGCCCTACTATTCACTGTGAAGCTCCTGTTTGGGTCTGACTTTCCAAAATGCAGCAGGTCATACTTATCGGAATTAAACTCCATTAGCCATTCCAAGGGCTCATTTGCCAGGCTGATCAAGATCCTACTGTAATTCACGATAACCACCTTGACTCAGACCTAAGGACCCGGGAGTATAAGTACACAGTTCCTTGAAAGTAGCGTCACATGGCGGTGAAAAAGTCTTCAGGAATGCTGCCTTTTGTCAGTCAGGCCATTGATATGAGAGTTGGTACATTTTGTTGCAGTCATACCAGACATTGGTAAGGGCACACTTGGAGTATTGTGTATTGTGTCAAATTTTAGTTACCCCATATGAAAGATGCCAATAAGCTGGAAATAGTGCAAAGGTGTGTGAGAAGGTTGCCAGGACTTGAGGCCCTGAATCATAGGGAGAGGATGAGCAGGCTAAGATTGTATTCTGTGATACATAGGAGACTGACAGGTGATCTTATGGAGGTGTATAAAATCATGAGGAGCACAGATGGGATGAATGCGTGCAGTTTTTTCACAGGGAAGAGGAATCAGAAACATCATGACAAGTTTAAAGACAAGATGGGAAAATTTAATAAGAAACTGAGGGTAGCTTCTTCACACAGAGGATCAAGTGATCATGGAACAAGCTGCCAGAGAACGTGGGTGAGGCAGGTCCATCCTATACACTAGGGACAATATACAGAGACCAATTAAGTTTAGTTTAGAGATACAGCGTGGAAACAGGCCCTTCGGCCCACCGAGTCTGCGCCGACCAGCGATCCCCGCACACTAACACTGTCCTACACACACTCGGGACAATTTATACATTTACCAAGCCAATTAACCTACAAACCTGCACGTCTTTGGAGTGTGGGAGGAAACCGAAGATCTCGGAGAAAACTCACGTGGTCACGGGGAGAACGTGCAAACTCCGTACAGACAGCACCCGTAGTCGGGATCGAACCCGGGTCTCCGGTGCTGCAAGTGCTGTAAGGCAGCAAATCTACCGCTGCGCCACCGTGCTGCCCTAGAATCCTACTCGGCTTTGGAATGTGGGAGGAAACCAGAACACCCAGAGAAATCCCATGCTATCACAGGGAGAACGGGCAAACTCCATGCAGACAGCCCCCGTGGTTAGCATTTAACCCGCATCTCAGGCAGCAACTCTACTACTACGCCACTGTGCCGCGCAGGTATAGTAAAATATTAAGAGGTGAGGGCCCCAATGGAATTTCAGGATAATATGTTATAGAAGGAGTTTGAGAGACTTTGAAGGCATCAGAGCTGTTGATGTGGTCTCTCTCTTCCCTTCACAGTATGAAATATGCTATTCCAAGGTTAAAATTAGTATTTTGATTGAGGCTATTGGAAGGCCTCATTGCTGTGACTTCATCTTTGTGTGTATGTGCATTATGCAGAGAGAGAGATATAGATAGGGAGGGAGAGAGAGAGAGAGACAGAGAGAGAAAGACATAGATAGAGAGAGAGAGAGAGAGACAGAGACACAGAGAGATAGAAAGAGACAGACAGAGGCAGAGAAGCAGAGAGAGAGACAGAGAGAGGGAGAGAGACAGACAGACAGCTGTCAGTTATCAGCATTTTTTTCTTGTAATGTAAAAGGAACCCATTTTCAGCTATTAATAGTTGTTAAAGCAGAGGTCTGCAGATGCAGTCATTTCCAGCCCACACAAATTGGATATTGCTGGAGTCCCCCAGGGCAATATTTAAGGCTCAGCCATCTTCAACTGCTTCATTTACGACCTTCTCTGTACCACGGGTCAGAAGAGTTGATATTCACTGATTACTGCATTGTGTTCAGCTCCATTTGTAATTTCGCAATGAAATTCTCCGTGCACGCAGAAGGATTTGGAACACATTCAGACTTGGAGTTAAATTTGCATATAAATCTCGCAACATACAAATAAATGTCAGCCAAGAACCAGCTCCAATCACATAAACTGATTGTCCCCATTTTACCTTGAATGGCATAACCTCTGCAACCCCTTTACCACGAACTAATCTGTGGTTCAGCACAGGCCAAAAATACATATCGACCAGCCACATAGATCTCGTGATTCCCGGAATAGGGCAGAAGCTGTAGCAAATAAGTCACTTATGACCAAATGCAGGCAAATGGGACTAGGTTAGATGGGGATTCCTGATTGGCATGGATGAGTTGGCCTGAAGGGCCTGTTTCCATGCTGTACGTCTCTATGGCTCCCTAAAACATGTTCACCACCAAAAGGCACAAATCAATAGTGCGACGGAGAGCTGACTACTGATCTGAATTAATGTATCTCCCATAACACTTAAGGGCCTGCAGCAGCTTTATTAACAAACAGTACGTTCCTAAACAAAACACTGCTACTTAAAAGGCAGCAGACGTGCAGGAACATCATCAGATCTCCTTAGTCAGTTAACATCATGTTATTGTGCACGTATATACTGCCTAGCACCCTACTGTATCAGTGAATCTGAAGCTAAGAACATCTTGTCTAATAGTATATGTGGGAGCCATTATATTAGTACAAATGGCAAAAGCTCAGAAGGTACTTCTCGAGGCAATTGTGATGGACCATTGATGTTGGCCTTTCCAGCAATCTCCTAAAATAATTAAAAAATACTATTCACACCACATAAAATAGCCTCCATTTCTATTAGGTGTGTACTATGTTTAAAAAATCAAATTTGGTTCAAGATTGGCACTATTAATACTCCTTTCCCCCTCATTCTCTCTCTCTCCCCCCCTCCCCTCCCTTCTTCTCATTCAACTTTGTCCAAGTTTCTTTCTGACTCAAGATATGCATGATAAATGTCGGCAAGACTGTTGACATAGATAATGAACCATGTTTGATTCTATACGTGGTACCTTTGGGCTAAAATGTACTAGAATTAGATTGTGGATAGTTGGACTTTCCCGCCTACTCCCTCAGCAAGAAGTGCAGTGGAAACGATACTAAGGTTATCTCAAGTATTCCAATGGAAATGGTAGCATGTTCCACTATGTGAAAATCCTGGACATTGGTCAGAGAAAGAGAGGAGAAAATCAAATTTGATCCATGCTTGACACTATTAACATCCCAATATTAATATATTGCAGAGTTGTGGATGTAACCCGGTCTATCACACGGACTAGCCTTCCCCCAACTCCATCTACACTTCAGGCCACCTCAGGAAAGGAGCCAATACAATCAAAGAGATTTTTTTTACCTCAATCATTCCCCCTTCTTGCTTCTCCCGGTCGGGTAGAAGATATAATAGCTTAAAAGTATGTATCATAAGATTCAGGAACAGCTTCTTCTCCACTGTTATCAGACTACTGAACAATCCTCCCATAAACTAGGGTGCAGTCCCCATCTTCCAATCTATCTCACCGCGGGTCTGGCACTTTTTCCTCTGTAACTGTAAGGTTATAATGCTTACTATATTCTGGTACTATATTCTATATTCTGGTATTTTTCTCTTTGCATTACTGTTGTACTTGTATTTGGCCTGCTTGTACTCGTATAGTGTAATTTGACTGGACAGCATGCGAACAATAGCTTTTCACTGCATCTCGGTACATGTGACAATAATTAACCCAACACCTACAGTATATCAAAAAGAGAAAAAAGAGAATTATCAGTGGCTATTTTAAAATGAAAGAAAAGCCATGATTGAACGGCGGAGTAGACTTGATGTGCCGCATGGCCTAATTCTGCTCCTATCACTTATGATCTTATAATAATAATAATAATAATGCATTACATTTATATAGCGCTTTTCATATACTCAAAGATGCTTTACAGGGATTTAAAGAACATAGGGAAGTGAATAAATAGATAAATAAGTAAACGAACAGAGAAAGGAGACAGAAGGTGAGGTGACCTTCAGTGGTTGAAGGCAGTACTGAACAGGTGAGACTTCAGTGATGTTTTGAATGTGGTGAGTGAGGAGGAGTCTCTGACGGTTTGGGGTAGTGAGTTCCATAGGGTGGGAACAGCGATGGAGAAAGCCCTGTCCCCCCAGGATCTGAGTTTGGTCCGGATGGGGGGGGGATAGGAGATTGGCAGCAGCAGAGCGGAGGGTGCAGGTGGGAGTGTGCCTGTGGAGGAGGTCAGTCAGGTAGGATGCGGCCAGGTTATGATCTTATGAAACTTTTGGACACGTGGAATTAAATGATCTGAACAATGGGTTCCATCCAATATAGATCTTTTGAGAAACTGAAGGCTCGGGTTGGGATTCAGTATATCCCAAATGATTTTACATCCCTTTGGTAACTTAAACTTGATGGAATCGCAATTATTTAGTTTGATGAAGATTGTAGAATATATATCTTTTCTGTGGTTATGGAGTCGAAAGACCACAGCAGATGTCCATTGAATTCATATAATATTTTTTCCTTGGCTTTGAGCAAGCACACTAAAGTGCTCTCTGTTTTATAAAGATCTCATTAAAAAGCCTAGCTAAATAAAGCTTTTAAAATTTATTCTTTTTTCCATCAGGTCATTTTGAAAAATGATGGAAGGTAGCAGGTGGTAGCTCGGGAAGTAAACTCCATTAGTACAACGGAGTGAAGAGTACTAATATATCAAGGCACTGCGGTGACACTACAAAATATCAGATTGCATGTCCTGTTTTCAAACTGGCTGAACAAAGGTGTTCAGCCCAGTTTTTGAGGAAAGTTGAGTTATCATATCATATCATATCATATATATACAGCCGGAAACAGGCCTTTTCGGCCCACCAAGTCCGTGCCGCCCAGCGATCCCCGTACATTAACACTATCCTACACCCACTAGGGACAATTTTTACATTTACCCAGCCAATTAACCTACATACCTGTACGTCTTTGGAGTGTGGGAGGAAACCGAAGATCTCGGAGAAAACCCACGCAGGTCACGGGGAGAATGTACAAACTCCTTACAGTGCAGCACCCGTAGTCAGGATCGAACCTGAGTCTCCGGCGCTGCATTCACTGTAAAGCAGCAACTCTACCGCTGCGCTACCGTGCCGCCCTACTGTCATGTAAAATCTTCAATGAAGACATTAGAAGGCATGCAGGTGATCTAAGGGAGTGCAAAAGACAAAAGTGATTCATTGTCATATGTGCCAAAAACGGAACAATGGAATTCCTACTTGTTACTGATTTACAGGCATATTAAACCCAACACAGCAAATATACAATAAATGAACAGTTATTCTAGATAAACTAGAAATATGCAATTTTTTGTTCATTTTTGTTTTTGTTTTTTTACTTTGATCATCCCTTGTTTTATTATCAAGAAGGTATTTATTCACAAAATGCTGGAGTAACTCAGCAGGTCAGGCAGCATCTCGGGAGAGAAGGAATGGGTGACGTTTCGGGTCGAGACCCTTCTTCAGACTGATGTCAGGGGGGCGGCACAAAGGAAGGATATAGGTGGAGACAGGAAGATAGAGGGAGATCTGGGAAGGAGGAGGGGAAGGGAGGGACAAAGGAACTATCTAAAGTTGGAGAAGTCGATGTTCATTATGTTTATTATCAAGAATATCTCTAATATACACAATGACATTTGTAAATGGTTCGATATGTTCTTAAAATCATAGTCATGGAGTCATACAGCGTGGAAACAGGCCCTTCGGCCCAACTTGCCCATGCCGACCAAGATGCCCCATCTGCACTAGACCCATCTACCCACGTTTGGCCCATATCCCTCTAAACCTATCCTATCCATCTACCTGTGCAAATGTCTTTTAAGTGTTGTTATAGTACCTGCCTCAACTACCTCCTCTGGCAGTATATACCCACAACCCTTTGTATGAAAAAGATAGCCCTAAGGTTTGTATTAAATCTTTCCCCTCTTACCTTAAACCTATGACTGAGTTCCGTTAAATTGAGAGATTCAGAGCTGGTGGGAGAAACACTTGAGAGAATTTTTTATTTGTTTTGCAAAGCTCATTGTTAGCTGTAATAATACAACAGCTCCTGGTTACCAGTTTAAAATCTATCATGGAATATTTTTAATGCAAAAAAAATCCACAGTTGCCATCTACAGCACTGCCTCATAACATTGTTCATGGTGTTTGTGGCTATGCAAACATTTCAATGAAAACTTCAATCACACTTTCATGTCATAAAACCAACATGATTTTAACTGCAGATGCAAGGGACTGCAGATGCTGCTTGTAAAAAAAGTGCTGGAGAAACCCAATGGGTCAGGCAGCATCTCTGGAGACATGGGTGGGTCTGTTTGGGTAGCTTACAATCTAAGGGTGTGAACGTTGAATTCTCCAATTTCAGGCACTAATCTACGAACAACCCACCCCCATTTTCCCATCCCTCCCCCTCTTACCTGGAGTTGCACCCATTTTTCCCTTATCCCTCCCTGCTAACCATTTTAACTCAGTTTCTTATTTCCATACTGACCTTTCTGTCCTGGGCCTTCTCCATTGCCATAGTGAGGCCACACGCTAACTGGAGGAACTGCACTTCCTATTCCATCTGGGTAGCTTACAATCCAACGGTATGAGCATTGAATTCTCCAATTTTAGGTTACTAATCTACAAACAACCCCCTTTTTTCCCTTCCCCTCAACTCCCCTGTGCCCCACCTGGACTTGCACACATTCGTCCACTCCCCCACCCTTTCCACCTAAATTCCTTCCTCTGGCTTCAAAATTTGTACATCTTCTACCCTTGTCTCACACTTTTTGTCTCTTCATCTCTGGCTATTGTCCAACCATCTACCTATCAAAAAAAACCTTAGCTATATCCACCTATCACTTGCCAGGCTTTGTCCTGCTCCTCCTTTCTTCCAACTGTTTCTCCTCCCCGCCAACAGAATCAGTCTGAAGAAGGGTCCCAGCCTGATGAGCGTTTGACGGGCACTGGACCTCTACTCGCTGGAGTTTAGAAAGATGAGGAGGGACCTCATTGAAACATACAGAATAGTGAAAGCCTTGGGTAGGGTGGATGTGAGGAGGATGTTTCCACTAGTGGGAGAGCCCCGGACTAGAGCTCATAGCCTCAGAATTAAAGGAGGTTCTTTTAGGAAGGAGATGTGGAGGAATTTCTTTTGTCAGAGGGTGGTGAATCTGTGGAATTCATTGCCACAGAAGGCTGTGGAGGCCGTCAATGGATATTTTTAAGGCAGGGATAGATAGATTCTTGATTAGCACAGGTGACAGGGGTTATGGGGAGAAGGCAGGAGAATGGGGTTAGGAGGGAGAAAAAGAGCAGCCATGAATGAATGGCGGAGCAGACTTGATGGGCCGAATGGCCTAAGTCTGCTCCTATCACTTATGATCTAATGAACATTACCTATCCGTGTCCTCTAGAGGTGCTGCCTGACCTGCTGAGTTACACCACACTTTATTTGTGTTTTTAATCTTACTGTAACTGCGATTGTACTTGGATTGTTGGATTGTTAATTACATCCATGTTACCAATTCTATGCAATCATATCCTTTCTTGCATAACCTTTTACATCGAGAAACAAATATGAAAACATGGCCTGTACAATCTCTGATAGAGGCTAAATTGAGCCAAACACAGATGCTATTCCTGATCAGAAATGGTGCAAAATGGTTCTGATTTATTCAACAAAGAGATAATTGTAGCACGCAGATGGGAACCTCATTTAAAAGGAAGGATAGTTATATGGATGAAATAATACGACTAGGCTGAACAGAGGCATAAATCTTAGGGAGTTTTGATTACCAGCAAGGATTTACTGATATAAGTGAGCAACCACAGGGGATGTGTGCAGCACATCAGGCACAAGGCAAATACTGTGCAGCTGTGAAGCATTGTTTTTTGAATTAAATCTGTTTGTGCAAATAAACATTCTGATGGTGTACACGGTTCAAAAATAAATGTCTAATGCAGCTGTCAATAGCTCAGAAGCTAATCAGATGAATTAATCCTACAGGAGTTTGAGACATTGAAGACATTGAATTGGGGCAGAATGGCTCTTTAGTGAATTTAGTGGATCAATGCTGCACTTACGTGTCCACAAAGGAAATCACATTGCAGGAGAGTGCTTAAATAAATCTGAAAAGATAATTGGTAAAGTAATAAACCTAGCACCATTAGAGTCTTTGGGTATTTGGGGGACTTATAATGTACATGCATAAATCTCAAAATTATGCAAATGTTTAGTTAATGCTTTTAAACATGTTAACAGCATTGAGGAATAGATTCACCAGGGATGAGAGACTTGAGTTCTGAACTAATACTTGAGGAACTAGGCTCTCTTCATTAGGATGTTAATGCAACACTTCTGCCAATTATGCTCAGGATCATGGCAGAGGGTGGAAGACTTTGGCAAAAGAGAAACAGCTGGAGGAACGCAGCGGGTCAGGCAGCATCTGTGGAGGGAAATGGACAGATGATGTTTCTGGCTTGCTGAGTTCCCCCAGCACTTTGTTTTTTTCCCCCAGCTCAATCTCCTGAGTTTATTCTGGGTTGAACAGTCTACCTCATTTCAGGAGTAAGTAATTGCTTTGTTTTTCGAGGGTTGGCATGGACTTGGTGGGCCGAAGGGCCTGTTTGCTAGGTGTATCTCTAAACTAAATCCTAGGGAGGGGGAGTGATGAAGAGAACAAAGCGAATGTCCATGATAGGGTGGAGACCAAGATTGTTCTGATGATATCTGCCCTAAATGTACCTGTTCAAATGTCAGAGTAGAGGAAAGAACCTGTACATACTGGTGATAAGGTCAAGAACCAAGGGACATAGAGATTTGGTAATTGGCAAAAGAACCAAATGGGTGACGAGAATGATGTTTTTTACACACTGGGTATTTAGGGTCTGAGGCAAATAGACTCAATTGTAGCTTTTGATTGGGGAGGCATAAGTATTATAAAGGAAATGAATCAGGTGCTGGGCAATGGAGTTAATATGGAAGGATGTCCACTGGCCAGTGTGGATGAGTTGGGCTGAATGGCCTGTTTCCTTGCTGTATGATTCAATGATTCTGTGAAAGATGTTGTGGGGCTGTGGGAAAAGGATAGGGGAGTGAGATTACCTTGATTATTTTTATATAGAACGGGTGTAGATTCGATGGGCCAAATGGTTTCCTTCCATGCTGGAGCCAACTGCCACTTTGTGAATGTATTGTACAATGTTTCAATGGGCTGAAAATAATATCATTTATATTCATGATATTGCAATTTACTGCTGAAAATGCACCGAGCTCTTGCCCAGAGCAGGTGAACCGCGGACCAGAGGACATTGGTTTAAGGTGAAGGGGAAAAGATTTAATAGGAATCTGAGGGGCAACATTTTCACACAAAGGCTGGTGGGTGCATGGAACAAGCTGGCCAGAGGAGGTAGTTGAGGCAGGGACTATCCAAACATTTAAGAAACAGTTAGACAGGTACATGGATAGGACAGGTTTGGAGGGATATGGACCAAACGTGGGCAGGTGGGACCAGTATAGCTGGGATATGTTGGCTGGTTTGGGAAAGTTGGGCCGAAGGGCCTGTTTTCACACTGTATCACTCGATGACTCTATGACTCTGTTTAAAATTACTTATTTATTTTGAATGACATGCTGATGACATACTAATAGCAAGGTGTCTTTTAGGACTAATCTTGCATCTATTACTTTAATATCATTTTTTAACATAAAAATCCATTAAAGATGCAGAATTTGATGATCAGATAAGGATGCTGTTCGATTTCCAGACTGAGAACCCGACAAGCTCCAAAATAACTTAATGGTTATAAGGTATGTTTACTCAGTAAGTTGGTATTTGTATTGGTTTTATATTCTCATGTATACCAAGACACAGTAAAAATCTCTGTAGGAAAATAACTGCAGATTCTGGTACAAATCGAAGGAATCACAAAATGCTGGAGTAACTCAGCAGGCCAGGCAGCATCTAGGAGAGAGGGAATGGGTGACATTTCGGGTCGAGACCCTTCTTCAGACTGATGAAGAAATGACATCAGACTGATGTAAAAATCTCTTGTGTGTTATCCATTCAAATGATGCTAAATGATGCAAGAGAGATTTGAAGGCGCTCGACATCAATGTGGAGTCCTGGGAGAGCCTTGCAGCTGGTGGAGAGGTACCCTGAACTAACATTTCAAAACGGGGGAAGAGAAACTGATGAATGCAGCGGCAGACAAGCAGGCACGCAGAAAGGAGCGCAGCAACTTCAACAGACCAGAGACCACACACAAATGTGACCTTTGCGACAGAGACTGTCACTTCCGCATTGGTCTCTTCAGCCACAAGCGACGCTGCACTAGCCGAGGTGTGGAGCAAGCAGCCAAGCAGGATGCATCACCCATGGTCAGCCATGACCCAGGGAGCACTAAGAAGAAGATGCTATACATGAGTAGCATCATGTCATACACAAGTACAGTAGGTAGTGCAAAGAGAAAATAAAGTGCAGAATATAGTGCTACTATGGCGAGTCCGAAAACTTGTTGGTTGTAGAAGAAGTTTATTGCAGCCGCAATATTCGAATACAGAGTTAAACAACAAGGTAAAGGACAACCATCAAAAACTTACTGTCTTCTTCGAAGACTTCGCCGAACTGAACATTTCGGGCGCCAAAAGCGCACATGACCACGCTGGCCAATCAGCGATGTCGCTCCCTGGACCAATCCCCATGGTCGCGTTCACACGTGACCTCGCTGGCCAATCCGAGGGTTCGACGACCTGGACCATTCTCTATGGTCGCTACATGACCCCCCCCAGAACCCGAGGTGCGGAACCTAGCAGGGAGCCGGATTTCGCGACCATAACGAGTACGGAGAGGGACAGCCTGAACCACAGGAGCCGGGGGTTCCGGACTTGGCGGAACAGCCGGAACGGGAGGTCCTGGAGGAACTACCGGGACGGGGGGTCCTGGAGGAGCTGTCGGAACGGGGGGTCCTGGAGGAACTGTCAGAACGGGGGGTCCTGGACTGAGCGGAACTAACGGAGGTTGGCCTCTCCTAGGGGTTTGACCGACCAGGACTGGTTGATCCGGATCCAAATGTGCAGGTTTGAGCCGGGACACCGAGACGAGCTCACTCTTGCCGCACATGTCTAAGGTGAAGGTAGCCGTTCCCTTACGCAAAACCCGGAACGGCCCTTGATAGACCCTCTGCAACGGGGCGCGATGGGAATCTTTTCGCAGAAAAACAAACTCACAGTCCTTCAGGGAAGGCGGTTCATGTACCATGGGACACCCATGACGTGAAGTCGGAACTGGAGCCAGGGAGCCCACCCGTTCCCGGAGAGATGCTAACACTGATGGGACTGTAGGCAGCTGGTCTGAAAGGTCCGGAAACAAATCTCCGGGTACTCGAAGTGTCGAGCCATATACTAGCTCCGCGGACGACGCACCGAGATCTAGCTTAGGAGCAGTCCGGATGCCCAAAAGAACCCAAGGGAGCTGGTCTATCCAGTCCGGGCCTTCAAGCCTTGCACTGAGGGACGCCTTAAGTTGACGGTGGAACCTTTCTACGAGTCCATTTGCCTGGGGGTGATATGCAGTAGTGGGTTGTAACTTGGAACCGTACAGTTCTGCGAGCGCGGCCCAGAGGGACAAAGTGAACTGTGGCCCTCTGTCAGTGGTAATAACTGCCGGGACCCCGAAACGAGCTACCCAATGAAGGGCCAAAGTCCTAGCACAAGACGCTGACGAAATATCAGACAATGGGAAAGCCTCTGGCCACCGGGTGAACCGATCCACCACCGTGAGGAGGTGGGTGTAGCCCCGGGAGGAAGGCAAAGGCCCGACCAAATCCACGTGGATGTGAAAAAAACGAACCGCTGGGACCTCGAAATCCTGTACGGGGGGCTGGCATGGCGCTGGACTTTAGCGGTCTGACAGGGAACGCAGGAACGCGCCCAACCCGCTACCTGTTTCCGTAGGCCATGCCAGACAAACTGAGCTGCTACCAAGGCAGAGGTGGAGCAGATGGACGGGTGCGCCAGCCCATGAATGGCATCGAAAACCCGGCGCTGAAGGGAGGGCGGTACTACCGGCCTGGGACGGGGAAGAGAAACATCGCACCAGACTTTTGTGCCTTCCGACCCACAAGCTACCTGGGCCAACTTCAATCCCGAAGTGGGGACTGGTATGTCGAAACGGTATCTGCTAGAAGCTGTGCCTCCGCAAGCTCCTGGGGATCCACTTCGCAGTCCACCGCCGAAACAGGGGGAAAAGCAGGTCTAGACAGGGCGTCAGCAACGGCCTTAAGCTTACCCGCGACATGACGGACATCGGTGGTGAATTCGGAGATAGCAGTCAGGTGCCGCTGCTGGCGGGCCGACCATGGGTCAGACAATTTAGAAAAAGCAAATGTTAAGGGTTAAAGGCCACAAATGGGCGGCCCTCAAGGAAGTACCTGAAATGACGAACAGCTAAATAGAGAGCCAGAAGCTCTCGGTCAAATGCGCTATACTTCAGCTCGGCCGAATTTAGTTGCCGGCTGAAAAACGCCAAAGGCTGCCAACGGCCACCGACCTGCTGCTCCAGAACCCCGCCCACCGCCACATCAGAGGCGTCAACCGTCAGGGCCGTGGGAAGGAGGGGCTCGGGTGGACCAACATGGTGGCGTCTGCCAAGGCTGCCTTAGCTGCTGTAAAAGCCGACTCTGCGGCCGGGGACCATATCAACTCTACCGGTTTTCCTGCAAGGCATTGGAAAAGCGGGCGCATGACTCGCGCAGCTGCCGGAACGAACCTATGGTAGAAATTAACCATGCCTACGAACTCCTGTAGCCCTTTTACTGTGGTGGGCCTGGGAAAAGCCCGGATAGCCTCCACCTTCTCGGGCAAAGGGGAGGCGCCGGCAGGGGTAATTCTGTGCCCTAGAAAATCAAGGGCAGGGAGGCCGAATTGACACTTGGAGGGTTGAATAATGAGCCCGTGGTCCTGGAGCGGCTGGAACACGGTCCGCAAGTGGGACTGGTGTTCCTGCACTGAGGGGCTGGCGACCAGGATGTCGTCTAAATAAATAAACAAAAAGGGTAAACCCCAGCCCACGCGGTCCATCAGTCTTTGGAAAGCCTGTGCCGCGTTCTTTAAACCGAAAGGCATACGCAACCATTCAAACAACCCGAACGGAGTAATCGTTGCAGTTTTCTGTATGTCCTCCGGTCGCACCGGGATCTGGTGGTATCCTCGCACCAAATCGATATTGGAGAACACCACCGCTCCTTCCAGCCCAGATGAAAAGTCCTGTAGGTGCGGTATGGGGTAGCGATCAGCCGTGGTGACAGCATTGAGACGCCGATAATCGCCACATGGTCTCCACCCCCCAGATGCCTTGGAGACCATATGTAACGGCGAGGCCCACGG
Organism: Rhinoraja longicauda; assembly: GCF_053455715.1. Taxonomy (NCBI): domain Eukaryota; kingdom Metazoa; phylum Chordata; class Chondrichthyes; order Rajiformes; family Arhynchobatidae; genus Rhinoraja; species Rhinoraja longicauda. Next base: position 46,081,123 of record NC_135954.1, read on the forward strand.
GCTGTCAGACTGACGGACAATTCCCATTTCCTCCATCTTCCTGAACTCCGCCCGTGCCACCACCAGTTTGTCTGGTGGTAGTCTCCTGGCCCGAGCGAAAACGGGAGGGCCTTCAGTGCGGATGTGATGGACCACGCCGTGCTTGGCCGAAGACGTGTCAAAACGTTGAATGAGCAGCTCTGGAAACTCCGCCAGGATCTCAGCATACGAGTCAGGGGCCGCGACGACGGCCTGGACAGTAGGGCTGGGCGGGGAGGCGATTGTCGGAGCGACGTGCTCATCTCCGGCGGAGGGTCGGAGGTCGTTACCGCGGACATCAGGGACCAGTGAAAAAGCCCAGAGAAAATCTGCGCCCAGGATCGCTTGTCTGACGTCGGCTATGATGAATGGCCATTCGTATGTGCGGAGGCCTAACACAAGGGACATCTTCCGTATACCGAAAGTGCGAATTGGGCTGCCGTTAACCGCGATGAGGGTGGGACCTGTCTTACCCGATCTGGTTTCGAGGTCGGTCGGCGGCACTATACTGACGATGGCTCCCGTGTCCACCAAAAATTCTGTGTCCGTGAATCGATCATGGACATAGAGGCGCCGGTTCTGGCCAATCGTAACTGCCCCTATGTACGATCGGCCGAGGCATTTCCCGCGAAGGTACAAGGCGAGCGGCAGTTGCAGGATTCGCTACCCCATCGTAGGTGATAATAGCACCAGCCGCGCTTGTGTGGATCTTTTTGGCGGGCTTTCGGAGAATTGGCGGGAGACGTGGCGCCATCTTGACGTCGCTGTGGCGTGGTCACTGATGTCGAGACCTTGTTGATCGAACCGCTTGCCTTGTTTTTAGCCGCTATGAGCGCGTCCGCTTTCGCTGCATATGCTTCGGGGTCCTTAAAAGAACAATCCGTGAGCAGCATTCGGACATCCTCAGGAAGCTTCTCGCGGAATGCCTGTTCGAACATAGGGCAATCCGTATGCTCACCGGCTAGCATCATCATTTCGGCCATGAGGACGGAAGGCAGTCGGTCTCCAAGATCCGGTAGGTGCAGGAGTCTTGCAGCACCACCCTGCTTATTAAACCCGAAGATTCGCAGTAACACTTTCTTCATGGCCTCGTACTTGCTTTCCGCAGGTGGATTAACGATGAACCGCATCACGCGCGTGGTCGTCTCCGACGATAGAGCGCTGACGAGGTAGTAGTACACCGTGGAGTCGTCCGATATCTTCTTTATATGAAACTGAGCTTCGGTGTGGATAAACCAAGATTGCGGTGCGTGCGTCCAAAACAACGGAAGGTGAACGCTGGACGCGCTTAACTCCGGTGTGCCCGGCGCGGCCATCGACAACGAGGCGTCGGGTCCCTGCATAGTCGGTGATCGTCCAGATCACGTCGGGGTCACCAATATGGCGAGTCCGAAAACTTGTTGGTTGTAGAAGAAGTTTATTGCAGCCGCAATATTCGAATACAGAGTTAAACAACAAGGTAAAGGACAACCATCAAAAACTTACTGTCTTCTTCGAAGACTTCGCCGAACTGAACATTTCGGGCGCCAAAAGCGCACATGACCACGCTGGCCAATCAGCGATGTCGCTCCCTGGACCAATCCCCATGGTCACGTTCCCACGTGACCTCGCTGGCCAATCCGAGGGTTCGACGACCTGGACCATTCTCTATGGTCGCTACACTACTGTGTTATAGTGTTATTATGTACAGAGAAAATGCATGTAAAACAAAGTCCAAGAGACACAATGAAGTAAGGTTGGGAGATTGGGACTTTGCCCTTAGCTTATGGAAAGATGGTTCAGTAATCTGATAGTAGCAGGAAATAAGCTGTTCCTGAATCTGGTGGTACAAGCTTTCAATCTTTTGGATCTTCTCCCTGACAGGAGATGGGTAGAATATGGAATGTTTTTGTTTGATGGCCACAGATGCTACTCAAACTACTGAACACTTTCAGCTTTTTCTGTTTTTATTGAGTTATTTTCATATCCATCTGCTGTAATTGGCTAGGTTTAGAAAACTTGTGATGATAACTTAGATTAATTGTGAGGCTTTAACATAACAAAGAGGCCCAAAGTACTTCACATGGACTTCATCAGAAAAACAACATTTAACACCTAGGCACACAAAATCTGTTTTAAAAAATAATAGATATTTAAAACTTTGATTTCAATGAACAGACAACACACACAATCCGGGTTGACAGAAAAAAATGATCATCCAAAGCCAATAGTTTTAACTGTAGATTGAACTGCTGCTGTAGTATATTGGTCAGAATCCTGCTGGGAAATGCCGGTGCTTTGTTGAGTATATGCTAACGTTTTGTCCATAAATTGTCAGTAGCTCCAGGACTTCTGTATGGCTCCAATCAGCTATTTGTGGTGTATTTGCCGACCGCAATCCCTCATGGAGTTTAGCAAGGGAGTGTGAAGTTTTGGTAATTCCACATACTTGCATTGAAAAGTTGCACTTTCGTATATGTCAAACCAGGACAGGACTAAAACAGTAAACCCAGTTAGAGCCCTGGTGAAGGTTGCAGACCAGAGAGATCTGGGAGCACAGGTACACGGTCATTGAAAGTGGTGAGTCAGGCAAGACAGTGGTGGAAAAAGGCATTTGGTACCCTTGGTTTCATGGCTAAGGATATTACATACAAAAGCTGGCACAATGCAAGACAGTGGTGTAAAAGGCATTTGGTACCCTTGGTTTCATGGCTAAGGATATTACATACAAAAGCTGGCACAATGCAAGACAGTGGTGTAAAAGGCATTTGGTACCCTTGGTTTCATGGGTAAGGATATTAAATACAAAAGCTGGCACATCATAATGCAGCTGTTTACAAGCAGGAACTGAAGCGGGAGGATCTGGTTCAAAATGTCGTGCAACGCTGGTCCGAGATGGGATTCTTCACAACTGCCTTGTGTGCATGCATATGCATATTCACGGACAGTGTGGCTAACCTAGATGAATTTTCCACTGCTGTCACAGACTTTATTAGATTTTTTAGATTTAGAGATACAGCACAGAAACAGGCCCTTCGGCCCACCGGGTCCGCGCCGCCCAGCGATCCCCGCACACTAACACTATCCTACACCAACTAGGGACAATTTTTATATTTGCCCAGCCAATTAACCTACATACCTGTATGTCTTTGGAGTGTGGGAGGAAACCGAAGATCTCGGAGAAAACCCACGCAGGTCACGGGGAGAACGTACAAACTCCGTACAGACGGCGTCCGTAGTCAGGATCGAACCTGAGTCTCCGGCGCAGCATTCGCTGTAAGGCAGCAACTCTACTGCTGCGCCACCGTGCCGCAAAGTTACATTAGCAAGTGCATAGAGGACTAAGTACCAAAGAAGATGATACGTGTGTTCCCCAGCTGGAAACATAGAACAAAATACACAGTACAGAACACAGTACAGCACAGAAACTGGCCCATTGGCACAATGTTTGTATCAATCATGATGCCTAACTGAACTGATCACATCTGCCTGCACGTGAACCATATCATTTATTTCCTGCATTTCCATGTGCCTATCTAAAAGCCTATCATAACTGCCTCCACCACCACCTCTGGTAATGCATTCCAGGCCTCTCACTACTCTGTGTGAAAAACCTATCCCACACATATCCATTAAACTTTCCCCCCTCTCACCTTATAGCTACACCCTCGAGTGTTGGATATTTCCACCCTGGTTCTGACTATCTACCCTAATAATTTAATATACTTCTATTGTCTCTCATCAATCTCTGATGTTCTAGAGTAAACAATCCAAGTCCATACAGCCTCTTCCTGTGGATGGAAACCTCACATCCAGGCAGCATTCTGGTAAATCTCCTCTGCACCCACCCCAAAGCTTCCACATCTTCCCTGTAATGGGGCGACCAGAACAGCACGCAATATTCCAAATGCAGCCTAACCAAAGTCCTGTAGAACTGCATCATTACTTACTGACTCTTATACCCATTGCCACTAGCAATGAAGGCAAGCATACCATATGGCTTCTGTACCATCCTATCTACTTGTGTTGCCACCTTTAGCGAGCTATGAGTTTTGATTACACGATCCTTCCGCACATCAATGATGTTAAGGGTCTTGGCATTAACTGCATGCTCTCTCCTCACATTCAACCTCCCAAAGTGCAACGCCTAGCACTTGCTCAAGTTAAACTCCATCTGCCATTTCTCTCCCCATTTCTGCAGCTAACCCATGTCCCACTGTATCTTCTGACAGCCTTCCTCATTGTCTGCAACTTCTCCAATTTTGGTGTCGTCTGCACACACGTACTCACCAACCCATCTACATTTAGGTCTATATTCACAAAATGTTGGAGTAACTCAGCAGGTCAGGCAGCATCTCAGGAGAAGAAGGGTCTCGACCCGAAACATCACCCATTCCTTCTCTCCTGAGATGCTGCCTGACCTGCCGAGTTACTCCAGCATTTTGTGAATAAATACCTTCGATTTGTACCAGCATCTGCAGTTATTTTCTTACACTAAATTTAGGTCTAGGTCATTTATATATTTCACAAACATCAGAGGTCCCGACAAAGATCCCTGCGGGACTCCACTGGTCACAGACCTCTAGCCAGAATATCTACTTTCGCCATGACCCTCAGTCTTCCATGACTAAGCCAGTTCTGAATCCATATGGCCTTGTCATCGTGAATCCTGTACAAGTCCCAATCGCCAACAGTGGTGTTGAAGTGGAAATTATTGGGAGCTTCATGTTCCTTTGTGCTAAAATGGTCAACAATCTGTCATCGTCCAATCTCATTGATGCAACAGCCAAAATGGCACACTGACACTTCTACCTCCTTAGGAGACTGAGGGATTTCGCCATGTCTCCAAAGACACTTACAAACATCTTCAGATACAGTGTAGAAAGCATACTGTCAGGTTGCATCACTGCTTGGTTTGGGAACAGCTCTGCCCAAGATCACAAGAAGTTACAGAGAATTGTAGATGTAGTCCAGTCCGTTACACAGACCAGACTCCCCGCCATTGACTCCATCTACTCTTCACACTGCTTCACGTAGAGAAGCAAATTTAATGTTTCAGGCCACAGACTTTTTGCCCGGATATATTTGGGTGGCTTTGCTGCCGATGGTACCCCGTTTTGAGGATTGACAGTGATTTCCTGCTGGGGGATAAAAATAGAAATAAACAGAATATTCAGCAGATAGACACAAAATGTTAGAGTATAACAGTATAACAGTATAACAGTATAACAGAGCTTTATTTGTCATTCGGTACCGAGGTACCGAACGAAACTACATAGCAGTCATAAAAAAAAGAACACAAGACACATGACCCCAACACAAACGTCCATCACAGTGACTCCAAACACCCCCTCACTGTGATGAAGGCAACAAAACTTCCACTCTCTTCCCCACGTCCACGGACAGACAACTCGTCCCCGACCGACCCGCACAGTCCATGCAAGGGGATGGAAGTCCCCGCGGCCGAATCGCACCGGGCGCTGAAACGTCTCACGGCCGAGCCGGGCGATGGAAGGCCCCGCGACCAAGCCTTGCGCAGCTAAGTCCCGTGGCCGAGCCGCACCGGGCGATGTTAAGTCCCGCGGCCGAGCCGCACCAGCGATGAAAAGTCCCGCGGCCGAGCTGCACCGGGCGATGTAAAGTCCCGCGGCCAAGCCGCACCGGGCGATATTAGGCCCCGCAGCCGAGCTGCACCGGGCGATGTAAAGTCCAGCGGCCAAGCCGCACCGGGCACTGTTAAGTCCAGCGGCCGAGCCGCACCGGGCACTGTTAAGTCCAGCGGCCAAGCCGCACCGGGCGATGTAAAGTCCAGCGGCCAAGCCGCACCGGGCGATGTAAAGTCCAGCGGCCAAGCCGCACCGGGCGATGTAAAGTCCAGCGGCCGAGCCGCACCGGGCGATGTTAGGCCCCGCAGCCGAGCCGCACCCCGCGCCGTGAGGAAGAGAAAAGTTTCCCCCACCCCCCCCCCCACCACCCCCCCACCCACACCACCACCCCCCACACATACACAACCA